>NW_024501792.1:5995958-6595958 GCF_017590055.1 Onychostruthus taczanowskii
AAAAAAAAAAAAAAAAAAAAAAATTTTCAGAAAAAAAAAAAAAAAAAAAAAAAAAAAAAAAGAGGGGAAAAAAGTCAGTTTTGACAGGACTTTCATTTAAAGAACTTCTTTCCCTTTTACAAAGGAAGAGTGCTTTAAAAATGTCAAAACATTGGATTTATTTATTTATTTATTTGGTGCAAAATGACATTTCACTTGGAAATGTCAGTTAATTTTTAGCTTTGAAAGTTTTACAAGATGAAGCAGTCAAACTGATTTTTCTGACAATACCAAGACAATTTCAATAAACTTGACTGGAACACGTTTTGGGAGGGAAGTGCAGGGCTTGAAGAGGTAAAAAAAATTTAAAAAAAAAGAAGAAAAAGAAAGAAAGAAAAAAATCATTGCTCTTCCAAAACCTTTAGAACAACAATAGGGAATGAAAAATATCATTTGAATCCTCAGAAAGCAGTGAAGAAAATTGCCAGCTCAAGTGCTTTGTGCCCTGACGGTATTTACAAGTTTTACTTGAAGCAATTAAACTTCCTGAGTGGATTTTGGTGATTGCTCAGAATAGAAAGTCTAATGCTGCTCCTCCAGCTCTCCTCGCCTCCTTAATCCGAGGAGAGGCAGAAGGAGAACAGTCACAGGAGAAGGAGGCTCATGGAATAAACACTCCTGGCTCACTGCATCTCCAGCCCTGGCTCTCCTGGAGCTGCCAACACCCAGCAGGGACAGGGGATTTTCAGAATTCACAGAATTCACAGAATTCCCAGGTTGGAAGAGACCTTCAAGATCATCGAGTCCAACCCAGCCCCAACAGCTCAACTCAACTTGGCACCCAGTGCCACATCCAGGCTTTGTTAAACACACCCAGGGATGGTGACTGCACCACCTCCCTGGGCAGCCTTTCCAGAACTTTATCACTCTTTCTGTAAAAAACTTTTTTCCTAATATCCAACCTGTATTTCCCTTGATGCAGCTGCAGGCTGTGTGCTCTGGTTCTGTCAGTGCTGCCTGGAGAAAGAGCCCAGCCCCAGCTGAGCACAGGCACCTTTCAGGAACTGTGCAGAGTGATGAGGTCACCTCTGAGTTTCCTTTTCTCCAGGCTAAACAACCCCACCTTGGTGCCACTTCAGCTGAGACCTCTCATCCACAGGAGCTCACCAGGGGAGAAGTTGATGCAGTTTAATAAGCGTGGGAACAATTGTTGATCCATTAGTTTCTCGCTGTTAAACAGGAGGAAGAATGACCAGGGGACCCCAAAGAGCTACTGCTGCCAGCCCTGAGCCTTGGAGCCAGCACAGATTTGGGGAACAGTTTGTAAAGGAAGGATGGAAAGGACCTTCACCTCTCCATGTCACTGGCCCAGCTCTTTGCAGACCTTAGGTTGGGCATCAGGAAGAATTTCCTCATGGAAAGGGTTGTCAGGTATTGCAAAGGGCTTCCCAGGGTGGAGTCACCATCCCTGGAAGTGTTCAGTAAGGGTTATGGTCTGGGCGACAAGGTGGTGTTTGGTCACATGCTGGACTTGATGATCTTGGAGGACTTTTCACATCTTAACAAATATTTGATAGAACAGCAGAGCCATGGAATGGTTTGGGTTGGAAGGGACCTTAAAGATCACCTCATTCCACTCCCACTGCCAGGGCCAAGTGAAGCTCTCCCACATCCATGGGCTGATTTACTGGAGAATGGAATTCTGGACAAGCACGTGGCTTCCCCTTTAAGCAAAACGATTCACCAAGACTTTGGAGTAATGTTCAGCCCCCTCCACTAGAAAATCCTGAACTGATGAAGATTGACCACCAACCTCTTTTTTGGGTGATAACCCCCAAAGCCCAGGAGGGGCACAGGCTGTGCCTGTGGTCATGGGAATGAGCAACTCCATGGGCAGCCCTGTGGCCCCTCCTGATGCCCAGTCCTTGGCACATCCAAAGACAACTCCAGCCAACAGGACAGATAGCCCCTCTACTCTGCTCTTCTGTTGAAAGAAGTCCAGAGAAAGCCATGGAGATGCTCCAGGGCTGGAGCCAGGCTGGGAGAGATTGGGTTCCTCAGCCTGAAGAAGAGAAGGCTCCAGGGAGAGCTCAGAGCCCCTGCCAGTGCCTGAAGGAGCCAACAAGAAAGATGGAGACTTTTTACAAGGTCCTGGAATGACAGGACAAGGGCAGGGATGGATGGGATATTGGGCAGGAATTGTTCCCTGTGAGGGTGGGCAGGCCCTGGCACAGGGTGCCCAGAGCAGCTGTGGGTGCCCCTGGATCCCTGGCAGTGCCCAAGGCCAGGCTGGATGGGGCTTGGAGCAGCCTGGGACAGGGGAAACTGTCCCTGCCATGGAGAAAGATGATCTTTAAGGTCCCTTCCAATCCAGACCATTTTGAAATTTTCTGATTTCTGTGAGCAAAATACCTCCTGCAAATGGTTTGTGCTGCAGCCAAGAACTTCCCTTGCACGCTCTGAACTCCCATTGGTTTCCAGCACTGAACAGTTTTGTTGAAGGACTCACTGAAAATTTTTTTTGCCAAGGCAGGTCCTTCAGAGCATTGGGGATGTCCTGTAAGGGATCATTTGTGGCCACTGGCACAGGAAGGGGCAATGCTGTAAACTTTGACCCTGGATAAAAGCCAGCAAAGGTTCCAGCCCTCCATGTCTCCAGATGATCTCCAGCATTCTCAGCTGCAATCCCAACACCTCCAAAGCCATGGAAATGCTGCACACAATAATCGCCCGCTGGAAATTTAAAGCCAGCAAGCTTTGTCAATGAATAAGTGTTCCAAAACAGTAAATTAATAAATTCCCTGGAATCCATAATAGATACATCTTTGTTCAGCCACAAAGCTTTGATATAAATTGTAGCTTTTTAGGGCTGCACTGTCAGAAACGTAATATATCACCTGAGAGTGGATCCGAGTTCAAAAGTACATATAATAATATAATTAAGATAGCTTGACAAGAATGTATTTTAAAAGTATAAAATACCTGCAGGTATAATGGCTTCATAAAGTCTGTCAGATTTACTTCTGCTGTGAAGAAATTTAAAATGTTTTACTCTAATGCAATGCAAATTAAGCCAAGGATATTCATATAACAGCATCCTGAAGAAAAAAAAAAGAGGTGGAGAGAGGGAAGAATCAGAAGTCAAGAGCAGAGCAAACAAGGTACTGAGCTTTCCAGGCAACTGGGCTGCTCAGTGGAACGAGCAGGAGCCAGCAGAGCTGGGTTTGATGCATCCCCTTGCTGAGTTTCCTTCCAGGCTGGTGTTATCATCCCAGATTCCTCACCTCGCACTGCAGCACTGATGTGCTTTATAGAATCATTTGCAAGTGGAAAGTGATTTTCTTCTTTTTTTCCATTCTCTTCCCTTGCTGCACTGAAAGCTTAAAATAACAGAGGTGTTCAAGGGGGAAGGAGTGCATGAGGGTGGAAACCCAACCCAACCTTGCCAAAGCTCCTGTACTTTCTTCACTGGGCATTTCTCCTCCAGGAGCAGCTTGGGACGCAGCCTAGGACACCTTCATGGCACCTCACACCCCTGCCCCACTGCCAGCTCCTGCCCCAAGCACTTTCCAAGCACAGTAAATATTTGCCTGTTTCCAGGAAGAAAAGCCATTAAGAAATCAATAGCAGAATGTTAATAAAATACTTTTCACTTCTCAGTTTCCTTGGCTCCAATGGTTGTGTTTGGATTTAACTCTGACACTCTGCTGAGCCACACAAATCCTTCTGACAGCATAGGCAGGGAGGGACTTTTCCCCTCCCTCACTTCACATGTGGGTTTTTTTTTTTTGGCAATATGAATTAATCTCCTTTCTAACAGGAAGACTTCACATTCAAAGGTCACCACATGCAGCAGGTGAGACTTGGCTTCTCTATTCCTCCATCAGCTTGGATTTGTGCCTCAGTTTCCCCACCCAAACCACAGAGGCTGCTCTCCTTGAAGACCCTTCTGTTCAAAGAAGGACTCTTTTGGGGTCATCCTTCCCACGCAACAAAATTCCTTTGCTGGAGCTTTCATTCATTTTCCCATCTCAAAGGGAAAGAAATAATCTTTTTAAGCTTTAATGTAGTGCCTGAGGGCATTTGGGATTTTTTTTCCCCTTCTGTTCCCTACTGAAAACAGCTTGAACGTTCAGTAACCATTTCCAAGAGGTGGGTTCCAGGAACCCAAGACATGAAATATTAAGAAGTTTGCAAGTAACAGCAACACCTACAAGGGTGGAACAGCCCCACTTTTAGCAATATTTGGGACAAAGCTGAGCCTAAATATATTTTAAAGCTGGGAAGAAAGAGAGGGAGCATGGAAATGAACAAAACAGGCAGCATAAAAAGCCAACAATCCCGGCCCTGGAAGCTCTCTTCCTCATCCTGTTGTATCTCTATCCTACCTCCTCTTGCTCCCCCCCAAGAAAAGCAGAGTCAAAAAATCAAAAAGCAAAGCAGTGACAGCCAGGGAGGGACCGGGCTCGTCCCTGCGACAGGTGGCAAAGTGCTGGGCTGCAATTGCTGCTGTTAAGTCACAAGAAAACAAAGATGTCAAGAGTCTACGGGGAGAGCTGGGAGGACGCAAATCAAGATCCATTTCCCGGTGTCTGTGCCAGGTGGAAAAGGGAAGTGTGAGCTGATTAAATCTGTGCTGGTGTCAGATGGGGAGAGGGCTCCTTCCATCTGTTTGCTTGCCAGCCATTCCCGGGGCTGGCAGCTCCGAGTGAGCCACAGGTGAGCAGAGCCCGCCCTGGAGCTGCCTCCCTGTGTGCAAACTGCTCCTGGCTGGGCAATCCGGGCATGGAGGGGCACAGCAGCTCTGCTCCTCCTCACCTGCATCCCTCCTGCTCCAGCTGGCTGCTCCCCACCCACACCCAGCAGGCTCTTTCACATCCAGAGGTCCTGGGTCCTTCCCTGTGTGCAGCAGGAGTTCCCATTTCTGTCTGCACAGCAGGAACAGGGATGCTCCCCACATTGCAGGGGAGTTCAATACAGGGCTGTTGGTCACTGAAATAATAAAATCCTGCATTGGTTTGGGTTGCAAAGGACATTAAACTCATCCCATTCCACTCTCTGTCATGGGCAGGGACACATTCCTCTATCCCAGGATGCAAGCTTGCTTCAATCCCACCCAGCCTGGTCTCGGACACTCCCTGGGATCCAGGGGCAGCCACAGCTGCTCTGGGCACCCTGTGCCAGGGCCTGCCCACCCTCCCAGGGAACAATTCCCCCCCAGTATCCCATCTAACCCTGCCCTCTGGCAGTGGGAAGCCATTCCCCCTTGTCCTGTCACTCCATGCCCTTGTACAGAGTCTCTCTCCATCTTTCTTGTCAGCTCCTTCAGGCACTGGAAGGATAAAGAAGGGCCTTGGAGAAGTCAGTGCTCTTAAAAACTGATGGCTTTTGTCTTTTATGACTTCCAGCCTGCCCTCACAGAACTCCCAGGTCCCTTTCTGCTTCCTTGAAAAGCTCCCTCGGTGCTCTGCAGGGGCTGTGGCTCAGGCAGCCCCGAGGGGACCATTTCAGAGCTGTAAGTCCGAAATGGAGGAGCAGGGCTGGCATTGCCTCCGTGCTCGGGTGGGAGCTGGTCCCTGGCAGATCCCCCGTGCCCGGGTGGGAGCTGATCCCTGGCGGATCCCCCGTGCCCGGGTGGGAGCTGATCCCTGGCGGATCCCCCGTGCCAGGGTGGGAGCTGATCCCGGCATTGCTCCCGTGCCCGGGTGGGAGCTGATCCCGGCACTGCCCCCGTGCCCGGGTGGGAGCTGATCCCTGGCGGATCCCCCGTGCCAGGGTGGGAGCTGATCCCGGCATTGCCCCCGTGCCCGGGTGGGAGCTGATCCCCCGCAGCGCCCTGCACAAGGAGCAGCTCTCCTGGAGGCAACTCAGACACTGGAAAAAGCTTTTCAACACTCAACCTCTTTAATTCCTTTGTGTCTCCCAGACAGGATTCAGCAGAGCACCAGTGGGTTGATTAAGCTACATTGTACGAGATTACAAAGAACGAGGATAAATAGAAGGGGGAGGTTCCCGCAGTCGGCAAAGACGTTTCGGTCCAGAAAAGTGGGGGAGGAGGAAATAACCCTGAGCAAGAAGGCAGAAAGGCAGAGCTCATCTGCAGCTAACAGGGAGAGACTGCAGAGACTCAGAGCAAGGGGGAGGACATTCCAGAGGCACCCAGAAAGCAAAAACCATAATAAATAAAAATAATAATAGCAATGTTGTTATTTAAAATAATTAATACTTTTAATAATAGCAGCAGTATGAAAATAAGGGAAAGGGGAAGGTGGAACATGAGGTTTAATTCAAAATTTGTGTTATTTGCCCAAACCTCTTCATTTCCAAGTGCCCATGGTGGGAGGACAAGACCACTCCCTTGTCTGACCCCGGCTCAATATTCTCAGAGCCAAACACACCAAAAAAAGGAGCTGAGGCTCTGAGCCAAACTGTCATTTAGGAGATATGTTCCCATTTGTGTTTCACCAAAGTGAGAAGGCAGATTTTGTATAAAAGGGCACATTATTGACTATCATTGGCAGCTGCTGGCCAGCTCCAGGAGTTTAACTAAGATACATGGCTGGCTGCAGCAAAACACAGCTACACACAGGGCCTGGGATGTTTTTTTTTCTGAGGCAGCCAAAATAATGATGCTCACAAATGCAAAAAACCCACCCAATACTATCAACATTTCAGAAACAGTCCCCAGTTGGAAAAAAACCCTGGGAGATTAGGCAGGCAAGGCAGTGACAGCAATTCTTCTCAATAACTTTGACGTGCTGCTTGTCGTTCTGTTTTTTCTCCCTTTCCATCTTCAAACAGACCAACACAAACAGCATTTGAAAACAGCCCTTTCAAACCAGGAGCTGGAATTTTGGACATCAATGATGTCAAACCACAGCAATCCAGTGCTTACAAATAACTTCTCGCCTTGTGACAAGAGAAAACTGATTTTTGCCTACAAGGTGCTTGTGAAGAGAAGCGCTCAGTGGCTGCAGCTCCCTCCTCACCAGCTCTCACACTGGGGCAGATTGTGGGATATCAGGGAATATCCTTCAGATATCAGGGGAAGGTTCTCCCCCCAGAGGGTGCTGGCAGTGCCCAGGCTGCCCAGGGAATGGGCACGGCCCCGAGGCTGCCAGAGCTCCAGGAGTGTTTGGACAGCGCTGCCAGGGATGCCCAGGGTGGGGTTGCTGGGGGGTCTGGGCAGGGACAGGGGCTGGATCCTCGTCCCTTCCAGCTCAGGAGATCCTGTTCCACCCTGCTGCCATGGGCAAGCATGGCCTTGAGCACTTCCAGGGATAGACAGTCCACAACCACTCTGGGCACTGCTTCTCACCACCCTTACAGTGACAAATTTCTGCCTAATATCTCAACTAAACCTACACCTCCAGCTTTTCTGTCTTTTAATTGTCTTAGCGCCAATAAAAAATTCACTTTTTTTTCATAATAAGAAAAAAACAAGACTGGAATGCTTTTACTAGTGATGAGGTGCAACACCTGGATTTCCAACTCTCTCTCACACTCAACACCGTGCCAGGTGTGCAAACACATGCTGGAGGGAGAGCCAGGCACCGCCTCGGAGCTCAATCAGCAGGATAAGCATGGAAGTGAAGTGCATTGCCCATCACCAACAGTCCAGGCAAGGGAGAAACTCAAGATCAGAACTCTCTGTTTGGGAACACAGCTCTGGAGCTGCCTGCTTTTACCATATTCATTTTATTGAAAAGGGAAATTTATATAAATAGCCCTCCCTCTCAAATTCTGTTTGTAATCTCGGTGAATAACTATTGCTTTAGGAGGGTGGAATTGCTGACTCCTTTATTTCTGAAAAATGTATTAGAAAACCTTCTCTTTATAAGAAAAAATGAGAAAAACAAGATCAATAGAGTCTGAAGGAGCATGAAAAATGCATTTTAGAGTCTGTCATTTTTTTGATTTTTTTTTTTTTTGGTCCAACATTACTTTCCTGTAAAGCTTCTGCAGAAACACATATTTAAATGTAAATGTTCTGAAAGTAAATGTGTAAGGATGGAAAAGATGAAGAGGAATCGTGAGCCACTTGCACCAGCTCCTTGGGATAAGTAATGCAATAAGCAGTGACAGGCCAGCATGGCACATGGGACTTCCCTGGCTCTTCCTACGTCAGTGGAGATGTGTTCCTGCTGGAAGACAACAGGCTCTGCTGCTGCCCAAATCCCAGAATCAGACACTGGCTTAGGTTGGAAATAGACCTTAAAGATCAGCCACTCTCACCTCCTGCCATGGGCAGGGACACCTTCCACAACTCCAGGGTTGGAGCTGCTCCGAGCCCTGCCCAGCCTGGCCTTGGGCACTGCCAGGGATCCAGGGGCAGCCACAGCTGCTCTGGGCACCTGGTGCCAGGACCTCACCACTCTCACAGCCAGGAATTCCTTCCCAATATCCCATCCATCCCTGCCCTCTGGCAGTGGAAGCCATTCCCTGTGTCCTGTCCCTCCATCCCTTGTCCCCAGTCCCTCTCCAGCTCTCCTGGAGCCCCTTCAGGCCCTGGCAGGGGCTCTGAGCTCTCCCTGGAGCCTTCTCCTCTCCAGGTGAGCACCCCCAACCCTCCCAGCCTGGCTCTAGAGCAGAGGGGCTCCAGCCCTTGGAGCATTTCCTTGGCCACCTTTGTGTGTCCTCCCTTCCTGTACCAGGACCCCAGAGCTGGAGGCAGTTCTGTAGGTGGAGTCTCACCTGAGAGAATCAAATCCTTCAGCTCCTCATGGCTACAAAGCTGAGAGTTGGGGGACCACACTTTGAAGCTTTTGGGCAAAGCAGAAGCTCACAGCTCATCAGGCTGGAAAAGAATAAAATGCAGGGAGCTGTCCCTCAGAATAGGCAAGAAAGCAGAAGGTCAAACACAGCAACAAAAAGATCCCCTCATGTGCTGTAATTCATAGATTTCCATACATTTCCCTGAGTTGGAAAGGGACCTACATGGATCATTGGGTCCAGTACCTGGCCCTGCACAGGAGAATTCCAGAAATCTCACCCTATGCCTGAGAGCATTCCACACATCTTCTGGCTGCCCTTCGCTTGCCCAGACAGTTTTTGTCCTTCATCAGAGCAGATCAGAGCCTGGCATCTCGCCCCACCTCCAGGACCAATCCAGTGCATCCCCAGCCATGGCAACACACCATCCCTGAGCATCTCCCAGGGTCCCTCCTCCAGCCCTTCCAGCCCTCATTAGCAGGAAGGAGAGGGAATTAACCCCCCCCAGCTGCTGGGGAGGTATAATACCAGATCTAATTTCATAGACACCGTATATAGGCCACAAGCCTTTAATCATAATAATACAGATGTGAGATACAGATGTTCCCAGCACCAGCCCGGGTGCATCCTGTTAGAGAGTGACTCAGTCTGGTGCTAAAGCTGAGCTAATACCGAGCTCCTGAGAGGATTAATAGACATTAACAGGGCATTATCCAACCATTAAACACACTTGGGATCCTGCTAGGCTGGCCCTAATTCTTCCCATGGCCCCGGTCATTCCCAACAAGGTCAGGAATTCTGAGGGGTGCTGAGCTCCTTGGCTGGCACACAACAGCCAACGAGCTGCCCCTGAGCAGCAGTCCACACTCCATCCATGCTAGCATCTCCTGGAGAAAGGACATCCCCAGAGGGCCGGGATTTGGAGGATCCCAGCCCCAGGAGTGCTGCCTTCCTCCTGTAGTGCCAGACACCTCTGCTAGAGCTGGCACCCGGCCCAGGGAGGAAAGAAAATTGTTTTTCGGGTAAGCCAATATGCTCAGGTGGTGGCAGCTCTAAGGTTGACACAATTCCTGTCCCACCTGGCAGAGACAGGCTCAGACTGAGAGGATGAGAGGAAATGGCCTCAGGTCATGCCAGGGGAGGTTTGGATTAGAAAGATTTTATATTAGGAAAACTTTCTTCATGGAAAGGATTGTCAAGTGTTGTAACAGGCTGCACAGGGATGCGGTGGAGTTACCATGCCATGGAAGTGTTCAGCAAACATGGCTGTGGCACTTGGGAACGTGGGTTAGTGGTGAATGTGGTGGGGCTTGGTTGGTGGTTGGCCTTGATGATCTTAAAGGTCTTTTCCAATCTTAGTGATTCTGTGACTCCCTGACCACCTTGGATGGAAAGAATCAGACATTATTTCCCTGACATCTCCAGAAGGAAGTGGAGAAAATGTGTTCCTGCAGAAGAAGGGGGAATATTTTTCTTTGGAAACAGAAGCCCTGACAGAGGACAGAAGATGGGAAGCAGTGACTGTAAAGGCCATTCCTCACTCATTTCCCTCATTACTACAGGAAGGGAGAAGAGGCTTCCCAAAGGATTTGTTCATAAGGCTCCTCTCATGAACAATCCAAAGAATGATTCCCCACTCCAGACCAATTTTGCGGTGCACAAACCTCCACATCTCTCCAGTAACCACAGACCACGAAGAAACCTTGTAATGTGGGAACTGAACCACTCCCACCAAATATTCAGCCCTTCACATGCTGGTAAGAAATATCAGGGTTCAATCCCAGCAGAACTGGGGGCACAACAGGAAACTTGTAATTCCAGAGCCCAAACAAGCACTGCTTCAGCAAAAGGGATAAAATCCCATCAGCCAGCAGTGGGAACAGGCTGGTATTATCCTGGTTTCCCAGGCACACAGGATGTGCCTCAGCCAGCACAGAGCACCTTAAAGAAAAGAATCTGAAACCCTCCCTGGCCAGCAATTGTTGCATTGACCACTTCACCTGGTTTATCATCATACACTGCTTTCTCCTTCTACCTTTATTCAGGTCTTTCAGCACCTATCTCGCAAGATTTATTGACTAAACCTCTATGAGGTTTTCTCTTCCTTACTTGGCTCTGAAGGAAGGGGGGAAAAAGCCTTCTCTTGAAATTATTTGTATTCTTCCATATAATACCTCTTTCAGAGACCCATCAGAAAAGTCCTTTACAAGCGAGGAAATAGCCAATATTTTAGAATCTGCAGCGAGGCGCTTCAGCTAAGCTCACTTTATTGTAAAATTAGATGTCATTGTGAGAAGTACCCATATAAATACAAGTGCAAAGGGCCCTTGTGCTAATGCAGGAGCCAGGGTAACAATGTGCTATTTCTACCTGTCTGCAAAAAACTTCCCTTGATAGCTTTGCCCATATAATACACAGCATATTTACATCCAGCATTAAATAAATATTATGCAAAGAGTACCGCGCTCTAATATCCAAGTGTATTTATGAAAAGCTAAATTATATTGCTGAGTTTATTTTAGCCCTAGAAAGCCCCGTGGGGAAAAGATATTGTGCATCTTAAAAGGTAAATGTAAGCTCTTCAAGGGAAAGGAGCCTTTACTGGAAGCAGCACATTGTACCTGGGTAAATCTTGGAGCAATTACACAGCAAAGTTTTCTTTGATGAGGCAGAGATGTGATGACATGTAATTACTTTTTCAATGCTGCACTGTGTGTTTATCAAAATGTTAATGCAAGCATAATAACAGGCTGTATGTTTGTGCCGAGAATGTCAGAGCCTCCAGATGTCAATCACATCTGAAAATAAAATTGCAAATAAGTAAGAAGGCTTGATGGCACAAGCGACAGCCCAGTCCTCGGGCGGCTGACAGGCACCAGCTCCCTCTCCCTGGGCGCTTTGTCACTGTAATGCACCTAATGGAACAGAGATTCCTTCTATTAACCCAAATGGAACAGCCTGGCTCCAAAGTGAGCTAAGCCATGCATGGCCACGGACAGAGGGAGGCTGCTAATGAGCACTTCTGTAGGCAAAGTTTGATGGGTTTCTCATTTCCGCCGTCCCTCTCGTTCTGCGCGGACCGGCACAGACATTGCGGGGCTCCTGCTGCAGAAAAACAACCTGGAGCAGCTGCTCTCCCAGGTGAGGATGGAGGGTTGGAGCCTGGCAAGTGAGCCCACAGCAGCCCTGCCACAGCATGGACAGAGCACTGCAGGCAGCGGCTCCATGACACTGATGCCTTTTTGGGATTACCTAAAAAAAAAGCATTTCTATTTAATGGAGAGCCTTCTGGTACATTTAGGGCAGACAAAGCCCCCCAGGGGCTACACCCAAAAATGGACAATGGGTCATGGGTTTCACATTTTTATAACTTTGGTCCATTTGAATATTGGGGGTTAATCTTCCAATTACAGCTTCAGGTAATGAAGTAATTTACCCCAAGTTTGCTCCCCAAACTCACTTTAGTTTCCATCTCTCAGGCCAGAGGCAGTGAGGTGTCCTTGACTGCCAGGCCTGGAGAGGAATTGTTGTGTCTGCCCCAAATGGGGAAGCAGCAGCTCCCACTGTGTGTGGAGTTTAGAGTTCTACACTAAAGAACGGCAGGATTACAAATAGGTGAAAAATATAAAAGCTAAAATCCTATGGCATCAATACAATCACAGAATCATGGAATACTTGGGTGGGAAGGAACCTTCAAGCCTACTTTGTTCCACCCCGCTGCCATGGGCAAGAGCAAATTCCACCAGACCAGGCTGCTCAACCTGGCCTTGAGCACTTCCAGGGATAGACAGTCCACAACCACTCTGGGCACTGCTTCTCACCACCCTTACAGTGACAAATTTCTGCCTAATATCTCAACTAAACCTACATCTCCAGCTTTTCTGTCTTTTAATTGTCTTAGCTCCAATAAAAAATTCACTTTTTTTCATAATAAGAAAAAAACAAGACTGGAATGCTTTTACTAGTGATGAGGTGCAACACCTGGATTTCCAACTCTCTCTCACACTCAACACCGTGCCAGGTGTGCAAACACATGCTGGAGGGAGAGCCAGGCACCTCCTCGGAGCTCAATCAGCAGGATAATCAATGGGATGAGTGGGGCAGAGAGGTTTGGGGAAACATGCTAATAAAGCCAGAGAAGATGATGTCAGGATGGGAATAGTGTTCTCTGGCCTTCCCAAAGCTCCCTGTCCAGGGAAAACGGCAATCTTGGAGAGTGCAGCGGCAGCATTTGGGTCCAAACATCTTGAAGGCGGCCTGAGCATCTTGGAAATACAGCTGACAGTTGCTTGGCAACTGCGGTTACAGAAAGATTTTCCAAGTAAGCAGCAGGCTGAGGGAAGTTTAGCATCACAGGCAGTCAATAATCCCAGTTTGTGGTGGGAGAGAGGAGCGCGAGGGGAATTTCTAACAACCCCTTCCCCAAAATAGAGCAGACACTTCGTGGGGATGCACCTGAGGCCATTGAATCAGGAGCAAGGGGAGAGGGGTGCTGGGACAAGGCAGAGACAGAGAAGTTGTGTCTCTTCCCAGGAGGGAGACAAAAGAACCTGGAGTCAGGATGGGACTCCAAAGAGGAGGAGTCAGGGTGGGACTTCAAGAGGAGGCTCTTTGCTCTGCAGACCCCCTCCCCTACTTGGCTCCAGCTCAGTACAGTGAAGAATTTTGGATTTCAAGGCTTTGCTTGTGTTATAACACAACAACCATGAGCAAAAGCAGTGTTTCAAGAGCAGGGGGCTCCACAACAGTTCCTGCCTTTCAGGTGGGATGGAATAGTCAGTTGTCAGCAGGAAAGCATCCAACCAACTCTCTAACAAATGGAGACAGCACTACTGACACCATCAAAACAGCCAACAAGTCTCACTTGAGCAAATATACTGAAAAACGGGGAGGAAATAGCAAAGCTCACACATTTGCCATGGTAATCAGCTTAATCCTCAACAAAAGAAAATAGGGAATAACCACTTGTTGAGGGAAGATGTGCCACGTGCTGATTCCAGGCTGGACAAAGCACTGAAAGATTGGTTTCATTTATCCTTCCAGCACAGTGACAAAATTGCTTAGCAGAAAATTATTGCCTTCAGAGGGCTGCTGGTGACGGCTGACTGAGCTGATGATGTGGAAATCGCACCTCAGATCAGTATGCAAAAAACCCCAACAGAATGGAATAATAATAATGAAAAACCCCAAACCAGCTTTTCTTCTCCCCTCTCTTGTTTCTCCTCCCCATTCCAAGAGCACTTGGCCACAGCCCTTCCGTGGATCCCTGTACTAATGCCTGGGATACTTAACCTTTGCATTTGCCACTCAGCAGCTGAAAAATGAATCCTCTTTTTTTCACTCTTTTTTTAAAGTAGCTTTGGGATCTTCAGCAAACTGAGTGTCATTTGGACACTGACATGAAACTCAGAGCGCTGTAAGAATTCACCAGGGCTTTGCAAAGGATGTCATTGTCATCATCATCATCATCATCCTCAACGCCACCTTGGGAGCATCCGTGTTAATGTTTGGAGTCCTGCTTAATTGGCTTCTCCCAAGCTGAGCCTGCAACATGACAGCCTCACTACCCTGCCTAAAAATAAAGGATAAAGCTTTTCCAGCGAGGCGCCTCTGGGAAGCTGCAGTCAGCGTGAGGGATCTGAGATGTGTCTGACAAGGCAAGATCTCGCCTTCCTCAAAGCAAGGGCCTTACAATGCAAAATGTATTTATATTTTGGTGCTGCTCTCCAAAGCAGGTGTTAGATAATTCAGTAATTAGTATGCACATCTAACTTCATTGCAGCCTCTGTTGATCTCTCAATTAGAGTTAGCTGGGTCCTCTGAAGTTTGCAGTAGTTAATTAGAGCATTATTGAACAGCCAGGCTCTGTGGGAGAGCTCTGCCAGCAGCTGCCAGCTCCGGCTCACGCGGTCCCGACCCCTGGAGGAATGGGAATTCTGACCCACACTGCTATGGGCATCCCCTGCCACAACCAGCCACACCAAGGGGTTAGGAATAGATCATCCTTCAGGTTGCTTCCAGCCCAAACCAGTCTGGGATTCTGTATGATAACCCTGAGAAGCTCTGCATGCTGCCATTAATATCTGGGGGGAAAATGGGGTAAAACAAAAGAATATAATCCAGCACTAGTGAGACCAACAGGGAATAAAAAACCCCATCCCTACAGCTTTCAGCATAGAACTCAGACCCAACACAGCAGGGAGCACAGAGAGAGGGAGTTTAACAGCAGGATGCAACACAAAAAGAAGTTTAAAATATGGACAACACATACTGGAAGTGCTTTCATAGATTCATGGGATCACAGACTGGTTTGGGTTGGAAAAGACCTCAGAAGACCATATTGTTCCACTACCTGCCAGGGACCTTCCACTATCCCAGGCTGCTCCAAACCCCATCCAACCTAGCCCTGGAAACTCCCAGGGATCCAGGGGCAGCCACAGCTGCTCTGGGTAGCCTGTGGCAGGGTCTCCCCACCCTCATAAAGGAAGATTTTCTTCCCAATATCCCATCCATCCCTGCCTTCTGTGCAGTGGAATCCATTCCCCCTTGTCCTGCCCCTGTATCACTTGTCCCCAGTCCCTCTCCAGCTCTCCTGGAGCCCCTTTAGGCTCTGCAAGGGCCTCCAAGGTGTCCCTGGAGCCTTCTCCACTTTGTGAGCCTCTGAATACCTGAACAAACTACATCCAGTAGTCTGAAACCCAGTTCCCAGTAAATAATTGAAGGTGTCATGTCAGCTCCTGAAACCTGTTTTTGAGAAGCTCCTGATAATCACTGAAGTGCAGCTTAGCATTTATCCTATAAATATTAGAGGAGGCGTGTGTGTACATCATTTCACATTCCAAAGCAAGCCTGTGAGCTGAACTTTAGGGAAATCCATGGGAAGAATACATGAAGCACGGAGAGGCGCGCAATGCAACATGATCAAAACCGGGAGGTTTTTCAAACACTTGTCTCAAACACAGCTGATGATTTTTACAAGAGCTTCCTGCAGAAACACCAGTCTCTGGGGACTTGGCAGAATGTATTGTCCAGGTCCGAGGTAAATAAACACCCTAAAAGGCATCGCCCACGGGAATCTCTTGGAGACTCCAGAAATTTCATTCTGTGGGATTACAGTCTTTGATACGGATGCAGAAGAGACGTGTGGCCACAGCAACACTGCTGAGCCAGACCCAGAAACCCAGAAAGCAGCAAAATGCAGAGCTTTGAGACAGCAAAACTCCTGCAAGCCTTGAGAAAAGAACCCATGTTTGATGCACATCCCCAGCCAAGCTCCAGGGCTGCCTCCCAAATTCCCAGAATCACCAGAGGATGCCACCTGTTGAGAAGCCCCATTAGCATGGACAAAAGGCCCACGTGGCACATTAGGAGCTCCAACACCTGCTATCAGGAGCAAGTTCCTTTCCAGGTGGCTTTATCACTGACCTCCAGATGGAGGTGAGCTCCACGGCAGGCTCCGAGCAGGGCTCGGGGAGAGGCATAAACAAAAAGCCATGTTTTGAAAAATTAAGGAAGCAATTTAGAAGTGGATAATTAGATCTTCTTTTCGTGCTGCACTGGGAAAATTAAATTACTTTTTTATGAAGGTGTGTGTATCAGCTCTGAGAGCATTGTAGGGAAAGATTATTTTTCTAATATTCCTTCTCCCTCCGCCCCGTCCCAATTCCCCAGCTCTCTGCTCCTCACGCATCCAAGGAAGTGGCACTTGTAGCCTTCAGCTGTGGCAGGCATTCATCTCCAATAATTGCGTTTGCTGCATAAATTGCCAGTGACACGGAGAATAAAATTAGTTTAAAATGAACCCAAATGGCAAATCTCAAACAAGTATCAGATGGAAGAACTCATTAATCCTCATTTCAAAATGGGCAGAGTGTTGGGGCGGCCGAGCTGGCCCCAAGCCTGATGGGAGGGTGGGTTCTCTTTGGCCATGGTGATGGAGCTCCGTGAGGTAGACCAGACTTTAACAGAGGTTCTGGTCAATGTGGTACTGCTGCCTGTCGAGGCACTGATTTCACTCTGCTTAGAAAAGCCTCCCCACAACCCCACAATGAAGAAGGAGCAGGTGAGCAGCTCCACCCTGCCCTGCCCAACTCTTCTCAGGAGACAAGAAAGTCATCCAAGCCCCTCAGCTGCCCATGAACCACATCTCACCAGGCTCTTTCTGCCTGGCAGCAGCTCCCTGGAGGGAATGCTGCAACCTCATTGGGATGGGCACTCACAGAATCATAGAATTGTTAAGGTTCAGAAAGAACTTTCAGATCATCATATGCGACCATCAGCTCAACACCTGCACCATGTTCATCCCCAGACCATGTTCTCAAGTGCCACATCCACACGTTGTCTGAACACTGCCATGGATTCAGGCTCTGCCTGCGCAACCTGTTCCAGTGCTTGACAACCCTTAGGGTGAAGAGACTTTTCCCACTATCCAATCTAAACCTCCCCTGGTCTAGCTTGAGGTGGTTTCCTCTCATCCTATCATTTATTCCCTGGGAGCGAGCCCAGCCCCCCTGGCTGCCCCCTCCTGTCAGGGACTTGTGCAGAGCCAGAAAGTCCCTCTTTTCTCCAGGCTGATCTCCTCCAGCTCCCTCAGCTGCTCCTGGGGCTCCAGACCCTTCCCTGGACACACTCCAGTCCCTCAATGTCCTTCCTGTGGTGGGGGCCCAGAACTGGACACAGGATTGGAGGTCCCTCAGCAGTGCTCAGTGTCAAGGGACAATCACTGCCTTGGTCCAGTGCCCACACTGGAGCTGGCACAGCTCAGGGGCCATTGGCCACTTGCCCACCTGGGAACACCTGGCTTATGTCCAGCCACTGCCGACCACAACTGCAAGGTCCTTTACCACTTCCCAGCCCCTGCACCCCAGCCTGGAGCTCTGCAGAGGGTTGGTGTGACCAAAGGCAGGACTTGGCATGTCACTCTCGACTCACGTGCGCTTTGCCCTAACATGCAGAGTTTTTGGTACTGCCTGGCCCTGGACAAAGATCCTGGATCGCGTCCCCCCGTGTCCGTTCCCCACACTGGCTTGCTGAGCTGCTTTTGCTGACTTTCTTTAATGAGGTTTATTGTTTGCACTGCATAATTTTCAAAGGCATGTCACCCACTTGGAGATGGCCCTCAGATCTCCAGCTTGGGGAGGGGGAGGGTCCTTTGAAGCCGTAGTCATTAATTCAGGAGCTGGTTTCTGCAGTTAAGAGCACACGTGTTTGAAGCACACAGAAGCCACCGTGGAGACATCTGAGAGGTGTCCCATGATACTGCACATTAGACAGAGCGATTATAAAACTGCCAGGCCTGCTGTCCTTCCCTGCTTTGTAACTTCCCTCCAGATCAAAAAAAAATTGTCTAGAATATCAAAATATCACTGTCTGGCTCTGATGATGATCTTAGGACTAAAGACCACATGGAACAAAGATTTCACTTTAATTATCACCAGATCCATTTCTCCTAACCCCGTTGTTGAAAATGAAAGAAAACCAAAACAAATCACAAACAAACAATAAAAAACACCCTCTCAAAACTTCATGCAGACAGCTGGGAAACTGAAGTGTGAAGCTGAGAAGTGAATGTGTCATTAAGCCAGGAATGCAGACAGGCACAGTTTTTTGTTTTTTTTTTAACATTCCCAGTGGCTTTCAACCCCTTACTTGTGGTTCCAATAGAAAGAAAACTGTCATGGTCACACCAAGGCTGTTCCTGATGTGGTCACTCTTGCTCTGCTCCCTGAACTCCAAGCCTGCCTTCCTGTACATGTGCCACTCATCAGCGAGGGAGGATGAAGACAAAGTTATTATCTTTATTAAGAGAGTAATTTATCACCTGTGTACATGAAAATTGCCAGAGCACAGTCTCCTGCAAAGATGATTACTTGGTTAAGCCATCTCTTATTCTTAGCTTATCTAAAGAGACTGATCTTCCAAAAGTTTTAGCTTTGGGGAGAGGACTCACAGGTACTTGGGGATAAAAGCCTCAGCATTTTTCTTTATTTTCCCTTTATTTCTTCCCTTTATGTTCTTTTTATGAGTGGCATCAGAAAAGGTTTAGATTAGATATTAGGAAACATCTCTCTGTGGAAAGATTTGTCAAGCACTGGCACTGACTGCCGAGGGCAGTGGTGGAGTCACCAAACCTGGAAGTGTTCAAAGAACAGCTGGAGGTGGCACTTGAGGCCATGGTTTAGTGGTGAACAGAGAATTACAGAATTATTGAGGTTGGAAAAGATCTCCAGGATCATCGAGTCCAAGCTGTGCCCAGTGCCCACCTTGTCCCCAGCCCAGAGCACTGAGTGCCATGTCCAGGCCCTCCTTGGACACCTCCAGGGGTGAGGACTCCATGCCTCCCTGGGCAGTCTCTTCCAATGCCTGAGCACCTTTTCCATGGAGAAATTCCTCCTGATGTCCAACCTGAACCTCCCTTGGTGCACCCTGAGGCTGTTTTTTCTCATTCTGTGCTGGTCCCCTGGGAGCAGAAGTCTCTCCCATGGTGGTGGCACTGGATTGATTGTTGGACTTGTCTTGGAATATTCTCCAACCCAAACAATTCCAAGACTGTTGGCAGCATAGGTGAAGGCTCGCTCTGACCCCAAATCCATGACTGCATCCTCATGCAAGCACCACCTTTTTGGCAGAGCCACCACCACCAGCTGCGGCTGGAAGAACTGCCCTGCGGTTTCACCCAGACTCCAGCAGTGGGAACCCACCTCACAAAGGACACTGGAGAACCCAACAGTCACCATCCCCACTCAAAAACCCACTTTACATGCAGCAGACAACAAAAACCACATTAACAAGCTGCCAGTGAAGGAAACCAAGCTGTTGCTGCTCATTATGGCAGGAAACTTCTCCCCCTGTTCCAACACCGGCGCAGCCTCAGCATTGCTGGCCCCGTATCACTCAGGCATTTATTTTTATATACCTCAGCAATATGTAGCAATTAGCAGAGGTAACACTAATTAGATGTTACATTGTAATGCAAGTCCCTCTAAACTTAAGTCATAACATACCTCTCTCCTAATGACTGCAAGGTCATTTTGGTATTCCGCATAATTGCTTGGATGCTAATGAATCATTTGCTATGCATGGGAACATCCCGGCTTTTCCCTGGGTGGTTTTCACCATTTACCAGTGGACACTTGCTTTAAATTGCTGCTGAGCCTAATGTGGTCTTGAAGAAGCCACCTAAGCACCCCGATTAATTGCAGCGTTTCATGGCTCCCAAGAAAGCAAGACCCCATGGCAAACCTGCTCCAAGGGCAGGGAAACGCTTGTTTGAAGGGATTACTTTGAGATTACAATGGCATGAGACTTCAGGAGGCAGAAAACCTGAATTTCCTTTGTGCCTTGTGATGGAAAAAGCTGGAAGACAACAGGCTTACAGACAGCTTAGTGCTGTTGCTGTGTCTTTTCCATCATCTATGTCCTAATCTCCTTAGGACCCAGCACGGCACCACGCCATGTCAAGATCCCACACTTTGATTCCCTCAGTTTCCCAACCTGCAGCCACCACCAGAGCTGGAAAAAAAAAATGGAAATGGTGACATTTAGCGAAAGTAAATTAATTAAAAAATTCGAATACAACATTCATGGGCTTAATAATTAGCTTTTTAATTAATTTCCTATTCTCCTCTAATTAGTCTGCTTGCAAAGAAAAATTATAAGAGCTACAATTGTTTTACTAAAAGCAGCTGGGTTATTCCAAGACTGAAATCATGCATGCCACAGGCAGTGGGAATAATGGGAGCCCCAGGCTCGGACCTGTTGATTTGGGGAAGACACCTGCACAGCTGGGCTGAGATGAGATCCTGCTGGGATCTCATGGTTTGGAGCACAGAGCATTGCTGATGGGAATTCACCCAGGTAAAGGCACTGCCCAGCTGGCAAGATGTGCAACAACTCAATCCAGGACTGACCTCACTTGCAAGGACTTTCCTGAAACAAAATCCAAAAGAAAATCTGCATCCAGTCTTCAGCACAGAATGGAAGTGTTTGGGTGGGAAGGGACAGTAAAGCTCATCCCATTCCCTGCAGTGCCATGGGCAGGGACACCTTCCACTGTCCCAGGCTGCTCCCAGCCCTGTCCAGCCTGGCCAGGGATGGGCAGCCACAGCTGCTCTGGGCACCCTGTGCCAGGGCCTGCCCACCCTCACAGGGAACAATTCCTAATTCCCAATATCCCATCCAGCCCTGCCCTCTGGCAGTGGGAGCCATTCCCTGTGTCCTGTCCCTGCATCCCTTGTCCCCAGTCCCTCTCCAGCTCTCCTGGAGTCTTCTCTGAGCTCTGAGCTCTCCCTGGAGTCTTCTCTGCTCCAGTCTCAACAGTCCAGGTCTCCCAGCATTTCCATGATGGGAAACTGCATCAAATCAGGAGGATGGGAAGAGTTCAAAGAAGTTTTGAACCTTTGGAGGCTGGGTATGGCAGACAATAAAATCAGAGTGAACAAATGACTCATGACTTATCTCCTGAACTTTTGTCACTAACTGAAAATCCAAGGAGAAGCCATGCTGAGATGCATTTTCCAGGGCCCCAGAACCAATGCCTGCAGTAACTGAAGCACTTTAACATTAGCTGGAAAGAGCTGCTGCCGTTCCAGGCTCTGCAGTGTTCCGTCTTTAAGCTCTGAGCCTTCCTTTCTGCTGGAGTGGCTGGATGGATCCAGCCTGGCTGTTGCCACAGGGGTCACTAAGTCCAGCAGAAGCTGGAAGCATCTCCTTGCATAAATCAAGGGGCTTGAACTCGCCGAGAGAAATTTGCCAACAAAGGAAAACACACTGAAAGCAGATGGAAGAAATCCTTCGACCCTGACTACAAGTCCCTGGAGCAGAGGCTTTGTGTTTTTAAAAGCAATTTAGGCAGATTTTCCTGCCTGTTTTGATAGGCAGGCAGGGGCAGGTAGGCAGCTAAATCCCTCAGACCACTTCCTGCATCCCAACCCGCGTCTTCAGAGTGACTTAAGCCAAGACCGTGCACTCTGCAAACGCCAAAATCATCACGCCAGCAGGATTTTGAAATTCAAAAGAGCCCTTTTTGCAACCCGCCGAGCTGAGGGAGTTGAGAGGTGGCTCTGTCGCTGCACTGGGTCTGAGTGCTGAGGAGAGGGTGCTGCAGTGGATTTGTTGGTTGAGAGAACAGTCTATTCTCATGCTCAGATAATGCAGAAATAAAGTGCATTTGTAACAGACAACAAAAGGATTATCCCCCATTCATTTCAAAGCACCTTTCATTCCACTCAGGGATTACATTTTCCTTTACTTATCTTGCAAATGGTTTTTCATAAGAGAGCGTGGCTTATGGCAAATACCAAACTGTGGTTGGGACAATGGGAGTGTGTTCTGCAGGAGAGAGATCCCGCTCCCAGCACAACTCCCTGCTGTAATCTACTGCCTCACAAGGGCCACTCTTCTCAAAAGCAGAGGCGGATCAGCTCAGAAACCTTGGCACACTTCAGATTTGGGGGAAGTTTCTTACAAGTGCAGCTTCAGCGTTCACATCTTGTCTCTGGAGAAGAACAACAGAGCTTCGTGCTTCTGTCGGGTCCATCTGCCCAGAATCTCAAAGCACTTGTGCAAACACAAATCCCATCCAGTAAACAAAATCTAACCCTGCATGGCTTCTTGGCTTCCTGGAAAAAGCAATTGCTTCTGCAGTTCTCTGTGTCTGAGAAACTGGTGCGCCACAAAAAATTCAACTGCTCCTCACACACAGGAGAATCCAGGGCAGAGACACACCAGAGCCTGCTGCAATCACCACACATCCCCTTTTCCAGTGAAAATCCAAGAGGATTGAGAAGATTACTCTGCTCCAAAAAAGACTCAACACTTGAACCATGAAAACCAAACTACTGGCACTGGCAAGAGATGGTTCCACCCAGATCAGCAATTCCCATCTCATCCACTCAAAAACTTAGAATTTTACAGACTTTGAGAGACGTTTGCTTGGTCTCTGCCCAGATGTGAGCAGTGAGGTGGGAATACCAGATCTGGGCTCTGCAAGCCAGGAAAGCAGGTTAAGGGAGGTGCAACTCACTGGTTACAACTGACATGCCTCTTTCTGCCTTCCACGGACACAGAATACAGAGTTTCTCAGAACAATAACAACAACAACAAAAAAAAAAAAAAAAAAAACAAAAACAAAAACAAAAAAAAAAAAAAAACCAAAAAACAAAAAAACACAAACCAAAAACACACAAAAAAACCCCAACCAAAAAAAAAAAAAAAAAAAAAAAAAAACAATGTGGGCATGCAGTGAGCAGGTGGTTTGGTGCTGTCTGTAAATCAATGACTCTTGGAGAGTTATGATTGATTGGAGCTGGAGAGGGGACACCTTTCCATGCCTGAAAGACAGATAGTCCCTGCTTGCTCCATCTTAGCTTTCCAAATAAAAATGGAGAAAAACACAATGCTTGCCATTACAGTGTCACTCAGCCAAAAAATAACCCCCATGTTTGTCAGCCCCTAGCCTAACAGAAAGCATTCAGTTATCTCTCCTGTCCTGTTGTTGCTGATAAAGTAAATTACAGCATCACCGAGGAGCAGCCCTGCTCTCCACTGCTTCTCCCTCGTGATTTATTCCCCATGGTCACCCTCAGAACCCCCAAAATGCTGGTGTGTATTTGCGTGTCCCCAGAGAGATAACAGTGTCACAGGAGCATAAACACCACTGCTGGCAGCATTGGATTTTCCCACTGACATGTGAGCTGCTCCTTTCCAAAACCAAAGGCAGCCGGGCGCAGCAGAGTCTCACAGGGGACATGGAATTAGGGGAAAAGTGGGAAAATGTCCCACTGCTGTGGGAGCTGGTCCCCACACTCATGCACTGATTCCAGCAAGCCCAGAGTCCCCAGTGCAAACCAGAGCTGGAGGCAGGAGCTGATGCACAATTGGCCCCGTTTGCCTTCTCATTGATCAGCCACTTTCATCTCTGTGTTTATGGAACTATTTGGTCTTGTATAAGACCTATGGGGCTCCCCCCCTTCCTCCCCCTTCCTCCCCCTTCCTTCTAATGGATTGAAATTTTTAAAGGAAAAAAGAAATCCAGACAATACGACCACACTGCAAATCAATGCATCTTGTGGATAATAATACCCGAGATTTATGTAACACTTAATGTTCGCAAAGTGCGCTGGAAAAAATAAATTAACCTGCAGAACTGCATTGCAATAGGGAAGTGTCATCATACAGCTGTGCCGTGGGGAGGAGCAGAATCACAGGGATTCAAACAAGGAAAGTTTGAACTGATGCTGTTTTAACCACTGGCCTGGGCTGTCCTGGGGACCCTGCATTGATCTCTGCAAGTTGCACAAATAAAAGAGTATGCTACAGATGCCCAGTAGCACTTGCTTGAGTCAGGACACCAAGGTTTAAATCTTGCTTAAGACCAAACCCATGAGAAAATGCCCAAAGAGCTGGAACCCTTGGATGACTCAACAGACCCTTGGGTCATGGCCAAAGTCAGGACCTCGTTTAAAACCATCCAGGCCTGGGACGAGCAAAATGCCAAAGGTGGCTTGGCTACAACTCTAAAGCTGGAGAAAAACATGAAGTTGAGGAAGGGTCTGGAGAGTCAGTCCTATGAAAAGGAGCTGGTGAGGGAGCTGGAAAGGGGCTCAGCCTGGAGAAAAGGAGGCTCAGGGGGAACCTTGTGGCTCTGCACAAGGCCCTGACTGGAGGGGACAGCCGGGGGGGTCGGGCTGTGCTCCAAGGAACAGGGACAGGAGGAGAGGGAACAGCCTCAGGCTGGGCCAGGGAAAATTCAGGTTTGAGATCAGGAGGAATTTCTTCACTCAAGGAGTTGTCAGGCATTGGCAGGGGCTGCCCAGGGAGGTTTGGAGTGCCCATCCCTGGAGGTGTCCATGGAAGGGCTGGACGTGGCACTCAGTGCTCTGGGCTGGGTGATAAAGTCAGCAGCAGTCACAGGTTAGACCCAATGACCTGGGATGTCTTTTCCAACCCAGGCCAATAATTCTGGGATTCTCTGGAGGAACAACAGACAAACACCAGCACAAAAGGTGCTCAAACCATCCAGGCTAGTTCCTGGGCTCACGAGGCAGTGGTGCAGCAGAAAATCCCTTTTGCACCTTTGCCAAAAGCTGGCAACTCCATCCAGACGCATCTGTACCTATGGGAGCAGCTGGAGCATCCATAGGTATCCAGGTAGATGTTCCACACTGCTTCATGGCAAAGTCCTGACCTCCTGGATGGAGGCTAGGAAGAGGCTTGGAAGGGAGCCTCCTGAAAGCGGCTCTAAGCTCTCCCCAGAGCCTTCACTCTCCCAGCTCTCACAGATGAGAAACTGCCTCATAGCAAGAGGGAGGGAAGAGTGTAAAGAGTTTAACAACCTTGCTGCCTACTTGGCCTCAGAACTGTGCCTCAGTGCTGATGTGCATATTCCAGGCATGGAAAAGCACCACATCCCTCCCTCCTGCCTGCAGAGCTCCCTGTCCCAGGAGAGGCAGCAGGAGAGCCCTCCCATCTGTAAACACGGGATCAATGTGCTTGCCAGAAGATGGATTATTTGTGCAGATGTTGGTGCTCTTCAGAGCAGTTTCCATGTGAAGGTGAACAGAAGCACGGCACACTTCAGCAAAAGCTCATTTAATTCTCATCATTACCAGGTCTCTAATGTATAATTGATCCTTAAGCCCGTCGGATAACTCCAGTTCCAGCAGCTGCAGCTCCCAGGGATGGAGTCCTGCCTGCACCCAGGAGGGCCCCTGTCTTAGGTTGGAAATGAGGTTGTGTATTCTATTTCCATCTGTCAGAGCTGGGGCAGTTCTCTGCTGTTCATGGGGCAGTTTTTTCTTTATCTCTCCCACAGCCAGTCCTCCCTCCAGGAGATCTCTGCTGTCCATGGCCAGTGAGTGTCCCTGCAGGGCTGATCAAATTCCATCATCCCATGGGGAGATGCTCCGCCCAGGGCAGGAGCCAAGCATTCCTACCTGGATACAATCTGAGTCTGGAACAGCACAGCAGCCTTTGCCCACTGCATTCCCAGAGGAGCAGCTTTCTCCTGCCCTGCATTGCCAGAGGGAGAGCAGGCCCATCTCCAGCAGCCCTGGAGCTCCAGAGGAAAACTCCAGCCTTGTGCAGGATCCCTGCTCCAGCAGAAGCACAGCTGGCACTGCAGGAGATCTGAGCCCCCGTGGGATGGGACTGTGCCACCACCCTGCCCACAGGGGACAGGGCCTGTTCTGACTCTGGCAGGGTTGGTTTGGATTACTGCAGTTTTGTTTTATTTTTTATTTTCTTCCCTAATAAATAACGATTATTCCTATTCCTATATCTTTGCCTGACAGCCCCTTAATTTCAAAATTATAATAATTCACAGGGAGGAGGTTTCCATTTTCCATTTCAGGGGAGGCTCCTACCTTCCTTAGCAGACACCTGGCTGTTCAAACCGCGACACCCTCAGAGAGCACAAACCAGTTCCAGTGAAATGGGAAAGTCACAGCCCAAGTGCAGGACAGCTGGAATCCACACAGCTCCCATGGCCCTGGGGCAAAGCCTCTCCTCTTCCCTGCTCCAGCCCCACTCACATTCCAGGTTCAGAGCACTGATGAGAATGGAAGCTCCCAGCTCCATGCTCCAGGGAACTGCATTTGCCTCTGACTTGGAAAAACTGGAATTGAATCTTTCCTAGGGTTTTGCTCCTCAGTTTTGCTAAAAAAACCCAACTTCTGTTGCTGAAAGCTATTTGGGTTTTGGCTCATTTGGGTTCTGTTTCTGGCCTAATCTAAGATTCTGTATGCTGTAACCCAAGGCTAAACCTATCCTCAGGTGGAATTAAACCCAAGGCCAAGGTTTTTGCTCAGTTTTGATGCATGAGCACAATGCTGGCTTGGGATGCACCAAAAATTTCAAGGTTGGCTGAGCACTAATAACAGGAGGTTCGTAGACTCCCTCTGCTCTGATGGTATTGATGGAAATCAAATCCTTCAGAAGCCAAGAGCTGCTCCCAGCAGTGTCTGTACATAAAACACCTCCATGGACACACTCCTGGTCTATTCTTTGGTATAGCAAATGAGAGCTCGGCAAAGGAGGATCTTTCTATCATAAGCTCTTTCAGAGGAAGGTTCCCAGCCTGCAGTTGTTGACCAACACTGAGAAATTCCAGGTTTTCTGCCTGTCCTTCTGGCTTAGTCAAGGCTCACTCACAGCACTGCATAACAGGAATGACTCTGCTTTTCTCATGGAAAATGAACCTATAACTCCCTAATCCTGGAGCAAAGCAGGTTGAGAGAAGGGCGAGTTTAAAAAATACCCCAGGCCTGGCGTTGTTTGTGGAGCAACAGGAGCCATGACGCCAAAACACCGTGGGCTGCCACCTCCCCCCAAGCTCACCTCCCTCCAAAGGATGAAAAGAGCAAGTAATTAAACAATGGGTTTGCCATAAGTGCTGGACTTCAGAGGCTGCTTTTCCCTTTCTTCTTTTTTGTACGAGGAGGAAAAGGGAAAAAAAGATTTAAGATAATGGCCCTTTTTCTCTTCAGAATAAATTAAGCTCAAAGATAGAGAATCCCATTACTAATGCCTTTTAGCAAAGCCCAGACATTCTTTTAAAGTCAAACTTTAAAGTCTAACGTGCAGTGATCTCGTCGAAATCTTTCCTGTAATGATATTTAAGTGATGGCCAAGTATATCAGTGGGTTCAGGAGAAGTGCTGATTGTATATCTTCAAGGGAATGAGGCACTGCAGAGCTGTGGCAAAGGAACCCATGCTGCTGATATAAAAGTTGCCTTTAAAACTACACACACACAGTTGCTAGTAACTAATTATTCCAGGAGTCATGACAGAAGAAAAGAAAAAGGTAGAGAAATCAAGGCAAAGGATCCGCCTCGAGGAGGGGAATGTGGGACACGCGGCTCTGATGTGCGATAGGAAAACTTGTTCCCATCCCTTCTGTGCACCCTTCCTGAATTTAATATTCTTTTCAAATTCTTCTTCCCTTTTTTTGGAGCAGGAGGAAAGCTGACAAAAGCATGATCTTCACATCTGCTCAGGGAAAAATAAAATATAAAAGATAAGGTGGTGATGGGGGGAGGATTGAGATTGCTCACGTGGCTCCTTAAAGAAGGCCACCCCTGAGGAAAGCCAGTGGCCAAATCTGGGCGGGGGTCTCACCTCACAGCACCGCTCTGGATTTGGGGGCCCAAGGAGCCCCTTGTGCTGGACTTTCTCCAGCCCATTTGGGGCCAGAGCAAAACCCAGAGCACGACCCTGACCCCAAAGCCAGGTTTTTCCATGGAGACAGCGAAAGGCCGGGCCCGGAGCGCCAGAAGGAGCCGTTCCCTGTGTGGCACCGAGCTCTGAGGGCACGGGGAATTTATAGCAGTGCCTCCAGCACCAGGGCAGCCTCTCCATCTGCTGCAGCCTCTGCAGCTGAACCACTGCCCCGGGCTGGGCAGGAGGGAGAGCAGGGTCACGGCAGAGGGGGAGGAACTCCCTCTGTCTGCTCTGCAAAGCCCCTTCTCCACCCTGGCCCCCCAGGGGCTCTGCTTCTGCCTGTGAGCACAACTTCCCAAGGAGGGAAAGGCATTGGAGAGACAAGAGCTGAAAAGCACAAGGGAAGAAGCAGATCTGGCCAGGCAGGGATAGCTGTACTCTCTGAGTGCTTCCCAAGAACCGCTCCAGACGGATGCACCTTTGACCCACACGTGCACCCTCATCCTTCAGCCTCTCTAAACCACGGCCTCAGAAGTTATGGCCAGAAGCTTTCAGGCTAATCCCACCTTTGGAAACAAAAAGGCAGCAGTGCTTTAGTCCTGTCTCATACATAAACATCCCCATAGCAGCTGTAAATCTGTTTTCCCCCAGTGCTCTCTGTAAAGAAGCTGTTCTTGTTTTGCAGTGTGGTAGGAGAGGTTAGAAAAATTCCTGTATGGACCCGGGGGTGAGGTGGCATCACCTGAGCTCCTGCAGCCAGGTTCTGTCTCACCCATTTCAAGCTGCTTGCTGCCAAAGCAATAAAATAATGTAATGTACAAAAATGACTCCAGCCATACCACATCCCCTCATTTCTTCACATAAACAGTTTTGTTACATGGACCATCCAAACACAGACCCCAAAATGGAACAGAAATCCAAACAGTACCAAACATTTTTTAGCCACTCTCAAGACAAGAGAACATTTCAGTGCAGTCAGGAGTCAGCATCTGCTCCAGCATCCTTTGGTCCCCATGGTGAGGCTGCGGAGAAACCGGGAGCTGGAAACGAGTGACAGCACCTCCAGCTCCTGGCTTCTCCTCCAGGTGGATTTATCACCACCTCCTACAGAGGCCTCCCCTCCATTTTCAAAACAACCTTTTGGTTTGAGGAATTACAGTTTAAAGGATATTGAACATTAATGGTCATTGACTGTGCATTTAAGGGGTAAAATAAGAACAAGTCCCTCTGGCAATTACCACTCTCCAAGAACTTCGGGCTCTCATTTCTCTGTTAACAGTGCAGAGATCAGACTTACACATTTATTAGGAAGAGGCCACTTATGTTCAGCTTGGCACAAACACGCTGTCAGCAGTGGTGTTTAATTAGGGATTACAGCCACGGAACTGGATAATCAGGCCTGCTAATGAATCAGGAAGCTCAGTAAAGTGCAGAGATAAAGATTTTGGCTGCTTTCCTTTACCTACCCGTGCTCCTCCTTCACCATATCCCACTCCTTCCACCTAGAATTGCAGGTTTGGAGACAAAGCTTTATCTTCCAGTGCAGCCCAGGTGAATGCAAAAAGCCTCCACAACATCAGTGAATATTCACAGTTTGCTCTGAGATCCCTAAATACACAAACAAACCCCATCATTATTGCCTTGCTTCTAGGGGGCCCCGACCAAGACAGAGTAGCTCCACTTCTGCAGCACTGCCAGCAGGAAGGTGCAATATTTAAGGCAATTTTTATTGGTTGGACACTGAACACGGGGTGATACATTTCAAGCCTCATTTGGCAGAAAATTGAAATGGTTTGAGTCAACATTCAAGGTAAACGTGTGCATTTTTATGGGCAAAGGCCTCAAGTTATTATTTGCTTCTCTGCTGGTTAAATTCAGCTTTGGTATATTTACTGCATCATCCTAAACTCCAATCAGACTGATTGCTGGTGGGTATATTATGGCTGGGAAAATAGGTCTTTTGCTGAGGCAGTGAGAGGCTAACAGACATCCTTACATCCTTTTGCAAAGTTGCTCATAAATAAGAGGTCATATCTAATAATGTTTGCTTAAAACTTCTTACCAGAGCTTCTGTTCTCAGACACTGCTTGGCTTTTTAGTTTCAGCTTTAAATAACTACATGGGGATGGATTTGCTGGTGAGAGCAGAAATAATCCCCCTCAGCTGTTCTACCCCTGCATGTGCACAGGGCAATGGGGACATCGAGAGAATAATCAGGAAAGGAGAAAGAAAGTTTATTCTAGAAGGCAAAAGAGGAAAAGTTCATCACCCAAAGCCTCACAGAGCTGGTGGTACGCACCCCTCACTACCCATCCTCAGCTACAAATCCCTCCAGGCTGGGGAGGAAGGGATGGAGAGCAGCTCTGGGAGAAGCACCTGGGGTGCAGGTGGGGGAGAGCTGGACAGGCCCTGGCCCAGAACCCCCCTGTGCTGGGCTGATCCCCAGCGTGGGCAGCAGGGCAGGGGGGATTCTGCCCCTCTGCCCCCCAGGTGAGACCCCACCTGCAGAGCTGCCTCCAGCTTGGGGGGCCCAGCACAGCAAGGAGCTGGAGCTGCTGCAGCCAGTCCAGAGGAGGCCACAGAATGCTCCAAGGGCTGGAGGCCCTTGGCTCTGGAGCCAGGCTGGGAGAGCTGGGGTGCTCACCTGGAGAGGAGAATCTTTTTGGTGAATGAATTGTGACCTTCCAGAGCCTGAAGGGACCAAAAACAAAGATGGGAAGAGTCTGTGGACAAGGGCTTGGGGTGACAGGGCATCAATTTTGGACACTCCCTTCCACAGCCCTGGTCTGGCTGCAGTGACCATGCCAAGGCTGATGGATGACTGTGGTCTGCAGGAGGTGACTTTCTGAACATCACTGAGCCCCTGCACTCAACAGTAACATCAGTCCTTGATCCAGCAAGCACCTCTGCAAGGGCTGGGACACTTGCAGGGGGTATTTACAGTAAATTTTTAGGATATTCACTGTACATGGCCATGGAGCCCTATCAAAAGCAGGAAGCTGAGAGGGTATCTTGGACATAGAAGCAGACGTGACAAACTGAAACACAGGCAGAGCACAAGGGCCAGCACCCAGAGCTTTGTCATCCAGAACAATTTGCCATTAGAATGACATGCCTGAATTGCTCTCTGGCATCAGGATGGGGATGGAGCTAACTTGACTGGTGACAAGCTCCTGAGCATGGAAATGTCGAGGAAAAGACCCTGCTCAAAGCTTCAGACTGAACCCAGCAACCAAGGCATTGCCTGAGCAGGGAGCTGCTGAAGAAACAAAGGCCCAGGGTTGGCAAAGCCCCTTCCACAGAGACCGTGGCCAGGGCCTGGGGGAGAACACATGCAGCAAGGCAGGAACACGAGGGTGGACAGTGAGCAGCTCCTGGGGAAGGGAGGGGAAGGGGCACTGAAGCATTTTCCTGATGCACACACACAAATGTCAGTAAGCAGCATGGACATGAACCAGCCCTGACAGATGGAGCCATCCTGGTTTTTGTTTGTCTCCAAAGTTGTCAGTTCAGGTCTCCAGGTCAGAAATCATTTTATCTGTTAAACCATATGCTTTGTGGAACAAAACGCCTGGCAGACTTCAAGGCATATGTATTTTAAGGAGCACAGTAACACGATGAACATCACCAGACACTTGCTTCCCAGTTGTTATTGCCGTGCTACAGGCGAGGCTTTTCTCCTCTTGCCCCGTCTGTGGCCTGCAAATCACTGAGGAAAAGAAAAACACAACTTCACTCCACTTCAACTTAACCATTTTTGAGTATCCTGGTCTAGAAATCCACTACAGAATCATAGAAAGGCTTGTGCAGGAAGGGACCTTAAAAATCATCTTTTTCCACTCCCTGCCACGGGCTGTGTACCTTCCACTATCCAGGGGTGCTCCAAGCCCTGCCCAGCCTGGCCTTGGGCACTTCCAGAGATGGACATCTGCTCTGGGCACCCTGTGCCAGGGCCTCACCTCCCTCGCAGGGAACAATTCCTTTGCAGTATCCAACCTCAGCCTACCCCAGTCTTTACATGAACAGCAGCATAAATCCCATCCCAGGCCAGCCTCCCACTGCAGGACCTTCAGTTATCACAGCTGAGGGCTCTGCCTGCAGCAGGAGGCTTGGTTTCACTCCTGATGAAACAACTACATCTAAACCTCAGGTGAGGGGAGTTTTCCAAGCCTCAGCTCTCAGGGGATGCTCACTTAGGCTTTGTCTCTACAGAATCTGCAGAATCTTTCTCCAGAAACCCCATTCAAAGCAGATGAAATTTCCTGCTTTGCATGATCCCCATTAACACCCAGCAGTGCATGGGCTGGGACAGGAAAGCCCCCTCCCCTTATTGCTTTTCCTCATGCCCCCACTTTGTACCAAACACCCCCTGGTCTATTTTAGGCTGCAAAAGCCAGATGCTGTTTTCTGCTACTGCCCACAGCTCTTTGACAGAGCCCAAGCAACAAATTCCCCCTCTCCTAAATGGAAATAAATAAAAAGAAATGATGGACAGTCTATCAAACCGATTAAGCCAGGCTCAGAGAAAGCATCCCCAGCAGTCAGGTTCAGGGCCATTGTCTTGAGCACTCAGAATAAATGTCCAGGAGACATCTCCAAGCACTAACTCACTGCCTCAGGGTCAGGGGTTCAACTCACACACAGCATTTGGGACACGACAACAGATGCTGTTGGAGGTTCCTTGCTGAAATCATGTTAAACCATCTTTATTTTTCTTCAGCCAATAATGCAAAGTCTTTAATCCCAGCTTGTGGACAGCCTAATTAAGCAGTGAGCAGAGAAGGTTAGATTCTTATCTGACAAATAATTAGAGCTTCCCACCCCACCCAGCCCAACTCAATCCCCTCTGGCAGCAGAGAGCACTCTGAGAAGCACCCAGGTTATTGCAGCTGGACACGGGGCATTTATCACCCTCTGTCCAGAGCCATGGATCCTGCTGGATGTGGATGTGCCTGCTGGAGCTCACAGATCCTGCTGGAGCTGAGCGAGGGCAGCTGCTGCTTCTGCTGTGCTCGAGCCATGGTGACAGGGAGCTGCAGAGGCAGGTTTTCCATTGGGATGATCAATATTCAACCATTTCCTACCGAAAACCTGGCTTTGACTGAAAAGCTGGCTTTTCACTAAAGAAAAGATTGGCTTTTTCCACCAAAGAAAAGATTGGCTTTTCCCACAAAACCCCAGAAACATCAGAGGGAAACCAGTGACAAGCTGGACTTTCTTTTGTCAAAGAGGCAGCAAAATCCTGAACTAATATTCCAGGAAGGATAAACTGCTCTGTTCTATCCCCAGGACTCCTAAAAGCTTCACCTGCCATCCACTGCCTCTTTCCTTTAGACACCTATTGTGTCTTTGCAGTGAAAATAAAGGCAAGAATAAAGGCTCAAAGAATTGGGGAGCTGAATATTGCAATAAAGGGGAAAAAAAGCACCACGAGGTCTCAGACTGACTGCCCATGCTGGGGCTGCCTGGGGGAGGACAGAGCATCCCTCAGGACTGATTTCTGAGCAAGGAAAGGAGAGTTTGGAGGCCAGCAGAAACCAGACTGCTCAGGAAATGGTCCGTGTGGGGTAGGGCTTGGAGCAGCCTGGGCTGGTGAAAGGTGCTCCTGTCCATGGCAGGGGGGGTTGAGATGAGTTTCAAGGTCCCTCCCAACCCGAAGCAGCCTGGGGTTCTGTACTCCAAACCCCTGTGATGCTCCCAGCCACACAGAGGTGCCTGAGAACACCAGCACGTGGGGCTTTGGCAGGAGGATTGCAGTGCCTCGCTTTATTTAACATTCAAACTCCTGCAGAGCAGAAAAGCAATGTGTTTCCCCCCTCCTTGTTCCATTAGTTTCAAACAGACCCTGCAAACAGAAACATCTTTTTCCCCTGCCTGTCCTTACCTTGGGTTCTCACTGCTCATCCGTGTCCACTTCCAATCCTCACTGTGCTCTGCCAAGGCTCTCCTTGCTTTCCCCTAACAGCACTGATAGTACAAAAAAATGCCCAAATACAAAAACTTCCTCTAGTGGAAAGTGTCCGTGGCAGGGGATGGAACGAGATGTTTTCATGGGCTCTTCTAACCCAAACCATTCTGTGGTTCCGTGGAAGTAAATTTGAGGCCATTTTACATGTGAGATACATTTTTCCTCAAAAATGACTCCTTAGCAGCTCCCCAGGCACAGCCAGCCCTGGTGAGGAGCAGCAGGACCATCACAGGAGGCTCTGTGAGCACCCAACCTCAGGAATACAAGAGATCCAACATGAAACATGAAAAAGCCCTCTCAGATCACCAGACCCAACCGTTCCCCCAGCACTGCCGAGGCCACCACTAAACCATGTCCCCAGAGGCCACACCTATGCATGTTTGAAGATTTACAGAGATGCTGATTCCACCACTGCCCTGGGCAGTCTTTCCCAGAGCTTGAGCATCATTTCAGTGAGGAAATTTTCCATCATATCCAATCTAAACCTCATCAATGCCATCATTTAGCACTTGCAGGGGCATGCCAAGTCCATTAAATGCCACCAGAAATGCCAGTGGGATTTAGGCACAGGCCAGCCAATGGCTCCCTGGAGATGCTGGCCCTTGGGAGCCATGCCAGGGCACTCCTGCATCCCATGGCAACTCTTGGATGGGCTGGGCAGCAGCCCTGCCAGCTGGGAGGGTCATAATTTAGAGAACACTGAACCAGTCCAGGGACTAAAAGGTCCAGGCAGCCAGTGAGAGCCTTTGCCAGCGATTTGGCAGAAATCTGTGAGAGCACATCCATCCAAGAGGCACCAGATTTCCCTGGCATATGGGGCAAACAATTTCTGTGCTGCTGTGCCCGATCCCAGCAAGCTGAGGCCATTTTTATGCAGCCAGGGTTGGCTTTAAGAGGATGTTTTCCCTCTCCTTGCAGGCTCTGATGTGCTGAGGTAGCTTGAATTAATCACCAGTGTGCCTTTCCCAGGGCACTGAGGGAGCCTGGGAATGGACAGGGATCACTGGAATCACACAGCACAATCCATCTGTGTCCCACACCTTGCAGCTGCCCCTGGGAGAGCCTCTGCTAGGGTGTAGAGCTGCATTTCATTGCACATTTCATCCTGGGGACACCCACAGAATTCACAGAATCACTGGGTTGGAAAAGACCTCCAAGATCATCGAGTCCAGCCCAGTCCCAACACCTCAACTCAACCCTGGCACCCAGTGCCACATCCAGGCTTTGTTAAACACACCCAGGGATGGTGCCTGCATCACCTCCCCGGGCAGAACATTCCAGAACTTTATCACCCTTTCTGTAAAAAAACTTTTTCCTGATATCCAGCCTGTATTTCCCTTGGTGCAGCTGGAGGCTGTGTGCTCTGGCTCTGTCAGTGCTGCCTGGAGAAACAGACCAACCTCACCTGACTACAACCTCCTTTCAGGAAGGAAAAGAGGCCTATCTCTCTTGCAGAGAGTGATGAGGGCACCCCTGAGTCTCCTTTTCTCCAGGTGAGCACCCCCAGCTCCCTCAGGGGTTCCTCTCAGGGTTTGTGTTCCCAGCCCCTCTCCAGCCTCGCTGTCCCCTCTGGCCGTGCTCAGTGTCCCAAGGTCCTTCCCAAGCTGAGGGGCCAGAGCTGGGCACAGCACTCCAGCTGTGCCCTCAGCAGTGCCAGGGCAGGGCAGAGTGCCCTCCCTGCTCCTGCTGCCACCCCATTCCTGAGCCAGGCCAGGAGCCACTGGCCTTCCTGGCCCCCAGGGCACTCTGCTGCCTCACGTTCAGCCAGCCATCAGGAGCTCCTCCTGATGAGTTTTTGGGTGCCAAAGCACAGAACATCCATTTTTCCAGGAGCAAAGATGCTGCCCCTGGCCACACACCCTGCAGCACCCGGGAATAAGTCCAAGATGAAGGTTTCAATTCCATTTCAAACCTTCCACCAAAAGCACTCCTTACACTCCACCCTAATCCCACATTGTGGCTCTGATCCCAAATTAGTTTCATTCTCAGGGCAGAGGTGTGGGGTCCTGGTTAAAAGCCAAGGCCTGGACACAGCTGCTCTGGACTGAGCCCTGGATTCACTCTGTGACCTCAGACGAATTCTCTTCCACAATCAAAATGTGGTCCTGGTGCCTTGAACCAGGGGAGTGAGGAGACAGTGAGAGCCATGGGCAGAGCACAGTGATAAAGATCCTGACAGACACTTCCATAGGAAGATTTGGAATTTCTCCAGCTCAAAATTCAAAGCAGTGCTTCCCCAAATTGACATTTTCAGAGAGTTCAGCTTCTTGAGATGGTTTGACAAGTAAAAAAAGTCAGAGAGGGGGAAGTAATTTTGCAATCTGAGCTACATTCAGAGAACACCTTCAGCTCATGAAATTAAAGTATATTCAATGCCAGCATTCTTTAGTGCAAGGAAAAGAAGTTATCTACCTTTTCTATTCACTTTGAGATTTAAAAATAAACATTTTGTTTGCAGTATGCTCCTGACAGATCAACAGGAAACTTCACTTTGGTGAATATAAACCACTTGTATTTAATATCCAACCAGAACAGACCCTCCAGCCTGCTGGGACCCTGAACCAGGCACCAAAGCAGAAAAAGCTGTAATTTCAAAGTGCTGTGTATTTTACCTCAACAAAGGTTTATCACTTAGAGAGCTCTAGGAAATACTACCAGTGGGATACAGAGGCAGCCCTGGCCCCTCCTCCTGCAAAGGAAAGCAGGGGAAAAAAAAAAAAGAAAAAAAAAAAAAAAAAAAAAAAAAAGGAAAAAAAAAAGAAAAAAAAAAGAAAAAGAGAACTTTGCCAATCTCCTCTATCCCTAAAACCCCAGGCTGCAGTGTAGGCACACCTGGAAGCAGCACAGGCACTTTGCTGCAGCCTCTGAGCACAGATTAACACCAGGGATCACGAAATCCATTTGAAGCTGAAGACACATGAGCAAAAATCTGTCTGTGGACATCAGTGCCTGTGCTCCCGGGACAGAGGAAAGGCACACTCCCAAACCAGACGTGATTTCCAGCTGAGGAAAAGGAGCACCACGGCTGCCAGTGATGGTCCTGCCCCGCCCTGGACTCTCCCTCATCTGGAGGGAAACTTGCTGTTTTCATGTCTCCTTCATCTTCCTAAGCCATCAATCAGCGAGTCAATAATTGGTAAACATGCTCCAACTTTCAACTCCAGCTCCCTTGGAGGAATAGATTCACCAGCAGCCACTTCAAAATCCACTGGGCACCTCCCTCCCCGTTCCACATGTTTATCACTGTCAGCGAGCAGCTTCTAAAGCGCTTTTGCTGTGCCTTGAATTCAGTTGCTCCAAATTGTCTCTCAAGTATTGCATGTACGAGTTCAAAGCCCTGAGATGTTAACAGCAGCAACACATTCTGGCATCTTTATCTGCAGTCTTACTGAGGAATTTTATTCCAAAGAACAGAAACTCTATTTCTTAACAAGTTTTCCTTACCTCCTGACATGCAGTTTTATGCTCAGTTTTACCTGGCTGGGCTGGATCACCGGTCAAGGAATCAAAGCCTGGCTCATGCTCCTCCAAGCCCTCGCTCTGCTGACACCACCACGCAGCACAAATTGAGCTCTGGGGAAGGTGAAATGCTTTGGAGCTGTCAGCAGCCCCACAAACCACGAGCACTTTGCAGAAAGCCAAAGCTGGCAACCAGGCTGTGCAAGGAGCCCCACACAAAAGTGGGTCCCACAAAAGGGGAACCCACAGCAAAGCAAAGCCCTGCAGAGCTGTGCAGAGGGACACACCTGAGCCACAACCAGATGGGAATGCACACCTGGCACTTCCAGGAGGGCCCTGGGGACAATCAGGCCCAGCATCCACAGCCTGGTGAGGAGGGGATGCTCCTGCTGTGCTCTGGGCTGGGGCAGCCTCAACTCCAGTGCTGGGGCAGCTTTGGGCACCTCAGCATGAAATGAAAAAGTGTTAAAAAGCATCCAAAGGAGGGACATGGGGATGGGGAAGGATCTGGAGGGGAATAGAGCCACAGAAGGAGCAGCTGAGGGCACTGGGATTGTTCAGCTGGAGCAGAGGAGATGAGGGCAGAGCTCAGGGGCTGCAGCTCCTCCCGAGGGCAGCTCTGATCCCTGCCCTGGGACAGGGACAGGAGCCAGGGCACAGCTGGGGCTGGGCCAGGGCAGGGCAGGCTGGAGCTCAGGGAAAGGTTCTTCCCCAGAGGCTGCTGGCACTGCCCAGGCTGCCCAGGGAATGGGCACGGCCCCGAGGCTGCCAGAGCTCCAGGAGCCTTTGGGCAGCGCTGCCAGGGATGGACAGGGTGGGATTGCTGGGGGTCTGGGCAGGGACAGGGGCTGGATCCTGGATGAACCTGTGGGTCCCTCCAGCTCAGGATATTCTGTGATTCTGTCTCAGGACCTGCAAATTCTTGGAATAGTCAGAGCCTTCTGCCCCAGATCTGTCTTTGCTGTAACATGGAATAAGACTGAGCTCACCCTCAGGGGGCTGGAGTGGGGCACAGCCCAGCCTGGATGAGCAAAGTGTTATTTACACCCTGTCACAGAACTGCAGAGAGGATTCTTCCCTCACCAGTGCAGAAAAGCGCTTGTGGATAATCAGGAGTCCCCTCACCTGCATTTCCCTGTTTTCTGCTGCACTCCATATGAAATGACTCAGAATAACTAAAACCCTGTGAAGTTCCCAGGTAATTTTCATTTCGCTGTGATCCGACCGTCTCCTCAGAGCAATGAGACCTCTCACTGCCAAAATTTAACAACTGCAACAATTCTCCTTAACACCTCCTGCCAGCGATATTGTTCATCGCTGAATTGCTTCATTAATTCCAAGTCAATACAAGCAGCTTCCTTTTGTCAATCTCTCTATATTAACATATAATTTCAATGTTTGGGGCCGTTTTCAGGCTTGGAAATGAGATTAGCGTCAAGTGATTAAAATAAGTTCTCAAGACTGGGCAAAATCACCAGCTCACAAAGGCTATAGATTGATCTTTGCAATGGAGAATGTAACAACCATTCCCAAATTATAAGTTTACCGTTACACCACTCCATTTTTGAAAGCTGTTTGCTTTCAATATCTTGTTTTTGTTTTCCCAGGGAATCAACATGGGCAGACTTCATCAAAATTGCAGCCCTGATTCCAGAGGGTTGCAAAGGCTTTGCTGGAGGAGCCCGGGTGCATTTCCCTGCTAATGGGATGTCAGGACTGGCTGTGCTGAAGGACATGAAGTGCAGGGAAGTTGGGAAATCCTCCCAGCGCTCCCTGTTCACGTCCCCTTTGCCATTCCAATTGCATGTGACATCATCAACCACAATTAATGAATTAGACTTGTCACAGGAGATATTTTCCTGCAGTAGGACTGGTAAGTGATGCTCCCAACGGAGCCAGCTCCAGCTCAGGAGCAGGATTTGGCTGTGGGAGATTGATGGTCTTACCCTTTCCTTGGTGCTGCACAGGAGACTCCCACCAGGGCAGGCTGGACACGGGCAGTAAAACACGAGTGACCCATGGCCACTGTGGCCTGGCTGTGACATCAGACTGGACCTGCCCGTTCTGAGAAGGGCCCAGACCCAAAGGGATCCATTCATCACTCCTGGCTAGGCAATTAAAAGCAAGCACAGGCTGTCCTTGAGCACACACGAGGATTTCTCCACTTGGACATTCAAACTTCACCTGTGGTGCACACCTGGGGTCAGGGGATGTTCACTGCTCTCCTGTCTGAGTCCTCCTTTGCACCTCCTCCCTTCACCACAGCCTGAAGGGCCTCCAGAGCCCCCTGGGGAAATCCTTCCAGGTGGCATCACTTTGGGAACATCCCTGACCAACAGCATGAACAGGGAGAACCTCCAGGTCTCTGAGGGGGAACTGGATCACAGACCAACAACAGAACTTTCCTCAAGAGCCAGGTGAGCCACAAACACTGAAGCCAGGAACTGCCATGCTTGTCTCAGGAAAACCTAAAAATGAGAGGAATCAACTCACAAAAATCAGAGCTTTTTGGAGAGAGAAGGAATCCTGTGGTAAACAGAGACCAAAGACGAGCAGCTGATGCAGCTGCCAAGGCTCGTTGTGTCTGGAGGGAAAGCAATGGCACTGAGCTCATGGGAAGTGCTGCTGGAGTCTCTTGGAGTTTTACCCAAAGCTGAGCTCCACAGGTTGGGTGAGTCCAGTCCTCTCAGCTGTCAGTTCTTAATTCCATGACTGGGAAGTTGGGAAATGAGATCAACCCCCTCCAAAGCAACATGGGCAGAAAGGAAGGCTCAGAGCACCTCAGTGGGGCAGAGGGAAGCACTGAGTGTAAACCTCACTCCAGAGGGTTTGGTGCAGAGGGGAGAAGCTGCTGCTCCATCCCTGCACATGTGTTTGTAGCCTGTGTCCATCGTCTCAGCTCTTCAGGAGCTGACAATCCACTTCAGACACAATCCACTGCTCCTTTTGTTTATAAAAGCAAGCACCAAAAAGAACAAATCAATGCAATCTGGGGGGTTGTTTCCTGTGGAGCTCCCCTGGCACTGGTATTTCTTCCCTCCCAAGCCAACATTTATTTTTCAATATCCTGCATAGTGTGATGGGGCTCTGCACTATATTCACCCCTCCAGCCCTCACCCTGCTCTCTTTTACCATCTGTAGAAGGTCCCAGAGATGCAGCATCACTGCAGCTGCTGAGGCACCTCTGAGCAGGTTCAGCACCACATCACCCTGAGGAGAGGACCAGAAAGCTCTTTGAGACTCACAGCAAATTGTTCTCAGCACCAGGTTGGGCAAACCAGCTGTGCAAGACAAGGTTTGGGAAACAGGAACTTTCCCTCCTGCCCTGTGACGTTTCCAGAGAATCGCAGAATGTCCTGAGCTGCAAGGACCACCAGAATCATCCAGTTCAGCTCCCAGCCCTGCACAGACACACCAACAATTCGCAGAATCACCAGGTTGGAAGAGAGCTTCAAGATCATCGAGTCCAACCCAGCCCCAACACCTCCACTAAACCCTGGCCCCCAGTGCCACATCCAGGCTTTGTTAAACACACCCAGGGATGGTGACTGCACCACCTCCCCGGGCAGCCATTCCATAACTTTATCACTCTTTCTGTAAAAAACTTCTTCCTGATATCCAACCTGTATTTCCCTTGACAATCCCACCCCGTCCATCCCTGGCAGCGCTGCCCAAAGGCTCCTGGAGCTCTGGCAGCCTCAGGGCCGTGCCCATTCCCTGGGCAGCCTGGGCAGTGCCAGCACCCTCTGGGGAAGAACCTTTCCCTGAGCTCCAGCCTGCCCGGCCCTGGCCCAGCCCCAGCCGTGCCCTGGCTCCTGTCCCTGTCCCAGGGCAGGGATCAGAGCTGCCCTTGGGAGGTGCTGCAGCCCCTGAGCTCTGCCCTCATCTCCTCTGCTCCAGCTGAACAGCCCAGTGCCCTCAGCTGCTCCTCCTGGGCCCCTCCAGATCCTTTCCCATCTCCATGTCCCTCCTTTGGATGCTTTTTTAACAGCTTTAGATCTTTTTTGGATCGTGGCATGCAAAGTGGCCACGCAGGGGAGGTGAAGCCACGTGTCCTCAGGGAGCTCCTATTTAGATCTTTTTTGGATCGTGGCATGCAAAGTGCCCCCAGCAGGGGAGGTGAAGCCACATGTCCTCAGGGAGCTCCTGCAGGCACAGTGGAGAGGTCATTGCTCTGAGAAGGAAGAAGAACCTCCCCAGAAGGCCAGAAGCAAGGCTGAGTTGATATTCTCCTCAGCCAGGCACGTCTGGAAACCTCCTTCGGCCCTCACTGCTGCCTGAGGCTGTTACGGCTCCGAGTCTTTGGCTTTCATGTTGGAATGAAAATATCATGATGTACAAATTATTACTTTGTAATTAATTATGCAGAATAACTAAAGTGAACATGACTTCGGCATTATGACAGCTTTGAAATTTACCACTTTGTAAATTAATAAGTAATGAATCTGGCTTGCTGGGTGTATGTTTAATATAAGAGAAGGTTACCTAAACAAAAAGGAAAGCTTCAGCTGATTTAGCCATAGGAGAGCAAGAAGGAGCCTCAATTTTGCTGGCAAGGAGGAGAGAGGAGAATGCACTTTTTGTACCCTTTTCAACTGAGAGACACTGGCAGGGGTGTGATAATCCCACTCCACACAGCTCCTGCACCCAAAACTGACTCAGATTTCCCCAGACTTGGCAGAACCTGTGGCTTTGCTGCTGTGGAGCCAGAGCAGGGAAGGAGAGATGAGGAAGTGTCTGCAAACAAGCTTTGTTTAAAGCAGGCAGCAGGGAAGATTCTGAATTTTGCCCTGCCCTGAAGAATGCCAATGCTCTTCTGTTCCACAGGCAGCTCTGGGCAGCAGGCTGAGTGCCACGGGAGCCTTCCCAGCCTGCTCACCCCGGCCAGAGCTGCTCACTCACCACTTTCCCACCACAAACCAGGCTCTGACGCTGCCACCTCAGTCCTGAGCGATGTTTTGGGCCCGTGAAGTAGCAGGTTGCAGAGGCAAACACCCATCCTTGTGTGAGCTTTGCTGCTCTGCTCCTGCCACCCACCTCAGCAGGTCTGTCCTTTGGCTCCAAGGCTGGGAACCCAGCCAGGGCTGTTGGTGCTCCTGAGTTGTTTCTGCTTTCACTGCCTGGCTCTCCATGGTCTGGGGGCATGGCACAGGACCCTAAGGGCCAGCTGAGCATGGCCAGCCTCAGCTCTAAAAGCTCTTTCATTCCTCTGTTCCTTCCCAAGACAGGGAAGGCACCAAAGGAGCATCATCGCTCTTGGTGTCAGTTTGTGCCCCTGCAGGGGGCTGCAGCACACACACCATATTTTTTCCCTCCCTCCCCATTCCATCTGACTGCCTGCAGCCTTTGAGTGCCATTTAAATCACTCCCACCAAAGCGGCAGGGCTGTGCTGGGAACTACAGCTGAGGGCTGACCTTGCCAGTGGGGCAGCACTAATCACACTAATTAGAGGCACATCCCTGCATGTCAGCCTGTCAGCCAGGGATCCACAGGACACCTGTGCTGCACGATGTCCAGCACTGACCATCAGCTCCGGGGAGGTTTTTCCCAGCTCTTCCCACAGCAATAAATCACACTGTGCATGCAACAAAACCCCAACAGCCAGCGAGGACATGGCCCCAAAATGCAAACCCTGCTCTGCTTCATCTGCTGAGCCAAGGCAATTCTGGAGCACTTGTCACACTGGACAGGCTCAGTGAAACTCCCAGAGCACACAAATGTTTTCCCTGGAGCCAGATCACACCTTTAGAGGGGACAAGACAGGCTACATCCCCCTGCTTTCCTGAGAGCAGAATCAGTGCCAGCCCTAAACACCATAAACATGCCCACGAACCATGGAACAAACATCAGTTTCCCTCCCAAGAGAGCACAGACCTTTTTCTTCAGCAGAGGGACACGTTTCCAAGAGTCAGGAAAGGTTTATAAGAGGCCTCTCTGCATGGTATTTTTCCAACCACTTCTTTTGTATCAAAATTCAGCTAATTTTGGGAGGACAGAGGGGGAGAAAAATCTTAGGGAAAAAATCACACCCAAGAGAGCTGGCTGGAGTATAAAAATAGCTGCTGAGCTATTCCCTAATAGCCCCTGTGGTTGGGCACGAGGCTTCAGCCACTGACAAGGTGCTAAAGAGATGACAGGTGGCATCTCGGCACTTGTTCCATGCCAACAGGTTTCAATGCAAAGACAGCTGAGTTTTTTCCCCTCCTCCTAAAGGACCTCACATTTCCTTAGGAAGGACTGGGATTTTATGTGTGCTAGCCCATCCCTGAGCTCTGCTGCACCAGCCTGTGGTTTGTCTGGGGCCCCCAGTGCTGTCTGAAGGACCTGGAGGACCCAGAGCCCGGCACGTGAGCTTTGGAAAACAAAAATGCTTAAAGCCTTAAAATAACATGAGTGTGTTCCTCGGGGTGGGACCAGCCCTGCAGCAGCCATGGATATGCCTCTCCTCCAGGGAATGTCCTCTCTTCCCCAGAAGTCTGCATTGAACCCAAGCCCCCAGCACCTCCTGGGATGTCCCTGTGCAGAAGGACAAAGGCTGCCTGCAAACTCCTGATGTCCACACAAGCCTGGATTTGGAGAGGCTGGCATTTCCCAGAGGAGGAACTGCTCTGCCCACTGACAGGGGCACATCAGCAACAACCATGCCATTATTGAGAAGGCAAAGATGAAGGGATGTAAGTCTGGTCTAGACCTGAAGAGCTGCACAGGTGAAGCCCCAGCAGAAGGTTTGGAGCACCAGCCCCACAGGGAAAAGGTTTCCCCAGATTTTGAGTGATACATGTTGTGGATCCCAGAGGAACAGAGTCAGCAGGCTCGGGGTTGACTGCTCCCTACTCTAGAACCAGCTGAATCCACTGTCTCAGGACCCGCTGGGAGTTGTTCCTCATTTTCTTCCCTTTCCAGCTGTATGAAACACTGGCAGGGATGTGACAATCCCACACAACTCCTGTCCTCAAAACTGAGTCAGATTTCCCCAGACTTGGCTGCTCTCAGCTGAGCCTCCTGCCGAGATGACTTTGCACTTCTGGGTCTGAGCACACATTTGAGGTGCTCACAGGGCAGGGGGCAGTCACAGCAACACTCCCAGGTTTTCCCTGTTTGGACTGGTATGTTTCATGGTTCCCAGAGGGAGACCAGAGGAACACAGTCAGCAGGCTGGATTTGTGTGTTATAAATACATGTTATAATATTGGCTTTTTGCAAATATTGAAATGGATGCTGTATGTGTGATGTTAAAGTAACTTTGTTATAAAGATATAGTTTTTATTTCTGTTGTTAATTAAGCTCAGTGAAATAGCTGATATCAGTGTGCTTGTGTTAAAATGCCTGCTTGGATGGGATAACACCCAATGAACACAGGATGAGCACACCTGTACAGATCTGCCAGCCAGCAGCACCCACTGTCTGAAGGCAGTGTGGACCAAGGCCCAAAACTGAAGGGGATGAGAATGAACTAAAACCATAACCAAAGAATGTGCACGCTCTAAAAAGATAGATCCAAGGAGGAGCCATGCTAAACAATTCTTGGAACATGTAAACTAGTTTGGGAAAAGTTTACTATGCATAAGGGTCTATGACTATGCAACAGGCTGATGTAATTAAAAGGTATTTAAGGGGTATCCCCAAGATGTGTGCTCTTGGCTGAGTGCCAAGCTGCACCCTCCCTGTCTCCTATTGTCCTTTATTACACTTTTTCACATTTTCTCAGGAGAGTGAACATGTTTTTCTCATGGGCTCACTGCTCCCCACCCCAAGCCCAGCTGAACCGGCTGCCTCGGGACCCTCTGGGAGCTGTTCCTCACAGCTGCTGAGGCTTGTTTGATTAATTCCTGTCTCTGCCTCTCTCAGACAGGTGGGGATAGTCACCAGTGTCTGACAACAAGGGCAGTGTCTCGTTTGGGTTCCGTGCTGCCCAGCAGCTGCTCCCTCAGCACGGGCAGATTGCAGGGATGGATGTCCGGGCGGGAGGCTGCACAGATCCCTGGATTTAGGGATTAGGGGATTGTCAGATTCGAGGAGGGATCAGTGTGAAGACTGAGTGTGAGAGCAGATGTTGGTGATTCTCCCACCCCCTCACTGCTCATCCCCTCCCCAGTGCTGTCCCCTCCAAGCATTATCCACTCTCAGCATCAGAGATCTCCTGTCATTCCTCTTTTCATTTGCCAGCCTGGCTCTGAGGGAGCCAGCTGCCTTCCCCAAATCCACAGGCAAAAAGACTCAGTTAATATAAAAGATTAAAGGTGTCTATCTGGCTGTCTTCCCTTGATTCTTTTGCTCTTTCTTCATGGCACAAGCTCCCTCCATCATGGCTAAAGCCACGTCCTTATCCCCACAGTGTGAGCACTCAGAGTCCCTCACCTGCACAGTCATCGCCCTCTTTGCCCGGGGAACAGCAGGTCCTCAATATAGAAGAATCTCCTCTTTTCCTGCTTTTAACCTTTCCTACCCAAATCCCTGCAAGTTCCCTGTGACCACCAATCCTTCTGCTCCTGCAGCAGGCACAGGAGACCCTCCATGTGTACCTGTTTACACGGAACAACAGATCCACAGCCAGCTCGCTCCTGCAACACTGGCAGCACATAATGAGTCCCCAAGGCCTTTCCTCTAAGAGGCTCCAGCAGTTCCCTACAAAAGCCCCACTTGAGCAGCTTCCACAGCTTGACCTGTGTCCCTCCTTGCTGAGCGCAGCCGTGGTTAATGAGCCGGCCCTGTGACACGGGCTGGGCTGGAAGCATTCCACTGCCATCCACCCAGGGGCATTCCTCATTAGCCCAGGTAGCCCCAAGGCTGGGACAAAAAGGGACTCAGAAAACAGGGAAAGGGCACCGAAGTGCCTGTGCTGAGCAGCAGCAACGTGAGAAAGAGAGACTCTGCCTTGGCAGTGCAGGACGAGAGCAAAATGGAGAGGGTGGAGGTCAAGGGGAACAATTCCCGCCAATCAGCTCCCTTCCAAAAAAATCCTGCACGTCAAAAGCTTCAGACAGTGGTGAAATATCAGCTGCTTCCCAGAGCCATTTCCTAAGGGAGCTGAGAGGGAGCCAGCACTCACCTCACACCCAGGGAGGGAGGAATCACCCAGTGCTAGGTGAGGACAGGCCCTCGAGCTAAGTCACAGCAGCCCATAAAGCAACCAGACACAATTACCTGTGTCACAGAGTGGGAAAAAATGGAATAAAAATAAAATAAAAACCAACTATGATGGCTACCATGAGATCCTATGGCTGAGCAGGTCCCCCCCTGCTCAAGGATGACAATTTACAGGGGGAGGAAGGCCAGAAAAAGAAGTAAATAACTCTGTGCCTGCATTGCTTATACAGGAGAGAAGATTTAATAGACACAGCGAACGGAGTCTTATCAGCACAACTCACGCTCAGTAGTGCAAGGGAGGGCATCATACATTAGCTTGCTTTGACCTGCAGGGCCCTCAGTGGGAATTTTCTCCACCACACTGACATGATGTTGTTTAGATGCAATGCACATCTCGCCTGCATGGAAACATGCTGACACTTTGGAGGCTTTTGAATGCAGAGAAGGAGTGAAGAGAAAAGAGATGTCTGGGTCAAAATGTTTCTCTAATGGTTATAGATTTAATTCCATGGTCTGGAGGGAAGGGTGGGAGAAGAGATTATTTTTTTCTTTTTCCTCCCTATTTCCTTTTCAGAACATGAAAAAGGAATCCAAAAGCATATTACTGTCCTGCTCTCCTTTGCTTTTCTTCAATTCTCTAGTTTGGCTCTGGCTTTCTTTTTCCCTCCCACCTCCATCACTACATACAAAGTCCAAGGAAGATCTGGCCAAAACTGCTGACAATTTAGCTTGGATAAAACATTCCTGGGTTCCTCTAAAAAGGGACAAAATTAAATCAGATTTCTCAACACCCAAGGCAAAATAAACAGGAAAATTATTTGCCCAGCCATGCTGGTACTTTAAATTCTCTCAAAGAACTGGGTTGTACCCAGAGAGATAGAGAATGTGACATATTCTTTCAGCTGAAGTTGCTTGTAGCCCTTCAGATTTCCCACTTAGCAGCTGTATTTCATCTCAGACACAACTCAGAGGACACCAGCACCCAAATTCAGGAGGGGAGCAAGACCAGGAGGAGCAGCAGGAGGCTCTTGGGCTTGGCTTTGGCTCTGAAGATTAAAGTGGGCACAGCGAGAAGGATTTACAGAGACCACAGAATCACTGAGGTTGGAAAAGACCTTTGAGATCAGAGAATCCAGCCTGTGAGCAACCACCACATCAGCCAGACAATGGCTCTAAGTGCCTTGCCCAGTCTTTGCTCAAACACCTCCAGGGACAGGGACTTCCCCACCTCTCTGGGCAGCCCATTCCAGTGTCTGGTCACCCTTTCTCCAAAGAAATTCCTCTTGGTGTCCAACCTACACCTGCCCTGCTGCACTTCAAAATGATGTCCTCTCATCCTCTCATCAGTTCAGAGCAGAGCCCGACCCTCACCTGGATGTCCCCTCCTGTCAGGGAGCTGTGAGAGTGAGAAGGGCCCCCCTGAGCCTCCTTTTCTCAGGCTGAGCCCCTTTCTATCTTCCTCACCAGACTTGTGATGCCCAGGGTCCTCTCCCACCACATTCCCGGAGCAGGTGGGTGCCAGGACCGGCACAGCCACCCCGGCTCTGCAGGCAGAGGAGGCAGCAGGCGCCTGGCAGTGCCAGGGTTTGCAGCAGCCCAGAACTGCAAAACCAGCCACCTGGGAGCAGGAGAGCAGCGCCAGCTTTCCTGGGCACGAGGCTGCCTCATTCGTCTCCATCAGGTGCAAATGGGCTGTTCAACCTTTAAGCGCTTAATTAGTTTCCTTTTTGTTTTTAAAAGCAGCACTTGGGTGCCGCGTTGCCCGGAAGGGGAGCAGGGCGTGATGGATGGGCTGGGCACAAGAGCCCGATCCTTCAGCTCCCAGGGAGGAGCTGTGAGCCATCCCAAAGCTCTGCTCCAAAGAAACTGGGCTCAGCCCTGCTGCTTGCCAGAGAAAAGCCTGGTGCCGGCCATCCCCAGCATCCCAGAGAAAAGCCGGTGCCGGCCATCCCCAGCATCCCCCCTGCTCCAGGCCACCCACACACGGCACATGTGGCACCTCCCAGCCAGGGCACATCCCTGGAGGTGTCTGTGCATCCCCAGGCGCACAAAGCACCAGCAGTCCCCGATCCCTCCCTCCACCTCGGCTTCCTGCTCCAGCTCCAAAAGAGAAATCTGCCCGTGCCAGCAAGGTGGACAGGAGCTAAGGAGAAACAAATCTGCTTCAGCTGGGGTCACGGTAGGTCAAAGAGATAAAAAAAATACACGTTGGAAAAGCCACTGACTGGATAGAGAATTGATCTGCTGTGCTGGCTCCCGGGGAAGCCGGGCTGTGAATGCTCCGTGCCCGGATCGATTGGAAAAGTGCTCGCAGGAGCCCTCGGTGCCTGCATTGCTGCCCCCAGCCCCAGCACTCACAGTTGTTTTCTTTCCTGTTTAATTCCTCATAACTCATTCCCAAGACATCCCCCTCCCTCCTTTCCCCATGCTTTTCCTCCTAGATAAAAACAATATGTGGTGCTTTTTTTTTTATTCCAGCGGGGTTCCAGCTAATAAAAAGATTTATAATTAAGCCAGTAGATTTCCTTTTGCTATGCTGTCCTGGATTATGAGAAAGTATATTTATATGCAATTATGAAATGAACAGTATTTCTTACCCAAGTGAAGCTTTAAAAGTCATTATGAATCCATTAACTCAGCAGACCTTACAAAAGGCCTTCTCTGCTCTGGATTTATTTTAATTTAAAGCAGATAGGAAACTTTTCTCCTCCTTATTTTTTAAACCCAGCTTTTCTGCAGTAGGATTGTGTGGAAATGAACAACATGCATCAAATTCAGTAGGAAGGCCAAACTCTGGTGGACTCAGCACCACTTTAAGGTGCTGAGTTCCTTCCTCTGGAAGGACTTCCAGAGTCTTTGCCCTGTATCTGAGTGCTCCACGATCCCAACCTAGCAGAGAATCATGGAATGGTTTGGGATGGGAGGGACCCTAAAGCCCATCCAGTGCCAGCCCTGCCATGGCAGGGACACCTTCCACTGTCCCAGGTGCTCCAGCCCCAGTGTCCAACCTGGCCTTGGGCACTGCCAGGGATCCAGGGGCAGCCACAGCTGCTCTGGCCAATCTGCCACCTTATACTGAGACCTGGAGAATGCAGAATTTTAGAGTCTCCCTTGGCTGCCCCTTCCTTGACTGCCCTGCAGTTCTGGGAGCTCCTCTCTGTGGGATTACAGGGAAGGGTTGAGGTGCTTCTCACAGGAACCACTGTTTCTTTTATGCTTCCCTGCACATCTCACCTGGAGATTCCCATGGAACATTATGTGCTCAGTGGTCTGTGGTGCTTCAAGCACAGGCTGGAAGAGCCAGGAGACAAGAAATGAAGATGGGAAAAGTCAGAGAGGAAAACCTGCAACCAACCCTGCTCAGAAAGCTGCTGCAGCACCCAAATCCAGGTGGGAGGAGGCACAAAAGCTTTGATCAGGGTGTGAGGTCCCTGCCATGGCTCTGGAGCAGGTGTGGGTGGCAGCAGCCCAGCGCTCCAATGCTGGGACAGGCTGGCACCTTCCTGCACCTCTGGGGAGGGGAGCAGCAGCCTGCCCTCCTCCTGCTGCTCCCAGCCCTCCTCAGCTCCCAGAGCCCTGAGCTGCTGTGCCTGCCCAGGAGAACATCTTCCTGGGCACAGGTTCCAGGAGCTGGGGCATCCCAAGGAGATCTTCTGGACCCCCAAGAGCTGAGGGGGTTTCTCCTCCCAATCTCTGGTGAGATCCTCAGTGCCCTGGAGAAAGATCCATGGAGACCTCAGAACTTCATCCAGGGCCTAAAGGGGCTCCAGGAGAGCTGGAGAGGGACTGGGGACAAGGGATGGAGGGACAGGACACAGGGAATGGCTCCCACTGCCAGAGGGCAGGGATGGATGGGATACTGGGAAGGAATTGTTCCCTGTGAGGGTGGGGAGGCCCTGGAATGGATTTCCCAGAGCAGCTGTGGCCGGCCCTGGATCCCTGGCAGTGCCCAAGGCCAGGCTGGACACTGGGGCTTGGAGCAGCCTGGGACAGCGGAAGCTGTCTCTGCCCATGGCAGGGGTGCTCTAGATGGGCTTTAAAGTCTCTTCCAACGACTCAAAAGCCCCACCTGCCCCATCCATAGCTCTGCCTGACAAGAAGGGACAATCTGCAGGATTTTAAACAACTCGTCAGGCAGAAGGATGGTCTCCACCCAGCAAAATATGCTCCAGTCCCAACCATCCTTCAGCATTCCTTATCTCCAGGCGGGCTGAGGATGGCTCATTTTACTCGCCTTAAGAGGAAATCCATCTCCAAGTCACCAAAGGAGCCTCAGCTGCAATGGCCTTTTCATTAATGTGGTGGCAATAAAGCACAGCAGCATCCCCTGGCTGTCATGGGGAAGGGAGCTGGGAGGAATATTAAAAGGGAATTTGCTGGCAGGTGGATGCAGGGAGGAAGGCAAAGCCTGTGGTGGGGCACAGCTCTGCTCCTCCACCACCCAAATCCACCTGGAGAGGGCTACCAGTCCCCCAGGTGTCACCAACCTTCCCTCAACTCCTGATGAGCTCAAGACAAGATCTGAGTGTTCATTGGGAGCCCCCCAACAGGCGTGAGGCTCTCTGGGTGGCACAGCCATTCCCTGGCCCCTTGGGCAGCAGCCAGTGCTTGGAGGGGCTGCAGCAGCTCTTCCTGAGCTGGGCACTTCACTGGGCACCTCCAGCCTGCAGAAGCACCTGCCTGTCCCTGCTCTCCTGTCCAGCCCAGCGGGGCTGGGAGTGTTCTCAGCCCCCAGATGAGTTAAACCTCCCTGACAGGCTCGATCTGCCTCTGGTTCCCCGTGATGTTTTCACTTCCAGTTGGCTCTGGCAGCGACAAACCTGCTCTGACACCTTGGCTGTGGCTCAGTCTCATTCTCCCCGTGTGATCTGCTTCTCCCTGTCTCTTTGCCGTGCTCGGTGGGAGCTTTGCACTGACAAACCAGTTTTGATCTTCTCCCCCTGTGCTCCCCCCTCCCAGCAACTCCATCTCTGCAATTCTTCCAGATACAGCATGACTGCTTTATTTAATAAGAATAAAGGAGTACCCGTGCCCGGGGAGTTCTCTGCAAACCAAATGCTCTGGATCTAATCTGGGCAACACGGTCACACTTGGTTTCATTACACTTGCCCCCTTGGCCCATAACACTCGCTTTCTTAGCCGTAGATTTTTCAATTCCACTGGAGGAGAATTTCCCATGTGTCTTGCACCACAAGGAGCGGGGCTCTGAGCTCCTGCTCCTGGTTTAATCCCTGTTTGCAATTTACAGAAGCTTTGGCTAAGGGTGAAAGGTTCTGTGTTTCATTACAAAGCCTCACAGGGACCTCTGCTAACCTGCACTGTGCAGCACTTCTTGTCACAGCACAGCAGCTGCACTGAAAAAAAATCCAGTGTCTCGGATCCCTCCCAGCTCCAGCAGCCATTCCCTGTGCCACTGCTGGAACAGCAACGAGTCCATGAAGAAATTTGAGGAGCAGCCTTGCTCAGAGGTGTTCTGCCCACAGGCACGCCCCGTGTGCCCCACAACAAGCTCTGCTTCGCATCCCCCTTGAAGTATTTCCAGACACACCAAGCAATGATCCACTGGAAGATATTCTTGCACCTACTGAGGGTTTTTTTACCTCCTGAAGCTCTCAGAGCACTTCAAAGGGAAAGAAGCTCTGCTATGCTCGTGCTGCAAAAGGGGAAAGCTCCATCCACGAGGCAAAGATAGAAAAGCGCTGGCCCCAGGCCGGTGGGTGGGAACCAGCCCTCACTGCCTGCAGCAATCGATGTGTCTTTGCTCTTAACGCCCACCTAAGGAAAATCTTTTCATCCCTTTCTCCGTGTCTGTACCTCCAGAAGCACAGACCCTTCCTCTGATCAGAAATATATCATCTCAGAGCACACGTTTGAGGTTAATGAAACAGCCTTCCTTTAGAAATTTACTGTATTCTACTGAAGTCCATCTCCTCAGAGATGCCTTTGTCACCTGTGAAACAACAGCAGCTGCCACCACTGGGACCCAAAATCCCTTTGGGAGGGATCTGTGGTGCAGGCAATGCTCCCTTGAATCCCTCTCCTTTGCAGCTGGCCACTAACAAAACACGAGCACAGCCTGTTCAAAAATCAAAGCTGGAGGTCAAGCAGCTAAAAGCTCCAAATTTGACACTTCCTATCCCATTCATGGGATTTCAAAAGGGAACACCAGCTTGGAAATTACACTATTAGCAACAGCTCCTGTCTCCCAGCTCTAGAAAATGCTGCCCTTCTCTTGTTACACTGTCAAGGAGCGGAGCCCAGTCCCCTTTGTAGCTGTGGTTATTTATTGGGTTCAAGCATTCCAATGGGTTCAGCTATGTGGAAGGGGTGGTGCTGGGATGTGGGTGCAGCAGGAGGGGCCTTGGGAGCAGCAGCTGTTCCACACCACTGGCTGCTGCTCTTTGCTCTCGCGGGTCATGGGTGGGAACCAGACCCTAAAGCTCCAAGTCTGAGGCACTGGGCACAGGGAGCTGCTCCCAAACCCTCCAAGTCCTCCAAGAGCTCCAAGTTCACAGACTCACAGAACCCCCAGAGTGTGGCCTGGAAGGGACATTGAAGCCCATCCAGTTCAATCCCCCTGCCCTGGACAGGGACACCTTCCACTAGCCCAGGTTGCTCCAAGCCCCATCCAACTTGGCCTTGGACACTTCCAGGGATCAGGAATCCAAAATCTCTCTGGGCAGAGCTTCACCATCCTCACAGAGTAAATTATTCCATCCTTACATCAGATCAGAACCTTCCCTTCCTCAGCTGGAACGCTGAGCCTTTGCCAAACTGGCCACAGCCTCTCCCACCTCTAGAGCTCCTCATTTAATATCTCAAACAGCTTTATTACCTCAGAATGCTGAGGTAATAAATTGATTCCGTAATCTTGGTGCCCACCTCTCTTCCAGCTTATGCACACAAAGCAAAGGAGTTCAGACCTCTCAGCCTAAAGCTTGAGCTTACAATGCAGTTGGCACTTGGGTGGACACTTGCAGAGGAAATTTCAAAGCCTTGGTGTGTGCTCCCTGTGAACCCTGTGAGATTTGCTCCGGCAGATCTTCCAACAGCGAGAGCACAGGAGGCGGAAAGCACATCTTTAAATTTTCCCCAAGCTGTCTCCTGGACAGACAATCCCATTAAGTGAAGCAGAGGGACCTGAAGCTGTGTAAAAGCAACAAGGTGAATCTCCTTAGCGCAGAAGCCTGACAGATGAGAGCAAAATGCCGGATTTAACTCCAGTGTAACACAACAGAGCGCAACGTGTCACCGGAGGGTGAAATGCAACCTGCTCTGCAACCGCTGCACACAACCAGGTGAGCTCCCAGCTGCCAGCAGAGATTTCATTTAGGCTTCCCTCTCCAAACAGAGGGACTTCATTTGGAGATAAGACAGTAAAATGAGACAGCTTTGAAGCAATATGCTCAAGGTCACCGAAGGAATTAATTGCAGAGCAAGAAGCAAACTCGAATCCAACCACGATGCACACTTAGCCCCAAAGCCACTAGTTATAAGACATGCCATTTATCAACATCTATCAAATTAGGCAGAGGACCATAAACCCAGGCTTGTGGAGCATTTTTTAAAATGGCAGGAGAGGAAATGCAGTTTCCCAGTTCTTAAGAGTGTCTCATGGAGAAAAATACTGGTATAATAAAAGTATTTTAAAAGGCACCTCATGTACTATTTATCTACTACTCAACAGTCTCCCTAAATCTGAGTGCAACACGTTGGTAATGGGTATCTCAGACACATAATTTAAAGTGTTGCTGAAATTTCTTCCATGCAGAAGATCAGCTGCTGAGATCAAAGGCTGACGCATCCAGTGACTCTGTCTGTGACAAAAGAGAGAGATTTCTAACAGTGAATTACAGTGTTAAACAAATCGAGCTCGTCTCCCCCAAGAACGCTTCCCTTGGCACTTAAGAGTACAAAGTTTGTGTTAGATAGGCCACTTGGAGAGAAATAACAGCCTGTCTGGGAGTGACTCATGGAAGGAAACCACGATGCTGGGAGGTTGGGGAGAGGAGAAATGCACCCAGAAATCAGCCACCAGGCCAGAAATGAGGGAGAATATCAAATTCTAGTAAACATAAGTGGGAACAGGCTCCCCAGGGAATGGGCATGGCCTCGAGACTGCCAGAGCTCCAGGGGCCTTGGACAACACTCTGAGGAACAGGATGGGATTGTTGGGATGTCTGGGCAGGGCCAGGGGTTGGACTGCGTGATCCTTGTGGGTCCCTTCCAGCTCAGGATATCCCATGACTCCATGTCCAGGTCCCAGAGAAAACCATATAAACCATCTCTGCTCAGCCTCCCTAAAGCAGCACCTGTCCAGGAGCAAACACCTGTCCTCACACCCAAAGGCAGACCAACACATCCCTCAAGGAACTCAGTGAAAACTTGGGAAAATAAAGGCAGGAGACTGCTGCACCATTTAGGAAGCAGTGGGAATGCCCCATCTTCAGACGTGCTGTAATTCAGCCACTTGAGAGGACATCAGAGTGCCCCAGTCCCAACCACCCTTCACCATTCCGCACGGGAGGAACCACATCCCTTTAATCCTTTTAAAATTACCACCAGGTGGGTGATTTGAAAAGGAAGCTCCCCAGTGAGGGCCAGGCTGAGCAGCCTCCCAGTCCCTCCACACCAGGCATGGAGGCACAGCTGGAAGTCACCATTCCTGGCTGGAGACTCCTGGTCTCCAGCTGTTCATAAATAAATAAAAATAGCCTTCTACCAAGCTCACAGCTGGGGATGGCGAGGAGGGCTGTGCAGGAGGTTACCCCCAGTGGGGCTGTGTGTCCTGGCTCACTCCTGACCCATTCCCTGGAGCTGGCTCTTTGTTTCCTGCCCGCCCAGAGGGGATTCCTCTCCAGCCCAGGCTCTTCAAACAACAGGAGCTGTGGTTTTTTTGCAGGTTGCACAGTGTTTGGGAATTGCTTTTTTCTTCCCTCCCAGCTCCAAGTGTTTCATTTGTTCGATTTTGCTGAACCACAGGCATATTTGCACTAACGATATAAGGAATTCTTTGCTGGGTTTTCCCCACCAGCTTCCTGCCCTGAATATCAAACACTCAGGGCTGTACATCCACGCCTGCCACCTACATGGATGCTTGGATTCCTCCCATCAATGGGAGCAGAGAAGGCTTCCTTTCATTTGTTTTCTTTACAGGATCACAAAGCAATTTCAGAGGTGTTCTCTGCAGGGAAAAAATACCTTCAAAACATGATAAGCAACCAGCCAACAGCGTTGTCTTGGGTTTTTAGGGAGGTTGCATGCAAACAGCAGGAGGTAGAGGGAATCCTGCACCTCCTCACTGCAGTGGGCACACACCAGACTCGCCTTTCTCACCCTCCAGATGCTCCCAGGGCTGTTTTCCCACATTCACCTGGCACAGGTGGAGGCTGGAACTGGCTAACATCTTTCTCACGGGCTTGTGGGAGGACACTCAGCTAGAAAAGATTCCAAAACAAGCTCCTGGAGTGGCAAAAGGTGGAGGAAGGGAAATAAAACTTCCTGCTGCTGATCTCAGACCTAAACACGCCCGAACTAATGGCAAGGCAGGGTCACTGCCTGCCCTGCACTGCTATGAAGACAATGCTCAGGTCCTCTGACCTCAGTGCAGCTGGAAATTGCTCTGGTTTTCCCTGTCTCTCCTCGTGTCCTGTCACTCCAGGTCCCCAGCCCGCTCCCCCCTCCTGTGGCTGGATCTTTCTCCCACGGTTACCGTCGCTAATGTCAGAATCATTCCATCTGACAAAGTCTCTGCTCGGTTGTGTCTCCCCTGTCTCCTTGCATCTCTGTCAAGGCCCTTTCCACATGTCTGAGCATTTTAATGACATATGGTGCTGGGACAGGGGGAGGGAGCAGCGAGAGGGCGACGGAAACCCAGCACCCTCCAGAGCCGGGCAGAGCGCACGGGGAGGCCCTGCAGAACTGGGAGGTGAAGGAGGCACCTGAGGAGGATGACCTTGGAGAAAGTTGCTCCAGCACAGGGTTCAGTTCTTCTCTCACCTCTTCCACAGTCGGTTACCCAGAGGAAAAGGCACTTTTGGAGGGTTCTGCTGCCAAGAACAGCTGATCCTGCTTTGCACCTCTATTCTGGATCCCCACATTGTGGCCACCAGAGCCTGTGGTGGGGCCACCAGCCACACACAAAGGCACAGCCTGACTCTTCCTTAGCCCAGGAGGTGTTTTATTCTCTGCTGGATTTGACTCACACCCCCAGACTGGGTTAGAGTCGGGCAGGCCAGACATACCCCACAGCTTGGCAGCATTTCACTGGTGGAGGAACCCACCAAAGGCTGCAGCACAGCCACTGACACTGCCCCAAATGTGGGGGTCCGAAACTCTTCCTTTAATCTAGAATGATCCCAACATCACCTCCAGCCCAGCAACCTTTCCCCCGCAGTGCTACAGACTTAAGGCTACTTTTCTCAAAGCTCAGTCTTAGCAGATCCCAAAGCTTCCAGACAGCTAAGAAGCCCTAAAAGTCCTTATAAGACAGGATATTCAGCAGAATCCTGGTGGATTTCTCCCTAAGTAATTACATTTTGTCTTCTTATAATCCTCCTGGTATTTAAATCTTCTTCACCTGTTGTAAACCGGTGGGAGATGCGGCAGATGATGACACTGGCTTGTGCTCCAGGCAAGAAAACAAAGTGATCTTAAAGAAACAAGAGACACTTGGCCACCAAAGCCTAAAAAAAAAATGGACCCAGATCCAAATTATTCCAGCACCCCCCAGCCTGGGAGCTCCAGGACCGAGGTGGAGCAACACCCACGTTTGAAACTCCTGGCCTATTCAGGAGCTCTAATCCCATTGCAAGATAGCTGAACTTCAGCTCAAGTATTTTGGCAAATCCCATCTCTGGCAGACTAAGGAGAAAGCCAGCAGGGGCACAAATCCTTCACAGCACCAAGAATTTGTGCAGAGCCCTCGAGATTTGGAACAACCTGGGCTGCTGGAAGATGCCCCTGCCCATGGCAGGAATGAGATGAGCTTTGAGGTCCTTTCCAATCCAAACCAGGCTGGGATTTTAGGATTCTCTAAGACCAGCAGGCTGCACAGGGAACAAAGCATAGCTGGGATGAATCTGGCACATATGGGTGGATTATGCTTTTTCAGCTTTATTCAGTGGCACTGCAGCATCTGGTGTTTATTCTCCATCCCTCACATATTCCTGGGGTTTGGGGAAGCTTCACAAGACTCTCCAAGTACAACAGCTCTGAGCACACTCCCAGTCTGGCTCTCACATAAAACACTGTAAAAGAGGGAAGCAAAGACAAACAGGTGCACAGTCAGTGTCCCAAAATGTGGCTCTGGGGACCGAGAGATGACTGGTGAAAGAAACAAGCAGACTTCTCATCTGAACATTGTATTTTATAATCTGCAACAAAGCCTTGAATGAAAATGAGGAACCACAAAAAAAAAAGCACCTTGGCTCCCAAATGAAAAACGAGCCCCTAAAGCTACAAGCAAGAGGCTTGTGCTGCCTGGGTTCTTTGCTCTCTGCATTGTATTAAAAACAAATAAGTCAATAAGGGATGCCAGACAAAACAGTAATTTGTCAGCTGACATGAGGGAAGGATGAGGATACACTTCAGGAATTTATCAAGGAAATCTGTTGAGCTGTGCAACTTTTTTTTTAAGAAGGATGCTGAAGAGAAAGCAGCTTCCCAGCTGAACCTGTAAGCTGCTCAATGAATTATAAAGCAGAAATACCCCCTTAACACCCAGCATTACCTGGCAGCCTATTTACCATTACTGCCAAGGCTGGAAAGCTGGTGGATCATGGCCAGTGCCTTCTGTCCTCCCCATTTCCAGTCAGCCTGGAAATGGCTGGAGCCTCTGAGTTGTACGGAGACTCTTCTAACACAAATATCTGCCTGCCTTCCTCTGGGGGTGGGGGAGAGGGGAATATTTCCAGAGTGTGCTCAGTGCTGAACAAAGTTTGTTTGAACTGGGCTTAGCTGCAACAAGAGCAGCATTAAGCCAACCTCAAGCACTTGTGAAAACACTCTGCTTTAAATAGTGCCTCTTCAAGCTTTAACGTCATGTAAAGCTCAAGAAGATTTTATGGGCCACCGAGAGCATCTAAAGCCTTGGCATCCCATCTGCAATCCCAGCAGCTCTGCAGCAGCAGCACAAAGGAGGTTTGAAGGGTGGCTGTGATCCCCAGGCAGGCCCAGCCCAAATCCACACACCTTCCCAGCAAACCAAGCTGGGAACCAGCCCTGTAACCCCCAACCCCGCACTTCTGCAGGGTTCCAGCCATAAGGCAACATCCAAGCAGAGTGCTCGGTGGCTCCTTAAGGAAATGATTCCTCAGCAGCCTCCTGGAAGCTGTTCATTCCTGTCACCAGGGTCAAAAACTGCACTGTTGGGCCAGGCAGGCACTTTGCATGTTCAAAATTCATTAAAGTCAAATACTCCTAAGACTTTTTACACATGAAAAAGCAGATGAAGGTGAGACAGAGTGGTGTCGTGCGGTACAGGCAGTTTTATTTAATGAAGGTATATTTACTCAGAAGAGCTGAAGGGCTGCTTCTTCACAGCAGGTCAGGGGCTGCTATGCAAATACTAATAAATATTTTGCGCTTTTCAAGAATGCTTTACCCAAGTGCTCTGCAAGCGTGAACTGCACTAAACTTCCCAGGATCTGGAAGGAGCAGGGACAGAACAGGAACAGACACTTTGTCCACGACAGAAAGACAGAAGCCTCTTGGGCTGAAAGCAGAGACATTTGACAGCACCAACAGCTTTCCCAGCTTCCCCATGGAAGCTCTTTTCCATGGCTAACTTCACACTTTTGTGGTTGGCAGCTTTCTAGAAACAGCAGCTCAGAAAACAGAGTCATCTGTGGTTCATTAGTCCCAACAGATTTCATAAGGGATCCTGCCTGGTGCCTCAGCTGCTCCTGAGCCAGCTCAGCCTGCAGGATCTGGTGTGGTACAGAACAGCAAAGCTTCTTATGAAACACCTCACACAGGACAAAAGCCACCACAGGGATGGGTTCATCAAGCCTGGAGAGATTTGTGCTTTATTAACTGGAGTTCCAGGAGGTCTCCTTGGGCTGGGGGAAAAGGTGTCCAAAGGGGCTTGCTGGTCAATTCAGCAGCTCTGAAAACCAGAGGCAGCTGAGAACAATCCCATGGAGAGGAGCAGCTTCTGCCCTGCAAGACACTGGGGGGGGGGGAAGAAATAACCACGGATGGCTCAAGGCAAAGGGGTATTCCAGAATGAGAAGGTGGCACTGAGGTGTCAGGTTGCCAAAAGCCTCCCCCTGGGGAGCTGTGAGATGCCTTGAAATATTTATGGAAGCCCAAAGGAGCAGTTTCCCTTCCCTGTGGCTGCAGTTTGCACCCAGCAGCCTCTGACAGTGTGGGGCTGGGAGCCATCCTGAGGGACAGAGGAGCTCCACAGCCCTGGGAGCTGGGGCTGAGCAGAGCTGCAATCACAGCACAGGACAGCAGCGTTTTACTTCTGACACAGCAAATCCAGGCTGTTCCCTTCCGCTGAAGTCCCATCTCTGGAGGGGTTTGAGATACAGACACCAAATCCTGCTGCTGAGGATGGAAATGGCAGCCCACAAATAAAACCTGGAGAGCTGCAATGGGGAATTCCCACAGCAGCAGAGCCCGAGCTGCCCGGAGCCAGCATAGCTGCACTTCCAAGATACCAACTTATTTTGAAATCAATACTGAGATTATTGATCCAGGAAGGAAATACAGACTGCGAGGAAGCCTGGTCAATAGTAACCCCAATGGGTAATAACTTTTAATGGAGACCAGGGAAAATTCCAATCTGCATTTTGTGCTGGGGTGAAACTCTGCATACGCTGATTATCCAGCCCTGGAGCAAGGCAGAGACTCCTCACTGATATCTGCTGATATTGCCAGTGACCAGCTCAGGTGCCAAGGTCTGGGAATGCACATCACTGCAGAGAGAATGAAAAGAGAAACCCCATTAGCTGCTCCCAGCGATCTGTCTGGCAGAAGACGAGCTGCTAATGCCGACTGCCTTGAAAATCAGAGCAAGAAATTCAACCTGCACAGTCAAGGCCAGAGTCAGGCATGTAACTCAGTGATGGCAGCAGTTCAAGCACTTAAACTGTCTTTTGAAACCACAGTAAAATCCTGCTGTCCCATCCCTCTTGGAAATGGACTCTACTGAATGTCAAGGCCCTGAAAGGCAAGAGCACAACAGCAACAAAAAAACCACCCCAAACCAGCTCTGCTTGACTGAGGCTGGGAGGACTGCAGCAATTTCCCTTCACGTGTCAGCAAAATCTCATCAGCTGCATGAAAATACAAAAAGGGGTTTAAGTTGCCAGGAGGGCATCCTCAGGACTGGGGCAGGGGTGACCCCACATCACAATTCTGATGGAGAGAAGATAAAGCCTTAAATCCACTATTTTGGAAGCAGCAAAATCCCACCTTCAGGGAAGCAATTCTGGGGTGCTGCAGATCCACACAAACTGCAGGAGCAGTGTCCTGCAGCTGCAGGGGATGAAGAACCCGTTCTGCACTTCACAAACAGCTCTGACCTCTGTGCACAGGTTTCTAAGCAGCCGTTGCCTAAACTCCCCCTTTATTCCCCAGTCAATACCTGCAAAACAGCTTTAGAAGAACAAACAGCTCCTTCTGGCCCTTTGAAAAGACTCAGACAGGCCAATACTGCCTTGGGATACTTGAGGTAACCCAAGGCATGAGGAGCTGCAGAGAGAGGTGGGAAGGGAGGTTTGGAGAGCAGGGTTTTCCTCGGGGCGATGCTGGCGTAGAGGCTAAAGGCTGCCAGCACCCAGGGAAGCAACTGGCAGAGTCTGACAGCCCTGCAGGAGGATAATTGAGCAGACAGTGCTGTGCAGACGAACTAAAGTGTTTACTGCCTTTAATATTTAATTGTGTCAAATGAAGAGAGAGAGGAGCTGGGGGATTGGAGCTGCAGAGAGAGGCACGGGCGTGCCGGGGGCTCCGCTCCTCCCGTGCCAAATGGCACCCAGACGAGCCAAAGCCCCAACCCAGCAGCACCCTTGGGACGTGCCCAGGGGGCTCCCCCTGCCCTCTCCCTGGCACAGGAAGGAGTGCTCCAGATTGGGAGAGCACTGCAGGCAGAGCAGGGAAAGGCACAGGCACCACATGCAGCAGCTGTGAAAACAAACATGGGAAATCCACCTGCACGGGCTCACCCAGCCTCGTGGATCAGTGACATTCAGGACCCCCGACGCAGGGAAGAATGACGCATCTGACTCCATGCTATCAGAAGGCTAATTAATTACTTTATTATACTGTATTATTCTATACTATATTACACTACATCTAAACTGAACCTGCACAAGCACTCAACAAAATCTTGTGACTGTCTCCTGACCAACAGTCTGGCCCTGATAGGCCAAGGAAACAAACCCCCACCACTTTGGGTAAACAATCTCCATATTGCATTCTACTTTGGCACAACACAGGAGCAGCAAAGGAGATAAGAAGTGGTTTGATCATTCTTTTCTCTGCTTCTCTCGCTGCTTCTCTCAGGTTCAGAGAATGTGAATCCCACACTCATGGATAAGGAAACCATTGGCATCCACATCCCAACACAAAGTCACTCAGAGGTGTGAGCCACCTGAAGAGGGCTCACCCAAAACAAACCCAGGGAAAGCACTGCTCCCCTGCAAGGTGGCTTTTCTCATTAGGTGTTGGAAGGTGGCCAGGGAGGGGAAGTCACCATCTCCGGAACTGTTCTGCATGTGGCACTTGGGGATATGGTTTAGGAGTGATGATGGTGGTGCTGGGGATTAGGTGATGGTGAGATCTCTTCCAGCCTTGATGATTCAGTGGTACACAAAGAGATGCCCTGCACTGCCACTGCTCAGTTCAAAGGCTTGAAGGGAAGGATGCAGGTCCCCTGCACCCTGAAAATCCCAGTAGTTCACCCACTGCTCCTGTTGCCTCTGCTTGTGGGTGTTCACCTGTCTGCAGGAAAGGGCTTTGCACCACGATTTCCCTTGGGATGGAGGCTGGGAGAGCACAATTGGTGTCAGACACACTCAGCCCTTCCTATTCCTTTCCCAAAGATACCAAATCAGCTCCAAACAGGCCTCTGGAAAGCCCTACATTCCAGCAAGGGAAAAGCCTGGACTACTGTGTTACTAAAGCCACTGTTTGTATTCTTTGCCTTTGGCAAAAGCCAGCGTGGAAATTCAAAGGAAGGCTGGCTCCATAAATATTGCAGTGTGAACAACACGGGGCCTTTGCTGGATTATCACTGCTAAAAGGAGCTGCAAAGCTTCCAACTCCAGGAGTGAAAGATGCTAATGGAGCGCTCCCAGTGGACAGCAGGGCTGTAGATTATGGGGAGCTGCTTTCACATCCTGCAAAATGTGCAGATTTAAATAACGCTCCCCTTTCACGCGGAATAAATCTCAGCCTCAGCCACAAACACACACAGCTCAGGCCCTTGCTGGCCCATTCCAGAGGGCAGATGGCTTGTGGGAGATACAGGTGATGGATGGAACACCTGGAATTTGTGTCCACTGTCCCAAACACTCTGTGAGATGAAGTCTGTGCCACGCCTGCATGTGCATCTCTCTACCCACAGCACGCTTCAAACACACAAAAAAAGGGTTAAGATGAATTTTTCTCTCCAACCTTTTAATTAAGCCATTAGTCTCTTCCCCCTTAACCCAGGAATGAGAGGCCTGTCTTCACAGGAGCAAATGATTTCCCCAGAGTAATGAAGATGCATTATCATACAGAAAAAAAATCATTAGTTGCTATGTCCAGAACAATGCGATTGCTCAATTACTGCACTAAAACAGATCACAGCCTTCCCAGCGCTCCGCGTGCTAACTTGGAGGAGATGCATCCAAATGGATGTGCCAGAAAAACAGCACTCGTTCAGCAGAAGAACTGGACACTACAAAGGTCCTACCAGAATGAATTCCCAACCAGGCCTTTGGTCACTTCATGTTTTAGACACCACAGCAGCAGATCCAACAAGGTTTTCTCCAAGTGCTTTACAGCAGTCTCAAGCTGCATCAAGGGAAATAGAGGTTGGATGTTAGGAAGAAGTTTTTTACAGAAAGAGCGATAAAGTTCTGGAATGTTCTGCCTGGGGAGGTGGTGCAGTCACCATCCCTGGGTGTGTTTAAAACAAGCCTGGATGTGGCACTGGGGGCCAGGGTTTAGTTGAGGTGTTGGGGCTGGATTGGGCTCGATGATCTTGAAGGTCTCTTCCAAACCAGTCATTCCGTGATTCTGTGAATTCTGTGAGTTCTGTGAGCAAAGGAGTTGGGATGTTGGGGCTTTCCCTTTCTACTGAGAAGGTCTCAATTACCTTGGTAAGGATTCACCAGGAAACATTCAACCTTCTGAAGGAACTGCTGGTGAAATGCAGTGGACAGCAGGGTTTTGGGAACCCAGCACACCATCAGCCACAGCCTCACAGGGCCCTTCGGGATGAGGAAGGATCAACACCAGGGACTGTCAACTGGGTTTGGTTCCCTCTCTGGGAAGGGACGACCAGAGTCACTGAATCCAACTCCTGGCCCTGCCCAGACACTCCAAAAATGCCATCCTGTACTTGAGAGAATTGTCCAAAGGCTCCTGGAGCTCTGGCAGTGCCTATTCTCTGTTCAGTGCCTGACACCCTCTGGGGGAAGAACCTTTTCCCTTCATCCCATCCCTCTGTCCTTCATCCTCCTCCAAAGCTCCAGGCCAGCTGCAAAATAATGTTCCCCCCCAACTTATCTAATGAGGATGATCCAACCCCCAATTTCCCCTCTTCACCGCCCCCAGGATGATTAAGAGCTGGGTTTAGTCACCCAACCAGGGTCCTATTATTCCTTCAAATGGATAATTTCGGTCCTTCTCTCACCTACTGAGATATCCATTAAAAAATGACTCATTAACTCTTCCCCCTGCGTCTTTGGCACAATAATTCCAGCACAGATGTGGGTCAAGCAAAGATGCTCATGAATTCCCATCAAAGCCATTTGGCCTGCAAGGGGAGGAGTGGGTGTCAAAAGTGAGTTGTTTATTTAGACATTTTCTCCTCTACATGAAAGATTTAGACATTTCCCCCTCCAAGGCACCTCTGAAGTTAATTTACTTTAAAAAAAGGTTTTTACAAATCTGAACTAAATAACATATTGTATCTAATGAAATGTTTTATTTGACCTGAAAAAAAATTTTTTTGTTAACCCAATACAGCATGTTTCCTTCAGTTTTTCAGTTCAGACAGACAAGGGCAAAAAAGAAAAAAATCAATTTGAGAGCTGCAAACAGCCCATTCTGTAACAGTTGTCACAGAGACTGCAGCTTATGTTAATATTAAAGTACTGCTTTAGCAATTTATGAACATTATCTGGAAAGCGAAGGCACAAATTAGCAGAGATGAAGGAAGTTACCCGAGTTAATGCATTTTTGGCACTAATATCCTTCTATTGTTCAACTCATCTGAAAGAGCTACAGGTCTGTAGTGACAAACCGGGGAGAGCTCGATGGTTAACACAGCCTGGAGATGGTTTCCAGGAGGGTTTCCACCCGTTGGAGGACAAGGCACACAGAATGCTGAGATGGTTTGTGTTGGAAGGGGCCTTAAATCTCATCCAGGTCCACCCCCTGCCATGGGCAGGGACACCTTCCACCATCCCAACCTGCTTCAAGCCCCAATGTCCAATCAATGGTCTTGGACACTACCAGGGATGGGGAAAACACAGCTGCTCTGGGAAATCCATTCTAGGGCCTCCCCACCCTCACAGGGAACAACTTCTTCCTAATATCTAAATTTACCATCCCTCAGCTTAAGGCCATTCTCCCCCGTCATGTCACTTCAGGCCCTTGTTCCCAGTCTCTCCCCATCACTCTTGTCAGTTCCTTCAGGCTCTGGAAGGCCACAGTTCACTCACCCCAAAGCTTCTCCTCTCCAGGTGAGCACCCCCAGCTCTGCCAGCCTTTCCTCCCAGCAGAGCTGCTCCATCCCTCTGCTCATCCTACTGCCTCCTCTGGACTGGCTCCAGCAGCTGCAGTTCCTTGCTGTGCTGGCCCCCCGAGCTGGAGGCAGCTCTGCAGGTGGGGTCTCACCTGGGGGGCAGAATCCCCCCTGCCCTGCTGCCCACGCTGGGGATCAGCCCAGCACAGGGGGGTTCTGGGCCAGGGCCTGTCCAGCTCTCCCCCACCTGCACCCCAGGTGCTTCTCCCAGAGCTGCTCTCCATCCCTTCCTCCCCAGCCTGCATTGATCCTGGGGTTGCAGCACCTGCTCTCAGTCTTATTAAACTTCCTACAGATCATTCCAAAAGAAGGTTTTCAGTACCCACATCTTGGAGAAACCACAAAGAATTCAGTTCCTGGACTTGACTATCCTTCCAACCTACACTATTCTCTACACAAAGAACGTGACAAACGAGTATTATGGAGAAGGCTGGGGACCCCCAGGAAAACGTGGTGTGGCTGCCAGGGTGGTTATTCCAGCCAGGATTGGTGCTGAGCTGCAGGGCAGCAGCAGTTTGCAGGAGCACTCCCCACGGAAGCAGGAGTGAGGATCCCGGTGCCGCATACGGTGCTTGCTTTAGTTAAATGCAAACCGGCAATCTCTGCCTTCACATGTGACAATTGCCATGCGATTTCTGTCTCATTAAGCTCTGAAATGTAAAACAAATGGGATTTATGCGGCTGCTGCTCGGCATTCGCTCGCACGGAGTCAAGTCTTGCCTTTAGTGGCTCTTCAGTCTTATCACTGTCTTATCTCAGTACCTGGTGCTCCCCCACCTCAGGCAGAAACAGCAGAACAGACAGACCAGGGGCAGATGTAGCAAACAAATCCTCCTGTTTTCCCCCAGGTTGTGACACCAGCTCTCATGGATGTCACATGAGCATTCCGTGCCTCAGTTCCCCCCATGTGCCACTGTCAGATCCACGCTGCTCATTCAAATTCCAGCCCACCAATCCAGCATGTTTATTTACAGCACTGTGCAGGGAATAACAATCTCTGAAACGCACTTCTTTGTAAGGCTGGCAGGAGAAATTGTACAGGCAGCATTTGGGTGTTTTGGAGAACATGGACCATCAGTGAAGTGCTTTTCTACACAAAAACCATGAAAATTTAAAGGCTGTTTACAGAGCATTTGATTCCAGCAATCATTCCCAGGGGTACAGGGAGTACTGTAAACTCAGTATTTGCAGTGATTTCACTGGTGCCACTGGTACCAGGCTGGCCTGGCCAATGCTCAGGACATGAAGCTTTATGACCACAGGTGTCCAGGGCCATGACTCGGATCCTTTTCTTCCAACTACAAAGATCAACCACCCACCAATGCTCCACAGACTGGCAGCACCAACAAGGATAGTTTGAGACCCAGAGCATCTACAGCAGCACGACTGGTCACTGAGTGTCCTGCAGATGTCATAAAATCATGGACTTGTTATGACTGGAAAGATCTTTAAGGTCATCAAGTCCAACAGTCTAGTCAAGGGGATTCACTTAAACCACATCATTTGGGATGCCCCATCCCTGGAAGTGTTCAGGGCCAGCTTGGACAGGGCTCGAAGCAACCTGGTCTAGTGGGAGGTGGCAGGGAGTGGAACCAGGTGGGCTTTATGGTCTCTTCCAAATCAAACCATTCTGGGGTTGCCTAGAAAACTCCTCGAGAGCACCTGCCTCCACTTTGGGCAGCCCAGCCTCGTGCTGAATTTTGCTGAGGGCAACTCAGTTTTGGGTACCCAAGTGGCCACCTTGAAAGGTGTGAATTTACTCAAAGTACCCAGCAAATGCCCAAACCAGCACGAATTAGGCACCCAGAGGCAGTACATCACCAAGCTCTGGGTGGTGTTGGCTCCTCCAGCCTTGCCCAAGGGTGCTCAAGGATCCAGAAACGGGACAAGGATCCAACCCCAGCTCCACACACCCTGCTGCCCCAAGGCCATCTTCCCAGCCCACAGAATATTGTCACCTCGGGCACAAAACACCCAGCGAGCAGCAGAGCCAGCGTGTCAGGAATTGTAATGCCAGAGGCACAAAGCGGCACAGGAGGAGACGGAGTCTGGAGCACCTGGAAAACCGGGGAGAAACACAACAGCAAGGAGGAGCTTTCTATGGGAAGCACAAAGCCAGGTGTTGTTCAGCAAAGCCTCGCTCTGCACGCTCAGGAGGAGAGCCTTGGACAAAAGCAAGAGCTCCCACTGATGCCATTGTCGAGCTTGTAGAGACGAGATTTCACTGGAAGAAAAGCAGCCCTGTGACAATTATTTATTGCCACAAAAACATCTTCCTCCTCAGCTTTTGTTGGTGCAACATAGACCACGTGTGGCTCCAGCCAGGGAGAGAAAAGCTACCAACAGGATCAAGGAAGGCTGAGATTAATCTGGTTTAACATAGATAAAAAACCAACTTGAGCAATCAGTTTTAAAATGAATATTAAAGTTGTAAGTCACCTTTGACTATATTAAAATACAAACTGGAGCACACAATAAGCTCCAAATAAGCCCCACTGGCAGTCAGAACAGCTCCCTTATCAACCTCTAACATCCTCTGTAAAATAATAACTGGAAGCCAGACTGCTCTGAGAGAAACTCCCTCTCCTGGGGCACGGCAATGTGACCCAATTCCTGCTGCCATTTCAGGAGCCCTGCCTTGGCCAGTGCTCCCTGTGCCAGCGAGGAGCTCAGCTGCAGCAGGAGTCATCCGGGAGGGAGAGCTGGCATGGAAAGGCTGGGCACTGAGCTGTGCTCTGGGTGTGTCTGCTGGGGCACAAAGGGACTCCGTGCTGCAACTCAGAGGCTCTGGTGTCTTTCTCCCCCTCCCAGTAATGCTGCCCAGTTTTGGGAACTGATTTTCTCCCAGCCCTTGGCTTCTCCTTTTCAACATTTCCAAACTTTCTTTGCTATTGCTTTGCAAGAGGCTGGGAGGCTCCTGTTGAGGGAGCACAGCGTGGGTGGAGCAGGGCAGCACCAAGGGAAGCTGGGCTCGGCAGCTGGGGATGGATGGGCAGCACAGCCCAAGGCCCATCCCAGGGGCAGGTGCCCAAGGACACCACCAGTAACAGCCCCATAACAGAGAGAAGGAGCACAGGGAGCTGTGGGCAGCAGCCTGAGCAGCACCCCAAAGTCAAGGAGAGAACGGGGACATGCTCTGGTTGTTCTGCCCTGGACCTCTGCAGTCACCATCAAGTGGCTCGTGCTGGCTGCACCCAAGCCTAACACAGAAATGTCTCACCCACACCCAGTGGACACCAGGATGACCTAAAGAGGCATCTCTGGGTAGTTCAGGGGGCTGGAACTGTTGATCTGCACACAGGGTGCCCACCAGAGCCCACCAGCCTCACCTGCTTATGCACAGGGGGCAAGTGGGTCTTGGGACAGAACTGAGGCTCCTCGTGCTGCCACAGAGCTCTGTCACCAGGAGAGCTGCATGAGCTGCTCCCCAGCACACTGCTGCCTGCTTGAGAGGGCTCCAAATAAATAAATAAAGCCAGTGCCTCATTAGCATGCAAATGTATTCAAGCCCCATTTCAATTTGAATTCTATGCATACGATCAGAGTGCAAAATGCAAATTATACAAATGCACCCATAGGAAGAAACAAGCAGGAGCTCTGCACAAAGGGATTAGGGCCAGGCTACTTCCCTCAGAAGATTCCAGTGCTGGGGGGCTCTTGTTGGGGAGGATCCTTTAATAGCCACCAGTCACGCTGCACTGAGCTTTGTTACAAACACTTGGAAAAGCATCGTGACTCCGGCTCTGGAGCAACGGCTGGCTTGACACTTAGGGAGAGGAGGGGAGACAGACAAACAAACACCAAGAGGTGCTGTAGTCTCAGCACTCACAGCCAAGGGTTTCCCCAAGGGATCACGACCCATTCAGATTGGCCTGAGAGGGCAAAGGTGTTCCCATTGCTCCTCCAGCAGCCCCCAAAAGGCAGCATTAGCCAAGTCCACCCACCAAGCCAGGGAGATGGGTCAGGACAGCCAGAAAGGGGTAGCAAGGGGCGTCTCAAGCAGCAGAGACCATCAGGAAGAGGGTCACCACCACTGTCCCCATCTCAGTGACAAGGGAGGTGATGCTTCCACAGTCTACCCCACCTCTCCTTCCCAGGGAGATTTGACTGGGAAGGCTCTGCAAAGTGTGGGGAGAAAGAGAGAAGCCCAGCTTGGAAGGTCCTCTGCAGACCAAGGTCAGCTCAAGAGACCCCGAGTGAACCTGATTTTAGCTGAGTAAGGCTGAGCTCTGCTCCAGCACAAGCCCCAGGCCCTTTGTCCAGGCTCCCAGGCCCAGCAGCTGGCGGTGTGGGAGATCCTGCTCCCAGGGACACTCCAAGCCCAGGCAGAGCAGATGGGAGGCTGTGCATGTTCATCTCTCCCTCCTACGTGTGTGAAATTCTCAACCCACCATTATCGTATTACATTTTCATTTTAAAGTAAATATCTGTTTTCAATTAGTACTTACCGTGAGGGGCATGCATCACTGAGAACACTTATTTCTCTTCCTTTCATTATTAGATTAGGAGTCACTCAAGTTTAACCACATTTAGCAGCAGCAGACACCCAACTGCTCTGCAGACACTAATCCTCTTCCCATCTCCACCCCCACAAAGGTCCCAATCCAGCTGCTGCAGCCTCCCTGCCAAGGCTCCAGATCAAGGTGTGGCATGATCCTGGTGCAGCTCTGAGCCCATCCACCAACTCCCTGCTCATCCTCCCTCCAGGATGTTACATTTCTATTGCTTTTCCTTCATGTCACAAAATCTGACCCTCAGGCCGTGTCATCTCTGTAGCAACAATGGCCACATGACTCCCCCAGGGTTACATGAAGTGAATAAAACCTGGAGCAGAGCTAACCCAAACCTCACAAGTACAAGCAGAATAATGGAGGGAATCAACCAATCTGGTGCTCCACCTCCTCATTCAGTCCTGGATTAGCACTTGGCCACCCAATATCTTTCCCAAGTCTCCCACTCCTCATCTTCCCCCACTAAGGAAAGCCCTTCCTCCCAATGGGATCACCCAATATCCTTCCCACTCCTGATATTTCCCCAGTAAGGAAAGCCTTTCCTCCCAGTGGGATCACCCAATATCCTTCCCACTCCTGATATTTCCCCAGTAAGGAAAGCCTTTCCTCTCAGTGGGATCACCCAGTATTCTTTCCAAGTCTCCCACTCCTCATCTTCCTCAGTAAGGAAAGTCCTTCTTCCCAGTGGGATCACTCAGTACCCTTCCCAAGTCTCCCACTCCTGACCCCTCTCCAGGGAGGAAAGCCCTTCCTGCAGTGAGCTCATCCCAAGCTCTCCCAGGCACCGCCTGCTCAGCCCTCGGCGAGAGCACTCTAAGCATAATAGTACTATTACACCTTGCTCATTATGCCTCGTTTTTATTACCTGGCCTCATTAAGTTAAGAAGCCTCTGTAATTTAACTGCATCTCTTGGTCTCCGCACGGGGGCTCCAGCTGTGCCTGTCGTCAATCACTTTATTAAAAACACAGGACAAAAATTACAATTATCCCCATTACTGCCCATCAATCTCTTCAATTGCCTCTTAGGTCCTTTCTTTACCTGCTCAATGCACCAGTGCCAGACTGATATCATTGGCACCCTCAGAGTCTTTCCATGCTTCCAATAATTAGGGGCTGATTTTAAGGTGCTTTCAGAGCTATGCAAGTGAGGCAGATGCTGGCACACGATGGCCTCGTGGTGCAGAGCAGAACAGGCAATAAAAGCATGCAAGCAGACCAAGAGAAATAAACTGTGTTAGACAATAAAACCTAATTTTATCAAACCCAACACAAGATGCTTTACAGACACACAGATCAGATTAACACTGGTTTAGAATTCAATATACTGTGACAAATTGGGATGTTCAGAGCACCATCATGGTGGTTCACTGGCCAGGCCAAAGGCAAGAAAAGACCTGAAATCCATTTCCAAAACTCAGAGAAAAACCAGCAATCAGCAGACAAATGTGTTTTACAACAGTTTCCCCTTCACCCACCACAGGGATACTCAACATCCTATGTGCAAAAAATCCTTCCTAAACTCCATGTTAAAATTTCAGACACCAAAATGTGGTATTTTGCCAAGTCTACTTCCAAGTCTCCAATCCCTAACTCTTGGATGTTTCCTGCTCTACAAGTTTCAAAAGTTCAACTTTTCTTTCTGATTTTGAACAAGATGTTCCCACTGGGACAACAACTCCGATCTGCTCGAGTCAGCAGAAACTTTCAGGGGTTAAGAGCACTGCACAGATTTCTGTCTATCCTTGGGAGAAAGCCAAACCACGGGGAGAAACTTCCCTGCTGCAGGAAAAAATCACTGTGCTGGATGAAAGGTCTGCTACAATCACCCCTGCAAAGACATCGCCAAGGGACGTCAACCCCTTGGCATTCTCTCGTGGTGCTTTTCCTCGAGATGCTTCACTCTTCCCCACCACCTCACCTCCTCCCCAGGGAAAAGCAGCCTTCCTTTAGCACTTCCCCTCCTGATTTGCTTCCAACACAGAAAGAATGAAAAGAGGCAATCTGGGGAGACCACAGGAAGCTGCACAGAGATGCTGCCCAAGCCACCTTGTTGCAGGGAGGAGGGGAGGAGGGTGAGGGGTGGCAGCTCTTTCAAGGCACAGCATCCTTAGGAGCAGGTCAGCATGGAACCATGGCAATCTGAACAGCCTGCAATGCCCTGGCTGCTGCCTTTCCAGCCAGCCCTCTTGATGAGAGAGAGCTTTGAGGATTTCAAAGGGCGCCGTGTTCCCCAGTTTATCACAAGTGTCTATCTTAAACCAACATTATCATTTTAAGCATGACCGGAGCAAGAGGAATCTTCAGCAGGCACTGCTGCCTCGGGAGAGAGACACAGACAGAAAAGACCCCTCAGACTCACAACCCCGTGCAGACCCCGACACAGCCAGCCCAAGAGCTGTGCTGCTGCCATCAGCGCAGATCTGTCAGGAGGGACATGTACACTGCTCCAGGCTTGACAGAAAAGACATTTCTGCTCTGCCATGAAATTCCTCCTGCTGCCCTTTCCAGAGTGTTACAGCTCCACTTTGGTGCCACCCCAGTGGAGGGGAACGGATGTTTTCCAAGGGGTGGCAGGTGACAGAGACAGCCACCTCCTCCCAAAATGCTCCCTACAGCCACTGCCAGGCCAAACACACCCGGCAGGGAGGGAAAGGGCAGCCCTGGGGTGACACCCACCCCAGCATCCAAACCATGAACACACAGCCTGCATGCACCAAAAATGCCCAGAAAATCTTTGCCCTCACCAAAGCAAGAACAGATGACCATGGCCAGGATGTGGGGCTGGAATCACCATGGCCGGGCTGTGAGGCTGGACTAGGACAACTTTAGGCATGCAGAGACTGAGCTGGGCTGCAGAGGTTGTCCAAGCTGCACATAGAACAGGGTTTAGGCACATAAAGGCTGCGGGACAGCAGGACTGAAGATGTACCCCCTGGTCCCTGGTGGGGAAGCTCCTGAGCAGGCCAAACCATCAATGTTGTCTCCCAGGTACAAAGAGAAGACCCTGTCTTGTTCCCTGGCAATTCCCATTACCAGAAGGGCAAATAAAGGAAATCACAAGAAATCTACCATCAGTAAGTCAAGCTTCAGCTTAGACAGAAAGAGTTAATAAAAGAGCCACTCCAAGCTTTGATATCTTAAACCTTTTCAGTGTCTGGACAAGATGAGGAATAAGCACAGACAGTGTCAGACTCTGTGATTGGGAGGACAAAACGCTGCAAACAGCTGTGCCTAATTTTAGCATCTGTTGGTTCTGTTTCTCCGGCACTTGTGGAGGATGGGGGGTGGCCCCGTCACTCCTGGCTTATTAAAGACACAGCCAGAAGGAAAAGAGGCGAGTGTTGAATCACACTCCGGGGATTAGCTCAGGGGAGGGAGCAAGAACAGCCCAGCACCGCTGACCAGGAGCGGCAGCCATTCCCTGCTGCAGGTTGTCCCACACGGATCCACGGGCGGGGTGGAGCTGCTCATGGAGGGGAGGAACCCCTTGGGTACATTTGTCACTGTAGGGGGCTCAAAGTTGGGTCAGACAGCCGCACGCCCCCTCCCACCCCCGGCACTCGCAGACGATGTGCTCCCAGGCACGGTCACCTCAAGCTCCTCCTGGACACGTGTCCATGGAGTGGCAACTTCAGAGGGTCCCCACCTCTGCTCCCAGCCCAGCCCTCGCATGGCTCAGAGGCCGTGCCTCTCCATTCCGAGGGCACAGGCGCGGTGCCCTCAGCATCCCCGCGGAGCTGGAGCCCAGCGGTCACCTTGCACCTTTCCGCGGGAGGTGACAGCGGCAGGTGGGAGCGGAGCGCTCGGCTCCATGCGAGCGCGGCTGCTGCCACCGCCAGGCTGAACGGGAGCAGTGAGGGTGAGACCGGCTCCGCCAGGTGACCTGGTTCGGAGCCAAAACACTCGGGCATTCCTTCCCCCGTGCAGCCCCGGCGCTCTCCTCCTCGGCCTGGGTTCCGGGGACATCCCCGTGTCCTCCGCTGCTCCTCCAGCGCTGGAACTGCCCAGTGTGAGGAGAAAATCCTCGGGAAACCTGCGGCTGGGACACGGCTGGGGTCACCTGGAACGGGCACTAAACACACACTCCGCGGGGAGCGAGTGCTCGCAGGGTGGAGGCAGCCGCAGACATCAGAGGAGCTGATAAGGCTCATCTGAGTGATAACGATTTTGTCTCCAGTTATTTTTGTGCAGCTGGGAACAAGTGGCTGCAGTCAGCGCCTTGCCAGCTGGGGAGAGAGCAGCGGTTCTGCATCGTCGGGGATGGAAGCACAGCCAGCTCAGCCCCCCACCACGCTCCCTGGGTTTTCTCCTCGCTGGCAGAACTTGTCACAGGCTGACCGAGACAGCGCCGAGTGACATCTCAGGCTGACAGGTGAAGATGCAAAGCGAGGAGTGGTAAAGAGCAGGGTTTTCCTTCAGACACAGCTTGAGGGAAAGAGTCAAGCCTTGGCGGCCTCAGCAACATCTCCATGTGCCAGCTGGGTTTAAATCCCTTTGGAGAAGCCAGAGGCCTTTTCCTGTTGGGCAGAGAGAAACTCTCACCCAGCACCTGAAGGCAGAGCAGCCAGAGGTGACCATCTCCCTGCAGCACCTGCAGGCCTCACAGCACTGCCAGCATGGACAGTGCCACCCTTTCCTCATCTCTGTGGCTTTGGGAAGCCTTGAGCTGAGGAATCCTAGGGCTCACAGTTCATCACAAAGCAGCAACAGCTGAGCCTCCTCCTTGGCCTCATCTGTTGCAGCCAAGCAATTCCCAGTTTGCACTGAGGAAGGCAGAGGCAGATCCAGCTGAGCACTGGACATCTGGGCAGATCTGCAGGAGCAGCCTGCTCCTCCTGAGCCAGAGGCCCCACCAGATCCAGCCAATATTGGCCAAACCACGTTTTCCTCTTTGGCTTGCAGCCAACACCAAAGAAAGAGCAGGCCTGGTTGTCCAGAAGGAAGCTCCATGCACCTCTCTGGATTCCATGCCATAGGGTCAGAATGGTTTGGGGTGAAATGCATCTCATTCCACCCCCCTGCCATGGCCAGGGATGACATTCACTATCCCAGGCTGCTCAGGTTCCCATCCAGCCTGGCCTTGGACACTCCCAGGGACAGGGCAAAGCTCCTCTGTGCCAGGGTCTCACCACCCTCACAGGAAAGGATTCCTTCCCATCATCAGCTACTCCTGCTCTAAGGAGCTTCTGCACCTGTCTCCACATCTCCTTCTGATCTGGGGGCTTCAGATCCATCCAAAGCAGCTCCTTCCATACCACTTTTTCCAGAGATTCTCAAAATCCCTGCTGTTGTTCCTGCCGTGCTGGCCATTATGCAAGTTCGGCTGTCTTAACTCGCTGCTGAGCATACAAGTGGGGCTGACATTTATTTAATCCTCATAGTAATGTTGACTGTGTACTTACTGAAACACCTCATGCTTATGGAAGACATTTGTTTCCAAGCAGCTTATGCTAAATTGCAGTGATATAAAGGAAACACTTATCCAATATTGACATTCACTGACTGGCAGCAGACTGCTTGAATACTCATTTATGCTGGGGGTGGGAGGGGGACGGGACGACAGGCACCTGAGAGGGATTCAGGCCTTTCCTTTCTGACCTTTTAATGAGGTAGGTGATATAAAGCTAATGATAACCTGCCCAAAATGCAAGGTGGGACTCCAAACACTTCCTGTGAGTGAGTGGCTTCTTCCGCTCACTTATATTCCATGCTTATAAAGGGCCCACAGCACAAAGATTGATCCCTCATCCATGGGGAAGTTTGAGGAGCTCATCCCTTCCACCATTGGTGCATATTTCACCCATAATTAGCAGGGCTCCTCTCACCTGCAGTGTGTGTCCTGCTGGGCAGAGCTCCTCAGAAAAAACACATTATCGAACATTTTCTCCATTTCTATTTCCCCTCCCCGCAATGCTGGGGTTGCTCACCCAGAAGGCTCCTGAAATGTTCAGGAGGTGCTGCTGCATCCTCCCAGACCCGGCCCAGCCAGGCAGGGCACTCACCACTGCCTTTGCCTCATATTGAGCATGACAACCCCAGACCCCAGAACATAAATCCAGCAGCCCTTAGGAGGTGAATTAGCCACCACACGACCACACACATGTGAAACCTACGAGGCAATTCCACCCAACCCAAAGTAATTGGAAACAAAAGACAGCATCTATTATGCGAGTAGAAAGTCTGACCGTGCCTGCATCAATGGTTAATGAGCAGCAGTTATGGCAAAGCCCTCAAAAACCAATTACATCCTGCTCCACCCCAAATGCAGCAGACCAAAAGCTGCTGTAGCTTTTGTTGCGAGTGGGGGCGTTGAATGAACACATTAAGACAAGATCTTATCCCCAAGTTAGCATCTGAATTTAACAATGCGAGTGTTCCACCTCCCACTTCTCCAGCATGTGACACTACCCGAGGCAGGACGCCCAGAGCCCATCGCTCACAGGCACTAAAAGCACATTTAGATTTTAAGCTGTTTAATGCAAGTCAGTAAAAGGAAGAGCCATATAACAGCCAAGTGACCTCCAGCTCCTTTGCTCCACTTTGGAGGCTTCTGCTGCCACCAGGGAAAGGCAAACACTTTAATGTGGGTCTTGCCAGCGAGGCAATGAATAAACAGGCTGGGCTGCACTCAAAGGGCATATTGAACCAGGACATCTGTTAGGCCACTGTTTCCAAGACCAAATCCCAGCATTTTCTCTGTCCTACCACACAGCATAATTCAGAAATGGAATCCTCTTCCCCCTTCCAGCAGTCTGGAGTACAGATGTGCCATGAGGTGCAGTGGAACAATGGAAACCCATGAGATCTGAGCAGCACCATGATCCTGCTGCTCAACCTTTGCCTGGAAGACGAGCACAGGTTTTAAACTTTATTTTTTTCCCAGCCAAGAAACCCTGCACATCTCCTGGCATGTTTGAAATGAGTACTGGGTTCCCACATCCCTGCAAAAGCCAGGCCATGTGCCAGCCCTGAAGGCAGGGCAGACTGCCTCGAAAACTCACAGCTCCCCCAAAGGCCTTAAATCTCAGCAAATAAGAGACTGATTTACAACCAATTTGTTTCACTACCTATTGATTTATAAAATAAGCTTGTACATGGTCACTGTGGCTCTGTCGCTCTCTTTGGCCAGAGGTGGCTCTCAATGAAGCCAAAGGAAAGACTTGTATTGCTCCTGAACAGAAGATAAATTAGGGCCTTCAGCAATTGTTGGTATAAATTTGCTGGGCATTAAAAGTAAATAAATAAATAAATAGAAGCTGTTTAATCCTACTGGAAGGATTCTGGAAGTGATGTAAAGCCAATTCTCTAGCAGCATTTCCATAAAGCCCCCTGCACCCAGCGTGCTGAGGAGCTGAGAGCACTGTACAAACTCACAAAGCCGATCATTAAATCAGAGGTTTGGAGCAGCCACACTCTCCATCACAGGCTGCTCACAGGAAGAAAACAGTTTATTCAAAGCCCTTGATCCTCAGCCAACTCACAACCTAAGGGGCACATTGGCCTCTCCCCCCTTTATTTACAGCTACAAAAGAAAGACGAGCATGGAGCTTTTTTATCCTAACATTTGCAGTCCGACTACAGAGTGGCTGGAGCCGGTGACACGCGGTGCTGGGAACCTGTCAGGGATTTCTAGGCACGTTCAGACTCCAGTTGGTGTCCCCTAAACCAACAGGAAAGCACAGAAATAATCAACATCAGCCCGAGATGTGCTGTGCATAAACTGCCTGGGCACCTCTGCTTAACCTTGGAAGGGGGAGGCTGGTGGGGATGTGGCATTAGTTCTGAGGAGTTCTGAGGAGGAACATCTGCCCAGCTCCCCTCCCTCTGACACAGGACACCTGAGCAAAACCCCAGCTCCTCCCTCCTGTGCTTTTCTGAGAGCTGAAACCTTGCAAGAAAAGCTGATTTGAGCAAAGTCATCAGTGGTCCTCACGCGGCTCTCACTGCAGGAGGTGCAGATGGGAGATGGGAAACCTAAATTGTGTTAGAACAGGTGTTGGAGGGGAGGCAATTCTGCACCATTCCTTTGGGACAGCACAAACTGGACAACACCAGTTTTATCTTGAGGCTTATTTCAGTTTCTTTCCCACGCAGCCCAGTTGTGAATGCATTGCCCCTGCCAAGCCTGCACCTTTCCACCAGCAGCACCTCACAAAGCACTTTCCAAACCATCTCTGTCTTCTACTCAACCATATCCAGTTCACAGAACTACAGAATATCCTGAGGTGTGACCTCTTGTGCTTCAGGAGCTCTTCCTCACCATCACTTTCAAAGCTCAGTGGGTGCTTCCACTCCTTGTACTTCCCAAACACCTCCCAGTGCTGACACTCCCCAGCTGGGTTTAGGGAACAGCCCAACACACTCCCCTGGCAAAGCTGCCCTGCTCTCCATATCAGGAGGAATTAACATGGAAGAAGGACCACAGATTTCCAGGTCCTTTTCATTGACAGACTCATGGTCATCAGACACAGAAACTCCCCAAGTGCCCCAGCTCTGACACACGCACTCCCAGCACCCCAAACCTTGTATTTTTTCCTCCCCATCACCCACTAACCACCCCAAGATGTGAAAATCCTCATCTCTTGTTCCTAATCAGTGTTGGTGGGTGAAATTGGCCTGGTTTCTCTTATCAGCATAATTTCACCCTTCTCCACCTGGGGGCTGCTGCTGAGCCAGTGGGAAGTTGAGCCACTGCTGCTGATAACGGGCCCCTCTGACAGAAGATTGTAAAGCATTTGCTTCCAGGAAGGAACCAAGTGAACTGTGAAGGAGAAAAACATACCCTGCAACACCCAGAGAACTTGGTATTCATCACCCCGAGGGAAAGCAAACATGCCTTTGGAAAGAGAGCCCCAGACAGGCAGAAATCTTCCTATCCAAGGTAAATATAAGATGCTGCCGAATCCACCTAGTACAGGCCAGTGAGAGGAGGAGGTGGCTGTAGGTGCATCTTCAGTGGTGCTCTCCCCACAGCCCCACCTCCCACACTGAGACACCTTCCCCAGTTGTTTCCAGCCTCCCCCAGTTTGGCTGGTGCTGCAGCAGGGGAGGGATGGGTGAGTTATTTCCCAGGCAGATTCATGGCAGCAGCAATTCCCTCCCACCAAGGGTACCACGCATTCCATCTCCAGAGGAGGCCACTTGTGCTGGGACTTTCTCTCCTTCCCACCAAAGCCTGGGCCTGACAGCCTGGAGGGGGTGGAAGAGTGAGTGGTACCAGGGCAAACCAGCCCTGGAGCACTGACTTACCAACTCTCAGAAAGAGCCAGCACAGGCTGCTTCAGACCATTTTGCAAGGGGGAGAGACAGAGGATGCTCCAGGGAAGGCAATTTGTTCTGCCCAGGCCCCCTAGAACAGTGAGCTGTGGGACAGAGCCTCCTCCCTCCCAGACTAAGCCATGCCTGGGGTGCCCAGGTGCAGCACCGCCCCAGACAGGAGAAAAAGCAGCTTCCTCCTCCTGCAAGCTCCATTGGAAGACCAAATTCCAGCCTGCATGGGCTGCAGGAACAGCAGGATGCCAGGGTATCACTGAAATTCCCATGAAATACAAACCCAAGGGCACAGGTGTACAAATTCCGTTATGGAAAACGTCCTTTTGAGGAGGTTTGGGAGAAGGAGATGTTTTGTTACGTATTGTCCAGACCAGAGATCCAAAGTGGGGTTTTCAGCACAGGTGATCCTTCCAGCCCTGCTGCCCTTGGCTCAGGGGAATTTAATTATGGCAAATCCCTTCAAGCCACTTTGGCAAGAAAACACAGCCCTGCCTGCCCCTTCCCCACAAACAGGAGCTCCTGAAACTCCTGAAGGGCAGAGCCAAATGATTTCATTCGTGCCCTGAAGTGAGTTTGGGACCACCAGCTCCTCCTGGGTAAGGCAGGGCTGCCCCACAGGTGCCCACACAGCATGCCACCCCCACACCTTAGGGACACCTTTGTCACGGCCAGCCAGTGCCACCACAGCTGGATACACCACAGCGGCTGCTCGAGGGGAGGCAAACACAACACGTGCTGGAAAATCAGCTTCAGCACCTCCATCCAGGCCTTTCCTCTCCCTCAGCACCGTGTGGCTGCAGGAATCCTGTGCATTAAATCCTGTTAGGGATCCTCTGCACGGTTTCACCCCAATGGAAGAGCCACGGCGCTGCCGACGGCGCCGTTGTCGTGCGCAGAGAGCGGCAACTCCACAGAAACGCTCCTGGCTCATCCTGTGGGAGAAAACAGCCCAGAAAATGCTCTGCAAGGCACTCTCTGTGCCTGCTAACCCGGCATGAATAAGCAGGTACCAGATGCACGATCCTGCAGGAGACAAACCAGCCGAGCTCAGGCAGCAGAGCCGAGGAGCCGCCGTGGCTTCCCAACGCCAGCTATTAAAAAGTGCATTAACCCACATTAAAATCATGGCTGCAAAAGGAAGGAGCGGGGGGAGAGCCCAACAAATCCCGGCTGGATCCCGCTCACAAACTTCTCCAGCCCCGCTAGCAAAGTGCCATTTGACCTGCAGGGACTGACGGGGTCCGTGCGAGCAGAGAGGGGTGCCGGAAGGCCGGGAGCAGCTTCCAAACCGCTGCTCTGCCCGGCCCCGCCGCTGCCCTGCTGTACCAGGGAGAGTTCCGATTTGTTCAGCCAGAAACCCACACGGAGGACACAGTGGGTTTCTTTTGTGCAGCAGCAAAGGCAAATGCAAACACAGCTTTCTCCCCGAAGGAATATTAGTACAAGCAGAGAGTGAGGGGAAGAGAAAAGGGGAAGGGAGGACAGTGTAGGAGCCCAACATCACATCCGAGCCCAGAAAAGGAGGAGGGAAGGCTAACCAGGAGCAGAGACACCACAAACAAGGCGTCCCTGCTCGGGGAATAGGGTGAAACCCAGAGTATGGTGGGGGATGTTCAGCACTAATGTCTGGCTGAGCAAAAAACCAGCTGCCCATGGAGAAGCACTACTCTCTCCAAAAGTTTTATCCTTCATTTAATCAACAGATGGACTAGCTGCGTGGGTTTGGGGTTTTTTTATCCCTTTTTTCTTTTTTTTTCCAAGCATCCCCAAGCCGTACCCTCACAAAAGCTGGCGTGGGGACCACGGCGGCGTGACACAGATGGGATTTGACACCGGCGTTGGGGGGGATGAGCAGCACAGAGGCGAAACCAAGGTCTGCCTGCAGCTCAGCGTTCTCCACAGGTGACAGATAGTCCAGGGAGCAGGCACACAGCAGCGTGCCAGATACAGCTTCCCAAATCCTTTTTTTTTTTTTTAATTTTTTTTTAAATTTTTTGCGTGGGAATCAGGCAGGTTGTAAAGTTGCGGGGTGAATTCCTGCGGATTCCCACGCTCCTGCCCGCGCAGTGGGGAGGTGGGATGGGGCGATGACACCCCCGCGGGGTGCCCACTTGCCCCGGCTGGCTGATTTGGAAGCAACTCTCCTTCCTCGTACTCCCCCCCGGCACAAAGCGCTCCTTAGCCCGGCTCCACAGCCGCAGGCTCCTGTCCCCGGGCTGGAGCCGCTGCCGCCAGCCTGAGCGACTCCTCCGCTGCACCGAAACTGAGCATCCATCGCCCTCCTGCACCGGGGGAAGCACCGGGCGGCGATGGGGGCGAGGGGAGCGGGGGGGGGACGAGGGGGCTGTTACTCAGCCAAGCCGTGTTTACACACAAACACGATCCAATTTACCGAGCTGGAACAGAAAGCACTCATTTGCATACTAAAGATTTTTTGCTTATTTTTAAGGGAAAGAACCGTAAGCCGCCTCGGCGGGGATGCAGGAGGGAAAAACTCTGCAATCCTCCCTCTCTCCCCCGCACCCTTCTCCCCTCGCAAAACCCGCACGCAGCCCCCGCACCCCACCGCGAGCCGGGGACCCCCACCCCGGCTCCTCCCGTCCGCCCCGCTCGGAAAGTGCGGGGTCCTACCGTGGCTGAGCAGGAGGCACCCGAGCAGGAGGAGGAGGAGGTCTGCCTGGAAAGCGCTCATTCCTCAGGGTGGGCTCGGGCTCGGGGCTCCGCTGCCGCTGCCGGCGGGGGCTTCAGGCCGCCGCCCGCCGGCTCCGCTCGCGCGGCTCCATCGCCGCCCCCCCAGCTCCTCCCCCGGCAGCGCTGCCTTCACTGGCGGAGCCTCGGCGGCGCAGCCCGGCTTTTGGAGCGGGGGGGGGGGGAAGGGGAGGGAGGCAAAGTGCCGGGGAAAGGGGGAGTAACTTGCGCGCAGCCGGCTGGGCGCGGGGAGGAACGTTCGCGCATCGCCCCCTCCCCAGAGCGCTGCGCGCCGAGGCGGGGGGGAGGGTGGGGTGGGGGCTGCTCCTGCCTCAGGTGTGCCGGAGGAAGGGGTGCTCGCCCCCCTCCCGGAGCTGCCCCCGCCCCAACGGGGCGCCGAAAGCGGGAGCGCGGGCACCTGCGCGGCTCTGCCCGCACCAGCTCTGAATTTAAGGTGTGGGGGGTCGGTGCCCAGCAGTCACGGCACCCCTGGACCCCTCCTACAGTCCGTGCCTTCCCGGGGGAGTCCTGGAAGGAGAGGGGGGGCAGCCAGAGCCTCCCCTGAAATACAGGGGGATACTCCCAAAATCCCGGGAAAAGAGAGGGGGAAATAATGCGTGTATATTGTTACCCCCCCCCGTAACAAATTACATCCAACAACCTCCCACAAGTCCAGAGGGAGCTGGAGGTGGGGGGGGGAGTTCTCTGGGAGACCCCCAGCTACACCCTCATTTCCTCCAGGAGGGGAGTAGCATCTTGTCACACCTCCCTAAAAACATACACTGGAGCTGGGAATGAAAAATAAAAATACACCTCCCCCCCACCCCCAAAGTTTTGTTTGTAATGTTAGGACCCTGTCATTTTCCACTGTCATTTTGCAGGACTGGGGCAAGAGACAAAAAGGCCTTTTCTTTCCTTTAATCGCTATTTTCATCCTTTTGGGATAGCTTTTTTGTTTTGGTTTTTTACCTTCTTTAATTTCATTTTCACCCATCAGGAGTTTGGGGGCAGAGCAGAGGTGCCCAAAAATCAAACCCAAACAATAAAATCATTGCTTGCCACTACACTTTATATGCCTACTGATGCCACAGCCTCCCTCATCACCAGTCTGAGGGGCATGTGGGATGGCTGAGGCAATTATTAAACCAAAATGAGAAAGTAATTACAGCTGTGGACTCTAATTACTGCAAGGTGAGTTTGAAAAAAAGGCTGCACAGCTCTTCCTGCTGTTCTGCGGCTTCCTGCTTACCTTGGTGGGACCATGGCTAAACCGTGGTCAAACCGTGGCTACCAGCTGTGGGCTGGCTAAAAAAGGATAACTTTCAAAAATCCACTTGTGCTAACAAGCTAAACTGGTGCCAGGTGGTTAAACCTGGCTTAGGAGCAGTGCGGAGCTGAGTTTTATTGATTGAAACACAAGCACCGCACGCAGGCTCTGCTCTCAGCACAGGGGGAGTCACCCTGCAAATAAAGAGCTTTTATTATTATTTTTAGCCTGCATCCCTAAGGAAATCAAGCTTATTTGGGTTTGTCCACGTGTGCTGGTTTGCCCATCCCTGCCTGCTCATGTCCGTGGGAGAAAGAGGTGCAAAAGTGGTGCTGACGGCTCGGAGCTGTCCTATTCCTGCATTTCTCCACTCTGAGGGATAGTGGCACTCCTGGAATGTGTTTTCCACCAGGACATCACCTCCAGCCCTGGCAGGGATTCTGGCAGTGGCCACAGCCACAGTGGTGTCCCCATGCCTGGCAGGTTACAGGTGGTGCATTTCTTGGTGTATTTTTTTCTGGCGGCAGCACTGATTTAAATGTGCATGGAATAAATTGCTCAGTGCCTGATTTCAGTGGGAATTAGATTTCTAAATAATTCCAAGGCTCTCCCTGTTGTGTTTCAGTTTATTCTGCAAAATGTTGTTTGCTTGCAGACGAGGGGTACTAATGTATATTAAGGCTGCTACACAAGTCAGGCTTCCCTGTGAAGCTTCAAAACACCATTACCATTTGCATGGCAATTTCTTCTTTTCCTTTCACAAAAAAATATTATTCCTTGCCTGCATCCAAAACAGCAGAATTTTTAACTTCCAGGAATCATGAATATTTTTCTCTTCTTTTTTTTTTTTCTTCCCTTCTTCTTTCTCCTTCCCAGTGAAAACATTTCAGCTGGAAAATTCTCATCATTGCAATACTGACCTTTGCAAAGGGCTTTAAATCCTTGAGTGGAAGTAGCAGGTAAGTGCGAAGTTTTATTAACTGATTACCTCTGTGGTTTTGACTACATTGGTAGTCAAATTTGATTTAGAAGACTTCTCATGTAAAAAAAAAAAAAAAAAAAAAAAAAATCAGCTTTCTGACATAATTTTGGCTTGCTGCAGCCTGAGCAGCGTCCTGCAAGATCAGCTCCCCTCCACCTGATTCAGGAGAGCAAATCGAGTGCAAACTGATTATTAGCTGCTCCTCTCGGATATCTCATTTAAATCTGCTCTGTGTTGTGGAAGGAAATGAATCATTCCAATTAAAAAGCTGAGAAAATCAGGGAGCTGGGGGGAGCAGCCTTTGGGGAGGAATATTAAGCTGGTGCTGGGTGGCTCTGCCCTGGTGCTGGGGCCAGGGTGCATTTGCAGCTGCAAACCCCACGTGGGGTCCCTTTGCACCCCCTGCTCCCAACCTGGGTGTGCTGGGGCTGTGTCCACATCTCCCCATGGAATTTGGGTTTACACACCTGCCCTATGCAGTATCTAAAGGCAAAGGGCAATTGCAGAAGCTGGAAAGAGCAGATGTTCAGCCTCTCCCTCCCTTCCTTCTGAACATTAGTGGGGATAAAACAGGCAAATTCCTCTTTCCCCCCCTGCCCCCCCCCTTTTTTTTTCTTTTTTTTTTTTTATGTGTTCCACATTGACAAGTGTAATAGATATGAAACACCACAACAATGAAAGCCCAGACTTTCTCGTGCCTTTGCCTCTCTTACTTCCAGGCTATTTACTGAGAAGTATTTACTGTGAAGTGCAAGAAACAAAATGTTCTGAAAATCCTGCAGCAAAATGGAGGGGGAAAAAAAGAGAATAATATAAAACATGTAAGCAGCTTGATCAAAATGAAGCAATATTGACAGAAAATGGGGTTTTAAGCAGCAGGACAACAGCAACTCAGATGGATTTCATTCTTGTGGTATTACAACGCTAAGCCAAGCACCTGGAAGAGAAAGAGAGAGGAAAATAATCACGTTTCCCTGGTTTAGAAAATCTTTTCCTTGTCATTTAAAAATACACATGACAAGTGAAAACTGTGCAGAGTCCTCCTGGAAAAGCATGGAGCTGGGACTTGGAGTTTTTCCCTGCTCCTGCTTCAGAGCTTCCCCTGTGGCTTTAAGGAAACATATCCCTCGTGCCTCAGTTTCCCCTCTGCAGAGCACTACTCCCCTTTGTCACCTGCTTGCAGCACAAATGCTTCCAAGGTAGGCTGACTCTTGATTGGAAAGCAAAAAAATGGGATAAAGGAATGGAGGAAGATACAGCTGTCCCTCCAAATGATAGGAGAGAGGCACAGCCCTTGTCCCACACTGCAGGACCTCGCTGCAGTTTTGGGACTGAGAGGTTGTGAAGGTGCCAAGGGTATTCCTAGGGATGGCAGGTTGGGGTTTTGGGGGGATTTTTGTGGCTGTGTTTTTCCTACCAGCAAACCAGGGACATTGGGGCAGGAGGCTGATCTCCCAGGAGGTCACCCCATTGCTGAGGTGCTCTTGGAGAGGGCAGAAAACAGGGAGAAAAAAGAAAGCCTGTTATGCCTGGCCCCAGGTAGACACAGCTGCCACTGATTTTCCCTGCAAGAGTGAAGGCAGCTGCCTCCCCAAATTCCCCAGTTCTGCTGCCCCTCTGCCCAGGACATGAGAGGAGTTCGAGTGTTGCAGCTCTGGTGCTGCCTCGCTTTCCAGAGCAACCCCAGCCAAAAGTGCCAGTCCCTTTCCACATCTCTCACCGGATCCTCTTTGAAAACAACCCAGGGAAGGCCAGGGAAGCAGATCAGTGGGAGAGCCTGGGCTCTTTTCTCTCCTTGTCTCCTGTTGCTGCCGGCTGTGTGGAGAGCTGCCAAAGCCCCTCAGCCTGTGGCACTTGATAAAGCTCTTGTACAGCGGGTCTGGAGCAATGTGGGCAGCCACAGGCAGGGCCTGGGAACTGCCAGGGGAGGGGAGGGAGAACCTTTGAGGGTTAAAAACAAGAAAGAAAAGAGCTCTGATGGCATTTTGGGTTTGGGTGGGGAGAGCTTCCTACGCCAGCCTGGCACCCCATTTGTCTGAGAGGAGCCAGGGAAGTGGCCGTGGGGAAGGCCAGAGCTGGGGGTCAGGAACAGGGATGGAATTGGGACCTCTCACTGCTGTGGGCAATGTCCTAGAGGCTCTCCCTGCTCTCCAGCCTGAGCCTGCCCCGGAGCAGCTCCGTGAACTCACAGGGCCTTGTCAGATCCCCCTGGAGCAAAGCTGGGTGCAGGTACAGACTGGGTGGGTCCCTCCAGCTCAGGATATTCTAGGATCTGTGAATTCCTGCTATGCTTCCCACAGCCACCCTGCTCCTCTCACAGCCTCGGGCCATCCCAGCCAGCGCTGGGGACCCTGAGGGATCAAAGGCACAGAGGTGGCCAAACCCCATCACTGACACGGTTCTTGATAGGCCCTTCCTAACCTCAGCCAGATCAGTCCCCAGGCCATTCCCTGGAGGCTTTTTGGCTGCCTTTCATGCAGGTCTTTTAATGCAAAGTTATTTTAATGCTGTGCTTTGCATTCTGCTGCTTCCCCTCTTGCTGTCAGGGCCGCTGCCATGCAAGGTTAAAGCAGCCGAGCTGGACCTGCTGGGATGTTGTGCACGGAGGGGCTGGGTGTGCTGCTGGAAACTGGGATTTACGGGGCACCTCTGAGGAGTTGGTGATGCAGAGGGATGGCTCCCAAACCTCAGGGTGAAGCTCTACACGATATTTCCTGGGATAAGAGGGTATTGCCACCATGCAACCCCTCCTTGCTGTGAACAGACACAGGGAGCACCAGCCAGCCTTCAGAATTCCCAGCTCCTCTTTTACTGCCCAGATGTGCGTGGGGATTGTCTCAGTGTCCTGCTAGTGTTACAGGAGAACTGGGGCCAGATTTCACCCTCCACCACCTGCCCCGAGGTGGTTGGTGATATTCAGATCCGGGCAGATTCTCCCAATCCACTGGAAAACTGCTAAAACTCTGGGTTAGGATGCTGTTTGCATGTCTGAACATGGCAGACTCTGGACTGCATTAGTGCTTGCTAAGAATTGCCACCTGATCCTGGCGTTTTCCGGGTCCCACGGAACTTTCCCAGCTCGGCAGGGACACTGGAGGGAAGGCGAGAGCTCCGCAGCTCCTCCCGTGGCTGCAGGAGGGGAGCTGGCAGCAGGAAAATGTGATGGGAAGGATGTGCTGAGGCTGCTGGACACTGTCCTCATCACCAGTTATGCCTTTTAATATAATTTTTGGCGATTTTTCATCTTCCAGATTCGCTGTGGAACCTGGCTTGGACTTTTTTTTAGCTGAGGAGATAAAAACCAGTGCATTAGAAAATAATGAATGAGCTGCAAAGGGTTAAAGGGAACATTTGTATAAAAACAATGAATCCCATTTTTGCTTGATTGGCACTTTAATTAGGCCCATGTCCTTTTGCTGCCACTGCAATCAGATTGGAGGAGAATGGGAAGCTTCCACACCGTTCTATTTATCTCAAGATTACAAGATTTACATTTTTTTTTCAATGCAAAGGGGGGAAAAAAAAGAAAAAGAAAAAGAAAGGAAAAAAAAAAAAAAACCCTGCTACTTTATAAACGTGGCAAGAGAATGATATTATTTAGGGCTCGGTGAAAGTGTGGCTTCCTGATTGCAGCAAGAATTAATCTTATTATGTTAACAAGGGATTGTTATGCTAAGGAGAAGAGGGAAGAAAAGTTCTGTCTCTCAAGTCTGCCAGGGACTGCGCAGGCTCCAGAGCCAGCCTTGAATTTAAGAGCTCCAGCGAAAAGAAGAAAGCCAAAAGTCCTTGTGGTTTTTACAAGGCAATTTCCCTCGTTTTCCTCTCCCTGTTTTTAGCGGGACGTTGTAACTCCGGCTCGCAGCGCCCGGGAGTCTCCTGGGAGCAGCTCCAGATCAGCTGGGCTGGTAAAGAATGGCTCAGGTGTGATCTGAACTCACACCACTGTACCTGAGCCCAGCCTGGAATCCCAAACGAGACCAGCCCAGACTTGGAAATGGGGCTGAGCAAGGTTTTACACCTACAACTCTGGGTGTAAAGCAACAAAGACAATAAAAAACAACTCTGAGCCTATCACAGCAGGGAAAATGGGACCCTGGAGATTTCCAGTTCCTCACCTTTGTGGGAAATGTGTCTGTGGGAAAGAAGGGTCCCTTTATCCATTGAAAAATAGAAAAAAAAATTGTTCTGCACTACTTCTGGTGCTTTCAGGTGCAAAAAGAGAAATGTCTGGGTAACCCTGACCCTCCTTCCCCATCTCCCAATCCTGAACCCCAACATCTGCAGTCCAGCGAATGAACATTCCCCAACATGTGTCCACATCCTCCCCGAGCTGGTTTGTTGCACGGAGATGAGCAAGAGCCTGGAGTCAATATCCAGCCCCCCTTTTCCTCTCTTTTTTCCCAGGAAGCTTTCAGAGCCCGTGATGAGCATGAGCATCTCTGGAAGCAAAAGTTGGCTGCAAAATTCCAGCCTGTTCCTGGGCTTTGCTCAAATCGAGGCAAAGGCGTTTGTTGTGCACTGGAATGGTTTGTTCTTCGAGCAGAGATAGAAATGATGCTGTTTGATTGAGGTGGCTAATTACACAGCTTGGAAAGTAAATTACAGCTATCAAATACCCCAGTGAATATTCCCTTACAAATAGGCAGAGAAGAAAATGAAATTTTTTGGGTTTGCTGGCAATTTGGAAATAAAAACATTGTCTCTGGTGGCGAATGTAAAACCAATCCCTTTCAAATTCTTCTGCAACTGCTAAATTCAAATGATGCTTTGTTGCACACCAACCAGACAGTTCACCCTGATAGCTTTAAGCTACTTTTATTTTTTCTATTTTGAGGGTTTGTGTTTCTTTGTGACTTTTGGAAACCTTTGCCCCCTCTTTACCATCTAATCTTTTCAGTGAAAAATATTAATAGCAAGTTTAAAACCAGATAAAACTGCCCAAATGGAGTAAAAATCTTTGTCATACAGAGTAAATTGCTTGGCAGAAAAAGCTTAATAGGAAAAAACCCACCCTGAGCCATCCATCTTCTCAATTAGTAAATACACAAAAGTCTGAATTTCATTCCCACAGGCTGGAAAGATTTATAAGCAAGGATTAAAGTGAAGGGGAATGTGGGGAAGAGCAGCAAATGCCTGGATTGAGGCTGGGGGCTGATCCATCTCCATCTTATCCCTGTGCCTCCCTGCCTGGATGAAATGGCTCTTTGGATGCTGTTTGCTTACTCAACTCCTCCCAGAAGCTGCTGTTGCTTGTTTTTCTGGGACCACACCCCAAACCAACCCTTTAATTTACCTGCAGCCACATGAGCTTGGATCTCCTCTTACACATCAACCTTCTGGGGCCAGGATGCCAAGTTCTGATCCCCCAAAACCTCCCCTTTGCCTGTGCTTTTGGGGTGGAGGATGGGAACCCAAACTTCCCATGCCTTGATTTCCCCATGAACATCACAAGTGCCTGGATGGGGCAGTTAGGGAATGTTTTCCAGGCCTTTTTGCTGCAGAGCTCCTGCAGCAATGACTCCAATCTCCCCTGCCGAGCCTTCAGCCTCTCTCCCTGGGTAATGAAAGCCAAGCATCTCTCTGGGTGTCTCTGCGTGCCTGTAAATTCCTGGGGCCTATTAGGACCAAAAAAAAAGTCAATTTTCTTGTCTTATCCTTTTTCCTGGCCTTTAGGAACAGACCCAAAGCCTGCAGCAATCCCTCCTTCCCAGCCACCTCGTTACCAACATCCTTGTGCATCCCAAGACTCGCTGGTGGTGTGGGCAAAGCAGCACTTCAGGGACACTTTGGCATCTCCTAATTTGCCCCATGCCACCCTTTTGTCCCCAGAGAGGAGGTGTTTTGTTGTGTGAAAGCAGCAGACGAGGTGCTCAGGGGGGATTTGTTATCCCATTCCCGGGAGTATGATGAGGGCTGGGGTGGATGTGTGGGATTTGCAGCCCCAAGGGGCCCGGGAGCCTTTGGGGGTCTGTATGGGAGGAGAAACAAGACAACAAACCACTGAGATGTGTGCCAAGGGAATCCCATCCGAGCCCTGATCCTGGAGTGGCAGCAGCTGAAACTCCCTTGGAATCTGGATGAGGGCAAACACCCTGTGGAAGGTGCTGCTTCTCGGTTTGCTGGGCCCAAATGCAAAATGAAGCTTCTGTTTCATCATCAGCCACAATAACCTGTGTTTCCTCTTCAATACCAGCTGTTGGGGCTAAAAGTTTGGTCCTGAGCATCCCACAGCACATCCCTGGACATCAGAGCACCCCAGACCCACCAGCTCCTCTGCCACATCCTCACTCTGCTGCAGCTACCCTGGAGACTGAATGGAAGGAAAAACTCTGAGTGCCCTCTGTGCACAAAGAGCTGCTGGCTGCACTTCCAGAGCCTGTTCCCAGACACAGACAGGCATGGCATATCCTGGAGGGGGAATTTTTCCCTGCTGCATGACAGGTTTTGTCCTAGCATGGGTCAGAGAAAGCCCAGCCTTGATGGGTTTCATCTAATTTCAATTACAGTCGTTAAAGCTTTTGCTCACATGAGCTGAGCCTGTCCAAGAGGCCTGGACTGACAGGCCATTAGGGAGAAGTTATTTATAGCAGGCCATGTTAATTTTACAGGATCACAGACCAGTGATTCAGTGCCTGGCGTGGCTGAGAGGAATCACTCACAGCAATAAGTGGGAGCTGACATGGAAGCACCTCTGTGCAGCCAGGAGCTGCTGGGTCAGAGCAGGCACAGTGCTGAGAGGGGTCACACCGAGGGGCTGGGGTGGGCCATGGGTTGGGGACCCACGGGGGGGATGCTAAATGATCAAATCATCCCTTTCAGGCCTAGTTTGGTGTGAACTGATGGGTTGAGACAGGGAGGAGGTGAAGGAAATCCAGGGAAATGGCTGATTTGAGATGCAGGGAGAGTGGACACGGTGCTGAGTGATGCTGAAGGGAAGGGGCTCCTTTCCTGCAGTAGCCCCAGGTTTTTCCAGCCCGGATTTGGGAGCTGTAAAGAGCCCACACTCTAGAACAGCTGCCTTTTCCTCCTCTCTGCTCCACGGCATTTTCTGGAGCCACCAGGGTGCCCAGTTCTGCAAAAGGGCTTTGCTCAGCCTTTATCTGCCCCAGCAAAGGGCCTGGAGACACTAAATGAAACATGCTGGAGATGAGGGAGGAGGAACAGACAAAAAATATAAAACCTCCTGCATTGTATTGAATTCCCTTGAATTTTAAAGTGCTTCATGCTTGAAGCTTTCTAGGTGGAAGAATAGAAATGGGGAGAGGGAGAAAAGACAGGACAAAAGGAGATTTCCCAGACATGGCAAAGGACAGCATGAATTGCTCTGGCTCTGGGAGGGGCATGATCCAGATGGTGCTGGGGGACTTTTCCCAGAGTCTTATTGCAGAGCCCTGCTGAGGACAGCAAGTCCAAGGCTGGCTCTGGGGCTCTGAGGTCCTCTCCCTTCTAACAGCCCACGGTAATCTCATGGTCATCCCAAAATGAGGGCCCAGCAGGGTTCGGGGGTGGCTGCAGGACAGGCCGGTGGCAGGATGGGGGTGGCACAGGAATGCTGAGGACACAGCCATGGACAGATGGACCAGCTGTGGACAAAGGGACCAGCTGGCCATTGCTCTGCTCCCTGTGTCCCAGTGAGCCCAGGAACACCTGGGAGAGGAGGGGCCATGTCCTAGTGTGGCTCTCCCAGGCCAGCCCTGCTCTGCCCCGGGGCTTTCTCAGTGCCCATGAGTGATGGAGGCATCAGAGGCAAATTGTGGGGATTTTGGCCCAAAATCCTCAGCATCACACCCTCCAGAGCCCACTAGGAAAGGGGGATTTTTCTCCCAGAGAGCTTTTCTGGAGATCTGGGCTGGCATTTTCCCTCCCAGGGGCAGAGAGGCTCCTCCTGCTCCTGCAGCCAGGCTGTGCTGAGCCACACACTGGCAAACAGCACAGACAAGCCGGTGCTGAGGGGAAGGACACTTTTCCTGTAATAAATATAATAAAGGGACCATAACTGCCCTGGAAGGTGACCCCTGGAGTGCTCCAGGCCCCTGTCCCCGAGTCACCCACCCCATCTCCACTCGCAGACAGTGCTCACACCCACATTTTCCTGCCAGCCTCACCCTGTGGGCGATGTCGACCTCTGACAGAAGTGGGCACAACCCAATTAAACCCGACCTCCTGCTCCCCTTCTCCTGCCCAGCCAGGGCACCTCAGGCCTGCCTGCTTGTCTGCCCAGCTCCCTCATCACAATCCCCCTGCACATGGGGCTCCCCTTTTTTATGCACTCCTATAGCATCTCCTGCAGCCCTGACCTCTGCTGAGCCATGCAGGCCATGGAATAATCTGATAATCACAGCACTGACAGCAATAATCATCATAATAACCCTGGTCCTGGCCATGGCACCTGTCACCTGGGCACAGAGTGGTACTGACAACCAGCTATTACACACCTACTGTAATTAGAGTGGTGCCAGGGCTGGGTGTGAGGAGGGGAGTGGGGGAAGCAGGAAAACAAACCCAGCTCTCCCACAGGGAAGCTTTACAAGAGCAGCAAGGCAAGAGTAGCCCAAAGAGCCATCCATGATAGAGGGGCAGAATGGTTTGGACTGGTTTTCTCCTCACCCAGGTGTTGGGTGGCTGAACAGATTCCCCGCATTTGCTGGGGTTTTGCTTCCAGTGGGTGGAATTAGTGAGTGGAGATGGAAGAGGAGGGAACGTGTGACCCATTGCATCTGCCTGGTGCCATCTGGGAAGTTTTGCTGCCCAAGAGTTTGGGGTAAAATGCCTATTAGCAAATCCACATTTACATTTGCAAATCTGCACTTGTGTTTGTAAGTCACAGAATCCCAGAAAGGTTTGGGTTGGAAGGGACCTCAAAGCTCATCCCATTCCACCCGTGCCATGGGCAGGGACACCTTCCATTGTCCCAGGCTGCTCCAAGTCCTGTCCAGCCTGGCCTTGGGCACTCCCAGGGGTGGAGCAGCAACAACTGCTTTGGGCACCCTGTGCCAGGGCCTGCCCACCCTCCCAGGGAACAATTCCTTCCCAATGTCTTTTTCATCTAAATTCCTTGGAGACCCTGGCCCGTGGTGTTACACAGAGCGTTTCCCTTGGATAACACCAGCAGAACGCCCACATTCCCTGGAAACCCCAGCTCCCAGCCCTGCCCAGCCCTCCCTGTTGTTCCTGTCCTCTCTCTGGCACATTAAGCCACCGGAATAAGCCCATTGCATGGGCCACTTCACCTCTTCCCCCTCTACCTGCCAGGAATCCCAGCTCCTGCTCAGCCTTTGATGCCTTCCCTTCAGCTGCCACGGAGCAGAAATGCTCGTATCAGCAAACAGATGGCGGCTGAGGCATGTAGCATAAAATATATTTATCAAGGCAAACAGCTGTAGCCCATTTCATTCTGAAGATTTCTATTAAAAGTTCTCTGGAGCTACAAGCTGCTCTGGCTCTGCAGCCGGAATAAAGCCGAGGGGACAAATGGCTTTTTGCAGAGCCTTTCTTTCCCCTTCCTTGGCTCTTTTTTCACTGCCTGAAGAAAGCCCAGCCCAGCTCTGCAGTTGTGGCACATTTGGGGGCATTTTTTAGATCACTGTGGTGCCCAGCCACATGCTCAGGGTGGGGCAAATTATCCAGAAGCTCCAAGACTTGGGACAACACTGGGACATCCGATCTGCAGGGTGGATCCTCTTCACTTCCAGGGATGTCTCTGCCCAAGGCCAAGGCACCCTGAGCCCCAGTCCAGGACAGATGGCCTCCCATGGCCCTTTGGCAAGGTCTGGCTTGCTGTTTTCCTTGGTTTTACCCTCAAAAGACTTTGCCACCACATTTACAGTAAACGAGAATGGCTAAGCTTGGAGGAAATGCAAAGTTTTGCTCAAGAGTAAATTAATTTTCTTGGCAGACATTCCTTGCACAGTGTTGGAAAATTCCCGGCTTTTGCCATGAATTTCATTGAAACATTGACAAATATCACAAAATCCTCCATGCAAATGGGAATTTCCATATTTTGTATTAAATATACTCTCTCAGTCCTGCTGTAGTGACTCATGGAGACCCTGCTCCCGTGTGGCCCCAGTTGGGCAAAGGCATCCCCAAAGAGGGACATGCCACCCTCTGAGGTCACCTGCCACCAAGGCCAGGACTTTGGGAATGCCCAAAGGTAGAAGATGTGTCTTGGAGAGAAGATGGGCTGAACATGGAATGATCTAGAAAGGTAAAACCATGGAGCTGCCTCTGCTTCTTCCGTATGGATGTGTCACCCCTTTACATCACCCACTGCTGTCCAAAATCCCCCTTTTCCCTGCATTTCTCTGCAAAGGAACAGCTTTTCCAAAATGATCCTCCCAAGCCCAAATCATAAACAACATTTTTTCCTCTTTCTTTTTTTTTGAAAAAACCCTTTTTTTCTTGCTTTTCTGTCTTGATTTTTTTTTTTTGGGTGAAAAATATTCCTGGCAGCCCCTCCTTTGTAACCGCCTGCCGCTTCCCCAGCCAACAGCAACGCATTTCATCCCAAATTCAGCTTTCTATTTTCAGGCGAGCGAGCAGTGGGATGAGGAGTTTGCCCTAAAAATGTGCTCAGAGGAGTCAGGCTGCCATATGTGCCTGGAGATGTTCCTCACCATCCCCCCGAGTGGGGAATCCTGGCAGGGGCTCTGGCCTTACCGGGGAGCAGGGATTTGGCCAGCTCCTGGAAAAGACAAGGTGGAAGAGGGTCAGTTGGGTGGTGAGGGATCAAGACCCAAGAGAAGTGGGAGTTTATTCCAGCTTGGCTACTGGGTGTAATTCCCTCAGTCTCCGTGCCTCAGTTTCCCCAGTGCTGTGCATTGCTCTGTAAATTCCATGTAGGGAAATGAGCAAGGGAAAATGGCATGTGTGGTGCTAGGAACACGGATAAGACACCAGGAGTTTCTTGTTTCACTCTGCGGATGGAAAATATGCCTCAATCCCAACACTGGCTCTACACCTCCTCTCCCTGGTCGCTTGGGATGCCCCTTGGACCAGGCCTGTGTAGGGTGGATGTGAGGAAAGTCTGCCAGAGGCACTTATCCACTTCCAGAGGAGCCTAAATGATTCCTTGATTATCTCATTACCGCTCCAGTAAACAGCTCAGCTCCTTGCAGGGTACGCAGCTCCGCTCCCGGTGACGCTCGAGCTGTGCTGGCAGCTGAGCAGATCCTGGGACTCCTGGAGCATCCCAGCACCAGGATAGACCCCACACCCCCTGCCTCTGTCCTGGGCTGTGGTGGGGAGGCAGAGGGAATGGAACTGATGCCCCTTTCTGGTGTGTATTTATCATTCAGTGCTCATTATCAACCCAGAATTATTCCAACCCAGTAATTACGGAATCCAAGAAGGGTTTGGGGTGGAAGAGACCTTGAAGCTCATCTCATCCCACACCCTGCCATGGGCAGGGACACCTTTGTATCCCAGGAGGCTCCAAGCACTGTCCAACCTGGCCCTGGGCACTGCCAGGGATCCAGGGGCAGCCACAGCTGCTCTGGGCACCCTGTGCCAGGGCCTGCCCACCCTCCCAGGGAACAATTCCTTCCCAAAATGCCATCCATCCCTGCCCTCTGTCACTTATGTCCTCATTCTGGGCTCTGTGACTCCTTTGCAAAGTGCTTGGAAGCATTTGTGTAAATAATGATGCCAAAAGATTTTGAGGATGGGTGAATGGATTCAGAGGGTGCTGAGGGGGGCAGGATGTGTTGAATATTTGGCCTTCCTGCTTCACTCATCCCAGAGATTTTATGGCTTTCAAAGCCCTAGGGAGGATGGTCCAAACCGCCACACGTCTCCTGGATTTGGAGACTGGGACGTGGCCACAGCAGGGGAAAAGGGAGCTGCATCTCACCTCCAAAGGAGAGACATGAAGGGAGAGGGAGAGGAGAGAGATCAAAACAAGAGAGGCAGCAGCAGGAGGCAAGAGAAGAAAGGCAGCACGAGAACAAGACCGGTCCCAAAATATCCCTCGTGTTTCCTGCGCCGCAGAGCAAAGCTCACACTGGGAAAGGCTTTTTGCGAGGCGAAGAGGCTCTAAGCTCTGCTCAAAGCTCTGCCTCGGGGTCCCTGGGGAGCCGTCCCTGCGCTGAGCCGGGAAACGGCTCCCGCTGCTCCCAGAGCGGTCCCTGCGGGGCTGCCTTTGATCGGAAACGCTCCAAATTCTTCCTGAAATGGAGCCTGAGAGGCAAAGCTCCACCTTGTCTCAGTTTTATTGGGTTTTTTTTCCTTCGTGACTGGTTTGGGTTAAATAACAAATCCATTTTCAGGTGGAGAAACTGATTTTCTGGGTGAGGACCCACCTGTTTCACATACTCCCAATGGATTGTGAGCACAGGAGTGGGAAGGGGAGTGATAAATCCCAAATTTCCTGAATGACATTCAAATATTTGCCATGTAGATAAACAATATGAATTTATTTGGTGTGGCCACCGGGCAAGCCCCTAATTTGAAGGGATCATGGCAATTTGGGAGCATCTCTTGTGGTCACCAGCATCGACTCACCCAGATGTGGGATGGAGCTGGGATGCTGGGCAGGTTCACTGCTCATTCCTGCTGCTGTGATGCCATTTGGAGACAAAAGGTTTTAGGGAAGCGCAAAACCCAGCTCTGCACGGTGATTTCCCACCCTCTTCTCCACCCTTCTTTGAGCTCTTGCTGATTGCCACCCCCACCAGCCACATCAGCAAAGACAACCTGCAGCCACCAAGCTGCCCTGTCCTCCTGAGGATTAAAATGGCACCTGGATAATAATCAGGTACTTTGTAGGGAATTTAAACTGGAATTCATTGAGCAGAAATAGCAACCCACCTGCCACCCCTGCCCTGTGCCACTGTACCCCCAAAGTGCCCTGAAAGGGGCTCTGAGCATCCCAAGGCTGAGATCAAACACCATCAGAGCTGAGGGGTGTTAATATAACAGAGCTTAGAAACTGGGCATGAGATTAAAGAAAACACTCTCAGGTGTGGAAGGGAAGAAAAATTAAAAACCAAAATAAAAGTGGAAGTTTCCTTCATTTGTTGTTTGATGAGAGCCATGATTTTATTGTGCTGCTGGACCGACAACGGCCTTGGCGGGGTCTTTCATTTGGCCTCAACAATTAAATTCCCGTTTATTACTGCAAAAAAAAAAAAAAAAGAAACCATTTGGCACCTGGCAATTCCTTAGTGTCTCACAGCCCTCTCCAAAGGCAGATGGGTCAGTCCTTTCCCAGGGCAGAGGGGAGCAATCATTTTTTATGGACTGGCAGGGTCTGAAGGTCCTGGCGGTGCTGCTGAAACCTGACGGGAACGAGCCTGGCTCTCGCGGCTCCTTCCAGAGGGAGCTTTGGGCTCCATTAAAGCTCATCCTTCTGAAAGACACCTGGGTTTTATCCACACACATCAGGAGGTGGAGCATTTCCCGTTTTGCTTGATAATTTATTCCCAGGGTTAATCATCCTCCCTGCTAAAAATTCAGCCTAATTTTGATCTGAATGTGTCTGGCACCAAAGTCCTGCAGCAACTGCTCGCTTTCTTTCCCTGCCCAGCCTCTTCTCCCTCTGAAGCTCTTGGATGTCATTACATCTCCCTTTTTTTCTGGCCCCTCAAGTGATTTTCCTCCAGCATCTGCAATTTTGCCAGGCTCTTCTCTGCCCTCCTGGATTCCCACCGTGGGACCTGTCAGAGCCTCATCACACCTTAGGATAGATCTCAAAGCACCTAAATAATATCCGCACCCCCCAGGGCCCTTCTGCAGGATTAATTTTCCACTTCAAGATAGAAAAATGCATTCCAGTTCCCCGTGTAAAATAAACAAGAGGCGCTGCTCCTTCCTCAAGCAGCTGCTTGGGGCTGATTTCCCTGGAACATTTTGGGATGCTGACAGCCCCATTGCTGCCTCCCTCCTCCCTCTCCTCGCTGGTCTTTGCTTCCCGTGACACGGTGCCGGCCCCGGCGTGGTTGGAGATTAGCCCGGGGTCCGTGCCTCGCAGAAGCGCCGCTTCCCTTTTATCTCTGGGAGGCAGGCGTGCTGGACGTGAGCCCTGCAGGGATTTATCGAGGTGCCCTGGATCTGCCTCGTCCTCCTGCAGCAGCTCCTCTGCATCTGCGGAGCGCCAGCCCCACAGGAGCGGTGGAAGGAAGGGGCAAAGGGCATTTTTGTTTTGCCAGGGGCAATCCCATGGAAATTTTGTGCTGAAATATCTTGGAGACGGCGCCTTTGGAGTCATCTCCTTTGCCCTCTCCCAGGCTCTGCTTTGGAGTTCCTGGGGGATGCTTTGGTTTTGTACAGACACAGAAGCTCTCTGGCCTGTCCAGGTCACCCTGTGGTGATTTTGGGGGCTGCTCGTGGCCGCTGTGGCTCTGAGCAAAGCAAAGGCACCGGGAGTGGTGCGGGAGCAAAGGGATGCTCAGAAAGGGGTGGGAATGTGGAAATGCCAATGGTCACTGTGAGGAGCTGGGCTGGGGGATGGAACGCAAGGCTGGCTGTGGTGATAAGGAGATGGTTCAGACCCCAAGTGCTCTCAAGGGTGTTGGAATGCTTAATTTGCCTCCCTGTCTTCCAGGGACATGTGCTGTAGGTATGGTGGGGTATGGAACATACTCCAATCCTACCCAGTAACCTCCATACCCCATGGCGAGGAATAATACTCACTTTCAAAGAAAGTAAAAGGTTTGTTAAAACCTTATCCAAAAATACAACAGAAGACTGAATAGAGTACAGCACCGGGAGCAAAGGATTCAGTCACCATGTGCTCATCTACAAAATGGAGGCCCTGCCTTTTAACCCTTTAGCCCCTCCCAAAGTTTTCTCCATCGACTCCTCCACTGTCCAGTGCTGGAGATCACTTCCTGACAGCTTGATTGGAGGTCAGGTGCTGCCATAGTAACCATCCCACCCTGCCAAATGCCCCAAATGCAGACCACCCTGTGATAACAATGCTAGGGGGAGGGGGAAACATAACTACAAATCTACAAAGCTTCTCTTAACATATATTTAATATTGGCCCCTTAATCATGAGAGTCAACCATTGCATTACTCATCTGTAACACCCATGGATGGACCTACAGATCATCTTCATCAGCTAATTCCTTATCCTCTTCCATGGCACCCTTTTTGATGACAGCCCTGGCTTTCTCCTGATTTTTGGTGTTCCCAGCACCTTCAAGGGTGCTGCCCATCTCAGCTGTCACATTGGGACAGAACAGAGAAGGAGGGACTGTGGAAAATCACATGGGAAAAGCCACAAGGGAGACAGAGGAGTCCTTCAACTTTATTGGAATGCAGGGGGAGCGTCCACCGGGGCACACCTGTGGGGTTTTCCCTCTCTCTCTCGGTTTTGGAGGGTGCAGCCTCCCTTTTATCCTAACTCCTGGCCACATGTTTCCCTCTTCCTTTCTCCACTGGCTGAGCTACTGGGGAGGTACAGCTTTCTCAAACTGCCTACCCCATATCTCCCTTAAACCTGTCATTTTCCCCCAAAGTTCAGAAGTTCAGGCTTGTGCAGACTGATTCAGGAGCCAAGGTGTCAGGGCTCTGTAACAGACCTGCTCCTTGAAGCTGGTGGAAACACTAAGCCCCATTTCCAAGCCGTTCAACCCTCCCCTCTCACATGGGATTGTTTGTAAAACACCAGCACACATCTTCCCTGTCAGGACCCTACTTCCCTTTTTGTGGGAGTTTTCTGGGCTCCTACCTGTTCTTGCAGTGGGTGCAGATCATACAGCAGTGGCTGTGGGAATATTTGGGAATGTGTCCAGGTAATCCCCTTTTCAAAGACAGGAAAGCTGAGAAAGGCAGAGATTAAAAGAGTGCAAGGCTTGTGTTTCTGGATGCCTGGCTGCATCCCGAGCCCTGTTTTCCAACGAGAACAGGCTGCTCTGAGCACTCAGTAAATCAGGGCCCTGTAAATGCTCTCAGAAAAGCACTTAAAAATCACTCGGTGTTTTAAAGATCGTGTCCAGTGCTCGAGTCTGAACTGCCTCGAAACGACTGTGGTGCCCAGCATCCCCCACAGCCACCTGCTGCAGGAGCCTGGCCCCTCCCCAGGAGATCCCGACGCTCTTCCCAAAGGAGAACTGACCAATTAACACCAGTTTGTAAACGGGGTAACCGAGGCACGCTGTGGGTTAGCCCTGAATTCCCATCAGTTGGCCTCGTTTCCCTCCGGGTTGGGCTGTGCTGGAGATACAGCTCCAGGGTGGGGCTGGCTCCAGATACTTCCAGGCGGTGGTTGACCCGTGACTCGGCTTGGCCACGCTGGAATGTCCCAGTCCTGGCTAATGCTGAGAAGGGACACGTATTTTCTGCATGGATGAGTATTTTCTGGCTGGATAGGTATTTTCTGGCTGATTTGGGAGTCTTTGGGGGGAAAAAAAAATTACATTTTGCTTCAGTTTCCCCTGAGCATTCCTCCCATCCCGGGAGGATGGAGCGGTGCGGGCTCCCCAGACGAGCAGTCCTGCTCGTGCATATCAATCCCATTTTTATTTCATTCCCTGCCCCTTCCTTCCCCATCTCCACGCTCAGCAGATGCTCCCACCTCCTTGGCAGGGAGCGAGGAGGCTGCAGGTTTGCAGGGTGCGACACAGGTACAGTATTTCACAGCTGGTTGCTTTGTAATGGGATTCTTTTATTGGAAGTTGTTTCCCGGGATCTGGCTCTGATTAGCAGATGCAAATCCTGCCCTGCATGCTGATGGATCCGCTCTGCCCCCGGAGCCGCCGGGACCCGAGGGAGCTCACACCAACAGGGATGGAGCGGTGCAGCTCCCACCCGGACACCTCGGGCTGTGCTCTGCCCGACCAGCCCAGCATCCCGGGGAATTCCCATTTGGAGACAGACCCCGGCTGCTCCAGCCCAGCATCCCGGGGAATTCCCATTTGGAGAGAGACCCCGGCTGCTCCGGCCCAGCATCCCGGAAAATTCCCATTTGGAGAGAGACCCAGGCTGCTCCAGCCCAGCATCCCGGGAAACTCCCGTTTGGATAGAGCAGGATGAGGGGCTGGCAGGTTGAATTAATGCTGGGAGAGCAGATGCACATTTAAACAAACCATCCGCTCTCGAGAAGAAAACAATGACTTAGTACTTCCTAATTATCATCCTAAAGTCAAGCAATTACTCCTTATTCACACGTGATTACCAAGAATAGCTTAAAATGAATAAACATTAAAAAAAAAAAAAAAGCCTCTTACTAAATTTTCATTAGCCACCACAGTGAGTAAGATATTTACACTCGGCACAGCCCCCATAAACACAGACAAAACATTACTCAGTAAATGACTGAATTAGTATTGTGCTAATTGCTAGAAATTGTTATCAGGTTACTACAATTACTACGAATTCCCGGCAGGATCAACCCTTTTTTTTTGTTGTCATTTTTTGAAAAATAAAAGAGAAATCTTAGTGATGTGGTTGATGTAGTTATAGAAGGAAGGAAGGAAGGAAGGAAGGAAGGAGAGGAGAGGAGAGGGAAATGGTTAAAGCCCACATGGCAGCTCATTATTTCTGAGACCGTGGGTCTGGGGTATGTCTGGGACAGGGCTGTGGGTGTTTTGGGTGGGAATTGGCAGGGGTGGAAGTGAGGGAAGTGGAAAAACACACGAAAGCACAAGAACATGATTTCAGCCTTGTGCATCTGGCTCTTCATCATCCACAGCCGCCCAAACACCCACGGGGACACCAGACCAAGCGCCCGTGGGTGTCACTCCAGGAATCCCAGCCCACGAGCCTGCCCACTCCGAATTCCCAGCCTCACCATTTCCTCACTGCCTTCCTTGCCTGGGGCTCCAGGACCTGAACTGAATTGTCCCTCTGTTCTCTGCCCGTCAGCATCGCTTTCTGCGGGCTGGGTTCTACAGAAAGGGAGGCAGAGAGAATAAATAATAAAAATAATGGCATACAGCGGAAAAAAAGGAAGAATAAAATTAATAATAATAATGAAAAAATTTAAAAGAATAAATAATATAAAATATTGGGATACAGAGAAAAATGACAAAAGTCACATGGTGGAGAATTTTTTGGTCAGCCAGAGGTACCTAAGAAGGATTTAGGCCGAATTTTGGAATTTGGCAGTGCTGGAGCTTGAAGACTTCCAAGAGGGCTGGTTTAGTTCACTGCACCTCCGGGGTTTGGGGAGGTGGAGCCAGCCTGGGCATGGTGTTGTGCAGACACCCTGGTCTGTGCACCTAAAACCTGTCTGCTCTCTCTGCTCCCCTCGCTAGATCAGTTGGGCTAATAAAAGATTTTATCTGCCCCTATAAAGCGTCTCCCGTGCAGCCTCAGCCCCGGCACAGCTGTGGCTTTCCCAGAGCAGACACGCCGGGTACTGCACTTTGGGCAACACTTCTGTGAAATTGGGTGCTATAAATCCTCCTCGTTTCCCCTCGTGTGAAGCAGGGGATAATGAGCAGGACGTGTGAAGTCTTGATCAGCTGCTGCTGGTGCAGCACACCAGTGTTTTCAGATGAAAAGCAATGAGGGGAAAAAAAGTGGTTATTAGAGCAGAAGCGCATTAGAAATAAAATCTGACTTTCCATTCCTCCCCTGGAGTTTGACATTGCTGTGAGCCATGGTATTTCCATCAGGGCTCTGCTGTTATTCCGTGGGTGGAGTTTGCATATCCCACCCAGGAGCAGCTCAGATCCCAGGGTGTTCATCTGGAGATGCGGATCACTCACCCAGTGACATTAACTGAGGTCTTGGGCGTGTCTCACCCCATGTAGGTCTGAGTGTGGTCTGAGGGCCCATGTCAGGAGCTGGTGGCTTTGGATGACTCTCCCCATCACTCAGGAAAAGCCTTTTGCATAGGATTGGAGCCACCCTGCAGGTCTTAATTGATATATATTAATAAATGTAAGAGATAAAACAATATTACAGAAGTTGGGGAGAGAAAACAGACCCTTATTTTGAGCCTCTTGGGCTCACATGCACAGGCAGAGTGAGGGAGAGCATTTGCAGCATTTGCAGATGTGTTGGGTCATGGTGCTGCAGCTCAACAAGGACCCTTCTGCCCCCTCAAAGCCCCTCACAGGGGCTGGAAATGCCTGTGGAAATCGGGTCTGAGCAGGCAAAGTTTTCAGTCTGCTCTTGAAAATAATGAGGGAGATTTAAAAGCAAAAGGAAGGACAGAAAAAGGCAGAGATTTGGGTTGTGCCCTCTGTGAACTCAGTGGCTCTGTGGTGCCAGCTTCACACGCTGGTGCTTGGGACTGCATGGTGGAGAAAATGAGAGTTCATATGGAAAGGGATCCAAGCCCTGGCTCCCTGTGCTCCCCCTCCCTGCCCTCAGCCTTCTCCTTGCTGGACAAACAGCAGCCACAGTCCTGCTCCCCAGCCTTGGAAACCTGCAGGACCCACTGGCAACTGGAAATTACTGGTGTGGTCTCGACCCAAATGAGCTGCAGGGATGCTGAGCTCAGACACAACCGGGAGATGGGAAAGGAAAATGAAGGAGGTGCAGGTGAGGAAAGGGATTTGAAAAGCTTCCTGGGGTATCAAGGCATAAATTCCTGCTGTCCATGGCTAAATCCTCCACCCTGGTGGACTCTGCTGACCCTGCCCTGTTGGGAGAGCAGCTGGTGGCTCTGCAGGGAAAATCCTCGCTGGGCTGTGGGTGATGTCAGGGACACCCCTTTTGAAAAACACGGTTCACTCTCCTGGTAGAATTTAGAAGTTTAATAAAGCACCATAGGAGACAAAGACAATAAAGCAAAGATGTTACAGCCACTCAGCCAAGAGCACACCTGCTAGTTTGGAAACACCCTTTATATCCCATTTCTATTGTATCATCCCCCAGCAAATGCGGGGAATCTGTTCAGCCACCCAACACCTGGGTGAGGAACAAAGAGGAAACTCAAAAGAAAAGTCCAGATTAGCTTGTATTTCCTTATTAATTTCCTTATTGGTTCTGATTTTTCTCATTTTTTTGAAGGAGAAGAAGGAACGTGTGGAGATATTTTAGTGTTTTGAAGTGATTTTATTTACTGGGAGCTGAGAGGATTGATTTAGACAACGTGGGGAATGCAGAGAGGGTGAAGGAGATCCTGGAGCAGAGCAGCAGTGTTTGATTTCAAGGCTGCTTTGCTGTGAATTCTAATGCCAGGGAGCAACTTCAGTCTGTGGCCAGCTAAAAATGAAGGGCTGAGAATTGTTTTGCTGAAATTGGGATTAGGAGTGAGGGAAAAAAGAGCACTCGCTGTCTTGGTGAAAAACAATCAAGTTTTAGTTGCTTATGGGTTTCCTTCAAGGTTTTGGGGGGATTTTTTCTGTCATATCTTTATTTTTATGTCATTTCTTTTAGAAGCAATGGAGTAGAGGAAGAAAACATCAGAGACCCAAGTTTTTGTTTACAAGGAATTATGAATCAAAGGAAAACCCAAACATTCAATTCATAAATTGTTCATTTAATATGGTGGAAAGTTGCAAACAAGCCAAAACTGCCATTTTTGGGGTTATTTGGCTTCCCAGAACATATAGAGGGAATGTTATGGGAACAACATACACTTGAGAAGTTTCTTTTGGGGTCTGTTGATCTCAAACTTCCCTTTCTGAGCTCTCAGGTTTGTTCTCCCAATATATAAACAGAATTTCCCACATCAGCATCTCTCCAAGGGGAAACCTCACCCCAAATCCTACACATTGACCTGATGTGCAAATCCTTTCCAGCCTGAATTCTTGTCTTCCTGAAAGCCTGACCTGGTGTTTTGTGACTTTTGGGGTCACAAAGAAAAAGGCCAAACCTGCTGTCAGGGGCAAGGCAAAGAGGCACCAGGAACCAGGGTTAGGGTTACAGTGCCATTATTTCCTGCAGAGGCTGATTTAGATTCCCAAGACCTCAAAACTCCCCAGATTTTTCCCAAGTCCTCCATCAATCATTACACAGCTGCAATATTCCAAATGAAAACCTCAGACTTCATTCTCCATGCCTTTATTTACTGATGTCTCATTCTCCTGTGGAAAAGGCATTGCTTTCCAAGGAGAGGGGGGATTAAAGGGATATGGCAGGGATGCCACTCATGGTGTCCCCTCTGTGATCCAGCTCCATAAGGACACCAGGACAGGATTGCCCAAGCAGGAATCACAGGAGATTTGGGGAGAACACACACACAGCTGGGAATGCTGGAGCAATGGACAATTTGCAATCCCTCTGGAGGGTGGAATTTTTTGACTCAAAGGTATGAAACTCCAGAGTTTCAGTGCAGGGTGATTCATGAGCTGCTCCATGGAGCTGGAGTCAGCTGGGCAATATTTGCTGGTTGGGAATAGAACAGGTGAGCTTGGAGCAGTAAATAAAGAAAAATAAATTGATGGCAGCTCTGGGTGTTTTCTGCTGGCTGAGGTAAAGGGGCAAGAAGGGAATAAAATCCAAAGTGTTGCAGTGGGGATGTCACACAGCCCCTGGCATGGGCACAGCCCTGCCAAGGGGACCTGGGAGTTTTGGGGTGCAGAGCATGGGGGGCGGAGGGTTCCAGCCCAGATCTGCAGAGCATCCCACTGTCCAAAAGGGATTTGTGAGCCACGTCTGGGCAGGGACCCTCGGTTTGAGGGATCATCCAGAAGATGACAGTAGGATCACAAAATCCTGGAATGGTTTGGGTGGACGGAATCTTAAAGCCCATCCAGTTCCATCCCCTGTCATGGGCAGGGACACCTCCCACTGTCCCAGGCTGCTCCAAACCCTGCCCAGCCTAGCCTGGAACATTTCCAGGGATCCAGGGGCAGCCACAGCTGCTTTGGGCACCCTGTGCCAGGGCCTGCCCCCCCTCACAGGGAACAATTCCTAATTCCCAATATCCCATCCATCCCTGCCCTCTGGCAGTGGGAGCCATTCCCTGTGTCCTGTCCCTCCATGCCTTGTCCCCAGTCCCTCTCCAGCTCTCCTGGAGCCCCTCCAGGCCCTGGCAGGGGCTCTGAGCTCTCCCTGGAGCCTTCTCCTCTCCAGGTGAGCACCCCCAGCTCTGCCAGCCTGGCTCCAGAGCAGAGGGGCTCCAGCCCTGGAGCAGCTCTGTGGCCTCCTTTGGACTGGCTCCAGCAGCTCCAGCTCCTCCTGATGTTGGGGGCTCTGGATTTGGATTCAGCTCTGCAGGTGGGGTCTCACCTGAGCGGGGCAGAGGGGCAGGGTTCCCCCTCCCCACACTGAGGGATGATCCAAGAACGGGTTTTTCTCTCTGGCTGCACTCTCAGACCTCACAGCATCCCTCAGCTCAGCCCTGTCACCCCTGGGCTGCCACGGTGACACAAATCCTCAAACACATCCCAGGGGGTTTGGCTCTAAGCTCAGCCTTGCTGGAACAGCTCCTGCAGCTCAAGGACCTGTTGGAGTGGCTGAGCTGAGCCTCTGCTTTGCCAAAGCAGCTCCAAACCCCCAGAGCAGCCCTGGAGTGTCCCCAGCCCCCCTCACACAATGAACTCTGGGGGCTCAGCACCAGCCATGCCAGGCCCAACACTTGGGGTGCTGGGAAAAGCATCACAGCATGAGAAAGAGCAAGAAATGATTAGATTTACAAAAATCTGAAAGCTTTAACTGAGTGCTACTAATAACAATATATTATGGCAGGAGCAGGGGCATGGGAAGGCTTGGGGTATTTATAAACCCAACGAACCCTGGGATCCAGGTGCCACGTTTTGACTCCGTACCACCTTCTCCGCTGGATTTTGTTGCTGCCTGAGGATTATTTTGAAAAGAGTTATTATTATCCCTGATTTATTGCTCTGCACTAGGGGGAACTCTCACTTTTCGCCGAGACAATTACAGAACCCTCGCTGAGAGCCACTTCAAGGAATGGCAGCCTCTGCTCCAGCCCTGATTGCAGACAGACAGGGGGATGTGCTTTTGCAAGGGTTTGCCTGATTAGGCATCGAGCTCCGTCTCCCCATTACCTGCAGATGGGATTTTCATCTGTATTAAATAAACAGTTTAAAACCTCTTAATTATTACAACAGCAGCTTGCAGTTTGCTGGGGTGGAGGTTTCTCTTTTAGCCTTTCTGGGAAGCTTTCATTTCCGTTTCCTGGTGCCTGCTGCTCTGGGAAGCAGCTGTGCAGGCACATCAGGGGATGGATGCATTTTGCTGCTCCTCTCTTTTGCTCTCCTCCAGCTCACTCCATGTTTTTCACATCCCTCACCACCACTTCCCACCCCACCTTCCCAGGCTGATACAGGCCTATCAAGACTCTAATCAGAATCAAGTCAATTAAGGACAGGATTAGACTGAGGGGAGGTTAATAGGACTGTGACAACAGGGCATTTATTCACAGGGCTTTCCCTTCCACCTTTCACTGTCCAAGTCTATTTTCCCCAGTCCGTCAAATCCTGTTAATGCTTCACCAAGCATACTGTGAGCTCTGCAAGGGAAAACTGCCTGGAAAAATTTAAAAAACCACCCCAAAAAGGGGCATCGGGACCCAACAGCCCCTCATGATGACACTGCTGCCTTTGCCATGTGCCAGCTGGTGACATGCTGGGCAATCAGGGTTGCTGCTCTCTCAAAACCCATTTCAGCTCTTTCTTCGCCCTTCTTCTTGCATCCCCTTCTGCCCTTCCTCTGCAGAATACTTGGAGAAGAAGAGGGAAATCATCACTTTGAGGTCCAGCACACGTGGACATGCAGCAGCCTCCCCTTTCAGTGCATCCTGAATGAACCAGCCAGGAATTTCACCCCTCTGCCCCACCCAAGCAGGGTTTTATTTCTGGGTGATTTTGCCACGCAATTCCTTGGAGGTGACCATCCAAGTGCTCTCCAAGCTTTGCCTCCCCGTCATGCTTGCTCCATGGAGATTTCTCCTCTCTCAGCAGCTTCTCCAGCCTCTTCAGGCATCCCTGAGAGGCGAGCAGGACACACCGGAGGCTGCTGAGAGCACACGTGGGCTCCTGTCCCTGAGTAAGGACAGAAGCGCCAGCAAAAACCAGGGAGAATTTGACGGTGGGAGCAGCTGAGGGTTTGTGGAGTTCTTGTTGGAGTCCTTGGTGTGGATAATGAGCCCACCTGGAAGTGGGAATGACCCCTGATTTATGGAACAGCTTCAGAAGAGCTGGGAGTGGAAGGGGAATCTCTCCACAAATTCCAGCCTATTTTTGCTGTTGCCACTGTGATTTTCCCAGCTTGTTGTGCTGAGAAATGGCCTGGGTTCAGTGGTACCTCCTCCAGGTGGGAACACCAGTAAATGCTGTGGAAAATGGCTTTTTTTGACTCTCCAGGTCAGTGTCCCAGGACCCAGGGCCATCATGGTGGGCGTGGAACAAGAAATGGGAATAAAAGGATGGTGACCACATCCCAAAGATTGTAAAGGAGCAACACAGCCAATGTGGAGCTTGGGAAATGTCTCACGCTTGTCAGGAAATGCCTGTTTTTGGAGAGAGGGATGTTTGGACTATGACACACTGAACAATCCTGAGCAATTTCACATCACTGGCTCCCGCCTCAAGAATTTATTGGCAGGGTCATACATATATACATATATATATTTTTTTTAATTTTTTTTTTTGGGGGGGGATCCTTGGACCTGCATGTCTATGTGTGCTGGTTCCACATTCCTCTAGGGTTTGTCAGAAGGACCAGATCTGGTCTTGGTGATTGCAAACAATGGTGGGAAAATTGATTAATGTACATACAAAACTATTCTGAATAAATTACTCCTATAAATAGTCCTAAATAAACACTCCCCATGCCATGATTGCATCTGCAAGTTATACATAAATAATAATATAGTAACAACAACACCACTAATAATAATTAATAATAAAAATAATGGCTTATTCTGTGAATAAAAAATTGTGCATTTAATGCTGGAATTAATAATTTCCCCTGAGTTTGCCCAATCTTTCATTTTCAGTTCATCTATAATTTGGATTTCCAAAAAATCTTTTGGAAATGAGTTCCACAGTTCAATAACTATTTTCTTTAAACCTACCCCTTGCTAATTTTCTCCAGTGTCAATTCCATTTTAAACGGAAACGTGCAGAAATGGGGAGTATAATTTTGTCCTCTCTACCCCATCCCTGGTTTGTAAACTTCCATCAAACCCTCCTTTGGCTGCTTTTTTTCAAAGGAAAAAAACCCAAGTTATTTAATCTCCTTTGGAATGAAACCTTTTGTGCCTTTTCTGGTTGTACCCAGGAGGAATTGATTTCATTAAGCAGTAAAAGTTCGTTTGTCTGGTTTAGCTTAATTCACTTTCTGAGACGCAGGAAGGCACTCACCCAGGTGGGATGAGAACCACAGGAATTCCTGCTTGGTTACCTTGAATTCCCTCTTTTCCTACCAAAAATCGGGAATATAAAGTTGATATCCTGAACATGAAGGATTATGGGCTTGTGCAAAACTTCCCCAGATTTGATGATCCTACAAGATTTTTCAGTGGACTTTGCTGCACATTCTGTATTGAGCAGGATGGGGAGCAACACCCAAAGCAATCCCAAGGTCTCCATGTGCTCCTGGATGAGGGGATTTTATCTGAACCCTGCAAAGCTTGAAAGGAGGGAAAGTAGAGGTGTGGAGGCTGGGGAACCATTCTGCAAACCTTGTTTTGGTGCTGCAGTTGGAGAGTTTCTTCTCCTTTCTGTGCTCATGTTCATGGCTGGGAGAAAGTTCTCCATGGAGAGAAAATGCTGGAAAGAAACCAGAGCCTCTTTCCTGACAGCTTTGGAGGACTTGGATTTTGGAAAAAAATCATCTCGTTATTTTCCCATTTTTTCCAGCCTTTGTGTAGGTGTGCTCAAAACAACCTCAAAATGCTGCTGACCTTCGCCGAGTGTCAGGGACAGATTCCTACCCACTCCATGCTGGGAAAAGAGCAATGAAATGCACCAAAACCCACTTGAAACCTTCCCAGAGCCCCAGTTAATTTATCCCCATCGCCTTCCCAGGGGCTGCCTAATCCTCCTGCAGTCCAGAGCCCGTGTCACCTCTCAGGGGAGAGCCTCGCCCTGTCCCAGACCTTTCGTGGGAAGAGGCACCGTGATCCAATTTCCTCCTAATTGCACTAACAAGGATGAATTAGGACTTTCATCAACAGGGGCGAGCGATCGGTTCGGAGTCAGCCATGGGCGACGGAGCCAGAGATTAAACAAAACTATCATGTTAATGTCTAATAATACAACAGCAAGTGGAAATTAAGCACAAGACAAATCTGCTGCGCCGGCGACATTGGAGAGTTTGTTCTTTAAACACAACGTTATTTTAAAGGCAATGCTATTATTAGGGCCATCTAACTTAATTTCGGAGGCATAATAGAAAAGTAAATGTGCCGCAGTTGCACTTTATGTGCAATTTCGAAAACAAACCCAAAGTGAGGGAGAGCGCGGCGTGGGACTGAAATAGCCACTCCAGCTAAATTCCTCTTTGATATACGTTAATTATCTCCAGCAGGGAACGGACAATTTCATTTGGAGCAGTCGGCTGGATGCTCCCCGCAACAGGAGCCAATCCCTTGACATGCCATAAAAACAGTGGAAGCATCAACAGGGCCCCCCCATCCCCCTGGAAAATCCAGAGGGGTTTAACCCCTGTCTTGCCATCACCTTGGTGTGAGGTGAGTGGATCTGTCCCACATTCCTCATCTGGATGACCATTTTCCTAGAGCAGCTGGTTTATTCTTATTCTTTTTATCTGGGACTGGAACTTTTTCCTGCTTTGACCAGAGGAGAAATATTTCCCTCTAGGTCCATGGGATTTCTCCTCCCTAAAAATGCCTGAGCAAAGCTTTCCTTGAGCTTTCTTGCAGTGCTGAGCACTCCCCCTGTGCCTGTGCCATGTGATCTTGGGATTGATCCGAGTGTAAAGTGATGCAATCCAATTCCCCTGCACGCATTCTGTTTTTTCCAGCAGTGATATCATTTTTCCCTTTTATTAAGTTGCATAAAAATGGCATCTTAGTGCTCGAACATCTCATCCTGCACTTAAGGGAATGTTTTAGAAGAGCAGCAGCATTGAAAGCTTTCCTTCTTTATTAATCTGGGACATTGCCCTGTGTTTTATGGCAAACAGGGAAGTAGAGCAGGTTGGAATGGTCATCTAGTGCTGCTCAGATCTCCTGTTTTGGGGTATCTCCTTTTTGCTGGGTGTCACCTCCCCCAAACGCCCAGGATAGGGTCACAGTGGTGGAAATCTGGCATTGGGGGATTTTGGCTGCTAATGTTTAAGCAAGGGACAATTTCTGCCTCCTGAGCACCAGGTGAGCAGAGCATTGCACAAAAATCACATTGGGAGTCATCTCCTGCCTGGCCCCTTCCTGAGCCAGCTCTGAGGGTCTCAGGTTGAGCCTAAAATAGCTAAAAAGAGGAAGATTTTAGAGTGCTTCCCAAGCCATTCTTTCTGTCTCATTGAAGCTGAAATTCCTTGCCCGCAGGCCGGGCCGTTCCGTGCATATTCAGCGCAATATGAAATTCCTGCTCAGAACCCCCCAGAGAGGCTCCTATCGACTGTCCTTTAAATAGAATTAAAATTGACTCGAGACAGATCTGCAAACCTATTGAATTACTCAGTCCACCACCGAGCCTGGGCTGGCCCTGCAGGAAGAGATAAAACTGCCTGGAGCAGAAATGAGTGGACGTGATGGACACGAGGACATTTCATTGGGAACCTCCCGAGATGGACGGGAGGTCCCCAATGAAAATGCGTGACCTGGGCAGGAAGTAGAAACCAGAGCCCTGGGGTGTGGCTGCAGGAGTTTTGGGGGACAATGGGCAAGAAGAGGGGGTGAGATGTCCCATGGCAAGGGAGTGACTTGAGGAAAAATGCAGAGCCTGTTCATCCCCAGGTTGTCCCTCCCCAGCACCAAAGAACAGAATCAGAATGATTTGGGCTGGAAAGGAGGTGACTTTCTCCTCACCCAGGTGTTGGGTGTCTGAACAGATTCCCCACATTTGCTGGGGTTTTGTTTCCAGTGGATGGAATTAGTGAATGGAAATGGAAGAAGGTGGAATGTGTGACCCATTGCATCTGCCTGGGTCTGTTGGGGGAGGCTTTGCTGCCCAAGAGTTTGGGGTAAAAGGCTCATTTGCAAATCACAGAATCCCAGAAAGGTTTGGGTTGGAAAGGACCTTAGAGGTCATTCAATTCCAATCCCCTGCAATGGCAGGGACACCTCCCACTGTCCCAGGCTGCTCCAAGCCCTGTCCAACCTGGCCTTGGGCACTGCCAGGGATCCAGGGGCAGCCACAGCTGCCCACCCTGCCAGGGAAAAATTCCTGCCCAATATCCCATCCATCCCTGCCCTCTGGCAGTGGGAGCCATTCCCTGTGTCCTGTCCCTCCATCCCTTGTCACCAGTTCCTCTCCAGCTCTCCTGGAGCCCCTTCAGGCCCTGGCAGGGGCTCTGAGCTCTCCCTGGAGCCTTCTCCTCTCCAGGTGAGCCCCCCCAGCTCTGCCAGCCTGGCTTTATAGGAAAGCCCCACACCTTGGTCTCCACACTAAAATAATCACAGAATCACAGATCTGTGGAATATCCTGAGCTAGAAGAGATCCACAAGGACCATCCAGTGCAACTCCTGACCCTGCCCAGTGCACTCCAACAATCCCACCCTGTGCCTGGGAATGGCGTCCTGGAGCTCTGGCAGCCTCGGGGCCGTGCCCATTCCCTGGAGACCCTGGGCAGTGCCAGCACCCTCTGGGCAAGAACCTTTCCCTGAAATCCAAAATAACCTCCCCACCAAACACAGCTCTGGGCCATTCCCTCAGATCCTGTCCCTGAACACCAGAGGGAAGAGATCAGTGTCTGCCCCTTCTCTTCCCCAGTGTGGCACGAGGAGAAAAAGGCAGGAGCTGTTCACAAACCTTGCCCCTCACTCAGCCATGCTGCAGGAGCTGGGCAGAGCCCAGGATTGCTCAGGAAAGCTTTTGAGCTCTGCCTGGTGTGGATGCACATTGTGGCTCTGCATCCAGGGCCTGGCTCTGGGCCACCTAATGGGCTCCACTGGGAGCCTGGCCCATGGTCACAAATCAGCAAATCTAGAAACTCATCAGTGCTCCAGGTACCAGTGGCATTTTAAAGACCTTTATCATGAGTGGAATTAACAGGATACATCCCTCTGGAACCTGTTAGCTATTTTATTCAGACCCCCACTGACAAAAAAGACAAAATACTGTTCATTTATTTTGTTTGGAAAAGCATTCTCTTTAGGGCATTGGTGCTGTTCAAGGCTGTGGGATTCCAGGGGACATCAGGAAACATTTCACTGACTTCCCTCGCTGGTGGAGGACAAGTTGTGTGGGTCGCTTGCTGTTGGATTATGGTTTTGTTGACCCAGAGATGGGGTAACTGAGAGGCATTTTAAAAACTTTTATTCCATTTTCACTCTCATGAGAAGGGTGAGACAATACAGATGTTACAATTCACGCCATCACAATCAGAAGCCAACTATTTCTTAATTACAACACAACATAAGAGTTTCTTGGCCTATCAGCTTTAGCCACACCATGCTGTAAATACCTAAAGAAAATCATGCCTTAAAGTCACAACTTGGTAGGGTGCAAATTAATAATTCCAAGCATGGATAACTTCTTCTTCCCAGGATATCCCTGCTCTGGTAATCAACATCAGGGCTATAGGAAGATGCCATGGATTTGGGGCTGGATGCTGTGGCAGGGAAGCACAAGGGAAGCACTGGGATATATAAGAGAGTGTTTTGGTCACCCAGCTGGGATATTTCCTATTCTGCTCTCTCTGGTGCACAGGTTTGCTCAGGATATGATCCCTTTGGTGTCCAAAGGTGAGGAAAGGCTGGCAGGGCTCAGGAGCACCCCTGATTTATCCCTGCGTGCCAGCCCAGCTCACCCCGGCCCAGCCACGGCTATTATTAGCTGACAGATTTTAAAGAAAAGCTCTATAAATCTCCCCTTGTGCCATAAGTACATTCCTGCCTTGGGAGACCACAGAGAAGCTCATTATCCCACATCCTGAGAGAGAGGCATGTGTCATCCGCAGTGACACTCCAAGCATCCTCAGGTTACCTCTCCGGCCGGACCTGGGGAGCTTCTGCTGCAGTTAAAGAGAGTTGGATGCTCACTCAGGGCAGAGAAAAGGAAAATGTGCTCTTTTGGCAAGGCAGGAGCCCAGGAAATAAAATTCCTGGCTTTCATTCCCTTCTGCCCGGCCACATCAGGGAAATACAAACAATAATTAGAGGCAAAAAGGTGTGGGGGGTTGGATTTGAGGGCTGCTGTGAGCTGGTGTCAGGTGGGACTCTGGTCTGAAGGACAGTTTCTCCCCAGGGCTTTTCTGCAATGAAAAAAATAAGGAAAAAGAAAGGGAGAGGTTTTTGTCTGAATATGGGTCTGGTGTGGTGTCTGATGATGCTTCATGGACCTGGGAATTCATTCACCTCTGGTGCAAGTGCCTCTGGCTTTTTCTCATGGATGGGAGCAGCTGGATGAACAGGACTCCCTCAGCTCAACAATTCCAAACCACCAACCTGATGTGGGTTTTCCAACTCAAACTGACCCCAGACCTCCAAAGAGCTTTCCAGTGTGGTTTTTTGGTACCAAAGGCTTTCAGACCTTCTCCTCCAGGTGCCAGGCACAGCTGTGGCTCTCCATTAAGATGCAATTGCTGGAGTCCGAACCAGTTCTCCAGACTGAGGACTTGCCAAGTGTTGGATAAGCTGTAATAGTCTCTTGTTGTAAGAGCATCCCGCTGACACAGGCTCTGATCTGAAGGGAGTAGGAGCAGAATTAAATTCCTTTGGTGGAAATCTGTCCATTATTCTCCAGCATTGGATTGCAGGAGCAGAAAAAACCCCACTCTGGAAGCAATGAAGTGCTCACTGTGGAGAGCCCTGAAGTGTGGTGTGCTGGATGTTTGGAGAAATCACACAAGGCAGCTTTGAAACCACAGCAGTTCTGCACCTGGGGCTTACAAGAGGGCTTTTTTCCCCAAGGAAAGACACAATCCTGGAAAAAAGAGTGGTAGCTGGAGAGCAGGGAGGGAGAATGAATCCACTGAATTGGATGCACGTTGCCTGAAGCCCTCCCGATGCAGAGCCATTCCCACAGTTCTTGGCTCAGGGAAGTCACTTCAGGACACGTTTTTAATATAGTTGGAAGCCTAAAGGTTCAGCCAGGTGTCTCGGGGGATTTGCAATAGCATCTAAGAGCTGCAATTCCTTGAAATCCTGCAAAGTGCATGAGGAATGAGATGAAGCTGAGGGAGAAGGGCAGAGTGGAAGTGGAGCAGGGTGTTGTATGGCTTTTGCAGGGGAGAACCAGAGCAGCTGTGCTCCAAAATACCCTAGAGTTTCTACCTTTTCATACCAAGAAGATTGAAAAGAGGGTTTTCTGTCTGAAAAGCATGGAGATGCTCCAGGGCTGGAGCCCCTCTGCTCTGGAGCCAGGCTGGGAGAGCTGGGGGTGCTCACCTGGAGAGGAGAAGGCTCCAGGGAGAGCTCAGAGCCCCTGCCAGGGCCTGAAGGGGCTCCAGGAGAGCTGGAGAGGGACTGGGGACAAGGCATGGAGGGACAGGACACAGGGAATGGCTCCCCCTGCCAGAGGGCAGGGATGGATGGGATATTGGGAAGGAATTTCTCCCTGTGGGAGGGTGGATTAGGATGATCTCTAAGGTCCCTTCCAACCCAAACCATTCTGGAATTCCATTATTCTATTCCATTCCCATCCTCCCATCATTGCCCAGCTTCCCACCAGCCCCTCTCCCATCCCTGCTGCCAAGGGAAGACTCTCCCTTCTCCAGAGCTGCTGAATCTCTTTATTAAGATGCCTCTGGAATCGATGCCCTTTCCTCTCCTGCCCTGATCTTGGTGTCAGCTGCAGACTCTATCAGGGGTGATGGGATGTTTTCTTCCAGGTCATTGATAGAAATGTCAGCTGGAGCCAGCAGCCCTGGCACGCAGCAGGAGCACAAGCCTCTGTGATTCCCGCTCCAAGAGGTGCCTTTTGGAAGTTGTCAACCAGGCAGTTTTTAATCCATCTAATTTCTGCCAGGGTGATTTCCTGCTCTCCCAGTTTCTTAATCAAGATGACACCAGGACCCAACCTTGCCGGAGCTCGAGTACGTTGTGCTGACAACGTCACCTTTATCAGCCCAAATTTATAACCTCATCAAAAAAAGATATCAACTTAGTTGGCAAGATTTATTTTCCATAAATCCTTGTTGATTGTCATCTTTTATGTTATTCCCTTTAATTCCTTATTAAACAAGTCCCGTAGCCGACATCCCATTATTTCACCCAAAATCAATGTCAGGCTGACAGGGCTGTAATTACACAGGTCATCTTGTTTATCCTTCCCACATATTGGCACAACACTCGTTTTCTTTCGGCTTTCTGGATCTCTCCCAGTGCTCAAGGGTTTATTGGAGATCAGTATCACAGGCAGAGCTGTGTCTGACTGGGTGGCACAGGCAGGAATGGGATGATTCTGCATCCCCTATGGAGATCTCGTGATTAATCAAAATTCTGAGATGTTTCAACTCTATCCTGATGGGATGCAAACCTCTTTTTTTACAAGTGGAGAAAAGTGTTCACAGCCAGCATGGACTGATGTAGTGGAAGGTGTCCCTGCCCACAGCTGGAGGGCAGAACAAAATGAGATTTAAGGTCCCTTCCAATCAAAAGTGTTCTATTATTGAATGAAAATGGGCAGAAAACAGCTAAACACAAAGCTCATGCTCAGCACAAACCTCCTAAAACACATTGGTGCTCTGAAGTCACAAGGGTTTGATATAAATTATGCATTTATGGGTGTGTGTAGGGATCACTCTCTAGATGTTTTTATTTTCTCCTCAATCCTGGTTTTCTGGCCCAGGAATATTAAGTTTGTGCCTGGATGAGCAATTGCTACTTACACTGATGGGGCTCTCACGTTTCAATCTCTATTTCTCACTTGGGTTATAGACACTTCCCAGCACTGGCTGCCTCAGAACCTATAAATTAAAACTTCCACATTCCCTCTCCTCACTCCCAGTTCAGCAGAGGACAGAATATCCATCTGGGCATGTTTTTCCTTGCCTCCACCTCGGGTGAGAGCCGTGCTATCAGCCTGGTTCCTCACACTGTTTGCACAGGAGCATCAAAGGCAAGGGAAGGCATTTCCCATCAAAGCTTCCAGATTTCTCGGCCAATTTTAAGTGGAAGGGGCTCAGCTGGGGCATCTTGTTCCAGCCCCACTCCTTTGCCCTGGGGAATTTCAAAGGAGCTCCAGCTCTGATCTGCACATGGAGCATCCCCTGCCCTCGGAGCAGCTCCTGCCGCGCTCAGCAGCCGGACGGAGCGCAGCCCGTGGGGAGTGGAGTGATGGGGTAAAGGGGGAGGCAGGAAAGGCTTATAAAAAAATCCTGGGAGCAAGGATTGGATCTGAGCTGTGCTGCATACATGGGACTGCAAAATAATTAGGAAGATTGCATTTCTGTATGTATTTTTTGTCATTAGGATGTTTTTCCCCCAGGGCAGCATTACACCTGCCTCATGCTGGGAGGTTTCTTTTCTTTGTGTGCTGATATTGGGATTTACCTCTCTTTTCTCCTCCTGAAATTCACCTTTCACTGCACCATTCCTGCAGGATGTAGGAATTATTTTTCCTTGAGGTGGGAGGGAAACTCAGGCAAAGAGAGTGACCCAAGATGGGTGCAGCAGGAAGGGAACACTTTTGGCTGTGTTACAAACCTCCAGTGCTACCCATGGCTCAGAAACTTGGAGTTCAAGGTTACTTCTTTTCCCAAATGTGCTAGAAATTGCTGCTCCAAGGGTGACAAAGTTCCCATCTCCTGAGTTCTTGGGGGATATACTGAATTTGAGCCACTTTTTAGCCAAGGTCAAAGTCTTTGCAGCCAAACCAGCTAAAATCCTGGCCCGGTTCCTCACCCATCTCTGGCATGGGGAAGCCACAGCTGAGGCTGGCCAGGTATAAAAAGGCTCCCTGGTGTCACCAGCCTTGCAAGGTCTGGCTTTTCCCAGTCCCTGTGCCAGGTTTGAGGAGTTTGGTGGCTGTGAGCCTCCCGCCGGGTGCTGTCTGTGGCTCCAGGTCTCCCCCAGGATATGACAAGGCAGAATACATTGCAGAAGGAGTTCAAAATTATCTATCACCAACATCCACTTAATCCATCGTCAGGAGAAGGGAAAAGCTCTCCAGGCCTGCAGGAGCTCGGAACAAGCCGCTGTTTCTTATGCTGAGGCTGTGTTCTCACTTGTCAGTTTGATTTCTCAATGCTTTGCAATCTCTGGGACTCTCGGGCAGGAGATGGCGTCACGTCCATCACCCCTTATCACTCAGGCCCCGTGTCTCCCTTTCTTCTTTCTCAGCCTCTTTGCAATCTTGAACCACTGAAGAAAAAAAAAAAAAAAAAAAAGGAAAAAAAAAAAAAAAGAAAAAAAAAGAAAAAGGAAAAGAAGAAGAAGCAGAAGCAGCTTTTCAGTTCCTTATCTGCTGCAGCCTGGATTACATCCAGGCCTCTTGCTATGATCCTTCAAGTTCCTGCTAAACATGCCCTGCATCTCCTGATAACATTAAATCTGCATCTCGGGTGGGTTTGCTGGCACTCCTGGGCACAGGAGGGGCGGGGGTGTGGGGAAGGAGCAGCATTGGCACAGGTTGTGTTGTGTGAGGAGAGGGCAGAGCAGCATGGACACCTCCTGCTCTGGTTTGCTCCCAGCTGAGTCTGGTCTGGGTGGGAAGAAAGCAGGACTAGCCCAGGACACCTCTGTGATGGGCTGAATTTCCCAGAAGGTGATGAATTTACAGGGTCAGGGAGGTCCTCAGGCTGCACAAGGCTGAGGCAGTGGAGGTCACAGTTTCTTGGGATAAATAATTTGATTTTATATCCTGTTACTTGGGATCAGTTTAAGAATCCAGTATCCCATTGTAGCACTGCGGCTGCTGGGGAGTGAAAATTGTTGGTGCAAAGAAATCAACCTCCAAATTCATGCAGGAAGTTAATGAAGAGAAAGAGAGTCTTATTTTGGACTCATTACAGTCAGCAGTGATGTCCAATTAAGAGAAATCCACAGCATATCCCCAGCAGTGATTTAAAAATAGCAGCTGTAGGCTCCGAGTCATCCTGGGCTCCAAAGGAAGGGAAGTGGGGGTTTAACTCTTTTCCTGCACTCTCTCCTTCATGAGGGCAAGGCAGGACTAGAAACCCAGGAGTTCTGACCAAGAGCATCCCTGGGCAAACCCTGACTTGTTGGTCACTGCTCTGCTGGTCCTTGGTGGTTTTAGCTATCGGAGCTGCTGGCGATTGGGGTGTTGGCCTTGGGGACTGCTGCTGTTACTCACTCAGGCTGTTGGCCATTGGGTCTCTTGGTCATTGGATCTCTTGGCCATTGGGTCTCTTGGCCATTGGGTCAGGTGGCCATTGGGTCTGTTGGCTATTGGTCTATTGTTCATCAGTGCTACTGGTCATCATCTCTTGGCCATTGGAGCTGTTGATCATTGAGTCTGTTGGCCATGGGCACTGTTTGTCATGGGGACCATTGGTCATTGAGTCTGTTGGCCATTGGGTCTGTTGACCATCAGGGCTGTTGGTCATCGTGTCAACAGACCATCAGGGCCAATAGACCATCAGGGCTGTTGGCCATCAGGTCTGTCAGCTGTTTGGGCTGTTCTGTTGGCTGTTTAGGCTGTTGGCCATTGGCTCTGCTGGCCACTGGGGCTGTTGGCACAGACCCACCTGGTCTCCACAGGACCAGTGGAACTGCTGCTAAAACCCCCCCAGGGCTCAGAGCCCTGTATGAGCCTGCTTTGAAGAAAGGCTGAGTTTCTCTTTTTTCTTTCCTGGATCCCCAGGGAGGTGTGGAGGAATGAAGGTGACTGGACCTGGACACAGATGATTTCTCTGGCACATCTGAACTGAGCGTTCCCAAGACTTATGGCTTGTTTTGGTCCTAACCCCAGCGCAGCAGGTGCAGCGCTGATGTTATTGATACAGGCAGTAATTACATTTTCACACGGGCATTTTTTCTGTCTCTACACCGTGTTTATTACAGACTTTCAATTATTCATTTTTTCCCCTCTGTTGTTATCCCTCTCTCTTCTTCTTTGCCCATTTTTTCTGGCCTTGTCTTATTTTTCATCTGCTCTTTGGCTTTTTCTTCACCTCTAATTCCTGTGTTTCCAGACCATCTCTCTGACCTGGACAAGGACCCTGAAGATCAGACCTTGTCCCCATCCCTGGACTATTTTGGGATATCTCCTCTGTGTTCAATTTTCTCGCCACCCTTTGCCCCAGCTGATTTTTCCGCACTGCCGAGCTCCTTCCACAGAGCTCCCTGGTGCCTTTTCTGTTACAGAATGAGAAATAAAAATGTGGTGCCTTTGTTGCTGCTCATCTATCTGCCGTGCCCAGGTGAATAATGCAGGGAAACATGTATGTATTTATACAGCAAATGGGAAAATACATTTCTTAAGATGAATGAGGTTGTTTTCAGCCTTGATGCACCCAATAAAATAACCCGGTATCAAGAGGGAGGTTTATTTTGAAGTCTGGACGTGTCATAATATCAGCTCCCAAGCAGGACTTCAAATTATATAAATCAGAGAGAGGAGGAGAGGGGAAAGGCCGGGAGAGCAGCGAGCACAGAGGTAACGTGGCCATAAAAAGCTGGAAGCAGGTGTGGGATGCACAAACACAGGGACACGTCAGTGGGATGTGCTGGATGGAGACTTGAGTTGAGCTTTGACACCAGCTTTGGTGTCTCCTTTTTCTTTTGGCTCATGTATTTTCCTCTCTGTGCCTAGCTTGGGAGGGAACCCACCAGGAAAAATTGTGGAGTTTGTGGAAACCATGGTGTTGAGATTCCTGGTGAGGGGACACCAACCATGAGCTTGTCCCCAAGACCAAGCACAACAAACAACCCCTCCCTAAGGGAATCCTGCTGCCCCCTTCTAGATCTGCTTTAAATCCACCTTCAAAACCCCATGGATTTCCATAACTCCACTGAAAACCCCACCAAGAGCCTCATGCTGGCCACAAACTGCTGCCAAATGAGTCAAGATGTTGCAATAGGTTTATAAGCAAGCAGCAAGTTGTTGTTTGTGTGGGAAAATAGCATTTTCTCTGTGGAAGCCACGGATTTTTAATACTTCTCCCCCCTTAATAAAAGAGGGCTGCCAAGCTTCCTTGTGTTAGTGTACAGATTTCTGCTTTCCCGGTGGAAATTTGGGGGCGTGTCTGGCATGCCACATGCTCTTCCCAGCTGAAAACTCCTTTGCTGTGCCAAAGCAAAGTGGGGGAGACGTGGAAAAAAAGAAAAAAACCAACAACCCAGCCTGTAACAAGCCGTAGGCTTTATGTCACAGCTTTGCCTGGCACGGAGGGAAAAAAAAAAAATCCCATGCTGTTTTTGTGCAGCCTGGAGAGAGCTTTCCCTGCTCCAACTGCAAGGCAGAAGTGTAAAGCATGTTGTGATCTCGATTTAGGATCACTGCTGTTATTTATCCGTGAGGTGTCACCCAGACAGAGCAGGAGAGGAGCCTGAGGGGAAAAAAACCTGCTGGTCTTCAGAAGTCATGAGGCTGAAGAGCTCCCCCCCAGCTCCTCCTCACAGTTCTGGTGTCTGTGGGGGATTTAATGGCTTTGGGGGATGTTTAGCAGTTAGGTTTTTGGGGTTTTTTTTGGGGGGGTGGGGGAGAGGAAGCTGTAGAATGCAGTATTTCTGCAAAAGCCTTCAGCAAAAAGGGTTGGATCCATCTCCCAACCTGGGATTTGAAAACCGTGTGGATGTGGGATTTAGGGACATGGTTTAGTGTCACGGCCTTGGCAGTGCTGGGGGAATGGTTGGACTTGATCTTAAGGCTCTTTTCCAACCTAGATAATCACTGACATATATTTATTATAATATATAATATAAATAATATGATTCTATGGTCTCGTGGTTGAACCCTTCTCTAAAGGAGGAGCTGCAGCCTCAGAACACTTTCCCCACTTTTTTGCCCTTTATTTTTGAAGAGTTTCTGATGTTTTGGGAACACATCTCCCTCTGCAAAAACACCTGTTCCCTTTATTGTTTTCCTCCCAAATTTTTCTTTTTGGGGGAGGTGCTGCTAAAGCTTCTCAGGAGGAGCTTCCTGAAGCCCAAACCTGGGAACGAGGCTGCAGAAATCCCTCAGGAGAAACAATTTGTCCATTCCCCTCCAGTTTTGGCTTTGTCACCAGAGCTGTGTTTGCTGCTCACAGCAGATCCGTCTTGCAGGGGATGTCTCACTTGCTGGGAAGGCTTCATTCCCAATAATTTTCAGACATTGCTGCCCTCATGATTTATCCCCCTTCGGTTTAGATCTCATTTTTCCCAATTTTACCTTTGTCTCCAGGAAAGCTCGTCTATTTTAGTGCCATTTCCTCTCTCTCTCTCTGGCTCATACACTCCCTGTAGCCCAAACTTGTCTTCTTTTCATATTTATTCCAGTATTTGTCTTCTCCTCCCCGTGCCAGCTGCACTCTCAGGATTTATCTTCTCTCTTTCCATGATCTGTCTCGGAGTGCAGTGACTTTGTTTTTCTTTCTTCAGCTGTTTCCTTGGGCAAGGCTTAACTGTGGTGTTTGCTGAGGGCTGAGGGAAGGAAAGGGAGAGGAAAATAGTGTGGAGAGGGGTTGGGAGTCCTGCCCCTATTTTCACACTGGTCTCCAGGGATCAGCAGTTGGTTGGGCACAATATTTTCCAGTGTTTAATCCATATATCCATGGCTCCCCTTGGCACCCCACAGATGTTATATCCCCAAAAAAGGAGAATTTTGGGTTACTTTGAAACCTCATGAACATCGTGTGCTTCTCACTCTGCTGGCTCTTGGTGCAGCACTGGCTTCTCAGCCTCTGCAAAGGTTGGTGGAGAAACATCCCCTTGCCTCAGTTTCTACTTCTGTAGGGAAAAATAATGGTGTTCATGCCTACATTTCACATCCAAAACCTTTTCCAGCAGAGGATTTCATTTAACAGTGGGAAATCAAGGATTAAAAAAAAAAAACAAAAAAAGCCCCAAAAAACCAAAAAAAAAAAACCAAAAAAAACAAAAAAACAAAAAAACCCCCCAAACTGATTTTTCGTAATGAAAACTTAATAGAAAATTATTTTCATTTTTTACAAAATTTTTGGGTTTTTTCACTGGGATAGTGTAAAGATAAAAAAATCAAACAAGTTGTGTCAACAAATTCTTGCTGAAAAGTGAATTTTCCTCCTCCCTCTGTGGCCCTGGGGGATTTTCAGTGAGACTTTCCAGCTTTGGGTTAGGATCCAAAGTCTCAATCACTGGTACTGAAGGAGGATGAAACCCCCAGGGGAAAATGTGTGTGGGAAAAGCTCCCTGGGGTCACTGATTCCAGCATTTTGGGTTAATTTATTAATTGAGGAATCTGGGAATCAGCATCCACAGGACTCCTGTTATTTCCCACCCTCTATTGCCCCACCAGCCAAGTCCATCCTTTCCTCTGCTCATTGCCTGAGGTCCCTGGGACATGAGGAATGGTGTAATTTCCAAAAAAGTGCCTTTTTCTTACCCTGGCAAGCACTGGAAGGGCTGGGAACACAAAATCCTCCCTGCACCTCCCCTGCAGCCAAGCCTCGTGCCCTGGGGGGGCAATGCTTCATCCCCTTGTTCCCATCAGCATCTCTGGATCTCCAGGGCATGCAATGGGAATGCCATTCCCAACTCCCCCTCTGGGTACATCTGGATGGAATCCCCATCCCCTCAGCACAAAGTGCATCCCCCACCTGCCTGCTGGCATTTCCAAATGTTCCCAAATATCCCGTGCAGATGGTGAATGTGCTTCCCTTGGCTGAACCCGGTCTGGGGCTGAGGCAATGCGGGGCAGGTGGATGAAGGAATCTTCCTTATCCTCCATAGAAACTCTTCCCAGCCTGGAATTGCAAACCCCCAGACCTGGGAAGATCCCAGTGCTTCCCTTAGAGTCCTCCCTGCCGACTCCAGCTGCCTGCTAATGTCTCCCAGCCCCTGGGGGGTTTTTTTCAAGGCTTCCCTTCTATTTTAATCCTTAAGCTTTGTGTCTTCATTAGTTTAAAACTCAGCTTCTCCCTATTTCCATAGATATTGAGACTGGACATGACCAACCAAATTAATTTTTCCATAATTTCATCTTCAGGAAAGAAGGAAACCTCTGAAATACCAATGTTTTTATGTGTTGGCTTGGGATACCCAGCATCTTTCCAGCCTGGCTGGAGCAGATGTTTCTCCTTCCATTGAGCTGCTGACTAAACAGAACCCCCAGCAAAGCCTTTGGTTTGGATTCACCCCAGGAACATCTTCCAGAGATGGGATGATTTAAACTTTTAAATGAAAATTAACAACTCAGAGCCTTCCATCGCTTCCCCCTGGCCTGGCAACCTCGTGGCACATCCATTTTTGGGGGAAGAAGGGAACTGAAATAACAAGGTGTCAGATGCCTGCTTTATAAAAAACTTGGAAGCAGCTGATGTGCAGATGTTGCATTCCCAATTTATTGCTACAACAAAGCCACGGGAGCAATGAAATGGAAATTTGGGGAAAGAGAAGGGGATATTTATGGACATGCTGCTGCCTGTGCTGTGGGGGTGTCTCCCCTTCCTGAATATCAGAGGGAGAAGGAGGAGGTAGGGAGAGCTTCAATTTCACAGTGAGCAGGAATAGGTCTGGAAGGGAAAATATGGAAAAAAAAATGGATTTCTCCATGTCTTAAGAATTTAATGAACGTCATGAGACAACAGGAAGTGGCTTCTTCCAAAGGCTGGAGGTTGGAGATTAAATAGGTGCTTTTCCAGGCTCCAAGGACAATTTTTGCCTCATCCATGACTGTTTTTTCCCAGATTTCAAGGGGTTTGAAGGATCAGGGCTGATGTTCTGTCCCTTGAGCATGTTTCCACAGTGGAGCAGTGGAGCCTTGGCGCCAGCATCGTCTGCCTGAGGAGCAGCTGAGGAGTCAAGGACCATTATTGTGTCTGTCCTCTCTCTGAGCCACTTCTTTCCAAGCAGCAATTCAGTCCCAGCTCTTGAGAGAAGCTTTCATCACATCAGTCACTCGTACAAGCAGGGCTTGCACAGAGGGGCTTCTTCAGTGGGGGAGATGCAGAGACCTCGTGCCAACCTTGGGATGCTCCTCTGAACCTCTGTGCTGGTTTTGGCTCATCCAGCCCACTCCGTGATTTTTGGGAATTACTCAACCAAAGGGTTCAGCCCCTTGTGAAGCCCAAAGCACCTCCAAGCATCCTCCCTCAGTATCCTTTACTTCCCTTCCCTTGTGGCAGAGCAAGATTCCTCTCCTACACCTTCCCTCTGGCTCGCAAGTGTAGGTGAGGAGAACACCTCATCCCTCTTCCCCATATCTTCTCTGGGAGTAGACCCAGCTCCGAGGTGGGATTTATTGGGCAGGGAGCATATGCCTGTGCTCCCACAGCAGATGAAAGACGAGGTGTTTGTGTGGATGTAATTGTCGCCTGTGTTTGTTGTGAATCCGTAATGAGGGGCCGGAGCAGATGGCAAAGGCTGGCTGCCAGTCACACTTCCCAGCACTGTCTTTCTCTCAGGAGATTGGGTGATGGGGCTGGTACAGGGAAGGACCCCACAGGTCAGGTTTTTGGGTTGGGAAACCGATTTTTTCCTTGTGCAAAAGCCCCTCACCCATGACATCAATCACATTAAAAACAACCCCAAATCTGGCACTTAAAGCTGATGGTTTCCCCACCTGACTCCAGTGTGAAACCTGATCTTCAACACAAAGCCAGGGTGCAAAGCCCATATCCCATTCCACACCCAAATCACCCAAACAAAGCAGCATGTGGGAGGTTCATATTAGGGGGAAAGTGGGGAAAATCCTCTTCCAAAGGACACGGCTGCATCCTCACAGCCTCCCTGAGCTAAATTTGAATTTCCCAGCTACCTGAACCTTCTGGGAACCTCATGCTAGCGCCATGCTATAAATATAACTGAGAAGACACTTCTATTATAAGTCACCAATTTCTGGAAGCAGAATTGGGCAAATTAGAGAAGAAAAAATGAAATAAAATAAAAGGAGAGCAGAGAAGGAGGAGAAGAGGCCTCAGAGGTTTGCAAAGATTTAGTTATCTGTGCTTTGGAGATCTTCCTGGGCATGGCTCAGAGAAAACGCCGACCTGAGGAGGAGCTTGGAGAACAACAGCAAACCCAGCAGCAGAGCACAAAGCAAATGGAGCCGCCACGTTTGGAAGTTAATTAGCACTGGGCAGATCATTAGCTACAGCAGCCCTTTTAATTAGAGCTGCAGGGCTCCGTTTCACTCTGGATTGGCACCGTAAGGTTGTCCCCGCGTTGGCACCGAGGCTTCGTCGGGCTGAGATCCCTCCTGGGAGCTGCTGCTGCCCCGTTGCTCCTGCCCCTGAAAGGTTTGTTAGCATCCTCATCCCTGCTTCCCCACTTGCTTTGGGAGGCAGAGGCCTCTCCCTTGGTCTTGGAACCAAATCCAGCTCCAGAGGCCAAACGCAGAGCATCAAACTGCTTTTGTAATTAAGCTTGAGGTGGCTTTGCTTTGCTTTGACCTCATTTAGGCTCCGTTTGCGCTCTCCCAGAAGTGAAACGGCCCCTTAATTGCTCAAACAAAGACAGGCATAATTAATAGCCATTTTATCAAATTGCTTCTTTGAAACGCTATGAAAAAAAAATAACCCTCAAACCAAGTAAGGAGCCCTCCTCCATCTCTCCAGAGTCACTGCTTCTGTTTCCAGCCCATGTGCCCTCTGCATTCCTGGGGCTCCCACACAATCCCCCTGAACCTCTCCACTGAAGAGGGCAAGAGGCAGGGTTTTAAACTAAAAGGAGAGATTTGGACTGGATATTGGGAATTAGGAATTCCTCCCTGTGAGGGTGGGTAGGCTCTGGCACAGGGTGCCCAGAGCAGCTGTGGCTGCCCCTGGATCCCTGGAAGTGTCCAAGGCCAGGCTGGATGGGGCTTGGAGCAGCCTGGGACAGTGGGAAGTGTCCCTGCCCATGGAGGGAGATGAGCTTTAAACTCCCTTTCAACCCAAAACTTTCCATTATTCTGTGATTTTCTCTCCTTAAAGTCTGGTCTCTCTTACCCAGCAATTACTTTCCTTTGCCCTTGGGTAAAGGACCGGCTTTGCCATCCTCGAAGGGGGAAGAAATGGAAAAGGATGAGGCTGTTCTTGGCTCATGATGGGAGTACAGTGGCAAATTTATTTTATTAGATCTGATAAGAGAAGGGTTTTTCTTCTCCTTTCTGCCTCACCTTGAGAGCAGTGTCTGCCTCTCTCACGTGCAACCTTGGAAGTGGATGTTGGGCCAGGCAAAGCCCTCCCATTTTCTTGCAATGTCATCCATTACTCAGCTCAACACTCCCGGCAGGAGGAGACGAACACACGAGGAAAGGAAAAAAGGAGAAGCCTCAAAGAGAGCACAAATTAAAGCGACCGAGATCAGATAACGAGGAAATACAGTTAAATTGTTTCCTTCCTTTCTTCCTCCAGGCTGGCCCTGGGGAAAATCCATCTCATTTACCATTCTGGGCCACTGGATGTGATTTTTCTGCAGGTTTGGGGGGGAGTGAGGATGGAGCTGCAGAAGCTGAAACTTTTTCCCCTCCTCTTTTCTCTTTTCCCAGTTGTTTCTTGACCTCTGCAGTTATCTCCAGCCTTATCAGCAACACAAGATGGCTTTTTTCACATCAGTAAGCACCATCCAAAACACAACAGTCAGAAAGAATAAGAGAAAAACAAATCAATGCCCACAAACAATGGGCCAAAAAATGCATAAGGACTAGTTTTGATGAGGACAATTTATAAAAAAAAAAGCCCTAAACCATAAAATCTTTGAATCTTTCCAGCATTAATTGCTTAGTTTTCCTCTGGGGAGAATATACTTCGCATCCTGAGCTGAAGATGGTTTGTTTTGGCCTCTTGGGTTTTGGAGGTTTTTTGACTTCTTCCCCTGTTTTAAATGAGCTTTCAGTTTAATAAATGATATTTTTTTCTTTCCTTGGGGTGCCGAACCTGTGCTGAAGCCACCTTGTGGTGCAGGACACCCCTGGGTGCGTGGGCACAGATCCTGCCTCCAGGAGCAGCAAACCTCCCCCTGCCCCTCCCTCCATGGGGATGTAATGAACATTCCACTTTGGCGAGGGGATCATCTGGCCAAGACCTCACCCAGTGCTCAGTGAGGTCAGGTGTGACCTGGATCAGGCTTTTTACCCATTTTGCCTCATTTTTGAGGATGGGAAGAGATGGAGACAGGCTGGGGATGAGCCCACACATGGAGCTTGGTCTGGGATCTGCTCCTTACCCCCGGGCAGTTTGCTGGAAGCAATAATTAAAAGTCATGTTTAAACACTTTAAAAACATTATTCCTTTATTTCTTCAGGCCAGAGAGTGAAGGAGGAGGGACGGTTTGGGTACAATCACCTCGTGCCCATTACTGAGGAAAAATGGCAGGAGTTTGGTGCTCTGGGAAGGAGCTATGGGGCCCTGGGTGTGGTTTGGCACATCCAAGATCTCTGCGGCCTCTCCCAGCACAGCCCCATCTCCAGCTGCCTCTCCCCCGTCTCTGTTTGAAGCTGCAGCAGGTCTGGAGTTCAGCAGAACCCCCTGCTAGATGTATTATTCATTTCTGTGCTTTAATGATGTGATAAAGTTGCTGGAAATAGGGAAAGGCTCATTAAACTTCCATTTGAATATAGAGCACAACTACGTTTGAAGGGAGAGGGAACCAGTCCTGCACCCTCTCTCCTCCCTTCCCCGCACCCAGGTTGGTGTTGTGGATGAGATTTCTGCTGCTGAGGGGTTGGCAGGAGGGCACGGGGTGCTGGGACATCCTGGAGCACCCACAGGAGCAGCAGGGTTGGGGGCTCCTCTGTGGGGGCTTTCCCTCCTCCCGGCTTGAAAGTGCTGAAATCAAAGGAGTGAAGTGCTGGAATTTGCTTCGGCTTTTCTGCCAGAGGCAAAAGCATCTATAAAAGATGATCTGGGTCTTCTTGGTCCTTTGCATTTCTGAAAGGATCCTTGGAAGGCTCGGTTGCCCCCTCTCCCCGGCAGAGCCGAGCTGAGGTGGGCTGTGGGTGCTGAGGACAAGGCAGTGCCCAGTCCTACCTGTCCCACCCTGCGCCCCCGGGGCTGGCACGGCCCTGCCACACCTGGGCCGGGTCACCAGAGGTGAGCCATTGACTCGAGGGGTTTGTTTAGGGTTTGTCCAACCCCACTAATGGAAAACTTCCCCTTGCTGCCAGCAGTCCCCCGGTTCTTTATGTTTTTCCTCTCCTCCCTGTTCTCCCTCCCCGTGCAGGGATCTTGCTCAGCTCTCCTGATCAGAGGTTGGCTTTGATCTTCCCCAGAGAAGCCGGCTCGGTGGAGATGCTCAGCAGCCCTTGGAAAATAATTGCACCTCTCTGCAGCTGAGGAGAGAGAGATGAGTCTGCCGTGGGCTGCTGGCATGGGCTCCGTGGGACCGGGGTGCTGGGGAGGGATCCTGAGAGGGAATCTGAGCAGGGATCCTGAGCAGGGATCCTGAGCAGGGATCCTGAGCAGGAATATGAGCAGGGATCCTGAGCAGGGATCCTGAGAGGGAATCTGAGCAGGAATATGAGCAGGGATCCTAGGAAGGAATGTGAGCAAGGAATCTGAACAGGGAATTTGAACAGGGATCCTGAACAGGGAATCTCAGCAGGGATCCTGAACAGAGAATCTGAGCAGGGATCTGAGTAGGGATATGAGCAGGGATCCTAGACAGAGAATCTGAGCAGGGATCCTGAGGAGGGATCCTCACTCACTCTCTCCCCCCTCATCTCCCCCTGGTTAATCAGCCCCTGTGGATGGGCAGGTACAGTCCTGTGCTCTTAGTGAAGTATTTGGGAAAAAGGTGTTTGCTGCTAAGTCTGAGAGTGCTGAAATTGTCTTCTATTTAAAAAGTTGATGTTTCACCCAAAAAGCTGGTCCTGGGTGTCCCCTGGCCATTGGTGGCTCTGGCATGGTGAGCATGTGATGGGGATGGTCAGAGTAGGAGCAGCCTGGAGAAGTGGAGCTGTCCAGAGAGGTTGTGGACTCCTCATCCCTGGCAGTGCCCAAGGCCACGTTGGATGGGGCTTGGAGCAACCTGGGAAGGAGGAAGGTGGCATCCTTCCATGGCAGGGGATGGAACAGGATGAGCTGTAAGGTCCCTCCCCACCCAAACCATTCCAGAATTTTGCAGGGTTCATCAGCTCTGCCATTGCTTTCCCTGCAAACATCCCTGTGCCCATGGCTGAGCCTTTCTTAGGGCACAGGATTATTTTGCAGGGAGCAATTGGCCCAATTACTTCTGTCCTCTCCCTGTAGCTAGATTTAGGGATGCAGATTGCAGTGGGATTTATGAATGCAATAACAAATCCTCATGGCAGGAGGACAAAACCTCCCAGTGACCTCATGGCAGGAGGACAAAACCTCCCAGGACACGAATCCCAAAGCTTTCACAGCTCTATAGTTTTGTTTCCATAGAGTGGAAAACCAGGTTGCTGTGGGTTGGGAAGCTCCAGGCAGAGGTGGCAGAGCCACCACATCCTCAGCTCAGTTGTTGTGGTGCTTCGTCCCCCTCGGTCTGGGTTTGCTGGGCTGGGATTTGGAGCCCCCTGACCTGCTGCACTCCGTGTGCTCAAACCTGACACAGCCCCGTGGGGAGAAAGCTCATTAAGAGCCCTGCTGTGCTGACCATCCCCAGCTAATTATGAGCTGCCTCCTTAAATTTCCCTTGACTTGTTTCTATTGGAGACGGGATTTGTCTCCAGTTGAGGCTGTCATTGCATTTCAATTCTCCTCTGCACACCGGGCTTTGGGTGGCAGTTTACATTTATTTTATATTTTTGTTCCCTCTTTTTTCCTTTCTGTGGTTTTTTGTTGTTGTTGTTTTTGGGTTTTTGGGTGGGTTTTTTTTTGGTTTTTTTTTTTTTTTTCAAGTGCTTTGAGAGAAAAGTGTGATGGAAATATGGTGTCATTGTTATGATGATGAGGGGACTATTTGTGATGTGCCAGCACCCTACTCACTGGGATCGAACCATTTGAGACATCCCCCAGGTGGCATTTTGCTTCCACAAAGCCAAGCACTTATGCAAATACACACACATGGAAAGTGCCTGTGTGCGTGTGTGTGAGTGTGTGGGGATACATAGATCATGTGGGCGTGATTGGAAAGCAAATTCTATAAATAAATCCCATTATCTTATTACACTGTAATTTTCTGTCATTATCTTGCAGTGTGGATCAGATGCATCTGTGGGTTGCGAGGAGAGTGAGGGGCTGGGAAGTGGCAAACTTTTCTGTCTAGCACAGAGATCCAAGGGTGGAGGAGATGGGAAGGGCTTGGAGATATCTGCAGCTCTCCCCTGCCTTGCAGAGAATTTGAGACCCCAAATCCACCAGGATAAACCCCAATATTTTGCCTGTGCTGCTGTCCACTGAGCCATGCCTGAGCAGGATGCTCTGCTTCACAGGTGATTTGTTTTCACGGTGAATCCATCTTGCTGATGGGGGAAAAAATTAAAACAAAATAAAGAATCTACTGTCTAATTTTTAGTTCAAATGGATTTGGCTTCTGTTTCCAGCTTTTACTTCTCGTCCTGCCTTTGGCTGATGGATTAAAGAGGTTTGGCCGTGCCCAGTGTTTTCTCCCCAAGAAGGTGCTCCTGTGCTGTAATCAAATCACTCTCATTCTTCTTCCTGATAAGATAAAGAGGTGAAGCTCTTTGAGTCTCCCACTGTAAGGCATTTTTCCTGGCCCTCGGGTTATTTCTGGGCCTTTCTCTGCACTCTGGTCAATTTTTCAGCATCCCTTCCTTTTGCCAGCTGCATCCCTTGAGACTGACACGAGCAGCTCAGTGTTGTCCCCAAACCCTGCTGTGCTCAAACTGCCTCTCCAGTCCCTGGGATGCTTTTCCTGGCTGCTGTGATTGAAAACCATGGATTTTTCTGACCCCAAAACCCCTGCTTTTTCCAAACAATCTGGCTCTGAGCTGCCTAAAACCCCCAAAGAGCTTTGGGACTCTGACTTGGAGTCACCATTCAGCAGAAAGATCAAAAAAAAGCCTCACCAGGAAGCCTCAGCCTCATTTGAAAACCAGCACCAAGCTTTGGGATTTTGATTTAAAACATTTTTGTCTAATCCTATTAGCTAAGAGAGGAGACAGGGCTCCTGAAATAACAGTTTCATGTTTTTTTCCCTGTTAACTCCAGGCCTGCAGTCAATTAAACAGTAGATGAGGTGGATCATCCTCATGGTGCCTGTTGTGAATATGGTGTTTTATAGGGGTGGATGGGAGGTGGGATTTGACCACTCTCACCTGGGATCTGGGATAAATATGTGAATAATTTCCTATGGATTCTGCACTGGGCTGATCTTTGACTGGGTGCAAATAACCTGTGAGAAGAGAAAATGTTTTTTTCTATAACCAGAGAGATATTGGGATCGTCGGTCTTGGGATGCAGGTCCTGGGATCCTCACCATGGGCGTTACTTGGATCATTATTTCACCAATTTAATCACTTATTGGAGCTGTAGCCACACGGAATCTTTGCAATTGAAATTTATTTGGCTGCCTTTTGGTCTTCAGTGAGTGAAAACCTGTTGGGCACTCCACAAAATGAACTTTTGGGAGGAAACAGCTCGGTGGCATCAGGAACATTTTGTATTCAGAAGATCAAAGTTCTGTTCCACAACCCCTGGAAATGAACATTTGAACAGCAGCAAATGCTGCGCTGGAATGGCTGAGGTTCACTCCCAGGTCAATGGCTGCATTTTCTCTCCATGAAGTGATCATTAATTTCAAGTTTACGGTTTATTGCCATAAAGGACTTAAAAAAAAAAAAAAGGAGAACTGTGCCATCCGTTGGGCTGGGCACGTGCTGCTGCCTCGTCTGGGTGAGCAGCGCTTTCCTGGCAGGCTCTGAGCCTCACCAGCCACTTGTGAGGTCTGGAAAAGCTGTTCCAGGGCAGCCTAAGGGATTTTTTATGACTCCATGTGTTTATTGCATTCAGAGTCCGATGTTGGAAGTACCTGGTTTTACAGGTAAGGGGACACAAAGAAAACAGCTGCTATAAAACTGTTTAAAGCACTCTGAAATGTGCTTCAGACACTTCCCTGCTGCTGCACACGGGGGTTCAGCCCCCAGCAGAGAGGCTGTACTTACTGCAAAGCTCTTGGGGGGCGTGAGATGGATCAGGTGGAGCTCCCAGGAGAATGGGAGGTGTGAGAATCCATCTGACTCCCACCTTCCTGCCCTCCCTGATTCCTGACACTGTCTGCCAGCCTCGCCCAGGCCACCTTGGGGATGCAGCTGAAACCATAATTTCCAAGTTATTTTGAGCAAGTTCAAAATGCATCATGTTAAGACAGAGCCACTGAGGCTTTTGGAGCATTGTCCCAGCCCCAATTACATCTTCCCAAAATCTGGAGCTGTGGCTGGGCTGGGAGCAAGCCCTGGAGCTGTTGCAGGCTTTGTTGAACCACTTTGATTTGGTGGTGGCAGCCCAGAGGCTTGGATTTGACACTAAAACCTTTCTCTTTCCCATTGCCAAGTTCCGTGATTCTGTTTCTCTGAGTCTATAATTCCATGATTTTCCCAAGGTCTGCAGAGCCCCAGGGAAGTGCCACCACTGGGGGCAGCAAGCTGGACATCTTTGGGGTGAAAACTCCCTAAAAAGAGAAGGAACACAATGATTTATCCACAGGGACCTGATGGATGGCCACAAACCCGGTGACTCCTCTCCTCTTTGGGATGATGAGCAGCAATGATGCTGCTCAGCATCCATCACCTGCCCTGTCCCTTCCCAGTGCCAAACACTTTGTACCTGGTGGAAAGATTTCGGAATTTGGCAGAGCTCTCAGCTGTTATTGGAAAGCTGCTCATAAATTAAATCCTCTTTTTTTTTTCCCTCTCTGGAAAGAAACCCTGGATAATAAGAGTCTCTTGCAAACCACGGGTCCCCCCAACATCTTCAGCCAGAAGGAGCTGAGGAGGGCTGGTGTCTTATGGGGTGCAATGGCCCAAACTCCTCCTGATTCCCCTCAGCCCTTGACCATCACTCATCACTCAGGAATTTCCTCTGGAGAAGCTAAAAGGGGGGAAAAAAGCCATAAAACCAATGCACAGGCTGCAAAATTTATTCTTGTAGTGAGAACGCAGTGTTGGATGATCCTACAGGCTGCAAGTTTTTACTTGGATATATTGATTTAAAGTATCTGTCAGGCTTGATTTTTAAAAGTGTGCTTGATTGCTGGCAGGTTTATAGGATTATGGGTTTAATTGGATGCCTGTATTTTGCTGGATATAAGTGGAATTTATGGCTGTAGTCTCTGCTGTGACAAAAGCATCCCTCTGTCACCCTCCCTTCCACCAGCCAGTGGGTGGCAGAGACGGCTTGGGGCGGCAACAGGAAGTGAAAATCCATCCCAGAAAGGCTGCCAGGGAATTAAAAACGCAATTATTAAGGTTGCAGAGCCAATCCAGAATGAAGAGTCTCAGGAACTGAGCCTACCTGTGAGCTAAAGACAAGGCACTTGTTAATTGCCTGATTGCACATTATTTTCAGAATGGCTGATCTGCATATGCCAAATTTGCATAATGCAAATGTTCTGTGGGAATTGTAGTGGGATCTGAGCCGGGTGAGATGTTGGGGCTGGATGTGGTTGGGCTGTGCCCTTCCAGGGGAGCTTCTGAGTGTCTTCCCCTCCGTGCAGCTGGGTGGGAGCAGAGCCAATTAATCCCAGGAACTGATTAATCCAGAGAAAAGACAGAATAGAATAGGAGAGTGATGGAAAGGGCTAGTAACAAATCTCACTGTCCTTGCAGGGCATGTCCTTGCCTTCAAATTCAGCCTCACTCCATCAACTTTGCTCTGCTTTCCTGACTGGCAACAAATTCTGCAAGGTCTCCTCTGGGATCCTGGCAGAGATCTGCCTTTCCATCTCTGCTGGGCCCTGGCAGCTCCTGGCAGTGCTTTCTCCCATGGCACAGCTTCCCTTGCCCCAAACTCTCCCAGCTCCACCCTTTGTGGGACCCCTCAGGCAGGACTGATCCAAAACAGGTGGTGGGACCCCAGCCTTGAGCTAAAATGAGAATATTTCTGTTGCAGCCTCCCAAGGTGGTTATTCCCAGGACAGAGGCAGACCCATTGAGCCAACAGCAACATTTCCCAAGCTCAAAGCGACCAGAAAATCTTCAAAGAGCCTCTGAGCCAGACATCTCTCCCAGTTCTGAGCCTGGCCTCGCCTCTGGCACCGCTCCGACATCCTCTGCTTTCATCCTGGATGAGAACATCTCTCTTCCCGAAATGCTCCGGGGGACCTCTTTCCTTCCATCTCCCCCCTACCTGTTTCATGTCCTTTTAGAACTCTTAAGTTCTTTTTGCCTTCCTCGAGGCCTTTCCCAGGTCTCCTGCCCTGCTGAGTCCTGTCCAAAAGGACTCTGTTGACTTCTGAGGAGAGTTTGCAGCTCTCCTTGCAGGCTTCTTGTTTTTTCCCAGGTGCAATTCTTCTTGCTCACTTTTTGATGGAAAGTCTTTTCCTGATGGATAGAGCTAAGTCAATCCTTCCCCAATTCCTGCTGTCTTCAGCAGGGGAGAGGAGGGAAAAAAACCCTTTTCCTTTTGGTCTTCCATCACCTGCGTTTCCGATCACTCATGTCAGGATTTCTCCTCTCACCAGGATCTTTAATGAGTACAGCCAATAAAGACAAACTCGTCTCTCCCAAGAACATCCAAACTGCAAATGTTTTTCATTCCTTGCCTTTTTTTAATTGGAATCCCAGAATGGTTTCAGTTGGAAGGGAATTAAAAGCTCATCTAATTCCATCTCTGTGCCATGGGCAGGGACACCTTCCACTATCCCAGGCTGCTCCAAACCCTGCCCAGCCTAGCCTTGGACATTCCCAGGGATCCAGGGGCAGCCACAGCTGCTCTGGGCACCCTGTGCCAGGGCCTGCCCACCCTCAAAGGGAGGAATTCCATCCCAATATCCCATCCATCCCTGCCCTTCTTCAGCTTCAGGCCTTTCCCCCTCATCCCATCACACCAGGCCCTTATGAAAAGTCCCTCTCCAAACCTGTCCACAGTGTAAGAAGTCACCAGAGCACAACATGAGCTTTTCCTCCATGGCATCACCTCTGTAAATCCCTCTTCATTCCCATCCTCCTCCTTTCTACCCTCTGCCCTCCCCACCCCCTGGTGTTGTTACAGAGGCTCAATCTTTACTCCAAAAGGTGCAGTGTGGAGGTTGAAAAACCCAAAATGGACCTTAGGAGGGTGGTGAGAAAATTGCTGGAGCAGCCAAAGCATCATCTTTTGCCTTGGGCAACTTTATCCCAAATGTCTGCAGCACTCATTACGTGCATCCGAGGCAGAGAGGAGCTTTACATCCCTTTCCACTGGACTCAGGGATGAAACAAGGACCAAATGATGGAGAAAACATCTGGGGAAGGGGGAAAACAACATGTAAGGCTCTAATTAAGCTCAGCTTTTCTCAGAGATCCCTTACTAGGGGGGGCTGCTGACAAGCCCCCTCAGCAGATGGATCCTGGGCCCTTTGCCCCCTTTGGAAGCTGTAATTTTTGACAGAAAGCCTGTTTATTTGGATTTTAAACACTTTTCCCTTTCCTCCGTGGGTTTAATTGTCTTTTAAAGAAAAAAATTTACTAAGTACCTATCAAAAAATCACAAATCAAATCAGTCTCCTTTGTCTGAAATGGGTAATTTTTTTTATTTTTTTTTGGGGGGGGGGTTTGTTAGTAATAACAATTAATCATAAAATCCATTGGATATAAGGTATTATTAAATCCAACAGACACCCAGCTTCCAGCTGGCAGGAGCTGGCAAAGCTCTGCAGGGAGCAAAGCCTTAGTCACACCAGGTCTGGTTTGCTGCTGGTGTTGGGAAGGAAATCCAGCAGGAATGGAGCTGGGACACAGCCTGAGGAAGCTGGGGGTCTCCTCTAGCTGAGTGGACACTTGTGAACCCAAAGTGACCTGAAATTCAGAAGATTAAATCCAACAGCTGCTGGCTGGTTCTCAGCTTTGCCATGGGAGCTGCTGGATTTAGTGACAAATCCATGGAGAGGTTCCTTTGGACCGTGGGAGAGTTAATGGAACCCAAGATGTGCCTCCATCCAAACAGGATCCAGCTGCTGCAGCTCCTGGCCCATCCTGGACCCAATGGCCTGTAGATGATGCAGGAGGGTGGGAATCAAGAGGGGTTTACAGATGTGATGCCATGGAGGAAAGCTCGTGTTGTGTTCTGGTGACTTCTTACACTGTGCACAGATTTGGAGAGGGACTTTTCACAAGGGCCTGGTGTGAGAGGGAGACTGGGAATGGCCCATCCCAGATGGAATCCAGCCCATCTTAGATGGAATCTAGCCCATCTTTCCCAGCCTGAATCCAGCCCACCCCAGCCTGAATCCAGCACATGCCAGACTGAATCCAGCCCATCCTAGATGGAATCCAGCCCATCTTAGATGGAATCTAGCCCATCTTTCCCAGCCTGAATCCAGCCCACCCCAGCCCAGCAGGACACTTTGAAGGTTGTGTTGGTGCTGGATTCAGGGCGATTGAAGAGCGATTGGAGGGAGAGGTGTGTAAATACTCTCACACACAGAGACTCATTAAACAGACCAAAATCCCAAAGTGAGGAGCAGCAGTTCCCTGATTACTGCACTTCCAGCCAGGAAGGGCTGGGATTTGCAGCCTCTGGGATCCATTAAGCTGCAGTTTCTGAGTGCTCTGTGAGCATCCTGGTCAATATTTTGGTCCCCTTTGGCTTTTCCAGGCTCTGTTGGCTAACTGGGCTCCTGCTCCTCTGCTATTGCTCTGCTCTGGACACAGTGGGAATGGATCCCTCTGCCAGTGGGGCTGGATGTGCTGGGGGAGACCCTGAGCTGCAGTTCCTGCCCTTCTCCTGCCACCAGCCCTGCCTTGCTCTGTGCAATGCTTTCGCACCCTTGCCTGTTTGCTCCAAGGAAATGAGGAGTGGGAAGGAGGAGCTGCTGCCCTCTCGGGAAATCAGAGCCACCCTCGGCCAGGAGAAAAGGATCTCTAGGGATTGAGGGAGCAGGGGAGCAAGGAAGGGGGGGATGGGATGGGATGGGATGGGATGGGATGGGATGGGATGACATGAGAGAGAATGGGACTTTAATGGGACGGGATGGGATGGACAATTGCCCTGAGGAAGGCTGGAGGGAATCAAGAGGGGTTTTCTCACCTTGAGTCCTGCAATCCCCATTGAGGGACCTCTCAGGGAGGCTGTGCAGAAGTAGCACTATCGTTCTCCACGACTTTCTTCCACCCTTCACAAGGATTTTCCAGCTCCTCAGCACTAAGTCCCCTTCAGTGGATCCCAGGGCAGTCTCTGGCATCCTGAGGAATGGAAACTGAGGCCAAACCTGCTGCTGGCTCCAACACCACCGAGGATGATGATGAGCAATGTGAAGCTGCAGTTTCTTCTTCTGTAAAGGTCAGGTGGCAGCAGGTGACACCCACAGGGGATCTCCACACCTGGCAGGAGGGTGTCCTGCACTTTTAAAGTAGATATTTATGCTCTAAGCCCAATGTGGAGCAGGAATTGGGATCAGGAGGAGGCTGACAGGGAGTTTTAAAGCAGAGAGGGACCCTGAGCCATGTGCAGGCTCTCATCTGTATTTATGTGTGGCCATTCCCTCTGATCTCCCTCAGATAGAACAAATTGATCCCTGTGGTTTAGGGAATGCGAAACCCAAATTGCAGACACAAATTTAAGTCTTTTCAATCTCCCATCCCCGTCCCTCAGCTCAGGCAGGTGCAGGGAGTCTCGCTGACTCCATAAAGTTCCAGGAGCTGATGTGCCCAGCTCCGAGCAGCCTCATCTGTCTCTGTGGCAGCAATGAGCCTGCAGGACCTTGGATTTATTCCCAATTTTTTGGCAGGCATTGAAACTTTGTGCATCAAACAAGAGGCAGCCCTGCCTCAGCACAATGGGCAGCATGGTGCTCTGGTGTCCTGGGACAGGCTGTTCCAAAGATGAACAGGGAAAGAGTCAATCCTTCACAAATTTACCCAGCTGGGCATTAGCCTTGCATTAAAACCTCCCATCCCTGGCTTAATGCAGCTTAATGACTTGTTTCCCCTCCTAATTGCTGCTTGGCTACCAGCAGCTCCTTCCATCAGGTTATTCCGCAGGATGCCTGGGTGTTTTCCTGCCAGGCTACAATTAATTCACAAACCACTGGAGTGCAGGAACAGTTTAAGTGGTCTCCCCACATTGCATTACCTTGCACTTCTCTTTACTGAATAACAGCTCCCAGCCCATCTCCCAGGGATCCTGCCTTCCCAGGCTGGTTTCTCTCCAGCCCCTTTCCACTTCAGTAATGTAAATATTTAGATCAGGGGAGAAAATGCTGTTGTCACAAAGCTTCTTTTCTTTCTTGCATGGAAGGTGTTGAGCAACCACCATTTCCTTGCTTCTTCCAGGTTATTGTCAGGAATGCAAGTATTGATGGGTGGGTCCCAAAGGCTGATGACCATACAAGATTCTACACATTGTGATCCCAAAGGGAATCCAGCTTTGCAAGGGAAGTGTGAGGCCTGAAATGGGGAGTTTGTGACACTGCTTTGCTCAGAGCCACTGAGGCCCAGGCCCCTCTGTCACATCCAATGAGTGTGACCTATGGACCAGACCAGCCAAGAGTTGTGTGGCAAAATGAAAAGGGATGGGAACGACTAAAAGGATGGAAATTGAAAGCTTTAATACAAGGAAAAATAAAAGGGGGCGCACAAGTAAAAGGGCACAACATAAAACATAAATAGAAATGCCTGCTCACAGCTGTCCTTAAGAAATAAAGTCCTTGCTCCCTAGAAGTCCCATGTTTGGGGTCTATATAGCTCCTTTAAAACGCCCTGAAATGGGATAGAGCACATCTTATATAGACTAGGATGGAATGTTCTAGAAAGCTTCTAGCCAATCACAGACTGTTGTGTAGTCTCTATTTGCATGGTCACTCCCAGTTGCTCCCATGATCCTTCTCCTCTCCTTTTCCTCTCACCATAGCCTGGCTGGATGTTATCCATCTTGGTTGCTCAGTGTCCAGGGCCCAGTGTTGTTACCTGCTGCGTAGGTGGTTCACAGCATGTGCTCTCCAGGATGGACTGCCACCCTTCCCAGAGTCATTTAATCACTGAAGGTTTGGGTGGGAGTGAACCTCAAAGATCACAAATTCCAACCCAAAGCATGGGCAGGGACATTTCCATAGACCAGGGCTCCCTCCAGCCTGGCCTTGGGCACTTCCAGGGATGGGGCAGCCACAGCTGCTCTGGGCACCCTGTGCCAGGGCCTTGCCACCCTCCCAGGGAACAATTCCTTCCCAGTATCCCATCCATCCCTGACCTCTGTCCATGGGAAGCCATTCCCCCTTGTTCTGTCCCTCCACCCTCTGTCACAAGCCCTTTTCCAGCTCCCACTGAGTCTTCCTTAACAACTGAATTCCCACAAACCCCAAGCCCTCTTGTGCCCACTGCAAGTTTTCCAGGCTGCTCAAATCAAGGGCTTCTTTAGAAATAATTGTTGTTAAAATTGCAGAGTTGCTGCTGTCTTTGATTTGCTGCTCTGTGTGACACTTTGATGTCTCTGCAGCTCTGGGAGCTCCCTGTGGAATTAAATTAAAGTCGTCCCTCAGTCATGGAACTGGAGAATATCTGGAGCTGGAAAGGACCCACAAGGATCATCACATCTGATGACCCACAACGGCATCAAGTAATGTATCCATGCTCAGCACACCTGGTGAATTTGGACCCACACCTGGAATTTGGGGGATGCAGCTCTAATTCATGGGTGACAGTTTGTGCTCAGCAGAGAGTCATGGAGCCCCAGGATGGTGTGGGTTGGAAGGGACCTTAAAGCCCATCCAGTGCCACCCCTGCTATGGGCAGGGACACCTCCCACTGTCCCAGGCTGCTCCAAGCCCTGCCCAGCCTGGCCTTGGGCACTGCCAGGGATCCAGGGGCAGCCACAGCTGCTCTGGGCACCCTGTGCCAGGGCCTGCCCACCCTCCCAGTAACATCTCCTGGGTAACGTTGATAACCAAGACATGGGGCTGGAAAATCAAATAAACCCAAGGTCTGGAGCTTCAGTAGAGTCCCCAGATTGTGGCCAACACGGGGTGAAGTTGGCAGCACCACCAGTGCTGTGCCAAAGCCACTTTGGCCCTGCAGAAGCAGAAAGGACCAAAGCACCAGGAAAGAGCTGCAGCCTGCCTGGATCCTCACCCCGCTGAGCTCTCTCCTTCCCAATCCCAAAGGCATCCAGTGATCAGTGCTGGTTTAGGCCCTTCCCTGCGCTCCTAAAGGCTTTCAGTGCTGATTTGCCAGCGGGGCAGGAATGGGACCTGACTCACTCCCAGTCCCTGGGAGCGCTGGGCCAAGCACAAAGGCAGCAGCACCGGGAGCGGCTGCCAGAGTGTCTGCGAGCTCTGACTAATCAAAGCCACATTGATTACACGAGTTTTGCAAAGCTTTCTTTGCAGGGACGGTGCAGGGAGGTTTTCAAAGGGGCCAGGCTGTCAGGCACTGGATGGGGGATATGATATTGAGGCCAGAGATCCTGCAATATTTTCCTAGATTAGAGATTAACGCGCTTCTAATTAATTTTGATGCTATGTAATACGATAAAGTTGTGTCTTTCTTGTGATGCTGGGCTAGCTCATAATCCAATCTTTAATTATTATCTCTTGCTTTTAAAATAAAGAAAAAGACTATTACGTTATAATGCCGGCTAGGCAGCGGCCGTCGGGAAGCCGAGGGCTTTATACATTGATGGAGGCTGTAAATTTAAAGTCTTTCTTTCCATTTAATGAGCTGGATTGCCTGAAAGATCTGACTGGCAAGAGGTTTGAAACTATAAAACCTCCTGGAGGTTGAGCACAGCCTCCCGACCTGGATATCTGGGGAGTAGGATGGGGATGGGCAGAGGTGATGGCTGTGCCCTCGTTGCGCTCTGCCAGTAAAAGCAGGGCTGAAAAAGAGCCACAGAAAATAATTCAAGGGTTGGGGAAAAAAAAAAAAAAAAGCTTTAAAGTGCTCTATCTGCTTAATTTATTAAAAAGGAGACAGCGAGGTGACTTGATTACCATGTCTAAGTAGCTTCACAGGGAGAAAATACCAGATACTAAAGGGCTCTTTAAGCCCTCAGAGAAAGGCAGAATGGGAACAAATAGTTTAAAGGCAACCACAGAGCAAAGTTAAGTGAGAAACAGCAATTTTTTCCAAAATATTGAGGCTGTGAAAGTATCAGGGGAGGAGGGTTCTCCAAGGCTCTTGACATCTGTGGAACAAGAAGGGATGTCTCTCAAGGGGACACATGCCAGCATTCAACTTCCCGAGAGCTGCAGGGTGTAGATCCCCCTGGGGTTTGGGATGCAGGAGCTCATCTTTGAAAAGTCAGCCTGGCCTGAGGACCCTGAAAGCATTCTCAGCCTCTTCCCAAAACGATGCAAGCAGAGCTTTTTCCATGCTGGCAATCTCCACGATCGAGAGATATTTGTCTTCATTTACCACCAAAGGCATCAGCAATCCTTCTACTTTGTTTTCTTGCAGCGAACAAACAAACAAACCAACCAACAAAAAGCCTTTGCTCCTCAGGAAACTTTTTAACAGTCATGAGGTGTCCAAGGGCCGCCTCAGATGCTGCCTGAGCCGCCTCCCGCTCCCTTTCAATGCTCGGTCTTCTGGGTATGCATTTGTTTGCTTTTGTTTTGCTCTCAAATAAAGTTGTAGCTTTGTTCTTGCCTTTCTGAGTGCCCTTATATTCCCAGGGAAAAGTCTGGAAATAAAGCTGCCAGCTCCCGCCAGCCTGACGGGAGCGGACACTGATCAGACATGCGATTCCCCAGCAGTTTTATTTACCAACACCAGGCCCTTATCTCCAGCTCTGCCCAGCTCTGGAGAAGCTCCCCTTGGCCCTGCTGTTCCCCCTCCCAGTCAGAGCTGTGATTTGTGTAACCGGCTCTGCCCTAATCTCTCGCCTTGATCAGAGCTTCATCCCACTTAGCTCCCACCCGGCTGAATTTTTGACTTGATAAATTGGATGGGGATTTCGGCTGGATCTCAGGGCCTTCCAGGCTGCTCGTTGCTTGGCTGAACTTTGTCAAACACAAACCGACGCGTGATTGTCAAGGGAGATTTGGATCCAACGAGTCAGAGGGAGCTGGAAAGGCATAACATGGCTCCAGTCCCAGGTTTTGTGCTGGGATGTGAGATGGGGAGGCATCAGGCCTCCTTAAACAGCAAAAAGAGACTTCTTTGACCTTCAGTTCTGCACTCCTATCTGTGCTGGAGCTGTTTTGGCCGCCAGGTTTGATGGAGCACGGGGCTGATCCGATAGCGCGGCTGGGGCGCGCCGGCGGTGCTGAGTTATGGATGTGCCGCTAATGGCACAGCCTTGCCTCCCGGGAAAAGGGCTCCAGCTAAATCCCACTCCTTATCTCGCCCATGTAACCTGCACACACTTATGTGCATCTCTTATATCTAAATATTTATTTGTGGCACACCAGCAGAGGTCCTTTACCTCTCTATTTACTCTGCTTTGAAGTATTGATCTATAATTACCCGTGAGTACCTTGCCTGTAAACATTTCCCTGCAGATGTACTTATAAATACCACTTACCTAAACACCCTCCAGCATTTTCACCTGTAAATATCCCTTGCCAGGAAAGGGCCATGACAAACTTCTTAAATCAGAGAGAGGACGAGACTCTCCAGAACCTTTTGTGCAGGTGGAGCAAAGCCTGTGGGGCACAGGGTGATGGGGACAGTCTGAGACCATTTTGTGGCTTCCATTTGTCCCCTCAAGTGCAAAAAGCTGGTGTTCTTTTATTTTTTTTCCCCTCTGGCTGACCTTAAACTTCACTCCTGCCATTTGGGAGGTCATCAGGAGTAATTAGGAAGTCCAGCTATATTCCAGACTTATTGATAATGGTATTAATATAGGGCAGCTTTAAGCCTCCAAAACATCAGGGGCTTTGGGGACCAGATGCTTGTGAGTGTCTATTAAAGTCATCTGCTCCAAACTGAGCACAAGCATCAGGAAGCTGGGCATGCTTGAGAGCTCCAGATGTTCCAGATGTTGGAACAGCTGCTGGAAGGATTTCTCCTATGGTATCACAAAGGTCACAATCTCTACCAGTGAGTATCCTACTCACATATGGGGATAATTTAAATTATAATGCCTTAAAACCAGGGTCCTGATGGGACAAAGCATCTTGTATGTGTTGTGGATAGAAACTTTTGCCTGAGAGCACCAAAAAAAGCCCCAAAGGATACCAGGCACTGGATCATCCTTAATGATGGAGGATGCACAGAAGCTGTAACTCCAGGTCTCATCTGAAGAGGTGCAGCCCCACGGGCACAGTTGCTACTAAAAATGTTACTTTCCATCACCAGATGGAAATCTGTGAGTCTTTTCCCAAGTGCCAACTGCTTGGAGGGAGATGTGAGACATGGGATGAGCTGGATGACCTTGAGGAGGGGCACTCAAGGGTGCTGGGTGAGACCAGCCACGGCTCATCTGTCACTTCCTTGCTCCAGCATCTGATGTTCTTTGGAAGTAAAATTTGGGTTCTGCCCTTTGGAAAGGTATCTGGCTCTGGAAACTAAAAATATTTGGAGTGGGGAACTATTTCTTCATCCCTGTTGGCTTAATTCCTGATGTTTTCAGCTCTGCCCAAGTCCAGGGGAGATTTGTTTTAAGGGCACAAAGGAACCTTCACCAGGATCCTGATGCCCACCCTCAGGAGGGAATCTGGCCTCTCTTTGCGCAAGTTTTGCTGAGTTTTCAGCATAAACCCTGAATGGAGTCAGTCTGGAGGCCCAGAGATGTAATCCAGGCTTACCCCATGCTGACATGGGACTGCCCAGCTATGATTCTGTTCTCTGTGAACCCACATCCAATTTATTATGGAAAAAGCATATTTTACTTTAACTAAACCTTCTGCTTGGAAAGAGCTTGTAGGTTTATGTGATGGGAAGACCTCTTCTCCAGAGAAATGAGGTGCATCCTTCCTGCAATGCCTGGACTGAACCAGGCACTTTCACACTTTCATCTCAGCCCCTGGATCTCTCCATGCCTTGATACTCTGCTTTCTGAACTGGAAAAAAAAAAAAAAAAAAAAAACAGAGAAAAAAATCAAAAGTGTAGGTTTCCATGGAGACAAGAGTTCTGTTCTAAAATCTGAGGGCAGGCAAGCTCTGGATTTGGTGTTTTGATGCAGATGCTTGGGTTTAACTTTAGGGGAAGAGGTTGGCTCAGACTGGAGATGTTTGGAGAGGTTGTTTTTTGGTGTGGGCGGTGTTTCATAGGATTTGGGGGGATTCCATTCAAAAGGGGGAAGAAAATCCTCTTCAGTCCTTTACAGAGGAAAAGAACCCACAAACAGTGGGAATGATGGAGTCATCTGGGGCACATCCAGCCCCCCAAGGTGTCCATAATGGAAGGTCCAACCTTCACCTGGTACAGCAGGGAGATGTGTCCTCTTCTGGTCCTGAAGCACTGGAGAAAACACGGATGTCTTGACACAGGTGGGAGTTCTGCTCTGGGACGGAGGCCGTGGGGAAGGAAAAGGACCTTGGACTGCTTTGCTTCCCACACATCTGTTCTCCAGGCAGGAATTCCACAGGCTCCGTAATGATGTGTTGGGTTCTTCACTCTGGCTCATGAGCTCTTGATACTTTGAGCCTTAATTGATTGGCTTTTCATGGCCTTGATTGCAGCAGCTCGGGGAGGAATCAGAGCAGCAGAAGGTGACAGGAAGCGTTAGCACTTTGTTTGGAGTGCCTGGCTAATGATTTGTGTGCAGCAAAAAATGGGAATTAATTCTCAGGGAAGAAATACTGCTTTGAGGGAAGTGAGACACCAAATGTGCTAACAACCTGTCAAAGCAGGTGCTGAGGAGCTGCTGCCCCAGGCTTGACCTCTCACAGGATTCTGAGCAGAATGGTTTGGAGACATGGTGCCAAACTGTGGACTGGGATGCCACCCCTGGAAATTCCTTCCAAATCACACCCATGGGGCTTCCTATGGCTTCCCAGGGTTCAGGAAGAGTGGGCAGGTTGCCACTGAAAATCAGTGAGGGAGTGAAATGCCAGCAAAGCCATGGATACCTTCATGAATTTTTTTTTTTTTAAGATAGTCTTATATTGAATAAGGAGACAGTGAAGAGAGAAGGTGGAGGGTATTTGCAGCAGAGCTGGGTGGAGAAAGTTCTTCCTGGTTCAAGAATCATAGAACAGGATAATGGAATAATTTACGTTGAAAAAGCCCTCAAAAATCATCAAGTCCTTTGATTTCCCAGCACTGCCGAGGCCATCACTAATCCATGTCCCCAAGTGCCATGTCAACATGGCTTTTGAAACCCTCCAGGGATGGTTACTCCACCACTGCCATGGGCATTTTCAATCCTTTCCATGAAGAAACTTTCCTTAATATCCAATCTAAAGCTCCCCTGATGCAACTCAAGGCTCTTTCCTCTTGTCCCATTCTTTGTTCTCTGGGAGCAGAGCCCAACCCGCCCCAGCTGCCCCCTCCTGTCAGGGAGTTGTGGAGAGCCAGAGGAAGAGATGGACATCAGAGCATGGATGAGGGAGGGAAGAGGGATGAAAGCTGTGCCTCTGTACATCCCCAGTGTGCAACAACCCCCTGGGAGAACCTGGTACAGAATTGTGTGGCCCCTGAGACTCTGGGTCCCTGGGAGTGTCCAAGGCCAGGCTGGATGGGATTTAGAGCCACCTGGGATAGTGGAAGGTGTCCCTGCCATGGCAGGGGGTGGGACTGGGTGAGCTTTAAGGTCCCTTCCAATCCAAACCAGTCTGAGATTCTAAGATTCTCTGGGGCTGTCCCTTTTTCCTAGATGTATTTGTAGCTTCTTGCTGGACATCTAGGAGTCCTCAAAGCCATCCCTGATTATCTTAGGTTGGAAATGCAAGGTGTGTCCAGGGGTGTGTATTCTATTTCCATTTGTCAGAGGTGAGGCAGTTATCTTCTGTGCATTGAGCAGTTTTCTTATCTCTCCAACAGCCAATCCTCCCTCCAGGAGATCTCTGCTGTCCATGGCCAGGGAGTGTCCCTGCATGGCTGATCAAATTCCATCATCCCATGGGGAGATGCTCCACCCAGGGCAGGAGTCAAGCATTCCTACCTGTAAACAATCTGAGCCTGGAACAGCACAGCAGCCTTTGCCCACTGCATTCCCAGAGGAGCAGCTTTCTCCTGCCCTGCATTCCCAGAGGGAGAGCAGGCCCATCTCCAGCAGCCCTGGAGCTCCAGAGGAAAACTGCAGCCTTGTGCAGGATCCCTGCTCCAGCAGAAGCACAGCTGGCACTGCAGGAGGGCTGAGCCCCCATGGGATGGGACTGTGCCACCACCCTGACCCACAGGGGTCAGAGCATGTTCTGACTCTGGCGGGGTTGGTTTGTATTACTGCAGTTTTATTTTATTTTATTTTAATTTTCTTCCCTAATAAAGGACTGTTATTCCTGCTCCCATATCTTTGCCTGAGAGCCCCTTCATTTCAAAATTAAAACAATTCAGAGGGAGAGGGTTTACACTTACCATTTCAAGGGAGGCTTCTGCCTTCCTTAGCAGACACCTGGCTATTCAAACCAAGACGCTGATGCAGAACTGGCTCCTCCAAAAGGCAGCTTTGAACCCCTGTTTTTATTCAGGGATCAAACCCACCATCCGGAAAAGTTCTCCTAGGAGGATTTACTCCTGGGTTTACTCCTGGTGCCAGTCCTGAGAGCAGACTAGAGAAAAGCAGCTCTCCTGAACTCTCCCTACAGTGGAAATATGAATGTTTTGTTTCAATAACATTTAACAGCAATTGCCTGGGTGACCTCTGGCCTGCTGTGATTAAATATTAATATTCTTCTAGTCTGGGCTCCTGCTCTGCTGTTCCCCTTCTGGTTTCTAAATGAAGCTGCCTGGCCTTGGCCTTTCTTTGGAGCATGGGGATGGAGTACGGATGAAGCACTGCTGGATCCAACCACCCCAACCAAAGCTTCGCTCTGAGCTTTACAGGGAAAAAAAAAGCTGGGCTATGAAGTTGCTGAACTCAGGGGAATTTAATAACACTCAGCCACCAGCAAAGCGATTAAATGCTGTCTCCTAATTCTGTAAGTGCCTCGCTGATGGTTTCCCCGGCTGCCGGCGGGATGGGACTAATCTGTGAAGGGGCCGCCCGTTATCGCGTCCCCGGCAGGAGCTGGGTGCGGCTGGAATGGGCTGCTGGTGCTGCAGCGGTGATGCAGGGGATGAGGGACCAGGGCGGCAGGTTGGTGGCTGGTTTGCTGTGGGGTTTGAGGGCCTGGTTGGCTTTGGGGTGTCTGATGCAGGGAGAGGGGGTATGAGGCTGCATGTTGGATGCTCCCAGGGGAAGAGGAGGAGGAGGAAGGCAGAGGGAGGTGCGAGTCTGGCTGGAGCAGAGCTGTGTTCCTGCTCCTTTTCTGCTGGATGGTTTCAGGTTTCAGCTTTTGACTCAAAATAAGCTCCATTTTGCCTTAAATTTCACCTCTAAGATGTACAGATAAGAGATCCCACTTCAATCATACTTTTTTGCTCCAGACAGTGCCATGTTCCTGTTGCATCACCCTCTTTTCTATGATTTTTATATTATTTTTTAAAATTTCTTTTTGAAAAAACTCTGAATGTCTTTGATTTGGGAATGCCTCAGGGGTTTGTTTGTTCCTTTCAGTCCTCATAGATCACCAGGAGCCTGAAGCAGAGCCGAGGATGCTCCGTAGCCGGTGCAGCATCCCTCGTTCCCTCTGTGCTGGTGCCGCTTCCCTGCTGCTCCCTCCCCATGCCTCCACAGCGGATGATCTGCCCGACCTTTAGATGGGAGATGTTCAGAACCCAGCCAGGCTGATCGGGACTTTAATGCTGATTGAGGCGGTAATGTGGCTGTTCCCGACGCGCCCCGGTGGGCTGGGGACACTTCCACGCTCCCGCCGGCAGAGCTCCCAAATGGACTCCACTGCCACGTCCCTGTTCCATCCGAGGGGATCATTTATTTCAGTTTTGAGGATCAAAGTGTGTGAACGCCTGTGTCTCACTGCTGCAGAGGCTGAAAACCTGAGCTGCTCAGCAGCTGTGCCTCTGCTGAGGTGCTCCAGCCCAGAGGAGCCTGAATCCAAGGCACCGGAAAAGCATCTCTGGGCTGCTCTGAGTACCATATCCCATATTTGGGTACCATATCCCATTTTCCTAAAGCTTCCAGCATCCCTGCATCTCTGCTTTACAGGGGCTAGCCACATCTAATGGTGGGGTGAGAACAAGACGAGCAATTCCATGGGGGAAAGCAGGGAGTGCAAGGAAATTTCCTTGTGGAAAGTCATGGCTGGGTCACTAGGAGGCAGTTAATCCTTTTAAACAGGCTTGGGGAACTTTGGAAAAGAAGTGCATGTGCTGAAAAGGTCCAAGTGTGTTTGGTATAAAAGGATTTGGGTTCAAGGGCCTTTGGTATAAAAGTCTCACTCGTTCCAGCCCTGCCTTGCAAGAGGATGTAGCCATTCCCTGGGGATCTGCTCCTTTTCCAACTCTTTGGCAACAGCCTCATCATTCTAGCTCCAAAAATTAACAAAGTTGGGGAAGCAAAAGGACAACAAAATATATCCCATTGTAAACAAATATGTCAATTAGTGTAATCAGCTCTAATGAGGAAAGGGAAGCCAAATTCCACACTTTGAGTGGCTCTTTGGGCCAGCTCACCCAGACAAGCCTGGCTCCTTCACCCCCCGTGTGCTGGGGGCAGTTAGGGTGTGATGGCCACGCCATCCCTGTTGGATCTGAGATCAGTGCCCTGCCACTTTTCCTCCAGCCCCTGTTTTTGGGAAGTGGAAGGAGGATGCATCCCTGACTCGCAGCGCTCAGTCACAAACAAAAGGCAATGATTTATAATTTGCTGTTATTGTGCTGCTCCTCCATCATCCCCAGCCAGCCCTGCCAGTTGGGCCTTGGGAGCGGCAGAAGGAATTGCTTTGCCTCCTTCCATTTGCCCAATAAATAATAATAATAATAATTGACATAATGGCAATAATAAAACCCATCCATCTCCCCCGCCGCCCTCCCCAGCCTGGCGAGGGGAGCCCAACTTTTGGTATCGTTTATTTGGCAGGGGGATTGGGGTTGACTTTAACACGAGCTGTCACCAAACAAATCTCCCTGCGGCACAGTGGGTATTAAAACCATCTTTCATGAATTCAAATCTTCCAAGAGGGGCCATCAGAGAAATGAGGACCAGGACTGGAGGCTTGGTGTTATTTTCTTCCCCCTCCTGTGAGATATTAAGGACTAAACATCCTCATTTGATCTCCAAACCCATTTCAGGGATGTGAGGGCTGTACCAAGCCTAGGATAGGAGGGGTAGGATGCTCCCCAGCAAAAAATTCCATCAAAATTAACAGCTGTCCTTTGCACTTGCCCAGATTTAATGGTTTTCCCTGTATTAGTGGTGCTGGGTCAGTTATTATGGGCTGGGCATCTGGGATAAGGGGAGAAGGGGGAAAGAGGGATATCCTGGCAAAATGGTGTGAAACACAGTAAAACCTTCTAGCAGGGCTTGGAGGGGTCCTGGCTGTGTGGACCCCATGGGGAGGAGGGGAAAATGGGATAAATGAGGAGGACAAGGTACTGTCCCAAAGGCTGGAGTGTGCTGGCTGTTTCTCATCCACAGCCTGGTCCTGGGTGCATCCCTGCACACTTTGGAGCCCCCAAATCACATGGATGGAGGAATGTGCATGGCAGGATCTGCTCTGTGTAACACAGCTGGGGGCTGAAGGCAGCTCCACGATGGAAATCCTGTGTCCCAAATCTCCTCCAGCCAAGAGTCCCTTCCAGTGGTTGTTGTGGTAGGATTTGCATTTCCCACCAGAGGCACTGCTGTCCCAATGAGCGTCCCAAGGCTTTCCAGAGTCCAGGCCCCGGAAATCAGATTCCCTCTGAGCACTGAGCTTGAAAACAAAAGGAACGTCCCTGCCCATTGCAGAGGGGGTGGAGTGGATGATCTTTGGCTCTCCTTTCCAACCCAGCCCAACTCAATCCAAAATAATGTTCCATTCCATTCCATTCCATTCCATTCCATTCCATTCCATTCCATTCCATTCATCTTCTCCTCTCTTATAATAAAGAATCACACAAGGAATTCTGGCCCTCCTGACTCCTCTGCTGCAAATTTGATTTTCCTTTTTTTTTTTTTTTAAAATTTTTAATTTTTTATTTCCCTCCCTTTTCCTTTCCCCTGGAGAAATGGTTTGAGGGACAGCTGCTGACTCTGCTGCTGCTCCTGCAAACAGCCAAAGAGGTCTCACACAGCTCCTTTGATGGCCCAGCAACACAGAGAGAGAATAAATCCAACACGGAGCAGCCTTCCCAGATAGCTCTGTGCTCCCCAATGGAGCCTGGGTGATGTTTCTCCACAGATCCAGCTGCCTGGGGAAGCAAGGGCCAGAAGCACCAGTGGAGCTTTTGTATTATGGAAAGTGAATATATGGAATATACACCAGGTCCCTGCATGGTCCCCATGGGGACATGAGGGTGATGGGTGTTTGGAGGAGGGTGCTAAGCTCTGGAGCAGGGATGAGATCCCGTGCAGCCTGTGAGGGACACACATGTTGGGTCGTCTGGGATCCTGGGGGGACTTTGCTGTGAGCAGGGCTTAATCAGAGCCTGGCAAACCGTTTTCCTGAGGGCTGGTGGGACAAGCAGCAGCAAAAAGGGCCAGAACGGAGTCATTTCAAAGAGAGTGGGCAAAACGTAATCATATCCAGGGAGGACTAATCCCGGATTATCATCAGGGGTTGGAAGGGATAAACCATATCTAAGCACACAGCTTTCATCCCACGGGGCTGTCAGAGCAATCGCAGCCGCTCTGGGGCGCAGGGACCGGAGTGAGAGAGGGAGGGGGAACCTCTGCCAAGGGCACGGGGGGAGCTGGGTGGCAGCTGGAGACCCTCAGCGGGGGGACACCTCTGTGTGGGTCTGGGCTGCGCCCTCCCTGTGTCCTTTGTGCCTCCTGGTGTCCCTGTGGCAGGCGGATCCATCCCTCTCTCGTGGCCGGCACCGTGACCGCTGCCTGGAGGATGTGGCTGCTCTCCTCCTTATCTTTTTGGCTTCTCTCCTCAAGTACAAATTGACCTCTCAGAATTTTCTCCTTTAATGCCCTTGTTCTCAAATGTTAATAACTGGTCAGTGACAGGCTGATTAAGCCTTCCTTCCTCCCTTATTTAGATTGGTGTCACTGCAGCAGCTCAAACGGGGCTGTAAAGAACATTAACACCCGCTCGGCACTGACAGGGCAAACTATTCCCTGGGAATTGATAAGGGCTTTTTCTGGAAATGAATTTGGCGCTGGCAAAACAAACGGATGCCTTGAGCTCCATCCATCTCCCTTCCTTTAATAACTTTCATTTGTTCGGCGCTATCTCCAGCACCAATTAATGTAACGAATGCCTTTTGTCCCAGCAGGGGCTTTTGCAGGAGCTTCCAGTGGGACAGATCCACTTCCCTCCCCTTCATTTCTCAGCTTGGGGTGAGGTTTTCTCCCCATGAGCAGGGCCTGAGTGGCCCAAAATAACATCCTTTTCTCATGGCATCATGCCTGGATCCATATCTATATCCATTCCTATATCTATATATCTATACCTTGGTCTAGTATCTATATCTGTATCTTCTCTATCTTTATCTTATCTTTATCTATACTTGTATCTGTATCATCTATATTTGTATCTTCATCTGCATGTGCAGCTATTTGCATGCCATTCATAACCACATCTGTATAATTTGTATCTATATCCATATAATTTACATCCATATCCATCCAACCTGTATCTATATCCATAAAATCTACACCTGTAGCTACACCTATATCTGTCTATATATCCATATCCATGAAATCTATGTCCATATCCATATCCTCAGCGTGCACATCCATGTCCATGTCTGTGACCATTTAAATTTTATCAATATCAATATCTATTTTCTTATCATCTATATCAATTTTATTTGTATCTGTATCTGCATCTGTTGCTGCACCCATGTCATTCCCATCCATATCCATGTAACTGATGACCATATCCATATAATCTATATCCATATAACCTGTATCTCTATCCATGTAATCCATATCTCTAGCTATACCTGTATCTGTATCTGTCTATATATCCATATCCATATCATCCATATGCGTATCATCCATATCCCTAAAATCTATATCTATGTTCTTAGCACAAATATCCACGTTCATGTCTGTATCTGTTGGATTAAGGGTTTTTTTTTTTATTTAGAGATGGGGTAACTGAGAGAGGTTTTAAAAACTTCTATTCCATTTTTAGTTTCATGTGAAGGGTGAGACAATACAGATGTTATAATTTGCGCTATCACAATTAGAAGCTAGCTAATTTTCTAATGAATTTTCTACAAACTCATTTCCCATGTGTATCCATGTCCATATCCACATCCAAGTCCATGTCCATATCCATATCCATATCCATGTCCATGTCCATATCCATGTCCATGTCCATGTCCATGTCCATGTCCATGTCCATGTCCATATCCATATCTATGTTCATGTCCATGTCCATGTCCATGTCCATGTCCATATCCATGTCCATGTCCATGTCCATGTCCATATCCATATCCATGTTCATGTCCATGTCCATGTCCATATCCATATCTATATCTTCTGGAAATGAATTTGGCGCTGGCAAAACAAACGGATGCCTTGAGCTCCATCCATCTCCCTTCCTTTAATAACTTTCATTTGTTCGGCGCTATCTCCAGCACCAATTAATGTAACGAATGCCTTTTGTCCCAGCAGGGGCTTTTGCAGGAGCTTCCAGTGGGACAGATCCACTTCCCTCCCCTTCATTTCTCAGCTTGGGGTGAGGTTTTCTCCCCATGAGCAGGGCCTGAGTGGCCCAAAATAACATCCTTTTCTCATGGCATCATGCCTGGATCCATATCTATATCCATTCCTATATCTATATATCTATACCTTGGTCTAGTATCTATATCTGTATCTTCTCTATCTTTATCTTATCTTTATCTATACTTGTATCTGTATCATCTATATTTGTATCTTCATCTGCATGTGCAGCTATTTGCATGCCATTCATAACCACATCTGTATAATTTGTATCTATATCCATATAATTTACATCCATATCCATCCAACCTGTATCTATATCCATAAAATCTACACCTGTAGCTACACCTATATCTGTCTATATATCCATATCCATGAAATCTATGTCCATATCCATATCCTCAGCGTGCACATCCATGTCCATGTCTGTGACCATTTAAATTTTATCAATATCAATATCTATTTTCTTATCATCTATATCAATTTTATTTGTATCTGTATCTGCATCTGTTGCTGCACCCATGTCATTCCCATCCATATCCATGTAACTGATGACCATATCCATATAATCTATATCCATATAACCTGTATCTCTATCCATGTAATCCATATCTCTAGCTATACCTGTATCTGTATCTGTCTATATATCCATATCCATATCATCCATATGCGTATCATCCATATCCCTAAAATCTATATCTATGTTCTTAGCACAAATATCCACGTTCATGTCTGTATCTGTTGGATTAAGGGTTTTTTTTTTTATTTAGAGATGGGGTAACTGAGAGAGGTTTTAAAAACTTCTATTCCATTTTTAGTTTCATGTGAAGGGTGAGACAATACAGATGTTATAATTTAGGCTATCACAGTTAGAAGCTAGCTAATTTTCTAATGAATTTTCTACAAACTCATTTCCCATGTGTATCCATGTCCATATCCACATCCAAGTCCATGTCCATATCCATATCCATGTCCATGTCCATGTCCATATCCATATCCATGTCCATGTCCATGTCCATGTCCATATCCATATCCATGTTCATGTCCATGTCCATATCCATATCTATATCCACCAAATCCATATCTGTATCCGTATCCATGTCCAAGTCCATATCCATGTCCATGTCCATATCTATATCTATATCCATGTCCATATCCATATCCACCATATTCATATTCATATTTATATCCATGTCCATGTCCACATCCATATCCATTTCCATATCCATATCCACCATATCCATTCCATCTCTTTCTGTATCTGTCCTCACCCAAGCCGAGAAGGAGTTGGAGGGGGAGGAGGGTAGGGATTCCCATGGGAGGATGAAGGCATCACCCACTGGAGGCCCTGGATTGCTCCCAGGGATGGGGCAGCCACAGCTTTCCTGGGCACCCTGTGCCAGGGCCTCTCAGCCTCACAGCCATCTAAACCTACCCTCTTTCAGTTGGAAGCCATTCCCCCTCCTCCTGTTACTCCAGGCCCTTGGAATAGAAGGAGCTCCAAGTGGACAACACTGGGACCCCAATTCCTGTCCTGTCCTTTTGTCACATTCAGGGTGTTTAAACACTCCATGAGTGCGAGCATTGTGAAGGGAAGAGGCTGGAGAGGGAATGAAGCTCCAGGATCAGCACACAGAGCAACCCTCTGATGTCTAAGCATCCCAAAATCCCTCAGCACCCCAACCCCTCACAGGACACAGCCTGAGCCTTCCCAAGCCCAGGATTTGGAACATGAAGCTGGTGATTTAATTACCAGCAGAGAGAAGAAAAGAGAGGATTTTTTACAGCTGGGTAAGTGCTGCATGGGGCAAGTCAAGAGTTTCTCCTTTTATGGACCTTATCCCACTACTGGGATATAATCTCCTCCCTGTATCCCTGTAAATACTCTCCTACAAATTCAGAGTGGCTGTGCCCTGACCCTGGGCTGTCAAATCCTCCTCCTGCCAGCTTTGAGCAAGATCCAGGCGGTCCTGAGAGGGTTATTCCTGTTCAAGGGGCTGCGACAGCACTGCAGTGTTTAAAACACGCCTGGCCCTGGCCAAGCGAGGCAGAAAACCGGGAAGAATGAACAGGAGAGGATCAGGCAGTGCCACAGCAGCTAGGAAAAAGGAGATATATAAATGTGAACATGGTTTTTCAGGAGTGAGAAAGAACCAGCCCGAGGCTTGGTTAGCTGTCACCAGGCTGTGATAAGGATGGGGGAGCTGAAATCCCATTTAGCCACAATCCTCGGGAAGTGCTGCAGTGGGGAGAATGGTGGGAGGCAGCACGGATCCAGCAGGTGGAAACATCTGTTTCAGAGCAGGGATCAAACCTCTCTGAGTGACTCTGGTTCTCCAGCAAGAAGAAATTGGGTGCTTGATCTCCCTCCACCACTTCTGAGCCACTTTTTCTTTGTGGTGAAAGGACTTCTGTAAGCCTTTGCTGAGGCTTTGGCGCTCAGTCAGGCAGAGAAACAAATGTGAAATCGGGGGCCAGCACATCCAACTCCTTCCCTGGCGCTTGATTAAATAGGTAGAAAATAAATTCCAGGCTCCCATTTGCTTTCTCTGGAGCTGAGCTGCTTTTTGGAGCAGTGAGAAGGTGGAGGCTGCAAGCCCAGGCAGCTCTGTCCACTCTGCCAAGCAAAGCTCTGGGGGAATGGGACAAACACAGCAGAAAAAGCCCATCCTACAAACAAAGCCTTGAAGCTGCACTTGCAAATGAAGAAAAATTCATGTTCTGGTGCAACTGAATAATTAAAGGGGGGGCATCAAGGGTGCAGCACAGTTTGGGTTGGAAGAGACCACTGCTCTGTCCCCATCCTCAGCCTGTGGAACAACATCTGATTTCTCCAGGCAGGAATATTTTGAGCCAAAAAATCCTAGAAGGAGGTGCAAGTGCAATTTGGAGCCCCCAGCTTTTTCTGTCTCTATGAGGAGCCCAATTGCAGGGGTAGAGGCTCAGAACAGACCCAGCTGCAGCTGCTCTGATCCCTGGGGTCCTTCATCCACAACATTCCAGCTGTACTGCGTAGACTGCAGGGGTAGAGGCTCAGAACAGACCCAGCTGCAGCTGCTCTGATCCTTCATCCACAACATTCCAGCTGTGCTGGGTAGAGGGGACAAAACTTTTATTATAATATGTGGGTAAGAGTTCCTAATTCTCAAAAAAGCCAAAAATCATTGACAAAATGTCAGTGAGGACAGATTCTGGCTCCTTGATGCCCCGAGCAAGGCACCAAATGGGGCACCCAGGCCATGCCCAGTCAGGGAATTGTAGGAATTTATTCAGGACAAGTTTTGCAAGACATTAAAATATTGTGGGATTTGCACTATAGACCTTTTTTCCAGGATTAGGGGTAGCCTAAAGATCTGCCATCCCACTCCGTCCCTGCTGGCCCTGGTCTCTGTTCTCCATGCCTATTTTTTGTTGGTCACCAATGGGATTCCTAGGTCTGGCTGGTGCAGGTCATGAGTGTAAGGTCTGCTGAGACCCAGAGCTCAAATATCTAGAAATAAAGAGTAAATAACAAATATGAGAGAGATCCAGATCAGCTCTAAGTGGAAGAAACCCTTCCTACATATTCAGAGATTGTTGATTTTTTTTCAACTCCTTGTGGTCCCAATAACTCAGAGCAGGTAGCAGGGGCTGGGATCAGGATTTGATTACTGATCTGATTTAGGCTGTCAAGCCAGGCGTCTCTCTATAGAGATTGCAAGTGTTTCATGGACAATTTGCAATGAAAGAGAGAAGCTTAAGGAATGATTTATTCCGTAACAATAGCAATGATAATAATGGAAGGGCTGGATGTGGGCAGCATCCAGCACACAGGGAGTCACTTCCACAGGCTCTGGAAGCTGCTGTTATACAAGTGATAGCGACAGATATCATTCAAATGGGAGGAATCTGAATTTCAGATTCACCTGGGACATTCTCCTTGGTGTAAAGGGAGGATAAGGACGTTGGATCTCTCCTGTGATGATTGAAGTTGGTTGTTAGGGTGATTTCTGTTGGGAAATCAAAGTGAGAACCATGGCAACCCCTGCCAAGTCCCTTAACATATCTCTGCGTGGTCCCTGTGGTGGGGAGGACCCTGCCTCACCCTGCAGGCATCCTGCAGGAGGCTGGAGGCTCCAGTGATGTGGGAATGGTGAGGAGACACTAAATAGGTTGTGCATCAAAACACTGGCATTCCCTGTCCATGCAGCCCTCCTGGGAAGAGGCTGCAATCAGATGCTGAGAAATGTGGAGCCAAAAGGAATCTTGTCGTCCTTTCCACACCTGTGCATTAACCAGGATTTTATTCCGGGGAGGATGCGCCTCACCTGAGAAGTCGTTCAGATGCCACAGCCAAGCTCTTCTCTGACGAAGTGCCAGGAAAAGCTCCTGAGAGGAGGAGCCCTCCTGAGAAGGTTCTTTGACATCGCTGGAGAGGCGATGAATCAGCAAATGCTACATATCCCATCCCATCTATCCCATCCCATCCCTTCCCATCCCATCCCATCTCATCCCATCCCATCCCTTCCCATCCCATCCCATCTCATCCCATCCCATCCCTTCCCATCCCATCCCATCTCATCCCATCCCATCCCATCCCATGGTTCTGTCAGCATGGGAGCATGGGAGGAGGGATGGAGGATCCAAACTGCCTTGGGAACAGGGATGGTGACTACAGGCTGCCTTGGAAATGCAGACAGAGGATCCAGGCTGCCTTCAGAGTGGGGATAGAGGATCCAGGCTGCCTTGGGAGTGAGGATGGAGGATCCAGGCTGCCTTGGGGACATGTGGGTACAGGTTTCCTTGGGAGCAGAGATGGTGGTTACAGGTTGCCTTGGTATTCCAGCTCCAGGTCGGGGAGCTGGAGTCACCCAGGGGCTGTTGCAGTGCTGGGACATGGGGCAGGGTCACCACTGGCACCCTCTGTCCTCAATAGCATCATCAGTAGTGTTGGAGTGACCTTAGCAAGGGTTTCTGAAGATCCTGGATAGCCTTGACAGCCACATCTCCAAAATCCTCATTCCCAGGCATTGACACGTTCTCATCTGAACACATTCCAGCCCCAGATATTAACTTGGTCCAGCCTCATTACCCACTCCCTGGCAGATGAACATCTTTTTGTGTATCCCAGCCAAATCGCCTCCCTCCCCCTCCTTTTGCACTAATGAACACCATCCCCAGGTATTCACTCCGTGGATGGATCCATCCCCTTTCCACTGCGGAACCTTTCTGTCCCTGACAGCAGGAGCCCCAGCCATGTGCCCAGATTGATGTCACCACGTTCCAGACACTGTGTCCTCTTGCAGAGCAATGGAGCACAAAATGCAGGAGATCAGTGCGGCAGAACGCGCGCCGGGCACGCCTGGCAAAGTCACTCCTCTGGCAGAGAAGGCCACAAGAGTTCCTTGTCCTTGACCACTGCCTGCTCCTCTGCTCCTCCTCAGAGACCTCTGCTCCCAGGGAAACTGGGAAACCCTTCTGCTAATGCTGGCGTGGTGGGGAGAGCATCTTCTCTCTTGCATGGATGCTGAGCCTGGATTTGCAAACTCTTCTTGCCTCCAAAAGCAGCTTAAACATTTCGGCTCTCAAGTGAAGGGCAGCCATCACCCAGCACAGCACTGAAGAGGTTTAAGTCAACCCCAAACCATCCTGACCCACTTCACTCCCTGTAGTCAAGGAGATTTTTCCTCTTTGGAAGAAAAGAGATGGCACTGGAGGGCCTGATTCTCATTTACACTTGAGCTGCTCTGAACATTAAAGGGCTCTGGGAGCTGCATTTGCAGCCTGGAGAGGCTGGAGTGGGAATGAGGATCCAGCCCTTGAGCTAACGAGATGCTCAGCACCTTCCAGAACAGGCCTGGAGTCGGAGCCTCCCTTCTCCACAACACTCCAGGTGCCAGCACCTGGGGCAGGGGATTCTAAAGAACCCAGGCAAGATCCATTATGCTTTTTAGGAAAAACTCACATTCCCAGAGACCTGCCCTGTGAGCTGCCTATCCCACTGCAAATTCCCACAGCTCCAGGCAGGGATGAGCATCACCCTGTGCTGACTCCAGCTCCAGTGGCAGCCAGTTTGCATCAGTCCTTTGGCACTGCACTCACTGGGAGGGCTTTTTCATAGAATCATAGAATTGATTAGGCTGGAAAAAATCTCCAGGATCATCAGGTCCAACATTTAACCCACCCACTGCCAAGGCCACCTCTAACCCAAGTCCCCAAGTGCCGTATCTAAATTTAATTTAAATCCCTCCACAATCAGTGACTCCACCACTTAGGAAAGTCTGTTCAACACATTTCTGATGAAACCCATGGAATTATGCTGACAACAAAATGGTTTTGACCAGCTGGAGAGGAAAAAAATTCCCCAGACCCTCCCTCCCTGAAGCATTTTGTTGAAGTACCGGATTTTGGGGTGTGCATGCCCAAAACCACATTCCCACACAATTAAAATGAAGATTTATGGAGATCTCCCAGTTTCTAAACCCAGGCTCATCTTCCCACAGGTACCTCCAGGTGCAAAGGGATGGAATGTGTTGTTTGAAGGAGTGCACTCAGCTGTGGCCATAGAGGTTTGTCTGGGCCATGGAGGCACTGGGGGGATGCAGTTAATGGGAATGAACAGAAAGCAATGAGGATGCTCCCAAATGGAGATGGATCCTACCTGTACGTATTTATATCTGTGACAGAAGCAGCCACAAGTTGTCTTTATGTTACATAACTCCAGCAGAACTTCCTCAGAATTTATCCCAGTAAACCAAGCCCCTCACCATGGTTCTGTTATAGCTCAGTGGCTGAGGGTGCATCCCCACCTCATCCTTCCCACAGCTGGAAGCTGCCCAGAGCTGTTGCAAGCCCTCCAGGGCATCTGGAGAACCGCAGGTGGGTTTGTCATGGAGCTGCAGTTCTCAGCACCGGGTCACAGATGGATTTCCTGATGGGAGAATTTGAAATGAGGTGTGAATCTGGAAAAACCACGGCCTCAGGGTCAATCCACTCTGAAGGGGGTTTGTGATCAATTTGTGCATCTGCTGGAAATGATGTTTGAGGAGGACCAGAGCAGTGTGAATTCAGGATTATGTTAATGAGATGAATAATTTCAGGTTAAAAAAGAATTAAAGAGCAGCAAACCTTTGAAAAACGCTGAGCTGCTCATGCCGATATCTCTGAAGTGAAAGGCTTTGTTTCACAAATGCCAAAACATTTTGCTGAGCTATTTTTGAAAGCTCTGAAAAGCTTTTTCCCCTCTTTTCCTTCTCTCCAAAAGGTGAACCAGAAGTGGAATTAATTGACAAAGCCAAGCCCAAAGGCTCCGTTTCCCTGGCTGCAGGAGGAAATTGCCACGTGGGTGAGCCACAATGGGTTTTGTCTCCCTGCTTACTCTGGTGCTGATTTTCCCTCGCAGCATCCCCAGCTCCAAACCTGCCAGGCACAACTCCTGCTGCTCCAGCCACAGCCTCAGCTGCAAGTCCTTCAGCTGGTCCTTGTCTCCATATGAATAATATATTTTTCCTCGCTACATGGGGGAAAAAATAATCAGTGGGAGATTTATTTTCCAAAAAGACGCACAGCCTCTTTTGTCTCTGTCTGAATAGCGAGTGTTGAATTAATGAAAGATTATGGAATAACCACAATCTTAGTTTTCCATTTACTTGTCCCACCTGTGTTTAAAGCTGTTGTTGGGATAAGGCACTGAGGGATTGGCATGGGGAATAAATCTGCCCTAAGGAAGGGGAAAGCAGGGCTGAAGGGGTGGTTTTACTTCTCTCTTGCCTCATTCCAAGCCAAGCCATAGTAAAACACAGTGTTTCCAAATGACTTCCTGGCTAATTCCACTCCAGGAGAATAAATCTGAGCCAGGGACAAACTCCACAGCTGGGAGAGATTACTTTTGTGACATGCCACCTTAACTGCACCATGACACCCAGCTGAAGGAGGAGAGGACCCTTTCATCTTTTGCCTGACACAAACTGACTTTGGGAGTTCTTTTGGAGATGCCAATGACTTTTCACTGCTCCAGTCCCAGTCTGAGCTTGTTACATCCTCCCACCTCTCCTCCCACCTCTCCTTTGGTCTTCTGCAGGGAGAACTTGTGTTATTTCCATGTTTCATGCAATTTATTGCATTACAGCTTTAACATTTTCCTAAGCTTTGCCCCTTCCCACAGCTGAAATACCCCCTAAAATCCAGCTCAGCTCCCCCAGCTCCCTGCAGGAAAAAAAACCCCCTGCCTTGTTTTTCCTATCTCCAAACAAAAAAAAAAAAAAAAAAAAAAAAATCCCCAACCCAATAAAAAAATAAAAAACCCCAACCACGTTTCCTCTTAAGGAAATAAAACCACTTGCTGTATCTTTATATATCATAAAGGTGCCGGGAAGGGCACAAACACCATTTTTATTTTTTAGGTTTGCAATTCACATTTAACCTGGAGCCATCTGTTCTGTGAGCAGCTTGGCAGTTCCAGGGATGAGATGTTCCTCTGCACACACGGCTCTTGCTCCAGCTCACTCCATATTCCAGCTGCTGTAGGCAGGTGGTTCCTGGCTGCTGCTTAGTGAGCCCATGGAGCTCCTGGATGGGAATGTTTCTCCCCCTGCCAATGCCCTCAGCCCCAAAATTCCTCTGGGAGCAGCCAGCTGAGAGCTGCTGTTACTGTTCAGCATGGAGTTCCCAGATTTTAGGATTTATGGTTGTTTGAGCCCCTCCAGGAACGCCCCTGGGCTCACAGCTCCTTCTGGAGGGGAGACTCTCACGTCTAGTGAAGGTTGGGCTTGCAGCGCTGCCTTCCTCTCCACACAGCCTCAGGAGCACCTTCTCCACTCCTTTCCTCAGGAAAGATATTTTTGGGACTGGTCTGTGTCTCTGGAAATCAGGCTGGAATTGGGCCTCAGGGTTTAAAAGCCTTGAATGAAGAGGTTTGTCCCACCCACATCTCCTTTCCCAGCCAGAGGCATTGAGATGTCCAGAGATTTTATTCCAGGCAGCTCCTTAGAGGGCAAAATACCCCATAAGGAGACATCCCATCCCTTCCCTCATCTCCATCCCCTCTCATGAGGTCACTTGTCCTTCCCAGAGGAAGCCACCACCAGGACTTTGTCCCATTCCAGCAGAAGGCTGGAATTTCTTGACCATGGAGAAGGATGACCCAAATTTCCCAAGGGCTCTGGCCACCTCCATGACACCTTTACAGTGGCTTGGCCTGCAGAACCACGGAATCATGGAATCATGGGATCATGGAATCATGGGATCATGGAGTCATGGAGTCATGGAATCACTGAATTATGGAATCATGGAATAATACAATAATGGAGTCATGGAATGATGGAATTATAGAATTATGGAATCATGGAGTCTTGGAGTCATAAAAAGTCATAGAATCATAGGATTATAGAATCACGGAGTGGCCTGGGTTGAAAGGGACCTTGAAGCCCCCTCAGTTTCATCCCTGCCCTGGGCAGGGACCCCTTCCTCTAGCCCAGGCTGCTCACAGCTCCATCCAACTTGGCCTTGGACACTTCCAGGGATGGAGCATCCACAGCTTCAACGACACAACACCTAAAGGTGAGAGGTGCCCTGGACATGTCCCCAAAAGTAGGACCAGGAGTGTCCCTGTCCCACGGAGACGTGTGAACTGCCTCCTGACACTAAGGAAATGCAAGAAAGCACAGCCCCTGCCATTAATGGACATTGCTCATTACTAACCAATAACCAATGGATTTGTCATATCTGGGATTGGCTGAGCATGGAGGGAAGGGCTGGGAAGTGCCCCCAGTGGTGTTTCTGCCTCTCCCAGCTCTGTGTGCAGGGCAGAGCCTGATATTTTATTTATCCAAAGGCTGGCAGAGCCAGAAGGACATGGAGCAGAAGGGGGAGCCTGGGTGAGTTATTTTCATTTTTATGTCCATTAATGCCCTTTAATGCAGCATCACTTTTAACTACTCATTCCTTCTCCTCACTGCAAAAATCCCTGCCTATTTCTCCTGCAGACACAAATCCAGCCTCAGGATTGGTTCCAAGCAGTGAAAATCTTCAACTACCCTCAATTAAAGGGCATCTGGGGAGCAAAGGCTGCTGAGAGGTGACAGCAAGTGTCCCTCCATGCCAGGCTGTGACCTGTGATGCTCTTGGGGTGGGGCAGGCTGGTGCCACTGGGATTGACACAGGGAGGTTTCCTCATTCTCTGGACACCTTTTAATTGTGGTGATGGGCTCATGGGCACTGAGCAGATTTGTGGGGTTTTGTCTTTGGTTAGCAGGGAAAAACAGGCTCTGTTTCCCACTCTGAGCAAGTCCTAGGCACATGTCCAACACCAAATCCCAGCACTTGCATCCTGGACCAGAAGTTTTTGGACATGAAGCATCATTTTTGGAGTGACAGTTATGTTTTTATTTGAATGCAACATTAGCTTTGACAAATATTCCACAAGAACAGCTGGATGCTGAGGGTTTCCTTTGTGCCCATGGGTACTTCCATTACATGAAGCCTTTTCTCTCCACACTTCACGTATTCTGTCCTCAAGACATGACATTCCACCTCAGTCTTTGGTGACAGAGGAAGGGTTTCTTTTTCTCCCCATTTTTTTTGTTCCTAATTCCTCAGTTTTCTCTCCTGCAGCACTCTTGGAATTACCCTTATGGAGACAAATCTGTGCTGCCCACATATGGCTCCTAGAGCACTCAGAAATGCTCTTTCTCTGTGGCTGCAGCAATAAATGTTATTATATAGAAATGTTGTGTTATCCCTTTGTTAGAGCTATGAGGGGAAGGCAAAGGAGCTGCAGGTGGGGAGACTTTGAGTGTGGGGTTTGGGGAGAGCGTGGGGTTTGGAGAGACTCTGGGTGTGGGGCTTGGGGAGACTCTGAGTGTGTGGTTTGGGGAGACTGCATGTGGGGTTTAGGGAGACATCAAGTATGGGGTTTAGGGAGACATCAAGTGTGGGGTTTGGGGAGACTCTGAGAGTGTGGGGCTTGGGGAGACATCAAGTGTGGGGTTTAGGGTGGCTCGAGCCACCCCCTCATTGGGATTCAGAGCTCTTGGGGAGCAAACCTTCAGCATTCCCTGTCTCCCTCTGTGGGGTTAATCCATATCATGGCAGGCAGAGTTTTTCATTTTAGTAAAGCAAACCCCTCCATGTCCTGGGTGTTCACCTGAAAGCCATTCCTTGAAGCAGGGTGACCTTGCACCTCTTCCCTCCTGTCTCTTCCTTTGTCCTGCTGTGCTGGAATGGCCCTGCCTTCCCAGCCCTGCAGTGCCTGGCATGTCTCAGCCTCTTCCAGCTCTTCAGTGCTGGTCCTTGATGGAACCCAAGTAGGGGCAGGTGGACAAAACCAAAGGGATCCTGTGTTCAAGCCCTTTCCTGTGGGGAGGATACAAACCCCTGGATTGTCCACCTGGTGGGCTCAGGGACTTGGGACAGCTCTGCTTGATGAACCCACTGTGCCCACCAGGAGAGGGGCAAAATGCCAGGGCCAGGAGGGAGGTACAGGAACCAGGGGAGATGGAATGGTAAAGTGTGGGGCAGAAGGGCCAGGAGTGGATAGGAGTGCCAGGGGTGGGATGCAAATACCAGGAGGCAGATGGAAGAATCAGGATGGAGATGGAAGTACCAGGAGGGAGATGGAAACAGGAATGGGGAGATGCAAACAGGAATGGGGAGATAGATGGAAACAGGAATGGGGAGGTGCAAACAGGAATGGGGAGGTAATAATGGCAATGGTGAACTGGAAACAGGAATGCTGAGGTCCAAGCTCCAGGGATGAGATGGAAACACAGAGAGAGATGCAAACAGCAGAGGTGAGATGAGAACACCAGCACAGGAAGCTCCAGGAGGGACATGCCAGCACCTGGCAAGAGATGTAAAGCTGGAAGTCACAGGGGTGAGATGGAAGTGTCGGGGTGAGATGGGAACACCAGGAGCTTTTCACCTCTTCCTTGGATCCAGATCACAGCTCGAGCCTGCTGCCCTTTGGAAAGTTGTCCAGAAATCTGTGCTGGAGCTTGTTCCCAGCTCCAGAGGTGTGAGGTGGTAGTTTCCTCACCCCAGTGCCCCCTCCCTGGGCTCACAGAGAGGCTTTGGGGTGCAGCTGGATCACACAGCTGAGACAGAGGGAAGGCTGGGCTCTGGGTGATCCTGGGAGGAGGCACTGAGATAAAAGCATCTCCTGCTTTCCTTCACAATTTCCTTCACAATTCACTGAGATCTGTGCACATTGAGTGCTTTGATATAGGAACAGCAATATCAAACGCATCCAGGATCAGCTGGAATATGGCCAGGGGAAAAAAAAAAAAAAAAAAAAAAAAAAAAAAAAAGAAAATAGATGTGAAAATCCCTGTGAAGGCAAAGTGAAGAGCAGCTGAGACTAATAAATTAAAAATACACAAGTCACCTTTGTCCTTCAGCGTGCCGGCTTGGACTGAGGGATGGGGAAAATTCCCTGTGTTTGTGCTCAGGGGGGTTAAAAGCTGCTGATTTACAGAGGCAAAGTGCAGCTCTGCATCCCTGTAACGGCTCCCAAGGATGCGGCCGGGATGCAGAGCACTGCTGGCTCTCTGGAGTCCTTCCCAAAGGTGAAACATCCACACTTGGAGGGCAGGCGATTCAGAGGGAAGCGCCAGATGAATTCCACTGCATCCCTGGCTTTGGGTTGTTATGAAGGGAAGGAAGGGAACGGCATCGGATCAACGGCGGCGTGCTCAGCCCGACCTGACGATGCTAAAGAGATTATTGAAGCCTCAGGAATTCGGTTAGGGCTGGAATTGGCCAAATCAATCATTGTAAACCAGTTCTTCGATGATCTCTGCCCTCTTTTATTTGGTTTAGGAAAGGCTCACGGTGGCACCGGGATTTTTACAAACTCTTATGCAAAACCCCTGTGTTAAGTGCAAGATTCCTCTCTCGTAATGAGGCGGTAAAATTTCCCTTTCCGACCCAAACAAGACATTTTGGGTTTCGTTTTTGCACAGGGGGACCTTTCCTGGTTCTTTAACAAAGGCATAAACTGATATATTTTTATCGATTTTCTTGTTCCTGAAAAACAGATTTTCGATAGAAACCTCTTTTACTTGTAAGCCATAAAAAAAAAAAAAAAAAAAAAAAAAAAAAAAAAAAAAAAGGAAAGAGAAAGCGGCCAAAACACTGCAGGGGAAAATGTTATGAAATATCAAGGAAAACAACTTTCTATCATGTTTCTGATACTTTCCAAAAGACTTCCTCTCCTGCTAAGAAGCAGGAAAGGCAATTTGGGATCAAACCCATCTTATCTCTTTTTTATTCAGGGTTTTATTTGGATTTTGGAGTTGAACTCTGTCTTATCCCTCCTGCTCCAACCTCAGAGGGTTGAACGCTTTTGTTCCCAGCTGGATGGGCTCTATCCCAACGTGAGGTTTTCTGCCCAGGACATCATGGAAACACATCCCACCAGGAGCATCCCAAGGCTGGTAGGAACCACATGGCACCTACAGCTACTAACCCTGGAGAAAAAGTATTATTGCACTTTTTTTGGCTATGATTTTGAAAAAGCCTTGGCTTTGCCCTCTTGCTGGCAGATGAAGATGCAACATTCCCAAAAACTCTGCTTTTTCCTCCCCAGCCTGTGTCGAGTGTCTGCAAACTTCTCTGTGCTCCCACCCTTTCCCTTTTTCCCTTTGAAAATTTCAATTTCAAGAAACCATCTCTTGTTTTTGGCGGGGAGGGAAGCAAACAGAGGGAAAAGTGGCTGGTGGCACTGACCTGCTCATCCTTTCCAAGGCTGCATCCCAGCCTCTCCTGAGCAGGGACAGACCCTGCATTAATTTAGGAGGGCTTTTATTTCTCTGTGGCGGGAAATGGGGAAAAATGTGCTAATCCACTTTTTTCTCATGTTAAGGCTCATGTTGGATGTTTCCATGTGGCATGGCTGAATTTTCTGGTGTCTCTGTGATGGAGGCTGCTGGGCTGGGCTGCTCTTCACTTTGGGGGCTCTAAGAAGTAAAGGGAAAAGAAAACATCAAATATCTGTGTGGTCCTGGGCTGCCATGGCCAGGACTTGCCTCTTCCACCCAGAAAATTCAGCCAGGTTTCATTTTTCTTACATAAAAATATATATTTTTCATATTAAAAATGTCCTTTTAGCTGAAGGAGAACCAGAGTCTCTGCTGCCACTGGTTGAGGACCAACCCAGTGGGTCAGGCACACCCAGAGGGTGAATTTGCTCTCAACTCCCTGTCCCCATCTCTGCCTTGGGAAAATATTTCTGTATTTTCGTTAAGGCTGGCTGGGGAGCTGAGCTGAAACACTCAAATGGTCAACAAGAAAAGCAAGATGGATTTCCCACCCCTCGGGTGAAAATAAGCAGATGGAGGCAGATGTAAAAAAAATTAAAATTAAATGCCGGTATCATCCTAAACACAGGGAAACACATCTTGGATCCTGCAGAGTGAACCTTTGGGCTTTATTCCCCCAAACCAAGCCTCGTTTTCTCGCAGGGGAGGAAGAGCCAGGCTCGGGGAAGGCGTCGTTCAGACAAGCGGCCCCACCGGCTCCTCCTCGGGCTCTGAATAATCCCGAGGCTGCAAAGGAAGCCTTCGGCAGGCAGTCACCCTCCAGCGAGCCCGGGATGGGGTCGTTGGGGCTGCACAGAGCTCTCTGAATTGAAGCAGTGGAGTGTGAAATAGGAATTACTGACAGCTCTTAAGTATATCAAGAGAACAGCCCTATTCCTTAATACAGAGCTGCTAATAGACATCTAAAGACCTATAAAGCAGACAATTCCTCTATATCATCCTAGTTAAATCAATGTACTTATATTACTCTCATCATTTTCCCTTTAACGTTTATTACATTTTGCCACTGTAATTTATTTTTTCATATCCATCAGCCGATTAAAGACTTTATTCTGAAGATACACACACAGCCTTGTGACCTACTTGAGGCTGACCAAGGCTGTTAAATAAAAGCAATTTGGTGGAGGAGGTTGGAGGGGTTTTGCCCTCCCTCTCTCCCTGTTTTTCTTGCCCTTGCACGGGAGCACGGGAGATGGGAATGTGGCACTGTCCCGATGCCAGCACGCTCGTGTGTCCTTGGGAAGACTTTTTACTCTGATTTAAACAGTCCTTGTCATGCCTGGAGGCCTGAAACATCCCGAGCTCGTGGCTTTGCCTTCCCAAGCCAGGTGAGCAGGGCTGGGAGGCCATCTGAGCTCCCGAAGTCGTTCCCCAGTTGATCCATCACCTCTCCACCATCCCACGCTGGTGACACCAGGAAGGAGCAGTTCTTGAGTGCCATCTATTGATGCCTAATATCGGAGGTGCAGGAGAGCACCCGGAGCAGGGCAGGGTCCCCCTGTCCCCATCGCCTTCAGCCCTGCCCAGATTGCCTCTGCTCGGCCATGCCTGGACCTGCCTCCTCCTGAGCTGACCCCTGCTTTGGCCAACCTTCTGCTTTTTATTCATTCCTCTGCCTGAATTATTTAAACATCCCCACTTAGACTTTTATGTGTCCGGAGCCACTCCTCTTCCTCTACGTCCAAAGAACTTCTCCCATGGGAAAGGAAGGAATAAATTATTCTTTCCCTGTTTGGGCCTGTGTTCACCCAACACTCCCATTTCATTAGATTTATTGCCCTTTTTTTCACCTTTAAAAAAAATTTGCACAGGTATCATTATAATGGAAGCAGTATAAAGACAAGTTTTTCTCAGTTTTCACATGATGCCAACAAGGAGAAGCAAAGCAGTGGGGGATGGGGAGGGCTTCAGGTCATGCTGGTACCTGGGGGGAGTTACTGACCAGGAGGAAATAGAAGGAAAAAAATTGCTGCATAAACTGACTGAAAATAAGATGGAATGCCTGAAAACAGGAAGGAATGCCTGAAAATAGGAAGACCATTCCATAATCTTGCAGGGAAATAAGCACCACATGAGGCAAGGATTAGGAAACCCAAAGCTTTTATGCGAGGGGCTGTTGGATGTGGCTTTCTATTAGGAAACAGTGGAGTTGGGATGCAGCAAGATCAGCTGTTCTGAGCTTTTTAGTTGTATTTATTATTTACCGTGGACATTTATGGTTTTTTATTTATTGCTGTAAATAAAGGGGAGTTGATTTGACCTCTTCCCTCCACTTCCCCCTCCAAAAATACAGCCAAGAGCAGCAGCACACCTGGACCTTGCAGGATGAAGAGCATTCCTGGGTAAGAGAAGGTGGATCTTGTCCAAACAGCCACATCAGGAAGGATAAAAAGCCGAAACTTCTGGCACAAAATCACCCAGAGATGGGAGGGAGGGAATTCAACTCCCCCATTTCCATCCCAGGTGCTCAGGGCACCTTTTCCTTGACAAAGCCACCTCCCAGGACTGCAGCTTCCAGAAGTGACTATTTGCCAGTTTCATTCTCCCAATTCTTCCCTCCTGCCCCAGAGAGATTCCCCAGCAGCTCATGGTCGTTATCTCAATGAGACCCTGAGCTCCAATCCTCAGCATTTAGCAGGGAGGGAATGGCAGCTTGGAGGGTGCTTCACTCCAGGAAATTATCTTTTCTCCCTAATTATTTCCATTTTGTTTGGCTCAGTGATGCCAGGATGCTCTTTGTGCCTCATTCAGAGGCCATCCAGGGAAATGACTCTTTGAGCTCCACAAAAACGATGCCCTGGATGCCAACGGATGCAGCTCCACTTTATTTTTAAAGATATGATTATTTCCACACTCCCATGGTCATTGGAGAGCCCACGAGGATCAGGGACCTTCATGGAGGTTAAAGATGGGAACGCTGCCCTGCTTTGCACCAAAACACTCCTTTTTGACTGCAAAATGGGCAAACTAAGCAAAGTTTTCCCTGTGGAGCATAACTGGGAGTTAGTTACCTTGGGAACGAGATTTATCTCTTCCCTTGTTCATGCTTAATCCAGGGAGGGCACTTTTAATAACCAATTGATGGGAATTGCTGGGGATAAATTATGCATCCTGGGCCCAGCAGTGAGTTATGGACTTCTCCCTCCTGCTCCAGCACACAAGGACCTGGCTCCGAGCTGCTCCCATGCCCTTTGGAAGTGGAAAATCCATTGGAGATGGAATTTTTCCTGGCAGAAAGGATCCTTTTGACTTTCCCAGCCCAAACCCCTCAGCCTCATTTGAAAGTAACCAGGTTAGTGTTGGCTCCAAAGTGCAAACAGACCCAGGAAAACGTGGAGAGGATGAGGAGGGGATGGAATATGATATTTATATTTAACATCTATAAAATATACATCACACTCTTGCAATGAATACAGGGAGGGGTCCTCTCTTCATTCCATAATCTCAGCAAAAACCTTCCAACATGGCTTGGAAATGACATTTTTTAAAATTCATCCCATTTAAAATATTAATCTCGCATGTTATTAATAACGTGGGGCAGAAATGTATATTTTAAGTGGAGGTTTTTATCATCAGGCTCTCTCTTTAATGCGCAGTTTGTCCTTTTCCTGCAGACATCCATCCTCTGGACATCGCTGGGAGATGAAAACTTAAATCGGAGTGGCTCTTGAATTTTTCATCTGAGCCTGATTCTCTCTTTAATATCCTATATTTATAAAATAATCATCGTCCAGCTCGCAGGGCTGGTAAAAACAAGCCTGATGTAGATGTGAAATGCAGTCCTGTCTATTCCCATCTTAATTTGCAGCTTGTTCCAGGTATCCACAAAGCCAGGAAAGTTATCCTGGATGTCCATCACCATCCAGAGACTTGGAGGGGTGCTCAGTCCTTGTCAGTTGTGCCAGATTTGCGTGAGATGGGACAAAACTGCCCTGGCTTTGAGGGTTTCCATTCATTTATTTGGGGTTTTCCATGAGGTTTTGGGGGTTTCCATGAGTTTTTAGATGTTTCCAGAGTTATTCTCTGTTTCCAAGGTCCCTTTTGCCAGCCTGTTTTTCCAGGACTTGCTCCCTTTCCAACGTAGACACAGTTGGAATCCTAACCAACCATGATTTTTGGGTTGCTACAGGGTAGAGGAATACACTAGCTTGATAATTACTCAGGGAGATGCTTCCTGCCAGCAACCCTTGGATAAATCCAGGGCAGGACTGTGCAGCTGGGACGGCCCCAAGCTTTCCCTGCTTTCCTGGGGTGCTCACCACCAATGGGACACTTCACCTCTGGAAATCCAGCCAGAAGATCTGGGGAGGGAAAGGTTAAACCAAGGAAATAAAAACTAATACAGCGGCTTTTCCCTTGACTTCTCTGCCTTGGCACCCGCCCGTTCCTGCTGCTCAGGAAGCATGTCCCATCTCCCAGAATCACGGGGGATGCTGCCAGCCTGGGCTGGCATCACTTCTCTCCCCTCTCCCTGATGTGCTCCCACAGTTGCGCCCCCTGTGTCCCACCCTCCATGAGCTCTGGATATCCCACACCCCACTGAGCCCGCTGCCCTGGATCCATCTGGAAGCAGAGGGTGGGACCCTGCCATGCCAAGGAAACAATCGTTTTTAATTAAATTCTAACATCAGGGGTTTATCACAGGCATCAGGCAGGCAGAGCCTGGCACTCGTGGGCAGACTCTGGCTTTGCCAAGGAAATCTTTCTGGGCTGTGGGATGCTCAGCCACCCTGGGATGGTGGTGGGAAAGGCTTTCCCTGCATATCCACACCCCTCCTTCCCTCTGTCCCCGCTGCCCTTCGGACAGTGCTCAAGGAAAGGGAATATCTGCAGCCCAGGGAGTGACAGCAGGAGCTGGCACCGCCCCAGCGTGAGGAGCACTGCCTTTAATTAACTCCCAGCAAAATTGGCAGGGCCTTATCTGGAGCCTCCACCAGCACATTGCAGCCCCTGTCCCGCCCAGCAGGAAAAGTGGGAAAGGGAAGGGCAGAGGGAGCTGGAGATGCTGCTGGGGACACAACTGGTGGCAGCAGCGCCCGCCCAGCTGGGCTCACAGCACTCAGTGCTCCACGCTCCCAAGCAGGAAGGCTCAGCCTTTATTTCCCCCTCCTTTAAAAAATATAATAAAAAGAAATCGCATCCAAGGCTGTTTCGTTTTTCTTTTTTCCTTCTTTTTTTTTTTTTTTTTTTCCAGCTGCCCCAATTATCCCATTTGTTCAAAGCAAAATCTTGCAATTCGAGGCAGTTTATTTATTCTGCCCAAGCCGTGTTTACAGCAGCGCATCGGAGCACTGGGGGTGAGTTAAGTGGTGCTGGGGGTTGGGGAGGGAAAAAGGGGGGGGGGGGGAAGCATCTTTTTGGGAAAAAAAAAAATTAAAATAAGGAAATTAGAAAGAGCCATTTTAAAGAGGCAGACATCAAAGGCATCATTTATATTTCAAATCATGGGGAAATAACTTTCTAATGAGGAATCATAATGGGGAAAGTGAAGATTCTGGCATTATTGCATTGCCAGCTTCAAAACCCTCCCATTGTTCTACTTGAGAGAGGAAAAATAAACCCTGAACCAGTCAATTAGAGGGAAGAGGGGAAAAAGTGGAATAAACTATTAATTTTTAAAGGAACAGCTCCATGGTGGGAAGAGCCTCCCTAAAAATTTTGGGTCTTGTGTTCCAAGCCTCCTGCTCCCCTCTCTTTTCCAACCTGGGTGTGGTGTTTAATTTATTTTAAGTATATCCAATCCATGCTAGTCCCATGGGGTACTCCAAGCACCTCCCACCACCCCCAAACTCAGACCATCACTATTTTTTGGGTCAGAAGGACAGGACTGATCCCAAGGCTGTTGCCCTGTTCATGACAACTTGGGTGTTAAAAAAAACTCTTGCTGGATAATCATCCAGGATTAATGAGTTGCTGTCTGGGAAGGACGATAGAGCTGCCATCAGTGTCACTATTGTCCCATTCAGAGGAGTCAGCTCTGCTTATGATTAATTATTATTATTGTTACAACCACTCGGGGAGCAGCAGGGGACAAAAAGAAAAAAAACATCCGAGGGGTTTGTTTGGAAATTAAATGCCCAGTTTCCCCTGTGGAGTGTTTAGGAAGAAAGGGATCGTGGTATTTGCAATGCCTGAGGAAGCAGCTCTGGGAAGATAAGGGCTGGTTGGGAAGAAGGGGCTGTGGAGATGCTGAGCCCAGGGTGCTTTTACAGAGCTGCTCTTGGCAGGAGCAGCAGGTGACTCTGCTGGCTGCACGTGCTGAGACAATGAACGCCCCTGGAGCTGGGAACATCCCCAAATCCATGGGAACATTAGGAATCATGGCCCATCCTGCTGGTCTGTGGTAATGCTGATCTCTGCCCCTTCCACTGAGACAATGAACGCCCCTGGATCTGGGAACATCCCCAAATCCATGAGAACATTAGGAATCATGGCCCATCCTGCTGGTCTGTGGCTCTACTGAGCTCTGCCCCTCCCACTGGCCCTTGGCTCAGCACCACGATGGCCACAATGGAGCTGCCAGGGGTCCAATCCAGCACTGGGATGGAGCAGAGAATGGACAAAGCTCATTCCATCCCTATCTCCTGCCAAGGCTTAAGGGATTTGGGAACTCAGCCTCAATTTTGTCTAATTCCTCTTGTTCTTTTTAATTGGACTCATGCATCTAAACCCCCTCGGCAAATCTCTGCTTTAATCTCCCCACGCCCCGGTTCATCATCTGTTCAATTATTAACATCTCTAATTACTATTAACCACAGCTCTCTTCCCAACTTGCCAGCTGGCTGCTTGATTCCCAGGATGGCAGGGGGGGATTTCAAAGAGCCCAGTGGTTTTTTGTGGGGCACTCAGGGATTTCTGTATCCTTTGGGAGCTGACAGACACCAGGATGGACCTCAGGGTGGCTTCATCCCATCCAGGGTTAAAGTGCTTTAAAGAGGGGGATGAGAAGATTTTAAAGGCTGAAAGAGATAATGAGGCCAGATGGACAATTACCAGGTGGGCAAAAGGGGAGGGATACAGCTCCTGGAATCACCTCCTGGATGCTCATCCTGATGCCTCAGGTTTCGCTTTTACATTTTTCAGATTCTGTGCTGATTTAGTGTGTGGGTCTGGGCTTCACATTATGGGATGGTGAGCTCTGCACAGAGCAGGGAGACAAAACAATTCCTGCTCCAGCTGGGGACCAAGGACAAATGATGCAGATCTCAGGCCCAAAAGCATAAACAACATGGGCTGAAGAGAGAAAAACAAAAAGGATGGGACTTCATAACCTAAAGCTGTAGTTGGACAATTAACCCAAATACGCAAATGGAGCAGAGCTGATCACAGTGAGAGACCCCATGAGTGGTTGTGCACTTTGGGACCATTTTGGTTCATCTTGGGTGCAGCCCTGGCTGGGCTCTCGTGCTGCCCAAGGTGGCATTGAGGAGATCCTTTTAATAAATCCCTGCTTTATTCTTTAGCTCTGTCCAGTCTCTCTTCTTGGTCAGCCTTCCCAAGGCATCAATCCACATCCAGACACCCTGAGTTTGCTGTGGGCCATTCCTTTCCTGTGCCTCAGTTTTCCTTCAAAAAGTGAAGCTTGTTGCTCCACCTGCAAACCCAGCCCTGAAATAAAATTCCTTAATTGGAACAAATGGAAGCAAAGCTTTCCTGTGAATCTTCTCCTTCATTTCAGATTTCCCTTCAATTCTGATTCCCCTTCATTTCAGACAGGAGAGGGGGATTTCAAATTGTCTTTTTGTACAGCATCCAGGGACTTCTGTACCCTTTGGGAGCTGCCAGCTTCAGGGATGGGGCTCAGGGTGGCTCCAGCTCATCCAAAGGCAGGTGTTGCCATAGGAGGTGATTTAAAGAGATGAAAGGCATGATAAAAACCCCAAACCAAGGGGGATGAGTTCTGTGCAGCACCTCCTGGAGGCTCATCCACATATAGGGGAGGCTTAGGCTGGATTTAGGAAAAGATTCTTCCCCCAGAAGGTGCTGGCACTGCCCAGGCTCCCAGGGAATGGGCACGGCCCCGAGGCTGCCAGAGCTCCAGGAACCTTTGGGCAGCACTCTCAGGCACAGGGTGGGATTTGGGCGTGTCTGTGCAGGGTCAGGGGTTGGACTGGATTATCCTGCGTACAACTCAGGCTATTTTATCCTGAGCTTGCAGTGGAATGTTACCATCCCGAGCCTCAGTTTCCCCCACCAAAATTTGGATTTCATGATACAGAACCTGCGAACCCCACCTGGGCAATAAAACCATAAGAAAAACAAATTGAAACAAAACTTTCCTATGGATCTTCCCTTAATTTCAGATTCCTGGTGGTCCTGGTGCCACACCAGCCTTTGGACCTGAGCACTTTGGCTTCTCCATCAGCACCACAAACTCAGGTGGAAATCCTGGTCCTCACCAGCCTCTCCCAGAAAGTTTGTCAGGAAGGAGCAGGGAGATGTTTCCCCCTGTATCCCACAGCCCAAGAATGTTTGTTATGCAGAATTGCTTGTGCTGCTCTCCTGGGAACAACGTTGGGTCTGGAGATAAATCCTTCCCGCGGCTACTCCGTGCCGAGGGGAGCGTTGGGATTCTGCCCCAGCACTGGCTGATTTATGTCACCAAGCAGCACAGCACGAGCTGCAATTTTTACAGTAAAATACACAATTGAGGCTGCATTTTCGGGTGCATATTTGAGCAGCTGAGCTGGAAATTGCCTGTTGGAATCACCCAGGAATTTGGGAGAGTTGGTGCTGCCGCTGCTGGAACTGGGAATATTTAAACTCAATGTGCACCAGTGGGAAGCTGCAAAGAGGGAAGCCCCTTTCCCTGAGTTTTTCACCCCAAATTTTCTGTCTGCATCAGCTTCCCTGCCTTAGTTTCCCCCTTGCATGCCCGATGTCCATTTTTAGAGAAGTGCTGGGACAGGAGCCCCTCAACACCACGGAGCTGCCAGCATCTCCATGGGCTCAGGCTTTTCCCTCAATGGATCAACACTTCCCAGCAACTGCAGCAATGAATTTTTCATAGGAGCTAGGAAATTTGAGCCCCAGTTTGGCTGTTTTATTAAGCACACAACAGGGATCCTTCAGGGGAGCCATGGTGGGCAGTTCTGGAGCCGTGATTGGCATGGTGGATAACATGGCACTACAGATGTTAATTCCTAATTTTCTGCAGAGCATCACCCCGGGGACACCGTGCTTGGAAAAGAGGAAATTTGTTCTGGTTCAAAACCTCAGGAGAGACCCAGCCCACTAGAAAGGGGAGAAGATTGAGATGACTCAATTAGGCATTGTGAGTTTGGAACCAAAGGTGTGGGGAGGTGAAGGGAAAAGGGGATCAGGGAACCCACCCACATCCCAGTTTTCTTCCCAAAGGGATGTGCAGCAACTTAGGCTCAAGATCAGGCTGCCATTCCATGGAATTGTTGGTAATTTTCCTAATTTCCCATTGCAGAAACTCCATTTTAATTGAAGGGGAGGATTACAGAGGCAGCAGATGAGAAAGAGCAATCTTGGCCACTAATTGAAATTAAACTTGTCCTCTGGAAAACGTCAGCCTCCACATGAATTCAAATGGTTGCACTGTGATCAGTGCAAATATTCCCAAATATTCCCACTGCTCTGCAGGGAGAGGGGCTGCCATGGCCAAAAAAAAGGGGTTTTATCCAAAATGAGTCATAATCTTGTTCACAACATCCAGAAACTGCCAAAAAATCCTCCTCTCCAGAAGAAAATCCGAGGCTGAAACCAGCCCAGAGCCACAGCACTTATGGGAAGGAGGAGGAAATCTAAATTTGGTGCTATGGATATTTTTTGGAGAGAGCTGGAGTTGCAAATCTTGGTGTATAAACATTAAGAGCATCACTTCAGGATGATCCCAAATTCCTGTTTCCCTGAAAAGGTGATCATGGTCAACGAGGCAGGAACAGTGAATATCATCCCATGGAAGGGAGAGGATTGAACGAGACACCCCAAAACCTGCAGCAATGCCAGGGATTTCTGGAAATAAAGCTAAAGTATTGCTTTTCCAGCTGGGAACATATCACAGTCCACATATTCCTCTCTGGATGCAGGAATGGGTTCCTGGGGGACTCCCTGTGCATGCACAGCTCCACTCAGCAGCACTTTCTGGGACTCCAGGATGTGCATAATAACAATCCATGGCCATTTTCCCTTTTGCTCCCCTGAAAAGTTCAGCCCAGGCTTTCTCAGGGCTCATTTCCAGCTCTCCAGTTTTCCCTGTAATCAACTTCAGGTGGGACAAGCCCCGAGCTGAGGCACTGCTGGTGCTCAGGGTCAAAGAAATGGGAAAATTGTTGGGGTTTGCCTTAAATCCCTTAAATCCAGGAGTCATTCAGGAGTCCTGGTTTTTATTGAAAAGCAGAGTTGGTGGCTTTGGAAGGAATGAGCTTGGAAAGAGGAGCTGCAAAAGAGTCAGGGAGGAGGTGGAGAATGAAAACCACCCACAAAAGGAGCTGGAGACATGTAAGGACTTCTTGAAACCATGGATCACTCCTGACACCTCCCAGACAACCTGAGCCACTGTTTGTGCCACCAAAAATAGAAATGTGTAGGGAAGAGCCAGACTGCTCTTGGAATAACTCTGACATGCCCCATTTGTAGCGGGTCCTTAAGTTTAGTGGTTTTTTTTCTCCTTCTGGCAGAATTGAGAAGACTTGCAGACCTCCTAGAATATAAATATCCATAGGGAATTGCTTCCTTTCCCAGGCTGCTCCAGGGCTGCCCGCTCCTTACAGTGATTTTTCCTCCCTCAGACGTGCAACATCAATGGGCTGCCTTTCTCCATCCTCATTCCAGGGATGTCAGCTCCACTGACAGCTGTCAGTCTCGACCAGCTCTGAAGGGAAGGAACACTCCCTGAGCATTGACTCTCCCGTATTTATGGGATTTATGGAATTTATGGAGTTTATGGAATTTATTTATGGAATTCCTAACGAAGGCTGGGATCACAATTGCCCATTGCCATCATCCATCCTGGAAGTCACACACAATTTGTTTCCCATTATGGATCTGCTGGAGTCTGAAGGAATCAACAGGGCCTGTTTTCCATGGTGCTGACATGGCACACTGGGGAGTAATGGGAATATTTTGGGATGTAATTCTGGTAAATGCTGCCAATGCCATTCCCCATTCCACATCTCAGACAGATTTCTCCACTAGATAGCCCATGCTCAGATCTTGGCTAATGGAAATCCTATTTTATTTTATTTTATTTTATTTTATTTTATTTTATTTTATTTTATTTTAATCCCACCTTTATTTTTTCTTTTTTTCTTTTTTCTTTTTTTTTTTTTTTATTATTATTATCCCTGGGTATGTCCTGATCTCTCTGGGCCCACTGGCTGCTTGTGAGGGATCCTGTGGGATCTGGATGCTGCAGAAACAAAGCCCCACCATCCTCCTCCCTGACTCAGCATCTTCACCTTTTGCTGTTTGAGCCACAGCAGCTCCTGGGTGTCACCAAACATTGGGAAGAAATTCCTTTTCCATTGTCCCGCATACAGGGATACACTTGTCCTCCCAAAGCTGCTGGAAAATGCCCTTTGATGGGGAAACACCACCTTCATCAGCAGATTTGGGGTCCCAAATTGGCAGCATCCCCTGGAAATATATAAAGAATAAATATAAATAGAGAAGGGATTTATTTTATTCTTGGAGGCATGGAAAGCTTTGGGGAAAAAATATGTTGGTGCATAAAGTGCTGGAAATTCAGTTGTTGGGTGGGGAATGATCTGTACAGGAGGACTTGTCTGTGCCTCCGGAGGAGAGGGACACACTACAAGGCAGTTTGAGAATGAACATTAAATTAAGGTGAGCAACGCTCATACCCAGCCTCCATGGAAAGGCTTGATCCCTCACCATCACATCCTGATGGAGGGCACCATCCCTCCTCCATCCTCTCTCCAGGGCTGCCACCAGCTCCTGGATACCTCTCAGTAAGACCCTGGTGGTTTGGAGCTTTTATCTCCCCAGGGAGACAAAAAAAAAAAAAAAACCAAAAAAACCTGAAATCAAGATATTTCACACAAGCTTTAGTGAGCTTCATATGCTCCCTGCTCACAGCCACCTGCTTCCAGATGGCCAGGACACGTTCCCATCTGGGATGGGAAACTACCTGACTTTTGGATTTCTTCCTCATCACACAGGCTGGGGATAGGGTGCTCCAGAGGACAAAAGCAAAGTGTTCAAATACTGACAATCCTGACAGAAGGATTTAATCCCAGGAACAAGCCTGGATGTGGCACTCGGTGCCATGGTTTAGTTGAGGTGTCAGGGAACGTGTTGGACTCGATGATCTTGAAGGTCTCTTCCAACCTTGTGTGATTCCGTGATTCTGTGGACACAGCCCCAAGCCTGACAGAATTCCAGAGATCTGGACAATGTTCCTGGGCATGTGGTGACTCCTGGGGTGTCCTGTGCAGGGCTGGGAGAGGGACTCGATCCTGGTGTGTCCCAACTCAGTATATTCTGTGATTCTGGAATGTCTCCTGTGCCCTGAGAAGATGGAAAAAGGAGATTTTTGGGCTTTGCCGTGAGAGGCGCACCCTCAGTGAGCCTGTCTGTTATCCCTGTGATCCAGAGCCGAGTCTTTAATAACTGGAGAGGACAAAGAGCCGTGCTTGTTGTCGGAGGCGTGCGGAGAAAGGCTGGGGCTGTAGCAATTAAGATAAGAGCCCTGTCTGAGGCAGCTCACAAAACCAAGGAAATGCCTTTAACCTCTCATTTCCTTGCTTTGGAGGCTCCTGATCTGAGCTGTGGTGTCACCATCTGTGACATTCCCTGGATTGTGGCTCCTAATGAATTACCAGCTGTATTTACTGATTTATTTACCCAGTTTTCCTTCCTGGCCATGAGCAGGCCCTGAGAGCTGTGAGGATGTGGGGTGATGTGAGTGCAGGGCTTTCATGGCACTGTTTGGTGACAGCAAGTGTGGCCTGTCACAAGTGTCCCCTCCCACACCTCGCTTCCCTTCTGTCAGAAATGGATTTGTAAAGAATTCTTAAAACTTGACAGAAAGGGAAAGGCTGTTGGGAAAACCAACACCTGCCATTGTAGAGCAGCATCCCATTGGGATGGAGCTCTGGAGTGCAATTTCTTGTGGATTTGGTGATGGAGACTTGCCTGGCTCAGCTGCTCAGTGCCACCATGGAGTGACACATCCTTGTCCTCCATCTGGGGACAATCCAAGCTGTTGATTGAATTCTGTTTTAATAAAAACATCTTGTGTAAAACACACAACTGCACCTGCCCAGGTGGTTTTGTCCCCAGTCACCCAGTGGGGCTGGAACCACTGCCATGGGCTCAGCCTTTAAAGTCAAGTGAGAAATGATGCTCGGTCCCAATTTAAGCCCCAGATCCTCCTGACACTGCTGTGGTGTGTGATCAGTGAGGAATGGGATGGTCCATCTGCTTCTCTGTCCGGGAGTCCTGAGCTCAGAGCAACGCCAGGAATTTCAATTATTCCTGCAGCTCTTGCTGAGGACAAACCAGCTCAGCCGTGCTGCATGTCCGTGCTCAGCAGCACAGATTTTAATTGGGAAAAGCCAGGTTTGGGGCTGTTGGGCATGTCTGAGAGCACGCCAGGGTGCTCAGGAGTCCAGAGCCATGACGGCTCCACCCTGGAGCAGGCTTAAGGATTTCAGCTCCTTCTGGCCCAGTGCTACTGTAAGTTTTCCCTGGTGTTCAAACCCTGACCCAAAATGAGCTGAGAAAGTTTAATGCATAATTGAAATAAAATTTCTATTTCCTCTTTGGATTATCTTACAAAATTTTAATTTCACAGAAAAGTCATTACTTCATTTGTTTTGCTAATCCTTCAGATCTGCTCCGCACGGAGGATGATCTGGAGCATTATTAGAGTCCCTAATAAGATCTCATTTCCTCCTCAAGGCCACTCGGTAAAGTCTGAACAAACAACGTGGAGCTGCTTCCTCAGCCGTGCTTTGGATGCACTGGGCTGGAAGTGGAGACATCCCAGATTTTCCTGCAAGTTTGTTGTGCTGCAGCCCTGGGATGGGACAGCTGCTGAGTGTTTGGGCAGCCACTGAGTCAGGAACCCCCAAAATACACCATGGAAACAGCTTGGCCAGGCAAGGAGCTGGATCCCAAGAGGAGCAGCAATAGGAAAAGGCATTTGGGCTGGAGGAGGAGAGAAGGAGAATGGGGAAGCTCAGCAAGGCCATAAAGGAGATGATTGGATGAAGCCTTTCAGAGATGCTCCTGAAAGTTCCCTCCATTCCAGAAGTGAATAAAATTCCCACTCTTGGCTGTGTCCTGCATCCTCCTCTGTCTCTCAAACAACCCAGCAGGAACAGCAAACTTTGTCCTTACTCCAGGGACAGATGGGAATGTGCTCCAATGGGTGCCATGGGGTCTCCATCAGGGTGGGGAGGGCAGAGGGGACCTCTCTATCTCCCCAGCACCTTCCTACTTCTCCCTTTTTCCTCCCAGGAGGCCAAACTTTGGATGCAGGCAGAGGCCAGCCAGGAGCAATGGGAAAGATGAAGATCCTGCAAAGGCTGGGGCCCCTTTCCCATGGAGCCAGGCTGGCAGAGCTGGGGGTGCTCACCTGGAGAGGAGAAGACTCCAGGGAGAGCTCAGAGCCCCTGCCAGGGCCTGAAGGGGCTCCAGGAGAGCTGGAGAGGGACTGGGGACAAGGGATGGAGGGACAGGACACAGGGAATGGCTCCCCCTGCCAGAGGGCAGGGATGGATGGGATATTGGGAATTAGGAATTGTTCCTTGTGAGGGTGGGCAGGCCCTGGCACAGGGTGCCCAGAGCAGCTGCGGCTGCCCCTGGATCCCTGGCAGTGCCCAAGGCCAGGCTGGGCAGGGCTTGGAGCAGCCTGGGACAGTGGAAGGTGTCCCTGCCATGGCAGGGGGTGTGGCTGGATGGATTTTAAGATCCCGTTTTTAAGAACCCCAACCTCTGAGGTATTCCCTGATTCCCAGAGCAGTAAGGGAGGAGCGAGCCCAGGCGGGGCCGGGCCGCTCCTGCCCGGGGCCTGTGGGGTTCCGTGGGATCACGGCTCCCACTAGTGGCTCCTTCCAAACGCACTCGCCTGCCGGATACCTGGAATTTTGCATCCTGGAATTTGGGGGGACCACCGGCCTGCTCTCCTCTGCTCTGGGGTGCACAGGAATGCTGCACAGAGCAGCAATCCCATTTCACCACACCCTAATTTTGCAAGCTGCTCCCCAGAAAGGCTCTTTTGTGCCACTTTACAACCCAAGAGGTGCCCAAATGTACCAGGAGAAGACCTGAGCCCTGTTTTGCTGAGATCTCCCAGGGAAAGAGGGGCCTGCCCACTAAATAAAAGGTTACAGGATGTCCTGGGAATGCTGGGCTTGCAGATCCTCTGGAAAATCAACCCAATATTTGCTGAGTTACTCTTGCAGCTCTTGAAGTGTTAATAAAATACGCAGAATACACTGTGAGGGAACCTGGGGAGCTTTGAGTGCCTCTGAAAGGTTAAACTGGCAGCTGGTCTAAGAGAAATCAGTGGAAAATTCGCATTTCATTGATCAGCATCCAGATAGTTGCTCCTGCTTTGTATAGTACCTCTCGTATCACTTAGCCTCCAAAATCCCCCAAATCCATCACTTTTTAGGTAATTACTGCTCCATTACATTGAGTTTACTGTGATCTACTCGCAATCATGGAATGAATTATCCCTTATCAGGGAATAAAAATGTGTAAGTTTGGGGGAGCAGGGAGAGAGGGGAATAAAGAGCAGAAAATAAAATCAATTCATGGCTCCATTAACACCCAACCACAAAGTTCCTCAGCACAGTCCATTCCTGTACCTACAGCTCCTGGGCAGCCAGCAAAGAGCCTAAAAAACAATTAGAGAATAGAATTGAAATCACCTTTTTAAGCAAAAGTTCTCGAGACGCCTCCCTGCGTAGATTTAATCAGGCGGGTATTGAGTGCTGGTGTGATAATTGATTATTAAATCACTATAAATACACATCTGTACAAGGCTCCAGTCCAATTTCCCCTCTGCAATAAATATTTCTCGAGGTGTTTATTTAATCCACGCCTGCCCACGTGAATTTGGGTGATGGATCTTCAGCTGCCTGGATGCAAAACAGAGCCCCGGCAACGGCGCCATCCATCAGCCACTAAGTTGCTGTTAATAACATTCCCTGGGGAGAAATTCCAGGCAAACAGTTATGAATTTAGTGATAGGGAGCCTCAATCTTCTATTTAAGGAGAAAAGGTGAAGAGGAGTGCAAGGAGAAGGCACTGAGCTGGGCAAGGATGGAGGGAAAAATTCTTGATGTGTTTGGGGTTGAAATCCATCCTGAAATGGCATTTTTTGTGTTTGCCCTTGCTTTTTAGGGCAATCAATCACAAACTGTGATTCCCCTTGCCTTGCCTCTCACTGGGGAGAGGATTTAGGGAGAGAGAGGAAGAGCAACTCATGAGCAAAGAGTCTCCAAACAGCTCTGATTGTTTCAGCCAAGCCCCAAACTGCAGAAATTACAAGGAAAAATGAACATTCATCAGAGGGATGAGGCTCAAACTGTGACAAGGATAATAAAAAATGTAAATAATAAAAAAATCCCTTTCTCCTTCAAAATCCAGAGTTTTATTCCCAGAGGTGCTGGTCTATGGCTTGGAAATGCTGTTTTCATTGATCTTGGCTACCCAAATGGGTTGAAAATGTCATGGTTTTGCTGCAAAACCAAAGGAGGGGATCTGCACAGCCAGGGGGTTGATGGACAGCAGCTCTGGAGATCTGTCCATCTTTCCTCCAGTCCATCCATCCATCCATCCATCCACCCTTCCATCCATCCTCCCACCCTTCCATCCCTGTGTTCCTCTGTAAGGTTTTCTGCCATTCTCTTCCTCCTTTAGCTGAAATTAAAATTTAACAAGGACAAAATAAGCCCTGAACGAGGAGATTTTCAAGGCTCTTTGAAGGTGTAATGAGAACAGGGAATGATGCATGATTAAACAGATGGAGAATCCAAATCCCACGGAAGGGGAGTGAGTGGCTCTGCCTTGGCCAGGCCTGAGCCCCTGCCCCACCCCTGCCATGCCCCTATTCATAAATGAGCACATTTTTAAAAGTTTCTTTTAAAATCCCTAAAAACTGCATTTTCCAAGAGGGAAACTGAGGCGGGGGGGTTTAGGGATCACTGATGTCCATCAGACCCCTGGAAATCTCTGGAGTTGAAGGGAAGAAGGGAAACTTCCCTGTTGTTCTTAGGGTTGAAATGCATAATGAAAAAACATTTTCCTTTGATTTTCTGGGGTTTCCATACTTTCCCAAGGAGTTTCCCAAGTTGGGTTGACCAACAGCTCCAGCAGAACAATCCCTAGCACCACGAGGAAGCAGCCTGGGGATATTTTGGGATAATTCACCTTCTTTTCTCTTTATTTATCAATATTTCCTGGTAGGGAGCTGCAAACTTTGTCATGGAAGATTCCCAGCTTGCCGTGATTATGGAGCTCACAAGGGATGCTTTATTAGGATTTTTTTTTCTTTTAAAGGTATTTCTCAGGATTATGTCACCTCCGTCCCAGATGCACCCATGCATGGATAAATCACTTCTTCAGTGTCACTTGTTGAAAGGATAAATGTTTCCGCTCCCAGGATATTTATTCCTTTTTGCTCTCATTTGACAGACAAATCACATCATCCCAGGATTTCCCCAGCAAACTTTGGAGCAGCCAACTTGCCTTCAGGGATTTATTTCACTATCAAACCGTCTTCTTCTGGAGGAGATGTGGAATTTTGGGTCAGCCTGATGGGTTTTGTGAACAGGCTGAGATTCATCACGGGGATTTACATTCTCTGGATTGACTGATGTAATTACATGTTCAACGAAGATGGGAATGTGATAGGGATGGAGCTGGGGTGGGAAAGCAAGGGTCTCCTGGCTGCCATTTTCCAGGTAAACATGAAGGTGGAGATGACTTTCCACCTCAGATGGTCCTTTGAAGTCCAACATCTTCGATATCGACTACTTCCTCCTGGGGGAATTGGAGGGACAGCTCTGATCTCTGCTCATGTGACAGTGACAGGACCTGAGAGAACAGCTAGAGCTGTGCCAGGGCAGGTTTAGGTTGGATATTGGGACAGTTTTTTCCCCCAGAGGGTGCTGGCACTGCCCAGGCTGCCCAGGGAATGGGCACAGCACCGAGGTTGCCAGAGCTCCAGGAGCCTTTGGGCAGCGCTGCCAGGGATGCCCAGGGTGGGGTTGTTGAGGTATCTGGGCAGGGGCAGGAGATCCCTGTTGATCACTTCCAGCTCAGGATATTCCATGATTTCTGACTTCCTAGAAGAGGACCCCACCATACCTGCAGCTGCAAATGCCCGTTTTCCCTCTGAAAGTCAGGGATTGTCTCACGAAATAGCCTGTGCAAAATGAAGGATTTGTACAACAACAGTACATAAAATCCTGAACTGCCAGGCTGCTCCTCTGGGTCTGGACATCCCTGTTTCCCCCTAAACCCAAAGGAGATTTTGGAGTCTACACCATTTTCTGTAAGAGCAGGGTGGTAGAAAAGCAGAATCCTCTAATGGCTCGGAGATGTTTTACAGACCTTAATAACTGTGGGCTCACAACAACTCAGCAAGAAATAGGGAATGTAATTGTCTCCATTTGCAGAAAGAAGAAAAATAGATACACACAAATCAAATGAGGAGCTGAGTAAAGCCTTACCAGGAGCTGGGGGAGCTCTCCATTACCTGATGTCTTAAAATCAGTGCTGGATCTCTTTATATCAATCATACTCTGCCTCTGCCAGGAAGAAGAAGTGGCTGGGTGAAAAAAAGGCTCTTTGCCTCTCTCCCTCCTTCCCTTTCTTCAGGAATGTGGTTTTCAACTGAAAAATGAGGAAAATTCACTTTTCTTCAAGCAGCTCCAGCCAGACTTTATGAGATTGGTCCTGATTTTTTCAAGGACATTCCCAAGGAAGAAGAAATGGGCCAGAATTGCAAGCGCCAGACTTCATACCCTCCTGTGTGAGAATAATCCTGGGATGTTGCAAGCAGCTTTGGCTCGATGGAAAACAAATCAGATCTTCAGGTATGATTTTTTCTCAAAATGTTTTGAGATGGGGGCAGGTTTGTCCTGATTTCCCCAATGTTCCCCCTTCCCACACATCCTGAGCATCACTAAAGCACTGATATGACTCCAAAAGATAAGTAGGAGAGGAATTTGCGGATTTAGAGGTGTAAGTGTGCAGGGACACCTTCCACTATCCAGGTGGCTCCAAACCTTATCCAGTCCAGCCTTGAACACTTCCAGGGATGGGGCAGCCACAGCTGCTCTGGGGAACCTCTTCCAGTGCCTGTGAAACATGAGGCAAACCAGCTGTTCTTTCCCAAATTGTTGAACATGTAGTAGGGAAGCTGAGAGAAATTAGAGCCTGGCACACAAATCCCGGCATGAATTCCATACCCAGCCAGTGCTGCCAAGGGTTTCTGTTTGCAAATTGCCTACAAACAGATTGGAGAAGTCCCCACCATACTCCTTGTTTGAAAATTTTTGCAAATTTCTTCATGGTTTGAGGATCAATTGGAGTCCAAAATGTGATTATGGAATCTACAATTCCCAGTTGCACAATTCCCACTGACTGAGCCATGGCCTTTTGATGCTTCTGCACCATAAATACACAAGAAAGGAGTCCAAAAGTCAGTTTTAAAGCTGGAAGGGAACAAAATCATCCAGCTGGACTTCCAAAAGCTCTGTTGATTGTTGCTCAAACTTCCCAAAAAAGCAGCTTTTAGGAGAAGTCAGTGGCTGGATTCAGCACCTTGAAATGGTGACGACTTCACTGCCTTCTGCAATTGGCTGAACTGAGGTTTAATTCCCCTCCTGTCTAATTTTTCTAATTTCAACTCAGCTCTTGTGACAGCTTTGCTGAAGATCCTTTGGCTCTCTGGAGCTTCTCCCAGTGCGGCTGCTGATGGACAATTCCAAGTGCTGTGCTTGAATTTTCTGAAGTCTGGACCCTTCATTTGCAAATTTGGGGTCCAAATCAAACCAAGCTTGGACACAAAGCAAGGGAACACCTCTGCTAAAACCCAACTGGCCCACCACAAACTGGGAATTTTGTGATCAAAGAGTGGTTTTGAAACATCCTTGGCAGGGAGGATCTGAAGGAAAAGTTTGTTTTCTAGGAAGATTCTCACCAGCAGAGCTCGGCTGGCTCTGTTCAAGGTGAGTGAGCACAAAAGGGTCAAGCTGCAGCTGTCTTTGGAATTAGAATAAATTATCCTCCTTCAGATGCCTCCTTAATGGCTCAGCTCTGCAGATCCCTCTCTGACCACATGCTGCTCTGCGGAGGTGAGCTGAGACTGCTCCTCATGATCAGCTCATTACATCCATGAATTATATGCACACAGCCAGGTTATGCAAAACAAGCCTGCTATTATTATTAAACTCCTGACACCAGCCCAGCAGCTGGAGGCTCCCTGGCTGTCATCCTTGACTCCTGGTGAACATGCTGGCCAATATTGCCTCCGTGTACTCCGTGCTCTTCCATCTGTCTGCACATCCCCACTTTTGATTTTTTTTCTGTCTCAGGCACCTTTTGTTACAAGCTTGTTCAATCTCTCACAGGAGATTGGCATGTCCCATGCTGTGGTCACAAATCAGGGGAAAAATGCATTAAAACTTCACATAGACTTTGGGTTTAAAGAATTAAAGATATTTGCTAAGCTCAGGGGGAAAAAGTGCTGGGCATGGCACAAACTGGGATATCTGGTCCTTACAGCCATGGATTTCCAGTCCAAACTCTCCTGTGCTCCTGCTACCTTATCTCTTCCAGCCTTTGCACCTTTCTGGGAGAAACTGCTCATGCTCCAAGCTCAGGTCCTGCCTGTGCTGTGCTCTTCCAGCTCATCCCAGGAAGCCTGGATCCTGCAGGAACTTCTACATGCTGCTCTTGTCCAAATATTATTAAAGATGAATATTCAAGGAAATTTGTTTTCCACTGTTTTCTTGGCTCTGCTCAGTGCACACTCAGTGTTTAAATGACATTGGAGAGTGTGGATGAGACAGACAGAGGAAAAGAAGAGGGAGGGAGCACATCTGGTGATTTGAGGAACTCGGTTTGAAGCTTGGAGCTTCTTCCTCTCAACTTCTCACAGGGTTGTGCATGAAGAGCCAGCCCATCGAGGAACCTCTGGATTGACCACACAGAGGGACCTCTGACACTTTGGGAACCATGTGTTTCATTTATCTGTCGCCTTTGTTTACTCTCATTTGTATACTTAACTAATTTGACTTGACACAATAAGGGCATGACCATGAGGAGCAAAAGACATGGCTTAAATATTTAATAAAATGCTTTAAAAAAAAAAAGAGGCATGAGAGAATAAAGTCTTGGCTCCTTGGTCCTGCTCATTTTTATTAGAAAGAGAGCAGTTTGGGGGGAAATCACCATCATTACCTCAGATTCTGCATGAATGCCTAATAAAACTTCTAAGGATATGTGAAATATCCGTGCATCTGCTAATGGGAATTGATTCAGCATTTGATCCATTTTTAAGCAGATTTAATGACGTTTCCTTGTCTGTGTCTCCCCGTGGTTCATTATTCCATTAAGTGCCATTTAGGCTGGGTGATGTGTGTAGAAGGGAACAGCTTGCGATGGCTTTTGTTTAACAAAGCCCTCCCTGGTGCTCCCGCAGGCTCCAAACCAGTGACAGGTCCCATCCCAGCATGGTGGCCGCCACTGCAGTCACATGAAAGATACATGGGATCAGCTGGGAGGCAACTGGTTTTGGCAGCTGTGCTCCTCACTGATGGATTTGGGGCGGGATTAACAATTTAAACCCAGCCCTTGTGTTAACATCTCCCTCTCTCATTAGCAGGGCCACTCCTGGAACAGCTGCAGGAAAATTCCCTTGGAATAACATGGCAATCTGGATTGGAAGATTTCCTGCTGGATTTGGGGTGTGCTCCTGTTTTGCTCCTTGGGGTGCTTTGCAATGGCTCCGGGTGATCTCCAGAGGCTTGGCCTTGACCAAGACCTGTGGGAGGAACCACTGGGACAGGTTTGGCCTCATCCCATTCTCCAACAGATCAAGCTTAGTCTTCCAAGGAGTTCAGCTGGTTCTGAACCAAGCTTCTTTGTCTTTTAAGCCCTTTCCTTTGTCTCACAGTCTAAATTTAGCTGCTGTTCAATCGTGGCCTTTAACTTCAGTCATTATTTCCTCCCTTTGTTTCTCTTCCTTGACATATTTATAGAGAGCAGCCGGCTCCCCTCTGCCCGGGAAGGCTGGAGGAGCCCAGCTCTGATCCTTCCCCTTCCTGGGACTGCTCTCCCTTTTCAAGGACAGTGAGGCTGCTCTTTGTAGCAGCTGTTCCAGGGCCACTCCAGCCTTTTCCAACAGTGGATATTAAAAGTGTCCTGTGGGTGTCAGAGACAATCTCACCTGGGGCTGGCACACCAGCAGGAATCCAGCATTATCTCCACTGGAAATCGCTCCTTCCAGATGTTCCTGGAGGAAAATGCTTCAAACAGTGAGGGCAGCAAGTGGATTTTCTTTTCTTTTCCAGCCTTACCACACTGCAGGAAGGATACTGAGGTGCTGGAGCATGTCCAGAGAAGGGAACAGACCTGGGAAAGGGGCTGGAGAATTCCTGAGGGAGCTGGAAAGGGGCTCAGCCTGGAGAAAAGGAGGCTCAGGGGGAACCTTGTGGCTCTGCACAAGTCCCTGACAGGAGGGGACAGCCGGGGGGGTCGGGCTGTGCTCCAGGGAACAGGGACAGGAGGAGAGGGAACGGCCTGAGGCTGGGCCAGGGGAGGTTTAGTGGGAAAATTTATTTATTAATGAAAATTTATTTATGGAAAGGCTGCCTATCCCTGGCACAGCTGCAGGGGTGGATTCCCCATCCCTGGAGGGATTTAAAAGCCCTGTGGATGTGGCACTTGGGGACATGGACTAGTGGTGAACTTGACAATTTTAGTTCAGCCCTTGGATTCAATTATGTTAGAGAGCTTTTCCAGCCAAATGATTCAATGATTCTGATTTCAGCTGTCCCACAGGGTGCCGACCTCACAGACAGCTCCACACCTCACCTGGCACTTGGGATAAGCAGGTATCAGGGCCAGAACTGTCCCCTCATTCCAGCTTCTCCAAGCCAGGCCCAATGTGGCCACTTCACCTCCTTCCACAATCTCCCAAGCACAGCCCCTGGCCAAGCCTGCCCAGAAGGCTCCTGGGGCTGCTGGCTCCCAGAGTGCTGGAATAAAGGAGAGTGCATCTTCTCTGAGTTCAGGCCATTGAAATGCAGAGTTCATTGGAAATACTCAATGACTGGAGCCAGGGTGTGCTGGAAAGCCTGCCATGGAAATGTTTCAGGTGACTCGACCCCCACCACTGTCTTAGGACAGTGTTAGTGCCACCATCACCCATGCAGTGCCACTTAAAGGCAATATTTAAATGCCCTGAGGAGATTTCTGACTCGATTTTATGCTACAGCCAGTGACACACATCTTCAGCCTCAGCTCACCCCAACCAGAAAGGCACTGACACATCCCCACACAGGCAGGGCTTGCTTTGCGTGATGTGGAATAAGAGAAAAAAAATCAATACCACGCAAAATAAAGGCATTTTCAAAAATAAACCAAGCCATGATTCACTTTATTTCAGAGCCTGTGCCCACAGCCCTTGTGTGTAACCTGCTGGCAAAGCTGAGCAGAGAGCAGAGCTGGATCCTGGCCAGTAATTACAGTGATCAGGAGAATTGAAATGTTTTGCAAAGCTTGCTTGGCTTTTATAGGTGAGCTGCAGAACAAGACAGCTTGGAAGTCTCCTTGCCTTTAACAAAGATGCCATTTCATTATTCAAATGAGCAGGTACCGTGGAGTGGTGATTACACAGCTGGTATATGCCTTTCCCTGAGACTCCAGCTCTTCAGGGGATTTTGCTGTCTGATTCCAAGGGAAAATGGGAATAGCAGGGCAGATGATTGCTCCTCAGGTGGGCTGTGCTTGGTGGATGTGATATCTCCCCCAGGAATGCTTCCAAATTCCATGCTAGAGGAAATCAGGCTGCACAGAGAGCTGGAATGGCCCTCCAGAGCTCTCCAAAATGTCTGGCAGGATGTTGGTAGCACAAAGTAAATGGGAAACTGAGGCAGGGAGAGATGAATCCTGTTTGGAGCGGACCCAGCCAAGAGATTGGATGAGGGACAGATAAATCAGTCTGAGCTGGTTGGGTCTGTCTGCAGGGACAGAGGGATGGTGCCAGACCTGGGGCATTCGTGCCCCTGTGCCTGCCCTCATCTCTATCGAGCAGCATCACAGCAGCAACCAAAAAAAAGAGAGAAAAAAATGAGAAGGAAACATTATTTAGGAGAAAAGGCATTAAAAAAGAATCACTTCTTCTCCTTAAGTAACGGCAGCAGAGTCTGAATCCTGCTCATCATTTCGAAGTGCTGACTCATTTACCACTCGAAATGAATTGAGGGCTGTTAAAGGGTTTATAGAAGATTTCATTAAATATGGATTGAGCCAGCTTAAGATGGAAATTGTTATAAAAGCTGGCACCAGCTCCGAGAGCCAAATGGTTCCGTTTATTACGGAGATATTTTACTGCTGCCTCTGGCCTGAGCCTGCGGCGGCTGCGGAACAGCAAAATAGAGCGGCGTGGGAATGGAGCTGCTGAATTCCAGAGTGGGAATGGAGCTGCTGAATTCCAGAGTGGGAATGGAACTGCTGAATTCCAGAGTGGGAACAGAACTGCTGAATTCCAGAGAGGGAATGGAGCTGCTGAATTCCAGAGTGGGAACAGAACTGCTGAATTCCAGAGAGGGAATGGAGCTGCTGAATTCCAGAGCGGGAATGGAGCCGCTGAATTCTAGAGCGGGAATGGAGCCGCTGAATTCCAGAGTGGGAATGGAGCTGCTGAATTGCAGAGCAGGAACAGAGCTGCTGAATTGCAGAGCAGGAAAAGAGCTGCTGAATTCCAGAGTGGGAATGGAACTGCTGAATTCCAGAGTGGGAACGAAACTGCTGAATTCCAGAGTAGGAAAAGAGCTGCTGAATTCCAGAGCAGGAAAAGAGCTGCTGAATTCCAGAGTGGGAATGGAACTGCTGAATTCCAGAGTGGGAATGGAACTGATGAATTCCAGAGAGGGAATGGAGCTGCTGAATTCCAGAGTGGGAATGGAGCTGCTGAATTCCAGAGCAGGAAAAGAGCTGCTGAATTCCAGACTGGGAATGGAACTGCTGTGTCCAGGGTGGGAATGCAGCTGTCGTATTCCAGAGTGGGAACAGATTTGTCATATTCCAGTATGGGAATGGAGCTGCCATGTCCAGAGTGGAAGCAGATCTGATATGTCCAGTGTGGCCCTTTTCCGTGCAGGGCTGTTGTCAGTCCAAACCACAGGGCTGATACCACCACGTCCAAGAATCCCAGAATCCCAGGTTGGTTTCCCAGGTTGGAATCCCAGGTTTGGTTTCTAAGGGACCTTAAAGCCAATCTCTTTCCCCTACCTTGGCCAAGCACACCTTCTATTGTCCCAGGTTTTTCCAAGCCTGTTCCCACCTCTGCCAGGATGGGGGCAGGGATGGAGAGGAGCTTTCCTGTGCCACTCCAGCAGGAATGGGAAGGCCAAGCTGAGATCTTTGAGGTGATGTGAAGGACACAGCAGACACCCTTCAAAGTACACTTCTGGACAAACTCTACACTCTGTGTTATACCCCACACCAGCTCTGAGCCTCTTCTGAGCTTTGGGATCACCAATAAAAGGTTTGGGGCATGAGGCAGTGCCCAGCTCCCATTTTCCCTGGAAGAACAGGGAGCTAAGCTGTCCATGCCTTCACCCTTTGCTGTTCCCAGCCCACCCTGCCTGTTCCCAGCACATTCTGGCTATTCCCAACCCATTCTGGTTATTCCAAACCCATTCTGGCCCTTCTCAGCTCTCCAGCTGCAGGCAGTGGGATGCTGGTGTGTGAATGAGAGGCTTTATCAGGATCAGGACAGCATTAATGTCCCCCCAGGCGAAGCACAGATGTGTTTGCACTCCAACACGATCCCGACAATTAAAACAACTGTACCTGCATTTATCATATTGATGGGATGGACACGCTTGGCTGCACTGAGGCTTTTCCAGTACATTATTCATGGGGTCTGATACGTTAAAACTGTTTTCATCTCACTTTATAAATGTGTATGGGGTGAGAGGGGCTGTGGGAAGATGAGGCAGGACAGTGTCTGTCCGTCCACAACTGCTGGAGTGACATTCATCCAGAGTATTTTAGTTTTTAAATTTTTTTAAAATTTCATTTTATTATTTATGTATTTATTTATTTATTTATTTATTTTTATTAACTTTATTTTATTTCATTTTCAAAGTGAGGAATTCAGCAAGATGGTAATCTTCTGGCTCCAATATCCCCCATTAGCACAAAGCTGTTAATTTGTGCCATGTGCAAACCATGGTGCAGAAATTGGCCTTGAAGGCTGTTGTAGAATTTGGGAATAGTTTGGGGTGGAAAGACCTTCAAGTAGATGAGAGCCACAAGCACCACAAGTCATGGGACACTTGACTTAGACACAGCTGTGGGAAAAGTGACATGTTGATGCTGAGGGTCAAGGGACCTCTGAGAGGTGCCCAGAGTGTTTTCAGTGCCCGAGCCTTGAGAGCTGTGCCTGGAAATGCAGCCAGAAGGAAGGCACTGATTGCCTGCTCACATCTGCTTGTTATCTCTGCCATTACCAGGGGAATGGGAGGAAAATTCCAACCACACACAGAGAGGTGAGAAAGAAGCTGGGGGAGGATTCTGTGCTGGAAAAAAAGCAGGCAGTGTCACTTCCAGGCAGTGTCAGGGGTGACAGCCTCCTCTATAAGGGGAGGTGAGGAGGTGCCAGCCAGGCCCAGGGCCATGGGTAGAACCCAAATGTCCCTCTCTGGATGTTCCAGAGGGGTGGTGTCTCCTCAGGCTGGGCTGACACCTCTCTCCATATCCCACCTCCTGCCTACAGCCCAATCACTGAAGATGCAGCTCTTTTATTTCCAACTTTGGCCCCTATTTTTGGCTGGTGACAAAGCTCAACATAAGCTGGTTGTGCTCACACCCTTGCAATGCCAGCACAGGTTCAGCAGCACCTCTAAATGAATCCCTCACCCCCAAAATTAACCAAACCGGGCAAAACTGTGCCAGGAAAGGGGTGAGGGTGGAAGCCCCCATATTTTTGTTTCCTCCCCACAGGCAGTGGCCAAGGAAGAGTGGCTGGGTTCATTACTGACAGCATTAAACAATTAAGGATTCTCATGGCTGATTTGCTTAGGTTGAGACAGTTATTTTTAAAACCAGGAACAAAATAAGTTGCTTCACCTTGCTGAACCTCCTCTCTTTACAGCAGGGAGAGACAAGCTGAGCTGGTTGAATTTTATTTTATTGGAGTGTTTTGATTTTCTTGGACATCTACCTGAAACATTAAATGTCCTCTCTCTCCCTATAGTCCAGCTACTGAAACAAAGTGTAAGAATCCTTCAGCTTCTGTTACAGGAGAAAAACCCCTTCATCTTGTGATAAGAAAGGATGAGGCACTTTTTCCCAGAAAGGTACAAGAATTTACAAATAACACGTTCCAAGATTCCCCAAACTGCAGCAGCAGCTCCCTGAATCAGGAGAGCAGCAGTTGCTGGGCTTTTGTTGTGGGTGGAAATGCTCAAATATCAGCCCCTTTGGATGATGAAAAGGAGAATTTGGGCTCCATTTGCTTTCCTCTTTCAGAAAGCAATGATGAGATTTGCTGTGCCCTCCTCAGTGACCACAGCCAGGTGACACCCCCAGGTCCCCTCTCTGTGTCTGACCTTCAGGCATGGTCCTGGATGCAGATGGGGCATCCCTGGATGTTCATCCCACCCTGCAGGTCCCCAGTGCTGCACTGGAACATCCCTGCTGGCAGCTGCAGTGACAGATGCTGCGGCCACCAAAGACCTTGCAAGGTTGCTGAAGGGTGGCAGCAATCCCTGCCAGGCTGGGTAGGATCTGCAGCACAAGGACAAGGTCTTTGTCCTAAGACAGTCCCTGTCTTAGTGCTCTGCCATTTATCACATTTTATGATATTAAAACCAGAACCATCAAATGGCATAAGATTTTTTAGCACCCTGCTTTTAAGTTCCTCTGTCTCAAATCCAAAATGCTATGGAAAATAAAATTAAAAAAAACCAACAACCTCTGGTATGATAAACTCAGCAAATTTCCAGCAGCTATCAGTGATTGGGTTATATGTAGGGTCAGAGGATTATATATATACTACATTTATATGTATAGGCTGCCAAATGTGCAGCAGCATCACAGGGCAGTGGTGGAGTCTCTGGAGGGACTTAAAAGCTGTGTGGATGTGGCACTTGGGGACGTGGTCAGCAGTAGCCTCGGCAGTTGTGGGGGAACAGTTGGTTTGGATAACCTTAAAGGTTTTTTCCAACCTGATTCCGTGATATGGGGCTGTGGCAGGAGGAAGGAATGGGAACCATCAGTGGGTGCAGGGGAAGGGAAAAGCTGAGAGCCCAAGGGGACAAAGGCCTTTCATGACAGGAAGGGTGAATGTCCCTTATCAAAGTCCCACAGTCACAGAATTCACAGAATTCACAGAATCACTGGGTTGGAAGAGACCTTCAAGATCATCGAGTCCAACCCAGCCCCAACACCTCAACTCAACCCTGGCACCCAGTGCCACATCCAGGCTTTGTTAAACACACCCAGGGATGGTGACTGCCCCCCCTCCCCGGGCAGCCATTCCAGAACTTTATCTCTCTTTCTGTAAAAAAAATTCTTTCTAATATCCAGCCTGTATTTCCCCTGGCACAGCTCAAGGCTGTGTGCTCTGGCTCTGTCAGTGCTGCCTGGAGAAACAGACCAACCTCACCTGACTACAACCTCCTTTCAGGAAGGAAAAGAGGCCTATCTCTCTTGCAGAGAGTGATGAGGGCACCCCTGAGTCTCCTTTTCTCCAGGTGAGCACCCCCAGCTCCCTCAGGGGTTCCTCTCAGGGTTTGTGTTCCCAGCCCCTCTCCAGCCTCGTTGCCCTCCCTGGATGTGCTCGAGCTTCCCAAGGTCCTTCCCAAACTGAGGGACCAGAACTGGACACCCCATCTCTGAGGCTGCACTGAGACCTTTCCCTTTAAAATTCAACCCTCAGACCTTTCCTCAGAAATCCCTTTGAAGCACATGGGGTCTAATAACAGATGTCTTCCCCATGACAGGCTTTAGGCCTTTCCCAGGCCATTTTGGGAGGAGTGGAAGCTCTGTGGCAGCTCCTGGGATCGAACAAAATGTGGCACAAACCCCACCTGTGTCAATATCTTCCTATTCCATGTGATTAATGTCCCGGTGCTCTGCCCTGTGTTCATTACAGCTGCTGGAGCCCCTCCTGGCTGGGTCATACCCAACCCCTCTGGCCTCTGGCAGTGCTCAACTGGGAACAGACTGCCCCAGAGGGGAACCCTGGAGAGGCCCCAGAGAGGCCATGACATCTCTGACACCTCTCATTCCCTCCTTGAAGCCTCCTCCTCCTTTGTATTTCACACTGAAGCCCAGCAACTCTCCTTGGAAATGGCCAGAAAAGAGATAATTTGGGCAAACCCTGTTTTATCTTTAGCTCAGCCTTCATTTCTAGGAAACCAGCCTTGTTTTTTTCTGTATTGTTTTTGTGTCTCTTTAAAGTTGTCCTGTCATTGATGAAGCAGAATAAACACAGTCATTGTTCTTTTTCCATTTGCCTTAGATCCTGATCTTTATTTATAGCCAGAGCCTGGAGCAGGAATGAGCAATCTCCAGCTCAGGGCTGTCCCTGCTCCCTTCCCTTAACCTCATCCCATGTGAGGCAGCTCACAAAGCTTCCCTCATGGCACAGCTCTTCTCTGGAGCCCTTTCAGACTCCAGAGGAATAATTCCTTTTCAATTTTTGGCACAGAAGAGTTGGTTTTGCAAAATGGAGCAAACCTGTCCAGTGAGAACTGAAGAAGATGGTGAATTCCACTTGTTTGCTCCAGAGGATTCTCTTAGTCCTGCTGGGTCACTCAAAAATACCCAGGACAATTCAAGGAATTTCTAATTTTTTGGGGTTTCCTTCCTGAATGGTCAAGGGTTGCTTGGTCAGGCTCCTTGTTTCTCCCTGGGAAATGCCCCAGTGCTGGCTGACACAAACACTGAATAGAGAATTGCAGGATTGGGTTAATTTTCATTCTGAGCATTTAGGAATGAGGTAGAACTTTCCAGCCCTTTTTTTTTTCCTGCAACTTGTAGACCTAAAAATGGATTTCCTCCTTAACAAAAACAGAGTTTTTTTGCCCTAGACAGTGCCTGGGGGCGATAGGGCTTTGCAGAACATGCCAAACCTCCTGGGACCAGCAGAGCTGGATCTGGAGTTCCATCTTTTACCCAGCCAGCAGTTCAGGACTGCTCCATAATGAAGATTAAACACCTACAAAGTTTTAGTGATGTCTCGGAATTTCCTCCAGGGCACATTAGGAAGAGAAGACCTGCAGAGCTCGGCTTTGATGTGGAAACTGCCACCTGGGGAGGCCATGGGCTCCTTCCAAGAGTTTGGACAAGCAGCTGTCAGGAATAGTTTAGGTGGATTTGATGGCTTAGGGACAAGAGCTCAGACTACAAGACATCCCCAGGCCCTGCCAGCTTGTACAGGTTACCCAGGGGCATCCCAAGAACTGGGCTCTGGGATAAAAAATGCAAATAAAAGCAGCAAAGCTCCTCTAAAAGCACCCGGTGGACTTTTAGGTCGAGGACTATTTTGGGGTTCAAGCCCTCACAGTTTTGATTTTGGGGCATTGGGTGGATGTGGCAGGATCCCAGGAGTGGTCACATTTACAGGAATGCTGCCTGGGGATGGAAGGCTGCTGGATAAGAAGCAGCAAGTGAATGAAGTGTATGGGAATTAATCTGAGCAAATCCAGTTTGGGGCTTATTAGGCAATTGGTATGCAAGGAGAGGCTGCTCTTAAAGCACATTTAGCCCTGGGAAGAGATTTTTGATTCATCTCCTTCAAGGTGCCAGAATGCACCACCAAGGAAACTCAGTAAATATTCCCCAATAATTTGCCAGAGTGGCTTGGCCATGGCCAGAAGTCCCCCAGGGGCCAGGGAGAAGCTCCATCCCTCTGGCCCAGCATTCCTGGCAGGCTGTTGAAATGACAGAGACAACAATTAATGTCAATTGCTGCAGTCACTTCCTCGACGGACTCTGATCTGGATTGATCCACTGGCTCAATTTTGTTGTTGGGGATAGAATTTCTCATTTCAAGACATAAATCTCTCCCTCACTTATCAATGTAAAGATTTGTACAGTTAATAGGCGCTGGCAGTATCTGTAATTCCACATGCTGGGCCGGGAGACTATCTCAGGGCTAGGGAATGGCCTCCTCTGGAAGGAAAAAAAATTATTAGATTAGAAAAGGCAGGAGAACCAATATTTCTGCAGTTTATTGCCAGGATGAATTGAAGTCTTGGCCCTATTAAGCTGATAACAAACCCAGCTTCAGCAGGGCCAGGGTGTGCATGGAAATATCTGCAGGAATAACCAGTGATGGTTTAGATCTTGATTTTTTATTATGTGGGGAAGCCAAGACCTCTGGGATGAGCAAATCCAGACTGTGGGAGAATAAACAGTCTCAGATCCACCAAATTCTCCTTGGTGTGAAGGACAGGAGGCTTAAAAACTGCTGTGGGAATTTCTCTCCATCCTCTCCATTGTTATGGGAGAGGGGTTTATGTCCAGGTCTCCAAGGCACCTCTTCTTCCACCCTTCCAATCCTCTTCCCCCACAGCATCCAGGCCCTCCAATGTGGCTTTACTGATCTTCCCCAAGGCCACTCCCTAAATCCGTGTCCATCATAGCATGGGGAGGGAGCAGCCAACTTCTCCGTTGGCATTTTTCCTTTTCACAAACAGGACAGGAGTGCTGAGTACATTCCTTGAGCTTTATTGCAGCATCAGCCTCATTGCAAGGTTGAGACAATTGGAAGATAGCAACAGCTCAGGTACAGCCAGCAGCAGCCAAAGATTTCTTTGTTACAGAGCATTTTAAAAACTTTCTAGCCAATAGCACATTGCTAAAGCTTACAGACAGTTGTTTTAACCAATTTCTACAAGCACACGTACACCTGCTTCACACAATGCTGGCTTGTCTTTTTTCTATTAACAATACACAATACACCATTAGTAAGCTTAAAACCTTCTACTATCTTACTAAACATATTTTTCTGCAGTCTTAATATCTATCTTCACCAAATCTAAAACTCAAGCTATTGTTTAATATCCTTGTTTGTTATACCTTTGTAACTTTTTTCTACTTTCAGATTTTGCAGCTGCAGCTAGCTCTAAATTTTCTGTTCTTTCTGTTTCTAAGGCCTGCTTTCCCAGCTTTCTAAAAATCTTCTTACCTTTACTAATTCCCACAAACTTCCAACTCCTGCTTTCAAGAGCACTTGGAAGCTCCTGCAGCTTGGGAAGGGAAGGGAAAGGAGCTCATCTGCCAGGTGCAGGCAGCCAGCGGAAAAACCGCTGCCATCTGCTCCTCTGCTCCGGCTGGAATTCCTGTGCATGTCTGCAGGACACGGGTGACGCTCAGAACCTGCCAGCCATGGAGAATGGAAATAAAAACTGTCCTCTCTATGGTTTCCTGCTCTGCTCCAGCAGGGATTTTGCAGCGTTTGCCTCCTTGTTCCTGCTCGTGGTGGTTTGCAGGGTGTCCATCTCTTCTGGCTTCCCACCAGATTTGGGAACAGGTTCAGGCAATTTCAAAATCAGGGATGGTCTGGAAGGTCCTTCATGGATTGTGGAAGTTTCCCTCCTTGTTGATGCTGCCATGGCAATCCCACACACATCAATCACAGAGTCATGGAATGGTCTGGGTGGGAATGGACCTTAAAGCTCATCTTGTTCCACTTGCCATAGGAACCTTCCACTGTCCCAGATGGCTCCAAACTGCATCCAGCCTGGCCTTGGACTCTTCCAGGGATGGGAAATCCACAGCCTCTCTGAGCAGCCTGTTCCAAACACCACCAGGAATCAGAAAACTGTGACATTTTGGTGCTCAGTGGAGCCACATCTCCAAATATCCGATCCAAAGTGCTGCATTTCATGGCACAAATCCACTGGGAAAATATCTCAGGACTGGTTTGCTCAATGCAGCAAAGCAGTGGCTGGTGGAAAGGCATCCCAGAAAGAACTGAACAGGTCAGGAATTTTATTCCCAATTCCCTCTCTGGCAGACTGGGGATGATGTGCAGGGTGGTCAGGATGTCCTGCATTGCCTACAGAGATAACAAAAGCTGTTTTCAGTAGGAACAACCTTGATTTTTTGCACTGGAAGAGGTAAAAGTACACATCCATTAGAAAATGAGTGCTGTGGGCACCTTATCCCTGTGGAATGAGTGCTCAGGTTCCTTGTGGAGAGAGACTAAACACTCCAAATTGACAGAAACCTGTTATCACAGATGCAAATTTCACAGGTACAGGAATAAATCCCTGGGAGCCATGGGAGTGCAGGATTAGATTTGCCTGATAGCGATCTTCAAAACACCCAAACCCTAGATTTCTTCCCCTGGATGATGGAAAAGTTTGGGATTTTGGCAGGGTGATACCCAAATCCTGGCCATCCTGACCAAAACACATGTGGGAGGGACAAGGACACAGGACAATCAATTTCTTTCTTTCCATGTAGGCTCTTGCTTTGACTTGAATACTGAAAACCCTCTGGAAGGCAGGGAGAAAAGAAAGGCACCGTTTCTGATAAGCCAGGTTCAAAGGGAAGCATGAAATTCAGATGGATGTGGAGCCAGAGCAGCCCAGCCTCAGCTCAAAACCAGCAAATGCCTGCAATATAGATTTCATTTAGATTGAAGGATTTGTTTAGTGTGCATATTAGGAAACACTGCCCTTATTAATTCTCTTCCTTTTGGGATCTTTCCCTGTTTGTTTGGGTGTTTTTTGAAGCGAACAATTTCAAAGTCAATTGAATCCTGCGGGAAGGTGTTGGCTTGACAGGTTTTAAGCTAAAATTTCTTCATTTACATGCAGAGATAGCACAAGATTGGGAAGGGTAAACTTTCCATCTGCTCTAATAGGCATGGGTTGGGAATACGAGGAAGGAAAAGTGCATCTTTAGGTCTTCATATTTTAGTAGGGGTGTAAGCCATGGATCAAGCACCATCAAATTCAGTCTGTTTGGAGTTTTCCTAAAATAAACAGCAGCTGGACTCAGGTGAATGGAAATAAATCTCCTATGTATGTTTTATTTCCATTTTCTGTGAGTTTTCAAACACGTGCAAAATGGGATTGAATTTGGATATAGGAGCCCAAAAGGTGCCTGTCATGCCTGTCCCAGTGGGATTTTCCATCCCTCCATCTGGACAGTGCTCCCTTCTGCTGGCAATGGGGCCCTGTGCCTGCTCCAGGAGCTGGATGGAGCCCAGAAAACTCACTTCACCTCATGTAGGTCAGCACAGCGCCAGCAGATGGGCTTGTCATGGAGCTGGACTCTAATTCCATCACCCCTTCGGTCCAGACACACCCTGGGAGGGCGGGGATGCTGCGGCTCCAGCAGCCACTGGGCGAAAGATGTCAAAAATAAACTCCTTCTTCCATTAATATTTAAAGTTTCCCAGAACTTCGAGGGAGATTCACTGAGCAGTGATCCAAGGTATTGCAAATCAGAAAAAAAAAAAGGGGACTAAAGTGTGGCATTTATCCCTGTGATGGCAGGGCGCTGGATCTAGAAGATCTCTAAGATCCCTTCCAGTCCAACCTTCCCATGATTCCATGATTTTTCAGCTTTTTTACTAAAAAATGTGATTTTGAACAGAGTTAGAAATGCATTTAAGAAGATGCTAAAATGAAATATCTCTAAAGAACAACTTTCAGCCTCCTCCACTCCCAATAAAAATTGCTGCTGAAAGCAGATGATGTTTGGACTCTTATTGTGTTTTCTCCTTTATCTCCTGGACTGGGGGATCCTTGGAGGTTCTCCCATGTTCCCTACACTGCAAGGAGAGCAAAGGCCCTACCCTCCTGCTGTAACACACAGCCCAAACTTCAGTTAGGAGTTTCAGAGGCAGAAAATCCCCTTCAAGGGTGATTTTTGCTGAATTTGACCCTGCGCTGACGTTCTCCTGGCCTCTTGCACAAACTGAGGTCATTAAGCTTGGAGTTGCCTTTGGGTTTTAAGAGAGGAAAGAAAGGCCAAAGACACATTCCTTGCTTTTCCTTCTCTCCCTCCTTCCTACTGATCTCCTCATCCCCTGCAGGTTGCTCTGCAAGGAAGGGCTTTGGATATAAATAAATACAAACCCCCTCGGGATGCCCATCACTGACAGCTCCAGTGCAGAGAAGCTCCCAAAGTTCAGAGTTTAATGCAAAAGTCTGAAGTGACTGCAATTTATTCCAAATTGCTTCGCTTGATCCGACGACCTCAGGAAATTATCGCTGGAGGAGCCAGGGATCGGTAGCTGGGAGCAGCAGGGAGGCAGCGGGAGTGGATGGGAGACAGCTCTGCCAAGGGAGGGCTCTGCCTGCAATGGCAAGGGTGGAGAAACGTTTGGGATTTTAGAGAGCCTTGGAGAGACATTTTCCTCTGGAGAAGCTCAGGGATTTGAAGCCCATGTGTGTAGCTGCAGCTCTCTTCATAGAGAGCAGGCAGACACAACTTCCCAAGGATATTTCCTGGGAAAAAAAGAAAAACAATTCTTATCTCTATTCTCTGCTCCTGTTGTTTTTGCACATGTAGAATGTGTTAAGAAAATTGTTTACCTGAAGTGATTTGTCAGTTAGATTCTGCTAAGGTTGTTTCGTTTCCTTGGCCAATTGGGCAAAAGCTGTGTCCTCACTGTCTCAGACAGTCACAAGGTTTTCTTTAGTATTCTTTGTATAGTCCAGTATAGTATCTCTTTAGTATAGTTATAATATAGTATTAGTGTAATATAGTATAGTTTTAATAAAACAATTGTTTAATCTTCTGAATCATAGAGTGAAATAGCAATCATTCCCTGGGTCGGGGTTGCCCCGTATTCCATACTTGTGAGAAATCAGCATCAAGCATCCCAGGGAGGGATCAGCAGGGCTTGGGCTCCTCCAGCTGTGCTTGCCCCATGGCATTTGCCATGCTTGCCCCGTGGCATTTGCTGGGCAGATGGGTGCCAGGGATGGGGGGAATTTGGGTTGAACTCCCTGGGTCCCTGCCCAGGGTGTTTAGGAGCTGAGTTCCCTCCTTGCTGCTTCAGGGCACCAGCCCTGGGAATAGCTGTGGGTGTCCAATGGATTCACAGCACAGTGAGGCCCACGAGGGAGGTTTTGTGAGCATTGCCTGGAAAAAAACCCAGTAATAACTAAGTGGGCTGCAGTCCTCAGAAGCAGAGCAGTCTGATTCTGACAGACACACACTGTGGTGTACTGGGGTGGTCCTGTGCCCAGCTGTGCCTCTGATAACCCACAGCCTGGTGCTGGGAGTAGGGTCAGGGATTATTCTCCTGCCTCTTATGTCACTCTTGGTTTTGCTGATTGAGTTCTGGAGGGGGACAAGGTTGTCTTGACCTCAGCTGTGACTCCAGGGACAAATCCTGTGTCTGTCTGGGCTGGGCTCTGTGATCTCAGGACAGCTTTTTGCTTCTGCTAAATAATCCAAATGGATTTCAAAACCCCAAACCCTTGAAGCAGCAATATTCAGGATTTCTGTGTGTGCTGGGGAATGCTGGAAGTGGCAGTTTCTTTGAGGCTGAATCAATTGACAGAAAAGCACTGATTTCACCGAGCTCCCAAACCCTTCTGTGTCAATACAAGAAAATGAGACACTCAAATGAAGCTGTGAAAGGTTTGTGCAGAGCCTTCAAGTCCTGGCTTCGTGACAGGATTGGAAACAGGAGCCATAGGTTTTCGGGAAACCTGACTCTCATTCCTGGTTATTTCTCATAACAAACCCTTCTTTTTTTCTGCCTTCTCCAATCACAATTGATAGGACAATGACAGTCCCTGCCAAGATCTGCACGGGGATGGGGATGGAGCATTACATCCCACTGATCCCCAGGATGGGCTGGGATCTGGAAGGGACACATCCCAGAAACCTCCACCATATGAAATAAAAGCCTCCAAGGGCTTTGATTGAAACCCTGGGTATTTTGGATGGGATTTGAGGGGGATAAACCCTTCTCTTGATCCAAAGCAACCAATGTGAGCAATATTCCCAGCTGGCATGAGGGATCTTTGTTCCCACTGGTTATGGCACTCACAGAAGTCATTATTCAGTCCATTTTGGGGCAGAAAAGGATACAAATAAATAACTGCAACTCTCTTACCTCTCAAACCTCTGCAACCCCTCTGCAGCAATACTCTGATGCAGGAGAGCACAGGAGCAATGGACGGGGATTGAGCTGGGAAAGATGATCCAACTCCAGAGAAGCAGGGAAGAGAGTCTGGGGTGGGAGTTGGTGCCCAATTCCCAATTCACCATTGAGCCCTTCCTCTATCTTTGCTATCCTTGGAGGTCCAAAAGGAGGTTGTCTAAGCCTAATGCTGGGACAGTGTTCTCAGGCAGAGGGTGGGATTTTGGGGATTATTCTGGGCAGAAACAGGAGTTGGACTTTGATGATCCTTGTGGCTCCTTTTCAACTCAGGAGATTCTGTGATTCCATGATTTTCATGTACTCATTTAAGTTTTTTTTCCAGAGCCAAACAGGAGCATTTTGGAACCATTGTTTCCCCAACCTAAAAGTCACTTTTTCTCTTTTACCCAGATGAACATCAGCACAGCAAACAAAAAAGGATCATGGAATCATGGAAATGTTTAGGTTGGAAAAGCCCTCAGAGACCATTGAGTCCAACTGTTGACCCAGCACTGTCAAGGCCACCACTAAACCTTGTCCCCTGCTGTCACATCTGCACAACTTTTAGATCCTTCCAGGGAGAGGGACCACAAGGTTTCCTGGGAAACCTGTGCCACTGCTTGAAGTCTTTGAAATCCCAATCTTCAGAAAATTCTCCCCTTGCACCACACCAACTTCTTGCACCTTGAGAAAGCAGCAGGAGGCTTTCAAATCCCTGCCCACCCCATCAAACTTCTGCTCTGAATTGCTCCCCTCCTCCCCTCCCCACATTCTGGCACTGATCAGGATCTCGGATCTTCCCAAGGAGGCAGATGCTGGTGCCATTACCCCGAGCCGTATCCCGCTCCACGGGAAGCCCATCATGACTCCAGTGCTATTCCTTATGGTATCCAGGGCTCTCCATCAGCATGGAAATCGCTGCCTGGATGCATTTAATGCCCAAATAAAGTGGCTCTTTCCCTGCTGGAGCCCAGCGCTTTTCCTGCAGTCAGATTTCCTCAAGCACATGTCCCCGGGTGCTCCAGGGAGCGCCACTGGAGGGGAGGATATTCTGGAGTCACCCGTGGGCCTCTCTCTAATTAGACTTAAATGAAGCTGTTTGATAAGGAAATGCCTTTCCCAGCATTAGGAGTACGGACGTGGAGAACAACACCAGCTGTGGAGTAACACCCGTCTCAGCCCAGCAGATATCAGTGCTATGGCTAAATTGCATCCTGGCCCAGGAACAGGAGGATTTTTGTCCCAGCACAGCCTTTAGATGAAGAAATCAACAGCAGGAAGTGTCTCTTAATTTGCTAATAACGGGAATGCGAGCGGCGAATCGAGCGCTCGCGGTGACACTGGCGGGATTCGGCAGGATTTGTGCAGCACAGGAAGCGCAGCCCTTGGGTAGCAGATGGCACTTCCACGTCTCCCATCAAAATGCAAAGTTCCTTAATGGATTTCTGACACAGAGCAGCACGGCAGGAACAGCTCGGGCTGGAAGCAGAAGAAACAGGAATGAACGGAACCGGGAGGGACCGAGGGCTGCTTATCCCCGTGCCAAGGCTTCCAAAGGCAGGACTGGGATGCAGCAGGGAAGAAGGTACTGTCAAGGGCAGACCTGACAGCTGCTCATTCCAAAGGCAATTCCCTTTATTGCCCGTTGGCTCAGATAGTGCTCCCTTATCTGGGGCAAGTGGCTGTCTCTGATGGGTGATAACGGGAGCGCTTTAGAACTGTGCAAAGAACAATTCTCCATTTGCCAGCTGACCTGGAGTATCAAGGGAGAGGGGGAAAAAAAGATTATTGATCTAAAATAGCCCTCTTTTGGTCTATTTTATAACAGTTGGAAGGAGAAAAAAAAAAATCTCGGAGAGCTCCCAGTTCAATGAATGACAAGGGAGTGGAATTTATTATTCTGGTTCATTCCTTTCTGAATGAGGGCAGGTGTTTTTCAAATGAAACACTTTCCCAAATGAGCAGAACAAAAAGGGATTAAAAACACAAAGGAAGCTGTGGCTCTTCCAGCTGATGGAGATTTGTTTTAGGTATCACTCAGCACTTTGTTTTAGAGGGCAGGGAAAATTTCCATGGACCATTTTCTGGACGTCTCTTATTGGAATTCAGGATTTCAGGAGTTGGTTCCCTTCCCTCAGTCACCTTCCCTTTTCAAGCTCCAGTTCATTTAATTTAATAGCAGAAGAAGGACGAGAGTGACACGTTATTGAGTTTACATGACAGTCCAAAGACATTACAATGATGGGATTATGTGCTTTGGAGTAGCCTTATCATCCAAACTCCCACACGCAGGCAGGAGCAGGAGAAATTCTTCACTCAGTCCTTAGCACTGCTTGTCAGAACAAGGATGGTTAATTAACATGACCTTTTTTGCTTTAAAGGGAAACCATAGAAAATTCCATCTCTCTTACAATTGTTTGTAAAAAATGAAATAAACCCTAAAATACACTGATCACTGAAGGCATCAAAGGATAGTCAGGAGCCTTCTTTTTCCTCCTCACTCCACAGGCCAGAGGAAAACAGGTGTGAAAAGAAAGTCTCTGGTAAATAGAGCTGCTCTGCACTAAATAAAATATGAAATATCAAGTGTGGTCTCAAGTCCAACAGCCTCAGTTGTGATAATTTGGCTTCCACAAGCAAGAAACCTTGAGAGAGACCTTCAGAAAGTTTGAGCCCAGATTTAATAGAGGGGTGGAGAAAGGAGCTGGGAGCAGCTGGATCAATAAACACAGACTCATCCAGAAACCTCCAAATGTATGCAGAAAAGGGCAAAAAGAGAAAAAAAATGCCCTGGAGAACAACACACGAGTGTAGCTTATGGACCATCCCTTTACAAGCAAGGGAAAGAAAGGAGAACTTTTCAGCAGCATTGAGTCAAACCTGATTCCAGGATCTTTCCCAAGCATCCCTACTTCACAGCATCAACCTCTTGATTCCTTTTTTCCAGGGAATAAAGCTGCTATTCAAAGCTGCTGGCTCCAGGGTTGGGCTGGAAGAGCAGCAATGTTCAGCCCCTCTCCAGGGAGGCTCTGCACAAATTCCTTCATTAGGCGCTGGCCAAGAGCAGGCATCACAACTCTGAGATGCAGCACTTTTTCTTTCTTTTATGTTTGATCTCCTTTTTCCACTCCCATGGGTTGAAAACATTTCCTGCAGGACTCTTCATGCTGCAAAGAAAGTTCCTCAATGTCAAAACTGGAGGAGGTTCAGGTGTTGCTTCATGCGAGGATAAAGTCAGACGAGGCGTTGGGAAGAGTCTGGAGAGCAGACAAGGAGCAAGGACACCCTGGGTGCCTCCATCCCCTTTCCACCCAGGGAGCCACGGGGAATGATGGCTGTGGAAAGCCCACGTGTGATTCCAGCAGCACTTGGAGCTGTTGCACCCGTCCCAGGTGGCTGAACGCTCTATTTAACTCATTTCTAAATATACCTTGCCCAGCCAGCGTCTGGCGGCGGCTCCGCTCCTGACCACAGGCGAATTATATAAAATTGTCACCTTGGCTTCTCTCCCTCATCTCAGCAGAGCCCAGGCAGCATGTGTTGTCCTCCAGCTCCCATCTCAACTCATAAAAGCCAATAAAAACATTGAGAATGAGGCCTGGGTGTTTTTACCTTCCAGCCAGGAGTAGATTTACTTGGAAATGCCCTCTTGGGTATCCCAAACACTGACTCATGCTGAATTTCACCTCAGCCTTAATGGCAAAAACAGTGCAAGGAAGACATCAACCACCTCAAAGGTACATATTTTTGCACCACTAAAATGTGGCTTCTGCCTGTTTGGTTTGCAGCTTTATTCACCTCACTTCAGAATAGATGAAAATGGGAGCAAAGTAAAAAAATTTTATAAAGGTTTCCAGATTTACTGGGAATTCAGGAACAGACAACTTCTCTTGTTCTGGCCTGAGTTAAACTGTTTTTCCATGCTTTTTTTTTTTTTTTTTTTTTTTTTTTTTTTTTTTTTTTTTTTCCGTCCAGAAGAGGAATCCCAGATTCTGAGACCCTCTCACCCTCAGCAAAGTGGGAAGAGGCTGCTGGAAGTGGTCAGATCCTCTCAGCAGAACAGCTGAGACACTCAGCACGTGGCTGGTGGTGGATCTCACTTGAGCGTTCTGAGCTGCTCTCACCATCCACATGCAGGAGGCTATTAATGGAACAAACCACTTGGATCCTTTCTGATATTGTCAGAAATCACTTCAGCATCCCCATAACAACCACAACCATACAATCAGATGTCCAGGGAATGAATCCTTCTGTTTTGGGAAGTATGGACACTTCAGGGGCTGCTGAGCCTTGGCCAAAGCATATCAAGGGACAGCAGATTTGCACCAGCACTTCAAACTGATTGTCCCAGCAGGGTGTAAGAACCTCACTGGATTTGTCTCTGTGCATTTTGTCTTCCTTGTTTGCTGGGGTTTTTTTTTTTTTTCTGGAAAGGATGAAGGCAGCTATAGAAACTGTTATCCAGAAAAGAGGAATTCTAACACTGACTTGCCTAAAGGTGACATTGCTCAGGTCAAGAGCAAGAGCTCATCCCATCTCAAACCCCATTTTTTACAGCTTCCTTTGCATCCCAGTAGGCTTTGGGGACACATGAACCATTGGAATGCAGTTGGATGTAAGGAAGAAATTCCTCCCTGTGAGGGTGGGCAGGCCCTGGCACACGGTGTCCAGAGAAGCTGTGGCTGCCCCTGGATCCCTGGAAGTGCCCAAGGCCAGGTTGGATGGGGCTTAGGGCAACCTGGGATAGTGGAAGGTGATGGAGGGTGGAACTGGATGGGCTTTAAGGTCCCTTCCAGCCCAAACCCTTCTTCAATTCCATGATTTTATAAAATATGACTCCAGTATGAAAACATTCTCACCTGACTCTTGAATGCTTAAAACAAAACCAGATTTTAAAAAGGTGCTCAATTCATTCCATTCCATTCCATTCCATTCCATTCCATTCCATTCCATTCTATTCTCTCAACAAGCTCTGCTCTTTGACCTTCCCGCCAAAACTGCAGAGGAGAACGTTGAGGAGCTGCAGAGGACAGGGTGTTTAGGGCCTGTCTGAGACTCCTGGGTGAGTTTCCCACATGTGGGATCTTCTGAACAGCCCCTTGGATCAGCTCTGCCCCATCAGCAGTAGTTGGCTTCACTGTGTCAGTCTCTGCCAACGGCTGCACCCAAGTGGATGAGCTGAAGGTTTTCCAGCTCATGGGACACAAGCTGTAGCCAAAACCTGGGAGCAGTGGGAAAAGAGGCCATGAAAGGCAGTGACTGGTTTATGTAGAATCAGGGGAGAGGGAGGCAGGGAGAGGAGGGTGTGGCAATGGTCACCAAGGAGGTGGGAAAGAGGAAAAATTAGGATGTTAATGCTTCTCAGGAGAGGAATTCAGTACATTGGGGTCAGATGGCTTCAAATGACAAAGGGTTGGTGGCTGTATCTGAGGGTGCATTCAGAGTCAGGCTTTGCTGGGGTTTCTGAGTCCAGCTGAGGTGGATCTGTAGATTATTCCTCCCTCATCTCCTCAATCCATGACCATGCCTTTCATGAACCTGGATCTCATGAGCTCTCCTGTGCTGCTGAACCCTGCAGGGCATCCTGATGTGAAGAAGTGCTTCCAAGGTTCTTCAGAACCTTCAGAAGAGAACTGGCATAATTAGTCTTAATTTATCCTCAGTAATTGCCTGCAGCATCCATCAGCAAAGAGGGGGTTGGAAATGCAGGAGGAGAGATCCTTTATTTTTCATTATTTATTTTCCTTGACACAGAACAGTTTTCTTTCTGCAGGGAAGCTGCTCAGCCAAACTCATGCAATAAATAAACAACACCAAAAGTTTCTGGGGAATGTCTTGATTTGATTAATTTTGCCACAAGGAACTTCTAAGTAGGAAAAAAAAAATCTGCAACTACCAAAGTAATTTTAATTTTTAAGTTGTCATTCTTTGCATTTTTCACAGAGCTCTTCCTATCTCGGGTAGAGCAAGGAATGCTCTTGAATGGATCAGCTGTTATTGGACCCCAGAAAATCTCTCCTCCACCCACACTCAGCAAAGAGCTTGTGGATCTTCCTCCTCCCAGATCCTTGCTGCACTTGGAACATGTTAAAAATATGGATGCACCCAGGAAAGCCGGATGGGGACTGGTGGTTGTTAACTGGGAGCAGGGAATAAGATTTCCCCTCCAGGTCCAGAGATGTTCCTCACAGAATTACAGCTCCCTATTTTTAAATTTACAGCTTTTCCCTCTTTTAATGCTCATATTTTGGGACATGAAGTCATTGCTTGAAGCCTGAGATTCCCGAGTGAGTTTTTTCCACACGTGGGATCTTCTGGGCTAGATGTAAATGGCTCCTCCTTGGATCAGCTCTGCCCCAACCAGGGCTTCTTGTGCTGTCCCCACAGTATCCAGCTTCCTGCTCTACTGTTGCCTTTGGATCTCTCGGAATTACTTTACAAAATCTTCCCATCTGCTCCAGCCTCCAGATGCTCTCAGGAGAGCCAGTGCTGCCAGCTGGGTGTGTTGGGTGGTGATTGAAGGGCCCTCAGAGCTGGTAGTTCCATGATCTCTGTGAATCTTTCATGCCCCACAGTGAGCTGGGAAACAAAACATGGATGAGTCCTGCAGAGGAGGAAGGGAATTGTGTGTCTCCACTGAGCTGCTAAATCCAGCATGGATGGCAAGGTCTGAAATCCACCAGCGCCAGGGGTTAGATCTGCGCTAAAACATGTAGGAAAGGCTATGGGAAAGCATTTAGACATATTTAAGCTCTGTCTAATCTGGCATTCTAATTTTCCCACAAAACAGGCAGTGCAGAAGTTTTCCAGGGGAAGAAGTATTTCAGATGATCAGAATTCCTGGGGCTACCCAGAGCTGCCTGAGATGCAGTGGAGCATCAGCCAATAAGGCTCCAGGGGATAAAATCCCATCCCTTGAACACCACCCCATGCTGAGCCTTTGCACTTCACTGCCTTACTGCTGGCAAATCCTGTAAACTGCACTGGTTCCCATTTAAATCATGGCAGTTTCCAATTGCATTTCCAGTGGCAGGTGGGAGCAGCAGCTGAGAGCTCCTGGTGCCAGCAGAGGTGGCACTGCCATCCCAGGGCTCTCTGCAGGGAGCAGTACCACTGCCACCACAGAGCTGTCCCCACTGCCTGCACCCAAACTCAGCCTAGCAGAGGTGATCTGTTCCTGCCCCAGGACCAGGGGTGGGGTTAAAGTGGTGTAAATGCACCAATATTTCACCAAAATTGGCTTTTTCTCCCCTTGTTCTCTTTTTACACTCTTTTTAGCTCCCACACACACAATCAGCAGCCACACGGTGGTTGAAAAAAAGTGCTAGAAATGACAGCAGAGTAACAGAAAAACTAAAACATTTTCACAGCCTTGTCTGCTGGTTTTAAGTGCATTTCACCACAGCTCAAAATTACATTATTTAGTATCAATTATCCTTCGATTGAAGCTTGGAGAGGTGGCAAGGCGAGCGTTTTTATCTCATTAGCATGTCTTGCCTGCTAACCATTTGCTGTATTCCCTCCCTTTGATCCTGTCTTTGATTATATTGTGTGACAAAAGCCCGTGTAATCTACCATTATTTCCATTAAGAGCAGAGCTGCCCTCCTCTTTGACAAGGCAATTTATTCTCATTGCTGCCTTTGTGCAGCCCGGCCAGGTTTCCGCCCTCTTCCCGCCCTGGCGGGGTGGGATTGGCAGGTGTTGGTCCAGCCTGGGTGGCATCAGGACCTCGGAGTGTCATCAAGCAGGGCTGCAAATATTGACATTTTAATGGCAAGCAGGAGGGAATGAGCCGAGGTGGCACAGTTCAAGTGGTTCTGCTCTCTGCCCCCGAGAGAGGCGGAGGATGAAGATGCAGGAAAAGGTCCTTGAGGAGGTGAGATCCATAAGCGACCTTTGAACATGAACAACTTGTTTTTGAGCCCTGAACGAGCTGTATCTGCCTCTCAGCACCCATTTCTGGTGCCCTGCTTGGTGCCCAGACCAAAATCTGATTTAGAGCAAGAATCCTGTGATCTCTGTCCATCTTCCCAAAGTCACTTTGAGAAGCCAAGTTATTTATTTAGAAATATCCTTCTTACTGGTGCTTTTTTTCACATGATTTTGCAGCCACAAGCTGGTGCTGAAGCCAGAGTAGATCTGCCCAGCTCAATTTTAACAAAGTCAATCAGAACTTATGAAATAGTCAAGTATTATGAAACCAGCTTGAATAATTTTGACCATTATTTGATTAATCCTGAGGCATTCTTTAATCTCAGTTGTAAGATTGATGCTCCCATAGCTTTAGGTTGGGTGCCTACACAAGGCCACAGCCCAGCATTTTTCCAGAGAGATTAAGCAGCCCTGGCTGCTTTTCTCCACCTCACCCAAGCATAAACACCTACTTCTGCCCTCAGAAGAGATGCACTTAAAATAAACTTCTAGTGTTGTGAAAATACCAACTCCAGCACTCCAAAAGGATAATCACCATCCTTAACCTGAACACTGTGCACTGAGTGCTTATTATTTTCCCTTGCCCTTCTGGTCTAAGAAAGGCAGTGGGAAATGAGTCCTGCTTAGAGAATAAAGGGGGTTTGGTGGGAACCAGTTATCCGTGGTGGCGTGGAAGAGGAGAAAGCCATTGAGGAGAGGGAGTGGGAATTAACTGGGATTGTCTCCTGTTGGAGACACACAAAGTTCAGGCCCAGGTATCAATTGCTGCCTCCCCTCTTCCCTTTTCATTAAAATGTCTTTCTTTACCTTAAAATTAAAAGCAAATGAGTGGCCCAAGGTACTGAGCTTCCCTTCAAGGCTTGTGGAGACTGACATGCCAGTGGAATTTGTCCTGAATTAACCCTGGGTCTTGGTGACCATGAAAAGGGTTTGCATGTGTGGGTTCCAAGCTGGCTGCATTCTAAGAACTTTCTATGAGATTTTCTGGCCCTGATTTGGTGAGGTCCCAGGTCTCCTCAGCACCTTTGTGGAGGTCAGGATGCACATATAGGATCAGGACCCATGCCTCATCTCAAACACAAGCAGCTCCTTCAGCTGATGGGGTGGAAATATGATAGGGCAAAAACCCAGCCTCCAGCATTAAAACCTGCAGAAAATGGATTTTATACCTTAAAACTCCCTGATTTAAAAATAAAATAGTGTTTAAAGGAAATTTAATGTTCCTAATTATTTTCTTGTGAGATCCACAGACTGATTAGTCTCAGTAAAGTCCAGATCTGATTTAATTTATGAGATAAACTAAGTACAAACTCTGCTTATTTGTGGCATTTTCTCACAATTCAGGGAGATCCTCAACACCATAAAATAATCTTAAAAGAGGGTTAAGGATTATCTTTGAGCTGCAAAGTCCAGCTTTATGGAACAAACCTGGGAATAAGAACTTAGTGCAGGGCAAAGCCCTCATGGCCTGCTGCCAGCATGGATGAGACCAAATTCCTTGGAGAATCCTGCTAAGAAAAGGAGGCACCTGCTGCAGGAGAGGCTCCAGGCAGAGGGAAAACCTTCCCCTGCTACTTTGGAACTCAGCTAGACAGCATTTTTTGTCTGAACATGGAGGTTTAATGAACTTTAGAGAATTTAAAGCACAAAAGCTTTTCTAGACCGAATTGCAGAAGAGTTTTGTAGAGAAAAACAAAAGTTTGCCATTCTCCTCAGTTTTGATTTGGGTAAAAAAAAAAATAAAATAGAAATACAGGGGTGAAAAAACCCAAAAGAAGAATTTTTGGGCTGAGAAGTGTCCACATGGGGGTTTCCAGGCCTGTGTGTGTAAAGAAACCCTTCAGGGAATGTTGGGCTGCAGCCCCAGAGCTCCTCAGCTCTGGTAGAGAAGTCCCTCCCTGGAGCCCAGCACTGGGAGGCAGAAGGTCAGGTTCCATTATCCCCAAATCCCCCTGGATTTGCAAATCTATGCATGTTAACTGCTTCTTTCTCTCTTGCTTTTATTAATTCATAAATAAATGAATGGAGAGGGTTGATTCTTCTACTTCTTTCTTTTTTTTTTTCTTTTTAATCTTTGAAGTGTTTTTGAAGAAAAATAATTGGCAAAGAACCTGTCCCTTTCCCCAGCAGCTCTGTGGATTCATTTAAGTTTTACAAGTGCTATTTCTGTTAGAATAAGTCTTTATTAAAAATGACTGTAATGACCCTCATCTGGACAGGAGCACCATAACCCCAAATCCCACTCTTCCTGTCGAGAGCTTTACCCTATAAAACACAGAGATTTATCTCCAGGGAGATTCAGACAGCTCAAAATCACCCCAAAAAGAAAACATCAAATAAACATCTTTTTGCAATGCACTGCTGATCCCTGCACTCTGGAAAACCCCTCAATTTCCTTTGGCAGAGGGAAGAAGAATGTGTTTAAGATGGAAGAACACAGCTCTTCCACCTCACTCTGCAGCTTCAGCTGAGCTTCCAGCCACCCATGAAGGGTTTGGATCCTTGCTGACATACTGAGGGATGTTTTGGAAGGGAGAAAACCTGGAATGGAGGTGGTTGAGGAAATTGGGATGGATGATGGAGCCCAATGGGGGTGTTGAGTTTTGCTCTTAGCACATGGATAAATGAAGTAGACCACCATAAATGGTTTCAACCAAAAAAATCAGTTCTGTCTCCTCAGAAAAGTCCCACAGGCAGAGGAGAGCCCAGACCTACCAATGGCTGCCTCCACCTCCCAATTTCTCCAAAATTCCTTGGCCTTATCCAATCCCATTTACTGTTTTTCCCTTCCCAGCCACCCTCTCCACTTGATCCAAAGCCTGGCTGGAAAATTCATCATATGGGGAAACCAGAACTCCAGGAAAACTTCAGTTTGCATTCCCAGAGGAAGGACTCAACAATGATTCCATGATCTGTTTTGTTTTGTCCCCAGGTACAACTCTCAGGTCCATTATCTGCTGCTCTGAGCAGGGTCTGCATGAGCAGGAGGAAGGGTCAGTGCTCTTCCAGAGGGAGTTGAAATGGAAACCCAGGTAACTGAGGGAGTTTTATATCTCTGGGACAGACTTCCAGGGGGCTTGTGGAAAATGAACTGCTCCAGGGCTATATAGGACCTAATCCTCCCTCAAAGCTTTGCAAAGCTTTCAAAGTCATTGTGAACTTGTCAATCGACCGACTCCATCTTTTCCTCTGCGAGAACAGGCTGGATTTGCTCCCTTTTCCAAATCTGAAGTTTCTTCATGCTTTGAGGGATCTCCATCATGGGAACTATTGGATTACAGCCACGATTTTCCCATCCAGGATCCAGCAGCAAGCCAAATTTGTTTTTTCCAGGGTTTTTTCCACTCTTTAACCATTGTCTTTGGCCATTGCAATGCAGACCAACATTCCCACCACAGTGTGATCAGCAGAGTCCTGTGCAGGGTGGAGTGACCCCAGGAAGAAATCAAAGGCACAGAAGAATGAGCAGGGAAAGAATGAAGGCCACTTGTCCCCATTTGGGAAAACCCAAGAGCTTGACCAAAAAATCCTCTTAAAAGGTAGGAAAAGGATTTAGTTTTCTTTGATATTTTTGTTGCTGTTGTTCCCAGACAACTCTTGCAGGTAAGAGAACTTAGAGAAAGACCTCTGTGCTTTGAATCATCTCCAGAGCTGACCACCAGCCACGAGGAAAAACATCTTGGGAATACACACCAGGGGGAAGTTGTTGGAGTGAAGTCCCAGAAAACAAAGAGTGGGGGGAATTATTTAGGGCATCCCATTTCAGCCTGGCTGGGAGCAGAGGGGCTGCAGCAACTCCCCAGAACTGATAACTGCTTTGAGACCAGAGAAGTGGTGACAGAGCTTAAGGAAAAAAAAAAAAAATCATCAAGTTAAGGTGAGCAAAGCTTCAAGGAAAAAAATGGGAAATAAAACATGGAAAATAAAATAAAATGGCTGTGGAAGTTAATGGAAGCTTCAATCATGAGGCAGCAGGAGCCACGGGAGGCTGTCACCGTGACAGCTCATGCCTGAGCTGGCAAAATTCCAATCCAGATCCACAGAGTGAGACTGGGGACAGCGGGGTGGGCTTGGGGGGCCTGGAGTGGAGGGTGGTTTTGCTCTGGGCTCTGGACATGGGGTTTTCCTCACCTGCCTCACTGCAACATCCCCAGGGAAGAAGAGAATTCGATGGCAAATTCAGTGCTGGGGTTTAGGACCTTTGAATCCTGACTGGGGCTGTTTTCTCTGCAACATCCCCAGGGAAGAAGAGAATTCGATGGCAAATTCAGGGCTGGGGTTTAGGACCTTTATGGCAGAGCTTTGGAAGCAGCCAAAGTTTTCCACTGACTCCAGTGGAGTTCAACGGGCTGAGTTATCCCAAGAGGGGATAGGAGGATCTATGGATCCCCTATGACACTAAAAACCATGGAAAAGCCCTTCTGCCATGAGCCACTGAGCACCTCAGCAGTTCCATTTCCTCTCCCATCTGTCACTTTAAAAGCAGAGTTTTTGCATCTCCTCTAATTCCAGCATTCCCAAGTAACTCTTTCCCTTCCCAAACAGCATTCCAGGCTTCCAGCCTCTCCTCCCTAACACTAAAAATAGCTGAATTGGTTATAACAGAGTTGTGGACTGACCTGGAGCACCCCTAACAGGAGATCCTCCTACATGGAGGAGCAGAAATCCCCTCCAAGCCCAGCTCTCTAGCTCCAAGCATCCTGTGCATCCCGAGCTGTTTTTTCCCTGTTTCCCAGCCTGCAGCTCTCCTGCACAGCTCATTGACATGACCTTGGCTGGAACTCCTCTTTCCCAGTCCCTGATGGGTGTCTGCTCTGAAGATGAATCAGATTTTTAGGTCCCAATCAGCTCCCCTGGTTTAGGCAAAATGCATCCATCCCTCTTGCAGCCTATTAAGGGCTGGGATAAACCTCCCAGCTAATGCTGGCTGCAAATCCAGCACCACTCGGGAGATGTCAGGCACCCAAATAATTTTTGTTGCTTGCTAATGAAAGAATTCCTTAGGAGGAGAAAAAAGGAGGAGAAGACGGCGCCAATAAAGACACTGAGCTCCAATTAAATGAGTTTCCCTGTCTGCCTGGATTTGTCTCCAGCTCTGAATTGCTCCAGCAAGGTCAGAGCAGGGTGGGAGTTGTGCATCATTCCAAGAGTTCAGCAGCATCCTCTCTCCAAGGACTGCAGAGACCCAGAGGATGCTGAGGTGCCAAGCCTTGGTTTGGGGAGGAAACCTCCACCTCCAGCACAGCTCCCTCCTGATGCTTTTGGGATAAAAGCAAATAGAAGAGCTCAGGTTTCACCCCAAAAAGAAATTTCCTGCTGAAAACTCCCCAAAACCTGGAGATAAGGAAGTCCTGGCACTCCGTGTGTGATTTCACAGCTGGAATGCCACAATCTGAGTCCATAAAAACGCAGCACCCCAGATTAGTTTGGACTGGAAGGGAATTAAATCTCATCCCGTTCCACCACCAGGGACACCTTCCCTATCCCAGGCTGTTCCAAGCCCCATCCAACCTCCCCCACATGTAATGACTGTGCTGGGTCTCTGCTGCACAGCCCCCCCTCCAAGGAGCTCTGCTGCCCCTTCCCTCAACCAAAACCCTTTTCCATCAGGATAAATCTCCCGGGAGCCTTCCCGTGTAATGAGAAGCCTTCCCTGAGATGCAGTTGGGAAATGAAAGCCCCCAAATCCTACGTGTGCTGAAGTGCTGCTCGAGCAGCATCAGACGAGGGAACAAAACCCTCCCTGTTTTGCTGAGCCCATTTTTTTTTTTTTTGTGCTTTCACAACTTGTCCCAGGAAAAAATAAATGCTGGAGCCCTCCCCTGGCATCAGGGTGAGCTGCTGATAAAGTTGGGATGGACTCCTGGTGGCATGGGAGGGATGGCAGCGAGGGCAGGATCCAGCCCTGGACCCACAGAGGTGCACAGGAGCATCCTTACCTGAATCCCTCTGGCACAAAACACACCTTAGGGTGTGTTTGTGCCTTTTAGTTGCCCAAATCCTTCCTTTTGCTCCTAAGGATAGAGGAATAGCACCCAGGAGTGATGCTGGGGAGGGGAGATGCTCGGGCTGAGGGCGTGCTGTTTAATTAGCTGTGGCCTTTAGAGGGGCTGGAGCCAGGGTGGCCTTTCCTCAGGAGAATAAAAGAGAGATAAATGGATAAAAAGTCGCTGATTCCCTTCCAATAGTGGAAAAGCTGGAAAAATATCAGCCCCCAAAGCCAATTACAACCCAGTGCCATGCCCGAGCCTGGTTCCATGGAGGGAATTTGCTTCCCTTCCTGCCCAGCTGCAGATGCAACTGCTCTAATAGGCTGTAACTTTCCTTTCCATTTGGAAGTAATGAGATATAATCTGGTTAATTCCAGTCTTTGAGCTCTTTTGGCGGCCCTTTTCTATTCCCTTTTTGGGTTTTTTTTTCTTTTTTTTTTTCTCTTTAAAGGAAAACTCCATCACGAAGCGAAAGATTTTCTAATCACTGGCTCTAATTACAAAGCAGCGTAAATTGCCATAAACTTTTTGCTTCTTCTTTTTTTATTTTTAAATTTTTTTCAAAATTGCTTTAAATATAAAGAAGAATCACTAAAAATCCAGCTAGCAGCTGCAGATTGGAGTGGCTGGTGGAGGCAAGGCTGGGGAGAAATGGGAGGTGGGAGCTGAGGCTTGAAAGGAGCTTTTGTGGAAAACCATAGAGGTGGAAATATCCTGAAGGAGCTGAGATGGAGGTGCCCAGAATCCATGCCCAGAATTCCCATCCAAGCAGAGAGGGCTTTTCCTGGGGTTAATTGGTCCCTAAGTGGGTATTTGTTTAGGTCCATCAATTTTTCAGGCTGGGAGAGTCCCCAGACCAGGCAGGATTTGCCCCAGTCCTTGCAGGAAGCAACTTGCTGCCAAAAGCTGGAAGGGTTTGGTGGAAATCATCCCAATTTCCATCATCTCAGCAAACACCTTGGGACCTGCAAAGATGCTGGAGAGCCCTGAGCATCCAGAGCTGGGGGATGTGCATGGGGCAGAGGGGCTGAGCCTGCACAGGAGCCCTCACTGCAAACCCAGGGAAGAACCTGCTGGAAAATGTCCCAGGGCATCCAACACGGAGCCCTCCCACTGCAAACCAGCCTGGGAGGTTGGGGAGGCTTCATTAGCAGCAATCAGTGGTTTCCATAGCTACAGATGGAAATCATCACATGCTGGTGTGGGGACAAAAAGGGGAGAAATCATCACCCAGACATGACCAAGAACACGGAGGTGGGAGAGGAGATGGGTACAGAAGGGAAGACGGATGGATTCAGAACATCCAGGCAGGTTTTTTTGCCTTATTCCTGATCTTTTTAATCTGTGGGATATTTCCAGCAGGACTGGAACGTTTTGTCAGCCCCCAGGAATCCCCCAGCAGTTGGGTGTGCCTAAGGGGAATGGATAAAATTTAGGCTGCAGCTCTTGGTACACAACCTCTACAAACCAACTTTTTAGGAGCAACCTGGAAAAACAAGTCCTGGCTGACCTGCCTTTACCTAGGAAAAAGGGAAAATTGAAGGAGCAGCTCCTGCAATTCCTACCCAGGGCACTGGATGCTCTACATTGCTCAAGTGGCTGAAATACAAATCAGCCAAGCTGGGGCCCTGTGGGGTTTATTACACACAGGGAGAGTTTTGGAGGGGTCATAAATCACCTGTTTCAGGTGTCAAGGTTCTCCTCAGAACAGGGCCTTGTGTCCTTGCTGCCCGATTAACTTCCCTCTCCTCTCTTCGTGCTGCTGCAATTCATTGCTTGGTAAAGTCTGAGAGGGAGCTCAGATAAAATTCAGGCTGGGCAGCCTTTCCCACAAACAGGGCCACAAAAAGAAGCTGAATTAATTTAAGAGCTTAAACACCACAGGCTGTGCCTGCAGCAGAGTGAGATGTTCTGCAGGAAATGTCCCCACAAAGGTTAAATGGCTTTTAAAAGGGATTTGACAAATCAGTATGGAGTGAGAAAAACTGAAAAACTCCAGCCCAGAATGTTGGTGTGGCATTCAGCCAGGCTGCTCTTGTCTCCCTGGCTCAGCAGAGAGCTGGCTGAGACCTCAAATAATTCCTACAGGTGTCTGGAGACTCTCGCTGCTCCCTCTGGAGAAACCTGGTGAAATATTCAGTGTAGGTGGTGGAATGAATCCCTCCCAAAAATCAGCACCAGGTTGCACATGTCCCTTCAGGCTCCCCCGAATCCAGGTCCCTGACCTCGAGGAAATATGAAAGAATTCCAATTTGAGCAAAACACCTGCTTCAGTTTCAGTGAAAGCCAGAGGTTTTCAGCAACTGCTGATGTGTGGAGAGTGGCTGTTTCCTGAAAAAAATACATTTCCAGAGTTTTTTTTGTGCAGCCTCACTGCTGAACACGTTTTTCTCCAGGTTAGGCCAAAAGGTCCTGCTTATTTCAGGAAAAAATATGATGTAATCTGTGTTTAATGAGCCTAGCCCTTATCAGACACTGGAGAATCCACACTCACCTGTAATGTGACACCACAAGATCCCAACACAAGGGACACCTTGAGGATAATTCAGATTTTGGGGTCTGGTGATGATTCTGGGGACAGCTGCATCAATCCCAGCTCCACTCTCCAACAACATCCTGGAGTTGAAATTGTCTGTGTGCCTAAAAATGTCAGTGTTGGGCTAGAAAAGGATTTATGGCTTTTTTTTCCCCCCATACTGGCTACATCCCCCCACCCACCTTACCCTGTCCTCTGCCCCCTCCCCTGTCCTGCAAACCTCCCTTTGCAGGAATTACGGCCCAAAACCACCCACCAACAGATTCCAGAGGAAAAAACCCCATAACTTTCCCCTTCTGCATCCTCAGGAAAAGCCAGGGGCAGGGAAAGGTGGGCATGGAGCTGATTGTGCTGTGTCTTTTCTCCAGGGTTGGGAAATCACCTGGAATTTGTCCTGGTACCTGCCAAGCCTCCCTGTGGGCACCACTTTTCTGGGAATGTCCCAGGGCTGGTGCTCAGCTCTGATTAATGGGGATGCCATGGGCCTGGGGAAATGGAATATTGCTGTCCATATGATCCATGATATTAATGGAAGACATTTGGAATCCCAGGTTTTTAAGTGGTGGGTTCCTCATGGAGGTTTTCCAATACGTAATCACCCATGGAGCCACCTGGAGTGATGCTAAAGGAGATTCTGTGACTCTTTGGATAAATAGGGCTTGGGGAACGGGATTTCCTTTCATTAATAATTTAACAACTTCAGCCTCCTTGGTTTGGGCTTGGGTTTTATCCCACTTCTCCATCTTTCCTTCTGAACTTAAGGGAGGTTTAGGTGGATTTCAGGAAGAAGTTCTTCCCCCAGAGGGTGCTGGCACTGCCCAGGCTCCCCAGGGAATGGGCACAGCCCCGAGGCTGCCAGAGCTCCAGGAGTGTTTGGACAATGCTCTCAGGCACAGGGTGGGATTGTTGGGGGGTCCAGGAGTTCAACTGGATGATCCTGGTGGGTCCTTCCCACTCAGGACATTCCATAATTGTATGGACTCATCAAATTCTGCTTTTCAGTTGCAAGCCCAGCCATGAAAAGGACCGAAACTTCCAAACCATCAAGTTTTTCCTCAAAATTCCCAATGCAAATTCCTCTTGATGTGCTCTGGATACAGCCCCCTCAGTCAGGGCTTAAATCCCAGTTTTCCAGGACTTCAGGAGCCCAAATTACAAGTCACAAAAGCAGGCTGGGACTGGTCCCTTTCCTGCTGCAAAAATGATCCCCCCGTGCTCAAAATCATCGAGTCTCAGGTGCCTCGGCAGTGATTGTGACATTCATTTAATCCTGGCTCTATAATTAGATTGATTTTCCAGGGAAGAGCAGCAAATTGCATTGGAGGAAGCTATCACATTATTTTATTACGCTCCTGATTATTATTTTTTTTTTGGGTGCAGGTGAGGAAATAAAAATGAAGATGCACTTGGCAAATTTGGTGCAAACTCTTTTTTTTAAATTGTAGATTAATTAGTGAGAGTGACAGACTTACCTGGGCCTGAGGAGAAGAACAAGTAAACATCCTCCCCCTCCCAACCCCTGCTCCATCTGCATTGCAAACTATTCCTTAAAATCAGCCATAAACAAGAGTGTCTGAAATTTCAACCTCTCAAATCTGTGCTTTTGCTCCAAATCAGAGTGAGAAACAGGGAAATCGGAGATTTGTGAAACTCCAAAAAGCTCTGATTTAGAAACAGGCACTCATATGACACTGGGTGTTAAAAATGTGTGTTAATATCAAATGGCATAATTCAGTTCTGCACTTAATGGAATATCTGAAGGGTGATAAAATTCCCTCTTTTTTTTGATGTTATCAGAGCAGAAGAAGACATTGGAAGTGATTTTTCACTCGTAAAGTTTCCAAATGGCTTCATCACTGCAAATTTGTGTCAAACTCCTGTTAAAGAAGCAAATTTCTCTTTTTTGAGGGCTTGAGTCCACTTGGCACAACCCCAGTGCAAGTGTGGATTCCTGCCCTGTGGTCAGGACAGAGACCTTGGTCCTAGAGAAAATTTCCCATAGAAAGGTGGGAAAAGAATTTGAAATAAGTTGGAGCAGCCCGTTCTGGCTGTTGGATTGCCTGAGCCTCCCTGACGTGCTTGGAACACCCTTGGGCTGGGATCTTGGATAAACCCTCTGCATTCTGAAAGCCTTTTGCCAAGTTGAAAAGTTTGGGAGGTCAGCAGGGGAAGCGAAACGTGCCGTGAAACTCCTCCTAAAAAACCTCTTGGGAAGGTTTTGGTGTCCCAGGGGTTCTCCCGTGGCTCAGTCCTGCCATCCCGCATCACTCGGCCGCTCTCCTCCTGCACATCTCCTGGCGGAGGGTCTGGGATGTCGGGCTAATCCGAGCAGACAGCATGCATAATTCAGCTGGATTTGGGAGGGAGGGATGGGAAGGGGCAGCAGCGATCCTGTCCCTCCGTGTGGCTGATTCCATCCCGTCTCCCGGCGTGTCCCTAATTGGATGGCGCCCTTCGCTTCGCGTTAGGGATGCACACGCAGCGCCTGGAGAGGGATCCGGCCTCCGTCGTGTCCGTGCTCCTCTCCACAATCAGAGAGAAGCAATTGAAGCATTTTAATGTGTTAGGATTTTTTTCTGATGGACACAATGGCAACCTGAGATTTAGACTGGCGCTCTCCACAATCAGAGAGAAGCAATTGAAGCATTTTAATGTGTTTAGGCTTTTTTTCTGATGGACACAATGGCAGCCTGAGATTTAGATTGGCATTGGAGGGATGCTCCATGCCCCAAAATATCCCCAGGGTGGGATTCTCCAGGACTGAGGGCAGTATAAAATTGTCCCTGGTTTTTGCATGGTTTTATTGTGGGTGTTCCACAAAGAAAAAAAACAGTAACAGAGACAGAAAATATTCCAGGCAGTGGAGAAGCCCATGGGAACATTAAGACACTCTGGGGATTTTTTTCCCCTTTTCAAGTTAAGTTTTACAGAATAGTCCATAAAGTGGTGACATTTTTAACCATTTTTGCTCATTGCTTTGAACTTCCCAGCCTTGTCTTTGCAGACACCAAGGCCCAGAAGGGCCAGAAGATGTAGTTTAATGAGACAAGTTTTAAAGGTCACTCTGAGTAATAAATCTGTGCTTTTTAATATTTAAACTTGTAAGGCATTTAAACCTTTAGGCTCCTGGGATTTGCTCCACCAGATCCAACTAGATCCATCAAACTCAGCAAGCCTTTTGCCTCTGGGAATATTGGATTTCTTCTGCTTGAGATGAAGAGGGTCTCTTTATCCAAGTCCATTCATCTGTCATAACTCAGGTACCTTTAAATCTTTTAAATCTCTTGGGATGCTGGATGAGGTGTGGAAGAAACCTTATTAAGCTCAAGCTCATAGAGCTCCATTCCTCTCTTGTTGCAAGTCATGAGGAATAAAAGAAATGTCGATAAGAGAAAGGTGGTGCCTCTCAAAAATGTGCCCCAAATCCTCTTCCCTGACCTTAGTCAAGCTCCCTGGCTCAGGTTTAGAGGGAGATGCCAAGGAGGATGAAGGAAAAAGCAGGACACGAACTCAGATCTTTGTTGGAAAAGGGCTGGATTTAGTAAATCTGCCCATTTTTGTCAGCAGCTGCAGAGCACAGGTTGAGATTCACCCTCAGGTCAGGGCATTTTGGAGCTAATTTGCTTAAATATCCCTAAATTGCACCTCAGAAGCCATTTGGATGTTCCCAGCTGAGCCCCCCCAGCCCTGGCCGAGGGCTCTGCTCTCACACGGTGTCAGAGCCGATGCCGTCAGTACCCCGTTGCTTTCCATGGCCGGGAATCAGGGCTGCTCCCGCTGCGAGTGTGCGACGCGGAACGTGCCCGGAATCGCTGCGCTGACTGGCAGATTCCCTTATTGACATAGCACTTGGAATTAGATATTATTAGATATTATTAGATGTTATTAGATGTTATTAGATTGAATTAAATTGAATCAATCTCCTAATCAGACAGAGGCCAGAGGCACCATGGATGGTCAGATGGTGAAGTTTGGATGGGTTTGCAAATCAGGCTTCCAGGAGCTCTTCATTTTTAAAGGCATTCTAGAAAGAAAAGGCATTTTTCTTTCACAAGATTATGTTTTCCAAGGGTTCCCTGGTGCCTCAAACCCTCCTGACTCTCACCTGCAATAGTCACGTGGGAGGAGGGAAGACACGTCTCAAGCCTTATGGAGAAGAGTCACCAAAAACTACCCAAAAGTGGTGTTTCAGAGAACAGGAAACACAGTGCCTTCCACAGAGATGGACAGAGGATCTGGAGCAGCAATCCTGGCAGGAGATGGACAAGCTGAAAAGCCCTGAAGGTCCAGAGGGTGGCAGGGAAGACCTTTGCTTTCCATCTTCTAAAAAGCTTCTGTTTACAGAAAGAAATTGGCCCCACTCCTGATTATTCCATCACAGGCCCATTATCCAAAGGCTCTGGATGCATTACAGAGCTTTACATTAATGCTGAGGTGATGGATGCGCTGTGCTGTGGGCAGGATCCACTCCCCAAACTAACAGGAATTCCATTAGAGGCCGGCTGGGAAATGAGGTCTTTCAAGATTTAAATCCTTAAATACCATTTTTTCAGTCCGGGGCCAGCATTAAGCCATTTATTTGACTTCAGCGCTGAGACCCGGCTGGGCTGCCCGGATAATCTTTGCAGTTATCTGTGTTTGAGGTAGAGCCTTATCACTGCTTGTTCATCTTCTCCTGCTCCTGCCTCCTGACTCGGAATTATTTTCCTGCTTCTGTAATTAAGGCAGCATCTCAGGTCTCTTGGAAACTCTGTGCTAAAATATGCTCCTGCTTACATTGAGGCAACCTTGAAATGCCTCCAGCTGCTGCCCACGGCACCAGCAGTACTGGAATTTGATCCAAGGGGTTGGTCCATCCCGGCCTTCATCCCGGCCTTCATGCAGGGACCAGGAGGTTGTACTGAATTTGGGGTAGAAATGATCCTATGGGGCCAGGCTGGCAGAGCTGGGGGTGCTCACCTGGAGAGGAGAAGGCTCCAGGGAGAGCTCAGAGCCCCTGGCAGGGCCTGAAGGGGCTCCAGGAGAGCTGGAGAGGGACTGGGGACAAGGGATGGAGGGACAGGACACAGGGAATGGCTTCCACTGCCAGAGGGCAGGGATGGATGGGATATTGGGAATTAGGAATTGTTCCTTGTGAGGGTGGTGAGGCCCTGGCACAGGGTGCCCAGAGCAGCTGTGGCTGCCCCTGGATCCCTGGAAGTGTCCCATGCCAGGTTGGACCTTGGGGCTTGGAGCAGCCTGGGACAGTGGAACGCCCCCACCCATGTCAGGGGGTGTGACTGGATGGGCTTTAAAGTCCCTTCTAACTCAAACCCTTCTGGGGTTTTATGTCCTTCTGGAATTCTGTGCTTAAGGAGAACATCTTGAAGTTTATTTCAGGCGAAAAAAACCTCAATTTTCAGTATTACCCCAATTTTGAAGAAAAAGGGAGAAAACCAAAGATGAGAAGTGGCAGCTCTTTGGTGGGGAAAAGCACTTTTAAGGATCCCCCAGGTGGGACAAGCAGCACCTTGCAGCAGATGGATGTTGATCTGGACCTCAGGTTGCCTGGAATTACTCCCCACCTGGGCTGGGAGGTGGCAAACCCTTGATAAGGAAGAGAAGTGTGAACATCCCTGAGTTTTGCACTTGTGGTTTCCAAAGGCAGGGATTGAGACCCCACATATCCAAAGGGAATTCAAATAATTCAAAAGTGAAAGAAAAACAAAACAAAACCTTTGGATTAGGGTGAAGCAGGAAAGGTGGTTCCAATGTGGGGCAGGTGCTTTTCATTCCTTTCTTTGCTCTCCCAGGTTTGTGCTACTGCAGCAGCCTGAGGAATCCTCAGTCCAGATGTGTCTCTGATGGGAGGGCAATGAAAGAGGAAATGCTGCCAATCTCCAAAAAGTGAAAGCAAAACAGGCACAGGAATATTTTGAGGATTGTCACCCTCAGCCTATAGCATTGATCTGGATTTTTTTCTCAAAATCAACCTAAATACTGAAGGGAATAATGTGGGACCACACTCTTAGATTAGGTTTGTTGTTAAGTTCCATTTTTGAGGGCTTTTGACCGTTCTGGTGGTGGCTCTTCAGCAGAGATGGTTTCCTGAGGGGGTTCCCAAGCAGAGGGATCTGTCTGGATGCTTGCTGGGAATGGGGAATGGAAGTGTGCTTCTGTGGAGAGCAGGGGTTGGCCAATCTGGGACTGTCTCAGAGGGACCCTGATGCCTGATGAACTCCTGATATAGAAACTGTTCATGTGCTCCAGGGCTGCTTCCAAGCCTTGTTGGCACCAGAGGAGAAGAACAGGAGAATACCCATCCCCTCAAATAAAGGGGCAGAGAGCTGTTTTTGCCAAGTCATGATCCTCAATGAGCTGTATTTGATCTCTGGAGCAGCAGCAACCCCAAACCCCCTGAATGAGCTGTTGATCTACTGCTCATCCAGCTCAAATCCTTCTTGGATTACAGCTGGGGGAAACAAGGAATATTTTTTTGTCCACATTTTATTGAATGATCAAACTAGGCTTGAGCCTAAAGCTAAATAAAACAAAAACTTAGGCTGGTCTAGGATGGACACCTAACTCCAGCAGCAGAGAGGAGAAATCCCTAAAAAAGGGGGTTTTTTTGCACGGAAATTCCTGAAATAAGCTGGAACTGTGCTGCCTTTCAGAACCAGGCACTCAGTTAAATGAAGATGGGCAAGACTAAGCTGCCTAACATCCAAACCCGGCATTAGCCCAATCCCTATTCATGAAGGCTTTATGTTGAATTAATGTTGTTATAGAATTAGGCTCCTAAGAGGCTTGGAGATGTCACCTCCTGGAAGTTGCCATTATTTGTAGCCCTCCTGGAATGGTGAATGTGCTCACAAGGACCAGTTCAGCTCATCCCATCACTGGGTATCCTCCAGGAATTAGGAAACCCCATGGGCTGGGTTTTCTTGAACTCTTCTTATTCGAATCTTTGAAAGGCAGAAAAACTCTTCTGCTCCAGAACCACCTGTGCCTTTCATCTCTGTTTTACTCCCATTCCACTCTTGGAGGCATCCAAAGGCAGTTTCCCACTGGAATCTGCTTTCCTCTCCATCCTTGGAGTCCTTCCCCACCATGGTGGCAGCCAAGGGACACTGTGGATTTTATTCCAGCTTGAGGATGTTCACCATGGGATCTCCAGGGAGACCCCATCGTGGAGCATTGACAGCCTCAATGGCTGATAACAGCACCTGCAGATAAACAATGGTGACAGTGGAATTCCAGTTGGGAATGACCTTCCACGACCATCAGGACTGTCAGGGCAGGGACATCACACAGATGGAATTAGTAGGACAATTCCCCCCTCTGCTGATCCCTATATTCCCCTAAAAGGGAATCCCTGTATTTCCCCCTCCTGCAGCCCCAGGGAGGGATTTTCCTGGCCACATCCCTTTGGGAAAGACTTGGGTCAGCTCTCCAGGCTCACCCTGCCTCTCCAGGCTCCCTGTCATGCCTTATTGCCTGACTCATTTAAAGGAAATTAAAGCTCAAAAAAAAGAGAAACTCAAGACTCAATTAAGTCTTATAATTTTCCAAGTGCAAACGATTTTGACACAAGGCTCTCTGTCTCTTCCTGGCACGCTGGAATGCTCCTCCCCTGCTTGCCCATCCTGATGGGGATGAATAACCCAGCCTTGGGATGCTGGAGAAGAAATCTCTGGCAGTCCAAACTTAATCGTGACGCCCCCAGAAAGGTTTAGAAATCTGAGGGTGACCCACTCCCATCCAGTGCTAAAAATGCCTCACGTGGGTCTTGAAGAGGTTTAGGTTTCCACACAGAATGGGAAGGGAAAGGAAAAGGATAATTTCCTTTCAAGTCAATGTTGCAAGTGATTAGTGCCCAGTGTACCCCGGGCAGCTTTAGTCTTTAACATGGAGGTGATCATGAGGATTTATGGGAGCTCCTGGGCAATAACAGCTTTCCAGAGAGGCTTTGATTAAACATTATGGATCCACATTATGCAAATTTATTGCGTGGTTAATCTGACTCCAAAAGAACACAGTGGCACTTAAAAAAGCATTTAAAAAGGGGGAAAAAAATCAAAGGATCCAAAGACCTGGGTATTTCTCAGTACTCCAGGATGGTTCAGGCTTGAAGGAGAAGCCATAGAGCCATTGATGAGTATGGGGGAAATGGGGAAACATGGAGAAAATCCAGGAGTTCAAACAACAGACAAATTCCAACCTGGATATTTCACATTCAAATGGATTCTGGCATTAAATCTCTTGCAAACCCCTCTTTTCCAACAGTTGCTTTTCTGTTTGAATATGGGATAACGGGAATGGTAGGAGATAGAAACGTGATGCCTTTGCCAAATTGAGCTTTCTCCCAGGAATTGGGGGGGGGTCACTGTGTTTGTTTTTCTCCCTTCAACACTTTTTGGTATCGTTTGTCACCGTCCCCATGCAATAATGGGATTTCTGCCAGCAGCTGATTGCGAGGCCCTCATTAACTTCCACAGATTTTCCTGCATTTCAAACTCTGATTAATGTAAAGCCCAGATTTGTTTTCCTCCAGAAATCAAGGTTAGGGAGAAGACAGATCCCATCCACAGCTTCTTCTCCAGAAAAGAGCAAAAGCACTGAAGTAGCAGAAATCAGAGATGTGATGGCCAACCAACCCTTCACTGCCTGATGCAGCTTCCAGTGGAGGTTTTTTGGTGTAAAATCCCAAGCTTTTGGCCAATGATTATGGACTGGGAGTTTCTGTAGGCAGAGCACTTGGAGTTTTGAGAGGTTTCAGAGCATCACCTCTCTCCTGCTCCACGGAGCTTGGAGAAACCTTCCCTGACATAAATCAAAGCTTCTTTGAGGGAACAGAGACCTTTCTGCTCCTCCCAGGCCCACCAAGCATTCCCTGTTAAACTCTGGACAATTTCAGAGTCATAACACAGATAAAAATTGTTGTTTGTGGTCTATGCAACAACGGCTCTGTTCATTTCTCCAGAGGATATTCCCACAGGAGGCTGCTGGGCAGAGGGAAATGGACAATGCTTTAAAGTTTTAATAAAAACAGAAATAAGATGGTGCAAAATAAGGGTCCTGTAGAGCACAGGGGAGATGGAGAATCAGTGCAGAGCCAGAGAGTGGAATCTTTGGGATTTTTTGGGGAAGGAATGGACAGCTCAGGGCTGACGCTGTTTGGGACAGAAACCACATTCAGCCCCTAAACTGCTGGGTCACCTCATTTCTGCTCCCCCCTCTCCCATCTAGGCATGATCCACAGGGTCACTTTGGGATAATTCTGGAGCTTTAAACTCACTCAGTTTTCCCACCAATTTTCAGGCAGGGGCTAATGAACTGAGTCCCAGCCAAAAACCAGGCCAGGCTTAAAGTGCACAGGCTTAAATAAAACTGAAGGTGTGTTTTCAGAGCTGACTGCGAGCTGCAATGAGAGGGGTTAGAGGCAGAGGGGGTGAGCTGCCCCTGGAACACCCTGGCAGCCCCTCTCCATCCAGAAGCTGTTGCGGGGTGGTGAAGGACCCCACAAGCCCCCATGGGAGGGGAAGGTGGGCTCAGTCTCATCCATGAGGGTCTTTGTGAGGGTTGTTTCACGAGATGAACTCACTCAAGGCTGGATGAAATTGATTTGATGTTTTGCTAATTGTATGGTGTTGGGTTTTCTTCTGGATAGAAATACAATTAGAGCCTTAAGAGGGAACTAATTGGAGCAGGGCAGTATTTTTGGGCTGTCAGAGGTGGTTTTCCCAGAAATCATCTCCAGACAGAGACCAGGGCTGAGTGTGCTGATGGGAGAAAAAGGTGGGAAGTATTTGTTCCCTTCCCTCTGCAGGCTTTGAATATGCAGGAAGGTTTTCTCTTCCTCTTCTTTTTGGGAACAGAAAAGGGAGTTCCCAGGAGGCTGGGAACTGCTCATTTTCCAATTTTATCTCATTTCACTAAAAATATGATTAATTTTAGCAATGGTTTCAATTTTATCTGAGCTCCAGGGCTGAAGCATGAGCCCAGCCCTCATCCCTGCCTGTTCCCAGCAGGGTCAGGAGCTGGATCCCACACCATTCCCATGCCACAGGGCTCATCCCTCCCCACCACTGCCCTTCCCGAGGGATGGGGACCTTCCCTGTCCCCATGCACACGATGATCTCAGATAGAGGATGACCAAACAATTGCACCACAGAAAATACAACTCCAGACCAGTGGCAGCACCTTACAAAATCTACAGCAGCTTCTGAGAGAAGATAATTAAGTCAAGCCTATTTTGAGAATTACCAACAATGAACTTATCCCACTTGTTAACTGATTAAGAAGATACTACAACATCAAATCTAACTCTAATACTTGAAGCTCAAACGACCCTTAAAAAATCACAAAAACAGTCCAAAAATCCCCAAACCCATCATTGTACTGCAAAAAAAAAAAAAAAAGAAAAAAAAAAGAAAAAAAAAAGCCTTTCTTCCTTACAGGGAAGAAACAATTCCGGTTTCCAAACCCTCCATCCCTGGGGATCTAAACATCCCCTGGGATGTGGTGCCAGGGTTTCCCTTCAACACCTTTCCCTTCTGCAGCAGCTTTTATCCAGCAATCTCTGAAGCACTTTACAAGTAATAATTAATTGAGCTTCATAGACTCTTTGTTCACTTCCAGATTATTAATAAATAACCCTTTATTATTTAGAAATACGTGGCACATCATTTTTCTCCTCTCTGTTCCTCTGAAGAGTCACTTAGCCCACATTAGCACAGTTTAATGCCAGTTTGGCAATGGTGCTCCTTAACCCTTTCAAGGCTGTGTGGTTTTAGGGAGGGTTGAAGAGCTGTGAGGACAAGAGGAAGATACTTGTCCTGCCCAGCTCCTTGCTTATGGATAATCCATAATTTCACTGCATATTTTGACCAAAAGGAGCATTATTAATGCTCTTATCCCCACCTAGCCAGAATTAGGAGCATTATTCTCCCCTTGCCTCCATCCCTTGCTATCCCCTCTCTAATTCCAAGCTCAGGATCTTGGGCCTGTTTCATTTTCCCTGCTCTAAGGCTCTCCAAAGCTTCTTATCCAAACTGAGAGCCCAGAGCCCCTCCCTGCTCCACCCCCAAATCCTCCTGACCTCAACTCGAAGCACCCAAACCCCCCCCAGATTTTCCTCCCTGGAAGCAGAGCAGGAATTCATTCCCCAGCCGCCCTCATGGACAGAAGGGAAGAAAAACCAAGTTAAATAAGCCATGGGATGGTTTTTCCAAATCCCCTTTTGTGGGAGAAAAGCCGGCAAGGGCTGTTCTTAATGGCATTGAAAGGGGAGAAGGGAGAGCGAGGCTCATCCTGCTCCTGCAGAAACAGACAGGGAAGGACATTATTGAAGGGCTCTGATCTCTGCAGAGACACGCTGGGAAAATGGGACAGGAGGGAAAAGCAACCTGGAGAAGCTCAGGAGCTGAGCTGACCTCCTACAAGCCAGTTCCATCCTTGTTTTTACTGGTTTTTTGGGTGGGATGAGGGGTTAAGGACAGCATTAACCAGCCCATTCCCACAGTTTCACTGCTTTTGGCTGGTGGTGCTCCCTGCCCCCTGCTAGGATCCTGGCAGGCATCCATGAAAGTAGCAAATAGATCTGAGAAAATCAAGACAAATTAGGAAAATCAAGAAAAAAATAAGAAAATGAAATGTGTTCAGATATCTTTTCAGTAGCAATTCATTGGCCTAATTGAACAAATATTAAATAAACCAAGCTAAATGAAATATATTTATTTTATATAGACATTTATTTATATATCATGCATGTTATTTATTAAATGTGTTCTATTTCTCCAGGTAAAGGAAGAAATGTGCAGGAAGGTTATGAGCAAGTCCAGTTCACCCTGATGAGTGTCCCCCACCACCCCTCGGAGCACTCCTGCTCTGCCAGGACCATCCCTGCAATGGACAGGGACAGGAAGGGCATCCGTCTTCTCCTTATCCATCCATGAACCCCTAAAATCTCCTTCTGGACACTCATTTGGGCAGCAGAATGAGCCCAGAGCTGCTCTGCACCTTCCAACTAGACCCAGGTAGAGTTGGAACCCAGTTTTGCTTAAAACCCACCCCAGCTGAAGGTGCAGAACAGCCTTTCCCAACCTTTGGCACCAGGCAAAACAAGAAAAATGTCCAAGGAGCCACAGCCCCAAATTTTTGCTGTTATTTATGAGCCTGAATGTTTCAGTGACCATGAGCACTTTGCTCCTCAAGTGTTTGGAGGCAGCTCCAGGCAGGAAAAAGTGTTGTGCCTGTCCAGGCTGGAAGAGGAATGCTGCCTCTCCTCTCCTCTCCTCTCCTCTCCTCTCCTCTCCTCTCCTCTCCTCTCCTCTCCTCTCCTCTCCTCTCCTCATTCCAAGGTTTCTGGAGCACAGCCATCCATCCAAGCCTGTGTTCCAGGAGGAAAGTGCTCACTTTGATCTTTTCCCTGGGCATGAGGTAGGTGAAAAAACCCAGGTGAGATTAATCCATAAAGAGGGAGAGCTGCAAAGTGTAAAATTCCCCATTGGAGTGAAACCCTGGGTGAAGCATCAAGGGCTTTGTTACTGATACCCCACCCTGTGCCAAACTTTGGGATACCATGGCTGGACAATGAGGGTGTGCACATCCACTGATCCCAGCAGCCACCAAGTCCCAAACACCTGGGAAAATTGCTATATTTCATCCCTGTTCAGTTCAGCAACAAAAAAGGGGGGAAATCCACCTTTAAATCTCCATTGCCTCATTATTCCTGAATCAATAACAGGAGATAAAGGGGGAACAGGGTTTGAAAAACGAGGAATTGCTTCTTCTTTCTAAAGCAAATTCGGTGTCCTGTGGACCACACTCCTGTCAGGGGCATTCTAGACAAAAAAATTCCTTTGACATTTTTTCAATCAATATTTTGGGAAGCTAAAGAGGCATCTCAGGAATGTGATGGCACTGCATCCCATGGGAAACTGAGGCACAGGAAAGGGAGACTCTGCTTTTGTAACCCTCTTGGATGGGCTCTTTTAACAATGGGAATATCAAAGGCATGGGAATTCCAAAGCAATGGGAGCCTCAAAACAATGGGAATCTCACAGCAGTGGGAATTGCAAACCAGTGGGAATCTCACAGCAATGGGAATCTTGAAACAAGGGGAATCTGTCAGCAATGAGAATCTCAGAACAATGGGAATCTCACAGGAACGGGAATATCACAGCAATGGGAATTCCAAAGCAATGGGAATCTCACAGCAATGAAAATTTCAAGCCCTGAGCTCCCCATCATGGCTTTGTGGTTGTATTTGTCAATGTTGTTCGTTGATCCAAGCCTGAGTCCCACCTCCTCCTTGGGAGCAGAAAAACGTCCCTGGGAAAACCCTGCTGCCACGTTCCCTGCGGATAGAAGGAAGATGATGCCACTCATCCTTGGCCAAGCACCTGGGGCTCCCTCCAAGGGCAGGGAAGAATTCCTTCTGCTTCCAAACTAAACCTGAAGCCCTCAGGGCTGCCCAGAAGATGTTCCTGAGGCTGCTTTTTCCAGAACAGTGTGTTGGGAAGGATGCAGAGAGGGAAGCCAAGGATTGGTTGTCATTTCTCCTGCATTGATTCCCTTTTCTCCTTTGTTTTATTTGGGGATAATTAACAGCTTTGCCTAATACAGAATTAATTCCTTGTGTCGTTGCATTAATTAGCATTAAAGAGATCCTTATATCACTGTCTGGAGCTGGAAGGAGACCGAATCCAGCAGCAAAGTCAGCACAACTTTTCCATATTCCCCATCAGAATGCGGCACAAAGGCGGAAGAAAAACATCCGGATGAGGCTTTTCCCAAAAAAACCCATCTCCCAGCAGCAATGCAGCAATGCAGCATCCCAGCGGATATTGAGATGGGAAAATATCTCCAGGAGAAGGTTGATTTTCTCCCTGTCAACCTTTTTCTTCCTTCGAAGCTTTAAAGCCCTGACGTTGTTATCTCGATGTTCTCTAAACCCACCAAATCCACTTAAGACTCTCCAGAACCCCCTCAGGGGCTGGAGCACAGTAGGATCTTTAGGAAAATCAGCCTTTTTCTGGCATTTCTAGGCAGCAGAACATTGTCCCAAGGACTTCTTTCCCAGGAGGTGCTCCGGAAGGAGCTTCTCGAGCTTGGGGTGGGTTTTTATTCCCATATTCCTGGCAGGTTGTCCCCAGCACGGGTTGGGAAAAGGGGGAAGGGGGGGTTTTGGGGAGAACAGGGCAGGAAGTCCTGGAGCAGTTTCCAGGTTCCATCAGCACTGGTGAAATTTGGGATAAGTGCTGGGAAATTCTGCTGTGGGGAAGGAGAGGGAAAAGCTCTCTCAACCCAAGAAGAACATCTCCAGTGGTCAGGAGAACATTAATCTCCAATTTTCCATTAAAATAATCCTGATTTGAAGGAGAAGGGGCCCATCCCTGTCCTGGAGTGGTTTTTGAAGGTCATTGGAAAACTCCAGATGGAGTCAGGAGCTGCAGGATCCAAAATCCCTCACCAGGGGAGATGCTGAGCCCAGGGTTGCAGCTTTGGGATTCAACTTTTGGGATGAAACCTTTCCAGGCACTAAAACTCCTCTGGCCCTGCTTCCTCTCCCCCTTTAGAGCTACAGAATTAATAAATTTGGAATAATTGTAATATGAACCCTGGAACTGACACTGGGAGTTTAAGCACAACAAAATCAATGTAGGGCTGAGGCGTCTCTCAGCTCTATTGACAGCCCTGCCTGGCGCTTTTTCCCCTTGAAGTGGCAGAATAAAAACCAAAAGCTGCATTCGTTTTTTTAATTAAGACTCCGGCATTATCAGGCTTTACAAGGCAGAGCCAATGCACAGATGAATTCCCATTTAATTAAGCTTTCCAAGAAACTTTTGAAGACTGCAGATTAAATGTGGGCTCAGATTTCTTGCAGGGTTTGTTGTTTGGGTTTTTTGTTTTTATCATTATTATTTGGGAGAAGTTTTAATTGTTTTCCTGGAGCTTGATAAAGAAAAATAAGAATAGAAATAATTATCTGCAAGATAGAACTTGATGAGTTTCCTTTTGTGGAGCAGCCTGGATGCATCTTTCTCTCTATGACATATATATTTATAAAAATATATATCATGTGTGTATATGTATAGTGAAAACTGTGATGTATTTATGCTCCAAATATGTCCTTGATGTATTTATTACATTTATTATTATGTACTAATTGCATACATTTAGTATCTGTATTATATATTTATTATATGTATTATATTTATTATATTTACTATATTTATTATATAATTCATTATATTAATTTATTATCTCTTACTATGCATTTATTATATTTATTTTATATGTACTATGTGCATTTATTATATAGGTATTATATGCATTTATTGTATATTATGATGTATTTAGTATATGCATTTATTATATGTATTATATGCATTTATTATCTGTATTATATCCATTATATGTACTTATTATATATGTTATTATGGTATTATTATTATGAGTGCTATTATGTTATTATTCTTATATATATTACTATTATGTTATTATTTGTTATACATATTTATTATATGTATTTATTATATGTGTTATTATGTGTTTATTACATGTATTTATTATATGCATTTCTTTAATATATTTATTCTACGTATTTATGCCCCAAATGGAACAGGCAGCCTGGAAAAATTCCAGGAGTCAAACACAGGGATGAAAGGAGGATTTGGGGAAGGAATAAATCCCTCAAAACTGTTTGCATTCCATGTCTTTATTTCAGTTTCCTTGCACTGAGATGCAGACAGGGCAGACAGGAGGGGCCTGGACAGAATTCCATTTGTTTTCCCTTGGGAATGTGGCAGTGAGTGGGAGCCCTTGGAGCTGTGAGGGCAGTGTCTCGTGGGGTCTGTCCCTGGGGGTTCCCACTGGGGGCATTCCCTGCTGGGGTTTTCCAGGGAATGTGATTGTGTGTGTTTCGGTGCCAATATTGGGATTTTTCCATTGGTTGTTTAGTTCCAGTGGGAAAACATCCGTTAATCCCATTACTGCTCCCATGCCCGAGTGTCTGCAGGAGTGCAGAGCAGGCAATGTGAGGATACAGGGATCCCTGGGATTGGGGGGAGGCTTCTCCACAGTGCCACGTGCTCCTGAATACCTGGAAAGCCTCTCCAGGCTCCCAGCATCCATCAGCAACAACCTTCGGGTTAGAGGCGGGGAGCTGATGGAGTTTGGAAATGTCAGCTTGGGGTGGCACTCAGGGATTGGTAAATTTAATAATTTGATACCCCAGGGTGCCAAATCTCTTCCAAAAGTCTCTGTGGTGTATTTTGAGGGAAATAACCCCATGGATGTAGGGTGAGGAGGCTCTGGCACCAGTTGCCCAGAGCAGCTGGGGCTGCCCCTGGATCCCTGGAAGTGTCCAAGGCCAGGCGGGATGGGGCTTGGAGCAGCCTGGGGTGGTGGGAGGTGTCCCTGTTATGGGGTGGAGCAGGAAGAGCTTTGAGGGCCCTTCCAGATCAGTTCTGGGATCTGGTGCTGTGGGAAGCACAAAGGCACCTCTGGAGCACAGCCAAGAGGACTGTGCCATGGCAGTGGGACACCCACGTCACCCCTCCATGGCCCTGGCCCCAGGCCCTTTGCAAGGACAGGAGGACCTCAAATGAACCTTGGGGAAGGTAATGGGGTATTTTTAAGAATCTGCAAGTCCTGAATTTACAGAGCCATTCCCAGGTGTCCATACTGAGCTGCCCGTCCCTCCAAAATCTGTGCTAACCTGACATCTGGTGAGATGACCCAACCTTTCCCTCTCCAAGGATTTGCCTCAGAGCGGGGTCTGAGCATTGCAGGTGAACCCCAAAGCTGCCCTGAGGGATGGGATGTGCCCACCACCACCTGTAGGGTCACAGCACCATCTCAGCTCCTGCCCCAGTGACCAAGCCAAAAAGCTCAGGAGATTCCAAGGTGCCAGCAGGGCTGGGCATCATTTTGGGACATCCATGAGATGGGATGCCAGCTGTGCCCACAGCAGGGAGAGCCCTGCAGGAGGTTGGGGAGTGGAACCAGGCAGGAATGAAGCTTGGACACCTGCCAGGAAGAGAGAGGCCCTGGAACAGGATTCAAGGCACTAATATGGGTATTAATTCACACCAAAGTCCAGCCCAACCCCAGCCCCTGCCCTGTGCACGCAGCCCCTTTTTGGGGTAGTTTGGGGTTTTCTGGCAGTTCCTGCATCGGCTCCATTGCCAGGAATAAACCAAAGAGCTTTTTGGCAGCTCTGACCTGCTCCCTGCCCTGTGCACGCAGCCCCTTTTTGGGGTAGTTTGGGGTTTTCTGGGAGTTCCTGCATCGGCTCCATGGCCAGGAATAAACCAAAGAGCTCTTTGGCAGCTCTCACCTGCTGCATTCCCACGCCTCAGTTCCTGGGATTTCCAACATCCTCTGCCTTCAGGAGCTGCTCCACGCCTCACTTCGGCTCCCAGACAGAAGAGAAACCCCAGCCCTGTGTCAGATATCAGAGCATAGGATATTTTTATTCCCTAAAATCCCTAAAGTGGATTTTTCCCAGCACCAAGGCTCCAGTGCCATCTCATGGGTATCCCGGGATGCTGCAGCCTGGCGGTGCCTGGGTGATCCAAAGATTTTTGGGGCCACATCCAGACCATTTTGGAGCAGAGGTGGCCAAATGGAGCAGACCAGGGAAGGTGATACTGGAGGACACCTGGGTTTGAAGGTGGTGGCACCACAGAAAGAACACACAGCCACACCCAGGACTCTCTGCCTACAGAAAAGAAAGGAAAATCAGAAAAACTTGAAGCTTTACTGCAAATGGATGCTTTTCCCTAAGATTTGGCGGATGCAGAAAGGGTGGGAGCGGCCTGATGGAGCATCCCACCATCACTGTAAGCACCCACACCTGTACTGGAACAAAATGCCCAGGCTGGAGATAAACCCTTAGTGGGAAAAGAAGGTGAGTGGTATTTTAAGTTAAATTACTGTCAAAATGTTGTTCAACAAAAATATTTGACGGCTTTTCCTAGCATTAAAATCCAGCCAGCACAGCTGGATAATTCCACAGGGATGGGGATGGGGTTGGAGCTGCAGCCGGGGCTGTGCAGGCAGACCTGGAGATGGCAGTGCAGCCCTTCCGATGGAGAACCTCATCCCCAGTGCCTCTCCTCCATCCCAAATCCCTCTCCTTGGAAATGCCAGGAGCGAGCCCCAAGAGCCAAGCCCTTGTCTTCCTTGTTTTCCTTGTTCCTCCTCTTTTTTCATCCTCTACGAAAAATTCTGAACCTTTTCAATTCTGAAAATGGAAATTGGGTTGTGTGGCTTTAATATGTGGGGTTTAGGGATGAGCTGAATCCAGGGGGATGAGCTGCTCCAAGATCCTAAAACCTTTTGCCAGCAGCACCCCTGATAAGTGAAAGGAAGCCATCCCAGTTACACTCCAGAGGGAATCAAATATCCATTCAAACCCCCCTGGGAAAACTACTAACACCAAACCTCACATTTGGGATCTGGTGTAACACAGCCACACTCAGCAAATGAGGGCACTCATTTGGCCAAGTTTTTCTTGGTTTTTTGGAATTTTTTAATGGATTCCAGATCTTTTTCATTGCCCTGTGGCACAGGGGATTTTCTGGTTTCCCCCTTCGTGGCACCACAGAAAGAACACACAGCCACACCCAGGACTCTCTGCCTGCAGAAAAGAAAGGAAAATAAGAAAAACTTGAAGCTTTACTACAAATGGATGCTGTTCCCTAAGATTTTGGGGATGCAGAAAGGGCGGGAGCAGCCTGATGGAGCATCCCACCATCACTGTAAGCACCCACACCCGTGCTGGAACAAAATGCCCAGGCTGGAGATTTTTCCAGAGATAAATCCTTAGTGGGATTTTCTGGTTTCCCCCTTTGACAAATCCTGAAGTGCAGGGAATCAAACCATGCAAGAATTTCCCTCATTCCCACATCATGTTTGGACATCCCCCTCTGAACAGACTCATTTCAATCCCATCAAATAAAGGCAGATATTCCAGGGCAGGTATTCCAAGGAAGATATTCCAAAGCAGATATTCCAAGGCAAGTATTCCAAGCCTGGTATTTCAAAGCAGGTGCTCCATCTCACCCTTGTCCCAGAGCAAGATGGGTCATCATGGCTGTTTTTCAGGACATAATTTTCTGGTTTTATTTCCTTTCTTTATTTGCATTGAAAATGAAGACTTTCCAGCATTCCTGTGAGTTGGTAAGAGCTGTTTTCTCCCAGAAAAGCATTCCCAAAGCCCCAGCGTCGTGCAGCCTGTGGGATGCTGAGACCTGTGCTGGGATGAGGGAATAGGACCACTTGCCATCCAACCCAAATATTAAATTCCTTAATGCACATCCTCATCAGGGAAACCCAACAAGCCCCATCAGTGGCCAGACTTCTGTATTGACCTGGAAATAACTCCAGCTCAGTGCCTCAGTTTCTCCATCTGGCAAATGAGGCTTGGGGATTGCAGGTAATGGGGTGAAGGCATGCAGAGGCACGCTGGCTCCTCAGCCTGCACAGATAACAGCTGGAATTGGAAATCCATTAGGAAATAAATCCCATTTGGGGCTGCTTTGGACAGGGCTGAGCTCTCCGGGGCTGCAGGGTTCTGGGCTTGCCCTGGGCAATGAAGAATCTCTTTTATTTTTCCAATGAAAAAAAGCAAAAGGGAAGAGGGTTAAGGAAATATAAGAAGAGGGTTTTTTTTCCCTGGGGAAAAAAAGTGGGGGTTTTCCCTGTTTTGTTTTTGTTGTGGTGTTTTTGGGGTATTTTTGGGGGGGTTTTGGGGTTTTTTTTGGTTTTTTTTTTGTTGTTGTTGTTGTTGTTTGTGGGGGTTTTTTGGGTTTTGTTTGTTTTTTTTTTGTTTGTTTGTTTGGGGTTTTTTTGTTTTGGTTTGGTTTGGGTTTTTTTTTTGTTTTGTTTTGTTTTGTTTTTTTTTCTTTCCTGGGCTCAGCTGAGAGGTTTGGGGTTGTTTCCTGCTCTGAGCCCAGTCCTGGTGCTCCCAGCCCGGACCTGTCTGCAGCTCTCACATTTCTCCTTCCCTACATGAAAATACAACAAAATGAGATTATTCAGCTGGGTTTTTCTCCAAAAATGGAGCAAAAAATGGGATTTTGAGGTGTTTGCAAGAGAACTCAGTTAACATCTGGCAGAAAGAGTGATGACCCCGAAGATGAGTCTTGTCACCCAAAGGAGACACTGTTGTCCTCGTGTGTCCTCATGTCCTCCAATGCTGGCTCATTTTGGCCCCGGGACACTGAGGTCCCCTGGTGTGACCTCAAGCTTCCAAAGTCCCTGGGTGTGCTCCAAAGTCTCCTGTGCTTGGGGAAATCCCACATTGAGGGTGGGATGGGCCCCTCTTGTTGCCTTTGGCTCAGCTCCAGCCAGAGCTGCCCAGGGAAATGCATCCCTAAAGGTCCTGCAGGATGACCTGGCCTGACCTCCTGTCCAGAAGTGCATTATTTATCCCCCATGGTGCTTCCCAAAAGGGATGGAGGGGCTGGAAAACGTCCCCTGCACCGAGGTCAGCCCCCCAAGGATAAGGTTTAATGGAAGTCCTGAGGCCAAGCCTCCAGATCTTCTCAAGTTCTGCCTCTTCTGCCCCAGCATGTCCATGAGAGCCTGAGATGTTTGGAATTTTCAAAGTAACTTTGTTCCCTGTTGAAAAAAGACCCCTGAGGAAGCCACCACCAGCCTTAGACCCACCCAAGGAAGTTGATCTGGATAAGAAATGCAGCAGAGTGGAGTGAAGGAAAATGAAATCAATTTTTCCCAGTCTCTGGTTGGGCTTGTTCCTGGAGCTGGAACTGGAAGCACAAAGCAGCAAGTGGAGCATTCAGGAGGAAAAACGGAAATCCTGCTGGCTCTGAAAGCCCTACAGAATTCACAGAATCACAGAATTCACAGAATCACTGGGTTGGAAGAGACCTTCAAGATCATCGAGTCCAACCCAGTCCCAACACCTCAACTAAACCCTGGCACCCAGTGCCACATCCAGGCTTTGTTAAACACACCCAGGGATGGTGACTGCATCACCTCCCCGGGCAGAACATTCCAGAACTTTATCAACCTTCTCTGTAAAAACTTTTTTCCTGCTATCCAGCCTGTATTTCCCTTGGTGCAGCTGGAGGCTGTGTGCTCTGGCTCTGTCAGTGCCTGGAGAAAGAGCCCAGCCCCAGCTGAGCACAGGCACCTTTCAGGAGCTGTGCAGAGTGATGAGGGCACCCCTGAGTCTCCTTTTCTCCAGGTGAGCACCCCCAGTTCCCTCAGTGGTTCCTCTCAGGGTTTGTGTTCCCAGCCCCTCTCCAGCCTCGTTGCCTCCCCTGGATGCGCTCGAGCGTCCCAAGGTCCTTCCCAAACTGAGGGACCAGAACTGGACTACAGACCTACCTGGTGAGCCCACAGTGTCAGATGGGGCCAAGCACCAGTCAGGAAGGTGGTGTTGCTTTTGGACCAGCTGGTTGCCCTCTGCCTCTCCAAGGACCTGGATTTCCAGAGGCTCTTGCATGGAGAAGATCCCAGCAGAGGAGGAGGCAGCTGTGGGCTGCAGCCCTGCAGCTCCTGGCACAAAGGCCATCCCCAGGGCCAAAGGATATTCCTGGTGGAGCTTCAGGGTCAGTGAACTTCTGCAGCCCCTCAGCTCTATGAGGATGATGATGGCGGGGTTTGCTTTATTCAGCTGCAACGGAAATTTAGGCAGAGCTGGCTGGGAGTAACCACGATGCAGGAGCAGGAGAAGAGGGCACAGGCCCAGCTCCAGCATCTGGACATGGAATGGAATGAAGCTCCATGGAAGTGTCCAAGGCCAGGCTGGGTGGGATTTGGAGCAACCTGGTCTAGTGGAAGGTGTCCCTGCCCATGGCAGGGGATGGAATGGGAAGGGCTTTAATGTCCCTGCCAACAGTGTTCCATGATACCATAAACCAGCTCCTGGGAGAGGATTTGAGATGGGGCAGCTCCTGGGAGAGGGTTTGGGATGGGGCAGGTGAGCAGCACCCAGAACAGGACAGCCCTGACTTGTCTGGGAATTGGAAGCTGAGGCCTTGCAGCCCCCTGGCCCCAATCACCTGTGCCCAGCCTTCCTTGGAAAGGGATCTGGAACCCGAGTGAAGGACCAGGAGAGAGCCCAAAGAGCCCCCTTTCTGTTGTGTGCTCTCTGGACAGAGGGTTTGCCTTTCCTGCACACCCCCTAGGCAGCAATGCTCAGAATCAGCCCCAGCTTCCCCATTCCCTGCTCTGGATGCCATTGTGTCACATGGGAATCAATAAATCCCTTGGATTTTGAGCCAAGAAGCAAAATCTGGGAAGGCCAAGTGCCTGTCTCTGCTGGAAAGGACACGCATGGATTTTTTTCCTGGCAAAACCATTAAAGAAAATGCAATTAAAAACAAAAACCTTCTTTGACTTGCAAAATCAGCCTTGTGCTTGGCAAACCAGAGATGTTTAATGAATTCCCTCTCTGCTGAGGTTGACTGGTCGGGGTAAACTTTCTCCTGGCTAATTATGGAGTCCAACTAATTCCTGCAAGGCAGCCTTCGATGGTTAGGCCAGCAGATAAAGCTGGTCGAAGCCAAAGGCAGCTCTCCTGAGCTTCCACTGAGGGAGAGGAGGAGCTCAGGGATGCAGCTGGTCTCAATTCACTCTTGGATCAGACAGGGAATATTGGGAAGGGCAGTTCTGGGTTCAGGTAACTCCTTCCCTTGTATCAAATGAAGTTCCCTCTAGAGAAAAGAATTCACTCCTGTGTGTGTTTTCCTCCATTAAAATGGGAGTATTTTGCACAGTGATGAGGACATAAATATGTACAAATGCAGTCACATGAATTTTTAATTTAGATATAATGAATATATATAAATAAAGAGTTACCTATCGAGCACCCCTGGGGACAGAGCTGCAGGTCAAAGTGACAGAGGCACAGGTGGATGGAAAACCAGCCCTGGTGGCCAAACACATTCCATGATGGAAAGGCTTTGGTATATACTAAACCATGATAAATTCCCTGCCTCAATTCCCAAATGCCTTTTGCAGTTTCCACCCTAACTTTGCCCTTCAAAAATCAGCATTTCTACCCAGTCACCCTCTCGCCCAGGAGAAAGCTCTGTGACACAACAAAGGCTCAGAATTAATTCATCCAGACTTTGTATGGTTTGGGATCCATCAATCCTGTTTTGTTGTTAACAGCCAGTTTTTTCAGATCTGAGTAAAATCCCTGGGAAATCAAACTTGGACATCTCAGCCTGACCTTGGCACCCTCAAACCAACTGAGCATCAACGCAAACCCCACCTGAGAGATGATTTTGCATCCCGGGTATCCAGGCAACTGGAAATGGAAAAAAAATGCCCCAGTGAGAGGGAAAAGAAGGACTTTGGGGGAGGAAAGCTGGATCATGTAAGGGAAGAGGAAGACAGATCTCTGGAGGCTTTGAAGCCATTTCTAATCCACGAGGTTATCTCCAAACCCACAATGATTCCTGTATGTATGGGCAGGAGCAGGGCACCAGGCACTGCTATTTCCCCTCTCAACATCCAAATCTGATTCACTTGGCATCAGATCTGAGTAAAATCCCTGGGAAATCAAACTTGGACATCTCAGCCTGAACCTTGGCACCCCCAAACCATCTGAGCATCAACCCAAACCCCACCTAAGAGACAGTTTTGCATCCAGGGTTTCCCACATCGAGCCGTGTGTGTCCCAGCAGAGCCTTCATTCCCCCTTTCTGTCCTTTCAAACAGCAGGATATGAAGGAAAATTCCCCCCAAAAAACCCCTAAGTTCTCAAATGCAGATGTTGGTGATTCCAACATCCCTGGGCATCTCATCCCAGCAGCCAAACCTGTCCTGGCTCTGCTTGGAGGGGGTGAGTATCAGACCCAGCCCAGTCCCCAGTGCAGCCTGACCTGAGCTGAACCCCAGCCAGAGCCAAAACCCCTCATCCCATCCTCTGGGCTGGGTTTTGTTCTCTCCCACACCAGCACTGAGCTTAATCATGTTCCAGATGGAGGAACACCTCTGCGTGCCCAGAATCAGGGATTTAGCCCTAATTAAGGGGTGGTGCACAGCCAAAGCCTCCAGCAGCCCGGGGTTCTTCATTAGCCTGATTAATTTGGCTGCTTTGGGGCTCTAGTGGAAAGCCCTGAGCCCTGGCTGTAAAAAGCCCCGGCTGGAAATCCGAGATCCCTCACCCAGCACCTCCTGCTTTATTTCAAGGCTCTGCTCTGCCCGGCCTCCCCCCCGGGGTGGGGGTTGAACTCAGACCTCTCCAGAAACCTTAACGAGACCCTGTTTGCCTTAAAAAACCTTTTTTTTCCCCTTATTTGCAACATGATATCCCCATTTTACAGCTGGCTAGTGCATGGATTTCCCAGGAGTGACCCCCAGCTCAGAGTTACCTCCAGCTCTGCGGGGGAAAGCTGCAAGGACCGGCAGAGCTTCACTCTCCTGCATTCCCAGGAAAGAAATAGCCCTTCAAAAAGGGTGTTTTGGGGGAATTTTCCTTCATATCCTGCTGTTTGAAAGGACAGAAAGGGGGAATGAAGGCTCTGCTGGGACACACACGGCTCGATGTGGGAAACCCTGGATGCAAAACTGTCTCTTAGGTGGGGTTTGGGTTGATGCTCAGATGGTTTGGGGGTGCCAAGGTTCAGGCTGAGATGTCCAAGTTTGATTTCCCAGGGATTTTACTCAGATCTGATGCCAAGTGAATCAGATTTGGATGTTGAGAGGGGAAATAGCAGTGCCTGGTGCCCTGCTCCTGCCCATACATACAGGAATCGTTGTGGGTTTGGAGATAACCTCGTGGATTAGAAATGGCTTCAAAGCCTCCAGAGATCTGTCTTCCTCTTCCCTTACATGATCCACAAGCTTTCCTCCCCCAAAGTCCTTCTTTTCCCTCTCACTGGGGCATTTTTTTCCATTTCCAGTTGCCTGGGTACATGCAGGGCTCCTTGGAACAGCCCAGCTGGAGCTGCAGAGGCAAATGAAGAGCATGGATTTACCTTGGGGGAAAAGAGACAGCCTGGAGGGAAAACTGAGCTGGAAGGCACCAAAAGGGGCTAAAGAGAGGTTCTGCCAAAGGGATGGGGCTGGGCAGGTGGGTGGGACTTCAGTCCATGGATTTGTGGGGGAAAACTGAATTTATGCCCCTCAACTCTGCTCAGGTGAGACCCCACCTGCAGAGCTGCCTCCAGCACAGGGAAACCCAATATCAGAAGGAGCTGGAGCTGCTGGAGTGGGTCCAGAGGAGATCATGGAGCTGCTCCAGGGCTGGAGCCCCTCTGCTCTGGAGCCAGGCTGGGAGAGCTGGGGGTGCTCACCTGGAGAGGAGAAGGCTCCAGGGAGAGCTCAGAGCCCCTGCCAGGGCCTGAAGGGGCTCCAGGAGAGCTGGAGAGGGACTGGGGTCAAGGGATGGAGGGACAGGACACAGGGAATGGCTTCTACTGCCAGAGGGCAGGGATGGATGGGATATTGGGAATTAGGAATTGTTCCCTGTGAGGGTGGGCAGGCCCTGGCACAGGGTGCCCAGAGCAGCTGTGGCTGTCCCTGGATCCCTGGCAGTGCCCAAGGCCAGGCGGGGCAGGGCTTGGAGCAGCCTGGGACAGTGGAAGTTGTCCCTGAAGGTAGGTAGGAACAAGATGGTTTATGAGGTTCCTTCCAACCCAAACCATTCACAGATTCTGTGGAATTTTCTGTATTTCCCTTGGCTCAGGGTTGAGAGCAGCCTTGTGAGAACTCCATGCAAAAACTCACCCCTGAATGGGCATCAACCCGGGCTCAATAAAACAATTATCAAACAATATCAGGGATTTTTAGGAAATGAACCCATTTCCCTGCTCAGGTTTTTTTGGTTTTTGGTTTTTTTTTTGAAACATCGAATGTGGCTGGATGAACAATGGAGGGACAGGGATAAATAAAGAAATAAAGGGAAAGGAATCATATGGAAGCAATTAGCAGGAACTTCAGTCAGGAAAACCTGACGGTGCTTGTAGCATTAGGGCTCGAGTGATCGGTGCTGCGGGACCATAACTCACCCACACTGCTGGCATTTTCCCTGCAGATGTGGGTTTTATGCAGAAATATCAGCTTACCCCTTGGAAAAATTAACCTGGGGAGGGCTGTCCAGCCCTGGAACAGGGAGTGTTGGATGTTGGGATTTACCCACAGGCTGGGGGAGAGATGGGCTCATGGGGAGTTGGGGTTAATGTGGTAGCCAGAGGGGGATGTTGGATGCTTTGTCTTGTGAGAAAGGAAATTTCCTGATTGTAGAACTCCCAGGGGTTTTTACAGGTACTGGAGAATGCAAAGCTTTTCTATTTTTGGGAAGGAGAGCAAGGAGAATTTGGAATTTGTTGAGGAAGATGCTCTCCATACCCTGCTCACCACTGCACACAGGAAGAGTTTAGGTTTAGATGTTCATTATTTTTTATTTATCAATTGTGAGTTTTATAGTATTTTACTAATGAGTTACAAAATGGTTAACTATTTTTTATACAAGGTCTTTTAAGGTTAAACTATCTAATTAAGAAATGACACGCAAATTATTTTTACTTTTAACTTAATAATTAATCATTTGAAGTCTGCACTGCAGACTTTTCTAATTATAAAATACTACCTAAACTTATGAAGAAGAAGGTGAAGAAGAAGGATCAGCTACTGCTCTAAAACTTCTACCCTTATTTCATATATATTATTACATTCTAAATCCCTAAACTCGAAGTTTTCTACTTTGTGATATTACACATTTTTAATCAACCATACATTTGTAATCTTAGTGTTATCAATAATTTTAGAAGCTTTCTTCACAGCCTTAGGCCAAATGCAGTGCTCTCTTGGGGGTCAGAGTCTGTTAGTACAGAAAGTCTAAAATTCTCAGCATCTAGAACTCCAACACAGCCCTGAAGATCAACTACACCAGAAGTAATTTGGTGATCCCAAAGGAATAAACGACCCTTTGCTCCACAAAAAGCAGCTTTGGTTTGGATATTTTTCCCCATCCCCCTTGCAAGGCTGCAACAAATGCTGGTTTTTCCCATGGGGCTGGCATTGTAATTCCCAGTCAGGTTTATACCACAGAGCCCATTGGAAGAATGATGCATCCTGGTTTATCTGAGAGGTTTTTGGGGGGATAAATTATTCCCTGAGGTGGGGATGCTCCAAATCCCCTGTGGAGATTAGCAAGACCCATGGAGGGCCCTCAGGGCTCAGCTGAGGAACTTGGGATGCTGCCCAAATGCAGGGGCAGGATTGCTGGGGTTTGGCTTCTTTTTTCTTTCACTGGTGAGGTCAGGATGGAAGCACTCGAGACGGAATTTCGTGGTCAGACTCAGGTGTTTGTTATTTCTTATCTATATCACAGTCTTACAAGGCGTGAGCTCTGCAGTATTTCAGTAACAAGGCACAAAATGGCTAACTGTCCTTCTCTACAAGGTCTTTTAAGGATAAACTGTCCAATTAAGAAATGACACCTAAATGATTTTTACTTTAACCCAATAACCAACCACTTGTACCTTGCAATGTGGACTTTTCTGTCCAATTACAAAAAACCACCCAAACCCATGGAGAAGAAGGTGAAGAAGAAGGTGAAGAAGAAGGACAAGGACCAACCTCTACCCTAAAACCTCCATCTTGCTTTATCTATATCACTATGTTCTAAACCCTTAAACTGTTAAGTTTTGCACCCTGTGATATCACACACTTCTATCCAAACTCCACACCCACAATCCCAGTTCTGTCATTCCATTTTGGAAGCTTCTCTGTGGCCTCAGGTCAAATGCAGTGTTCTCCTGGGGGTCAGAGTCTGTCAGCACAGAAAGTCTGAAATTCTCGGCAGTCTCTGAAATTCTCGGCATCCAGGACTCCAACACAGGACGAGGCTGGAGAGGCTTTGGTGTCCCTCAGAAGGACGAGAGGAAGGTGAGGCAGGGGACAGGGAAGAAAAGGAGGTTTTGGCTCATCAGCTCAATGAGAACATTACAGGGATCCACTTTCCCATCCTAATTTAAATTATCCAAACTAAAACTCCTCCCACTGCTATCTGTGGTGAGGTGCAGGGATTTTGGAGAGTGATCTGGGGAGGGATGCCCTGATCCCTTTGCTCGAGGGCACCCAAAGTCTCATCCTTACCTGGTCATGGGGCCGGGCGACACTAGGGACAGACCCTTGGCATTCCAGACCCTCGGCACTGGGACATTTTTCTGTTCCACGTCCCAGCTCCAGGCTCTGAGAATGAAAACCTTCCAGCACTGTACAGAGTAGGGAAGAAACAGTTCTGAAATGGGTTCTGGGGATTCTCTGGAGGGAAAGTTTTGAATTTGTTTTTTGTTTTCCATCATCTCTGGAGGGAAATTCCTCCTCCCTGGATTGTGGCGAGATCCATCTCAAGAGCAACAGGGAAAACAACACTCAACAGACCCAAATCTTCACCTGTCTCCAGTTTCTAGGGTGAAAAGTGATTTTTTTTTTTTAATTCCTGTATCTCTAGAAATGCCATTCCATCATCCTATCCAATGCCAAAGGGAAACAATCCCATAAATAAACTCTTCATCCCTCTGCCTGTGAGATCCCAAAGCCTTGGAAAACAAAACTCTGTTTCCCCATCCCACTGATATTAACCCACAGTGAGTTCTCAGACCTCTAGGGAGGTGTTTTCCAGAAGAAAATCCTAATGGATGTAAAATCCCCTCTCCAAGTTGCCATAAACCTGCAGCACCATCCCCATCAAAGGGTTCCCAGGGGGCCTGTGAAAGGTGGGGTCACTTTTTATAGGGGAAAAGTAGGAGAGGAAAAAAAAAAACAACAGGGGATTAAAAATAAAAAAAAAAAGATAACATAGGGAAAAAAAGAAAGGAAAAAGAAAACAAATAGAAAAAATAGATGGGAATTAAAATGTTGGAAGAACAGAAATAAAAAATAGAAATAGAAAAGAAAGAAAACATTAAAGAAAAAAGCAAGGGAGGAAAAAGAAGAGAAAAGGAAAAAGTAGGAAGGAAAACTAGAAAGGAAATAGGAATCAGATGGACAGAAAAAAGAAAAAATAGAAAAAATTTTTAAAAATAAATGGAAAAGTGGAAAGAAAAAATTATAAGAGAAAAATAAATAAAACTAGAAAAAAACTAGGAAAATGGGGAAGAAAATAAAAAATAGAAGAAAATAGAAAGAAAAAATTAGAAAAACTAGAAAGGAAAAATAGAAAAAATAGAAAGAAGATTGGGAAAAAATGGGGAGAAAAAAAAGAAAAAATAAAATAAAATAAACAGACAAAAATAAAGGAAAACCCCAAATTAAAAAGGTCCCTGCCAGCCCTGGGCTGAACTGGAAAAGCAGATCCCGCGGTGTGCCGCAGGGACTGGCAGGAATTCTCCATTCAGCCCCAGGCCCCGGCTGCTCCCAGTCCCGTCCTGCCCAAGGCTTTGGAGAACAATGCGGGGCCGGGCCGGGAAAGGCCTTTTTGGGGATTTCAGGGCTCAGGGCCAGCGGACAATGGCAGGAAAGGGCAGGGAGGCAGCGCCCGCGATGGGGAGGGAAGGGCCGGGGCAGCGAGCGGCTCAGAGCCAGCGGAGCCCTTCCCTCAGGGAGTGTTTGTAGGACTGAGCTTTTTCTTCACTTCTCCTGAGTCTTACTACAATACATCTTTCATAACTCTAGTTCTCTAAAATATCTAATCTTATTTACAAAACTATTTTTTTAAAACTTGTTTCTAGCTCCATTTCTCTATCATCGTCTTATTCCGTAACATTTCCAAGTCAGTGTTTCTTATCTCAAAGTTTACATACAGATACACACTATGTGAGCCTTTTATCAAACTTGGAGAATTTTCTGTAAATCTATTTCCCACAGTTGCCTAACCAGGATCCCACTGAGCCTGGAAAGCCCTGCTGGAGCTGCACAGTGGGAATGCCACGTGCGCACGGGCACATTCCTGAGGTTGCGGTTCGAATTTATTTCACTGATTCCTTGTTAAGTGATTCATTCTGTTGTACCCCCACGTTCTCCCCGAGCTGGTTTACCTGTGGGTTTTACCCTCCCTCAAAGCTGTCCCTCATGCCATTCCCGCCTTGTTCCAGCTCTTTCCCTGCCTGTCAAGCCAACCCACCCCTTGACTCCTGAACCTTCTCTGCCACTTAAACCTGGGGCCAATCCCTGTCTGCAACACCCCTTTGGAATTCCTCTACTCCTCGAAGCCCCATTGGCCCATGTGACCCATCCTCTCCACCCTCCTGCCCCAACTGGCCCCAGACACTCCATGGAATCCCCTCACTCCTCCCTGAGGATTTCCTATTGGTTCAGTGTTTGTGTCCACCCCCTGACTTGTATCTGTACAAAATCCCCTGCGGAGTGCCTGGGGCTCTTTGTGTCTGATCCCTTCACTTGGAATGAGCCTTTCCATGTGGAGCCTTGAGCTGGAGAGCCTCCTCCTTTCTCCCCTGTCGTGGCTTGTGTCTGGCACCGTAGAGCAAGTGGCTCTAAAGGTTCTGCCTCTGGTAAATCCCCATCCCGAGGCAGTTCCCCACTCCTGTGTGGCACTGGAATTCTAAGAGCCAGCCCAGGTTCCAGCAGTCACTTCACTGAGGGAGGCAGGGAAGGGATGGAAGGAAGGTTCTTCCCACTCCTCTCCACCTTGAAAATCCACCTGTTCCCACCAAACCCTGCGCCGTGCCATCCCAGCTGGAAAAGGGATGGGATCAGCTCCTCCCCTGCCCTTCTCTTCCCCTTACTTTGGAATTTGGGATGGTGGCTGACCAAAGTGGGAAGGAAAAACTTTAGGTCTTTCGTCGCTCCTCTGTGCCAGAGCACAGACAAATCCTTGCCCTGGATAAATCCTTGCCATGGATAAATCCCTGCCCTGGATAAATCCTTGCCCTGGATAAATCCTTGCCATGGGTAAAACCCTGCCCTGGATAAATCCCTGCCATGGATAAATTTTTACCATGGATAATTCCCTGCCCTGGATAAATCCCTGCCATGGATAAATCCCTGCCATGGATAAATCTGTGCCATGGATAAATCCATGCCATGGATAAATCTGTGCTCTGCTTTCCTCAGCCAACAGATTACCACCGATTTTTCCTGGCAGCCTTAGGAAAGACATTAAGGCATTGCTGGACAATGCCAAAGTGGAGCTTTTTTCCCCTGGAATGCTCCTTTCCTGCCTGGAAAGGGAATAGGAAATGGTATTTTGTGTCATCAGCATCTTCTCTCCAGAGCTGGTGGTGCTCAGATGCTGAATAATTGGTGGGATTGATATCCAAAGAGATTATTCCAGAGTCTTCTTCCCTTCCATTCTTAACTTCCCCCAGCAAGGAGCAGGAATCACCTGTTAAAGTCACCCCAGAGGGCTGAAAATGGTGAAGGAAATGGTCCTTCATGAAAAGTCCATGGAAGCTCCTGAGCTGGGGACACAACCCCCTACATCCTATGGCTAGGATAAAGCCCTTAGCCTGTGAAATATTGTAATTCCTGGAATTAATTCAGCTTTTACCTCCAAAAGAAAGTGACATTTTAATATTTCCAAGCTCCCTTCTGTGTTAGCATTGAATAAATCCCTGGCTCTGCTTTACCATTGACTCTTCTCTCCTGGGGCCACCTTTTCCTGCTGTTTAACAAGGAACTGCTGTCACCTTAAATAGGAAGAGCTTTGGAAATCGGATTTTGCATCTCCCAGGCCCCTTTTAAAGAGCTGCTCACAACATTCTTGGTGATATCTTTTAATTACATTGCAAGACATCTCATCCCCATGATCCCAGATCAGCCTTTCCTCATGAATATTTAACCAGCATTTTTATGGCACGTGTCAGGAATCTCAGGAAAAAATGGAAGACAAGTGATGAAAGACTGGGGGAAAAATATGTTTGTGGATAATGAAAAGGAAAACAACATCAGGAAGGCTCCTGGGGTGCAGGGACAGCAAGGAAGAAGTAGCACAGCCTTAAATGTGATCACGGAGAGGAATAAAACCTGGGATTTGGGAGGATTTGGGAATTGCTGGCAGCAGTTCAGGCTGGTGGGACAGGTGTGGGGTGTAAGTGCTAGGGGAGGGGGGGGGGGGGGTTGGGGGGACCAAAAATGGCCCAATAACCAATGTGATGCTCGTGGGCCACTTTAGGCACTGGTGGTGCAAGGATCCCGGTTTTCCCAAGACGTCCTGGCACTGGACATCATTCCCAAATCATTTTCTCAGTTATTTAAGCTTGGCAAAATACACCTCAACCTCAGCTGTGCCCGATTCAGAGCAAGGAGGGACTTATTCCTCCCCTATTTCCAAGGCTGAGCTGCTGAGCTTTGCAGGGAAGACAACTTCCCTGCCTCTCCTGGTGAAGCTTTTCTGCATCCAATGAATATTCATTGCACAGAGGAGGAGAGTCAGGGGGAGGGATAGGCTAGGGCTGCAGAGGGCAAAGAGCTTTGAACCTCTCTCCACTATCAACTCCTGCTCAAATCAAGATAGCAGAGAGGCTGTCTGCTCCCTGTAGCTTGGAGAATCCCTGTCTGAGGCTGTGGAAAAGCTCCATTCCCATGTGGATAAAGCAGGACTCTGCTTTCCCCTGGATCCTCCAAGGCTAAAATAACTCCGAGTCCCTCAGCTCACAGGGATCTGGGCTGTGCAATCTCCTCCATCCCTCTCTCTCCACCTCACTCCTGAGCTTTTGGGATCCTGCCTTCTTCCAAGGTGCTGATCTGCAGGCAGTGTTCCGGGCTGGAAGAGCAGGGATAAAATGCAGCTCCATCACCCGAGGCAGGGAGAAAGTGTCTGGCCTAATGAAGCCCCGCTGATCCCGGCCCAGCCGAAATGTGTTGCAGGTGCTGGGTGAGGAGCAGAGGACAGATAATGAATAAAACATGTGGGGGCTGCAGCCTCCCGTGAGTGTGACAGGCTGGGATCTCCGGGCTGGGGGGAGGCAGATGAAATATGAGTTGGAGCTCATCTGAAGAGCACGTAACTAATCCAAGATGTTGCTCTGTGCAGCCTCGCTGCTGCGGGGAATGGGGTGAGCCAGGCTTGTGCGGATCCAGGGAAACGGAGTTATCCTGCAGGAGACAGCAGGATGTGACCTCTGGCCAGCACTGATATAATTCTGTGCACTAAAGTCAGGGGTGTCTGCAGCCCTCTGCTCCAAGACTGGTCTGACACTGTTCTGGCCGAGCCCAAAGGAGAAGGCAAGAGGGAAAAAACCCATCGGAGATGCCAAAGCCGATTACACGGGAATGCAGAGGCTGGAAACCTCCAGGGTCCTGCAGGATTATCTGTGCTCTGAGGTCAGCTCAGGAGGAGCAGCCAGCAAATCAAGAATTGCTTTAGGAGCAGTGATTCTCTGGGATTCATTCCTGCATGGATCCCCCAGCACCCCGCCAATGCACCCCAACCTGGGGCTGATGAATTTTTTCCAAAACTGGGCTTTCACCCATTTTTGAACAGGAGTTTCTATAGGAAGGTGACTTTTGTGCTACCAGTGCTCACTGAAGGGTCTGAGGACAGGACGTTGAAGTGAATCCACTTGGAAAAATGACCTGGGAATGTGACCAGTGCAGTGACATCAGCACTGGAGGTGCACTGGGACTGTCTGCTCCCGGCCCAGCACATCCCATTGAGTTATCCTGGCTTCACTCCAGCCCAAGGAGGAACAAAAATAGCATCAAGACTGTACTGTGAACACCCCTATTAATGAATTAATTCTTTTCTGATCCATTTTCACTATGCCTGCACTTCCTTTCACATCATTACTCTTAATTAGGGATCCAAATATTCCCCCAAATCCACCTACGCTGGGTCTAAATTAGGCAAAGGAAGGGTGAGCTACGTGCTCCAGGTCAGTGCTGAGCTAAGCTCCTGCAGCCCCTCTGCTCTTCAAGGAGTTTTTTCCTTCCACAATTCCTTTCTCTCACTTTTTTGGACCTCACCCCATCCATTCACGTTGTCTTTGTGACCAGGAAAAAACAAAAGGGTTGATTTGTGCCATCACAAAATAAAAATAGCCTGAAGTAAAGGCTGGGGGAAAGCGCTGACTTTGGAAGCCAGGGCTGTGTCTGCAGCTGGTTCCAGGCAACTCAGTCAGTTACCTTCCAATTAATTTTTTTTTTTCTGTATGCTGTATTCAGGAGGATTCTTGGAGCTGCACAACTGAGATCCCAGAGATCCCAAGGATCCCAGCACCCTGATCCGAGCAAACCATGGCCAGAGAGGGTTCCTGGGCTCAGGCCTTGAGCTCCAGTACAAGATAACACAAAATCCTCAAAAAAAGTGGTGTTACTCAATACCATCTTGCAAAATCCTGCAGGTTTGGGAATCCAAAGCACAACACATTGCTTTAGGAGCATCCTCAAATGAACTCTTGCTTTTTTCTTTTAAGCCGGGCTTTATTCCTGGTGGGGTGTTCCCTCACTTCCCAGCTTTCTCCAACCTGTTGATTATCATCTGTTCTTCATGGATGACTGTGAGGTCTCCTGGGAGCTGCAGGATTTCACAGTGACCTCAGGTGTTTCTTTACCCCAGCCCAGGTCCCTGCTCTGAACCTTTTTCCCTTCATTCCTGTCTGCAGCCCTCTGGATCCGTTAACCCAGATGACTTCTCCCTGTCAGAAACATTCCCTGTTGTAGCTCCAAAAGCAGCTGCTTAAGAGCTCAGGCTTGGACCTGTTCCTCTTTCCATGAGGAAAGAATGAAGGAGAGCACAGTCTTCCAAATCCACCCTGAGCTGCCAAAAATCCTTTCACACCAAACATGTGTTTTGCACAGGAGTTCACTCTCTGCCAGAGAATCATTTTGGCAAGAGTTTTTCATAAGAAAAGAGCTAAAATCTCAGGAGAGCTGTAATTCTTTGTATTCCAGAGCCTGCTGATTCCTATCTGGAGGTCACATGTGGATTAAAGTGATGCTTGTAAAGTCATAACCTCCCTTTGAAATCCAGGGGCACCTGGAGAACACCAGGATGGGGAGAGCCGTGCTCGGGGTGCTCCGTGGGGCTGCTCAGTGCAGCAAGGCAGGAGTTGTCCTGCACAGGTGGATTTTCCACACCAGTGGACCCTTTTAGAGTCCCAGGAGGCAGCTTTGATCCCCAGGCTCATCAGGATCTACCCTTGCTTTCCTGCTGCACCATCCCAGATGGCTCCTGCATCCTTGTCTCCTTTTCCTTTTCTGGGGAGAGCTGAGCTATTTTTGAGGATGGTGATGAGTAGGATCTCTCTTCAGGTGCAGTTCCAGAGCGAGGAATTACACACACAGATGTGATATAAATATATATACACATATATCTATGTTTATTAATGAATTCCTGGTGTGCACACACGTGGGGATGTGTATGGTTCATTTCCCAGCCCAAAGAAGAAACCCTAAGCCCTCAAAACCCCAAACCCAGAAGGTATTTTGGGGATTTAACTCATCCCAGTCCCAGTTTTGAGAGTTCCATAACTTTTCCAACCAGGCCATGGAGCAACTGGAGCTTTGCACAGACGGAGGGAGTCACAGCTTCCCTTGGGAAGGTGAAACTGCTGAAAGCTCAGCTCCTGATCCCAAAGCCTTTTCCCCTCCACAAGCTCTGAGACATCCCAAAGTCTGGTTGGAAGTTTATTTGGTGGCAGATTGGAGAAGCTGGAGAGCCATGAGCCAGTTGCCTTCTCCTTCCCCTCATCAGGCATCCCCATGGAAATGCCAACACCTCCAGCCCTGCTGAAATGAATCCCATCTAGGTCCCATCAGGGAAGGGACTGCAGCAAAAGAGAGTTTCTCCTTTGTTCTTTATTGTTATTTTCTGTGAATTGTATTGATTTTGGTTGTTTTGCCAAGGCCCCAGGTGAGGCTGAGTGGCTGGAAGAATTGATCCCAAAGTGGACATCAGTGAGAACAGCCTGGATTTCCAGACACTCTCCCTGGATTTCGTTATTTTCCTGCCATGAAAGCCAAACTGGATCACCCTGAGAAAAGAGTCATGGGTGAAAGAGCTGGAGAATACTTTAATTGACTTTTGAAATTGCCATTAAATTGCCATCGAGGGATCCTCCAAGGTGTCCTTCCCATCAGCCAAGTCCATTAGAAAATTCACTTCTGGACCCCCACCAGCCCCTGGCCCTTCACTCCTTTTGCTCAGTCCTCATCAAAATTGGAAAAGAAAAATGCAGAAGGCAGGAATGAAGGAAGAGAAAAGGGTAAGGAAGAAAAGAAGTCTCAAAAAAAACAGGGGTGACTCAAAATCTGTGGAATTAACTTATTCCCAAAACCATTTTCAGGATTTCATGGATCTCTGAGCACTTGCTGGTCTCTGCTGTTGTATGAGTGTGTTTCCTGGATTTCATGGATTGAACAGGCACTTTTCCCTGTCAGTTGTAGCCCACAGACCTGGGCAGGTTTCTTAGGGATAACACTTGGGGGTAATGTGAGAATTTCCCCTGTTTCAGCACAGCTTGACAGGTTTATTCCGTGGTTCTGCTTTCCAGTTATTTTTCTCCATAGTTTCACATCACTCAGTGAGTTTTGCATCCTTCACTAATATCCTGCCATCACTGCAGTCTGAGATCTTCAAGCACCTCCTTTATTTTCAAAAATTTGGAGGGATCCCAATTCTTATTCCTTTCCCAGTGTCTGCAGGGAGTCAAGCATCTTCCTCTCCCCAGTCCTGTAGGGTGTCCCCAGAGCATGCAGAGGGAACGTCCCCAGGTGGGCAGGAGAAGTTCACAAGCTCACAAAGTCAATGGCAGTGAGAGATTCAACTTGGGTGTTTTTTGGGGTCTCTTCACCAAGACGGATTTTGCTCAGTTTTCCCAGGAAAACAGCTCTGCCCATATCCCAGCACTGCCAGGCAGAGCCTCGCTGTGCCAAGACCTTCCTGGTTTCCTATGGCAGTCTGACCTCAGCTTTCACTGGGTATTTTCCTCCAAAGAAACAAGCAAAACCCCATAAATCTTCATTTTTTGCCAAAATGTCCACGTGGTGGTGTGGTGGAGATGACAAGGAGAATAAATATTCTTGGAAACTACTATTATTTCATAATGTTGTGGAAACAAGAGAGAACACACTGTTTAGGGAAAAAGTTCTCTTTCTCCCTGACATGCCAGCTCCTAGAGCAGCTGCTGGGGATGCAGGGAGAAGGTGGTCAAGGGGGGGAATTGGGCAGCGACCCCAAATGAATCCGGAAGGTGCTGAGAGATACCAATAAAGAGGGAGCAGGTTCGGAGCAGGTCAAGGCAGCGGGAATTTCTCCCAGTAACAAATGTGTCTGGCTGCTCCCCCGATGAGCTCATGGAGCTGACAGGATCCTCCGGTAATGCTTTGCAGACCTCAGGTATTGTTATCCTACCCCGAGGCTGAACCCGCCGGGAAAGCCGCACGGAGGAGGGAGGTGGGAAGCACCCGTGCAGGGCTGGGATGGTCCCTGCAGAGGGGTTGGGACATCTCTGGTGGTGGGATTGTGATGCTCATGGTGGAGAGATGGAGACATGGCAGGATTGGGATGCCCAGGGCAGTGAGATGGAGATGCCCAGTGTGGTGGGATAGAGATGAACATTGTGTGGGATGCAGATGCCAGGGTGGTGGGATGGAAATGCCCATGGTGGTGAGGTTGGAATGCTCATGGTGTTGGGATGAAGATGTCCATGGGATCCAGATGGGATGGAGGTACCCACTGCAGTGGGATGGAGATGCCATGATATTGGGATGGAGATGCCCAAGGCAGTGGGATGGAAATGTCCATGGTGGTGAGATTGGGATGTTCATGGAAGTGGGATGAAGCGCCCATGAAAGCTGGATGAAGATTCCTGTGGTGTTGGGATGGAAATATCCAAGATTGTGAGATGAAGATGTGCATGGTTTTGGGATGTATAAGACCAAGGCAGTAGTTTGGAGATGCCAAGGCTGTGGGATGGAGATTCCCAGGGCAGTGGGATGGAGATGTCCAGAGCAGCAGCATGGAGATTCCCAGGGCAGTAGGATGTCCATGCCCAGGGCAGTGGGATGGAGGTTCCCAGGGCAGTGGGATGTCCATGCTCAGGGCAGTGGGATTCCCATTTTCAGGGCAGTAGAATGTCCCTGCTCAGGGCAGTAGAATGCCCATGCTCAGGGTGGTGGGATGCCCGTGCCCGGTGGTGGGATGCCCGTGCTCAGGGCGGTGGGATGCCCATGCTCGGGGCGGTGGGATGCCCGTGCTCAGGGCGGTGGGATGCCCACGCTCAGGCCTGTGGGATGCCCATGCTCAGGGCGGTGGGGTGTCCATGCTCAGGGCGGTGGGATGCCCGTGCCGGGCGGTGGGATGCCTGTGCTCAGAGCGGTGGGATGCCCATGCTCAGGGCAGTAGAATGCCCATGCTCGGGGCAGTGGGATGCCCGTGCTCAGAGCGGTGGGATGCCCGTGCCGGGCGGTGGGTGTCCATGCTCAGGGCGGTGGGATGCCCATGCCGGGCGGTGGGATGCCCATGCTCAGGCCTGTGGGATGCCCGTGCTCAGGGCGGTGGGGTGTGTCCATGCTCAGGGCGGTGGGATACCCGTGCCCGGCGGTGGGATGCCTGTGCTCAGGGCGGTGGGGTGTCCATGCTCAGGGCGGTGGGATGCCCGTGCCCGGCGGTGGGTGGGCACACCCCGCGGTCCCGGGCCGAGAGGTGGCGCTGGCAGACTGCCGCTCGCGTTATCAGCTCCGGCAGCAGCGCGCAGACCCAGGGCAGGCGCGGCTTTGTCTCTTATCTCGGCGCACTCCGGTGGATGACGCCTTCCCAGCCGCTAATCTTGTGTCTGTTCCGAGTCCCTGAGGAGCCAAGGGAGCCGCTAGGCTTGGGAGCACCCCCAGCATGTGGCCCTCAACTTCCAGGTCTGAAGGCCAGGGTCAAAGGCAGCTCTAATTCAATTAAATGAGAGAAGTGAATTTTCCTGGTAAAGAAAACACGATTGCTTTGTGGAACAGGAGGCCTGAGAGGCCAAGAGAAGGTGAAAAGTGCTGCCTCTGATCAGCAAAAAATGCTGAAGATTATTTCCTGGCCCATCGTGACCCAGTTTTTTCCTCCTTTGGGGTGTGCAGGACACAGAGGTTCATGGAGGGGCAAAGCTCAGAGTTCTGGGACTTCAGGAGTCACTTTTGGACAGGTGTGTTGCACAGCACCCGGGGCTTTCACAGCCACATTCGTGGTGAGTTTGCTGAAAACCTACTTTTTTTTTCAGAGAAAAACCAAAAAACTCTACCCTGGCTGCCAGGCCTGTGTGATAAACAGGTGGCTGCAGGTAAAATCCAGCTCTGCACACTCAGGCTCCCTTTCCTCAACACCTTCAGCGTTTCTGACACAGATGAGTCACTGGAAATCCCCTGTCTGGCGACACTTTTGCTCATCCTCTGGGGCTCTTCTGTCAAGCATCATTTGATGCCACTTTGTGAGTCACACCACAGAGTCCTTGCTTAGCTTTTCCTGCACCAAAAATCTCAAAAGATTGGGGAACAAGAGGAAGAAAGGTAAAGAGGGCACCTACTTTAGGCAGGGCAGGTTTGCAGAGAGCCCATCTTCCAGAAAACATCATTCACACCTTCCTGGTTTGGATATGAATTTCCCAAGCTGTGTTTGCAGTTAGGAGTTGCTGATATCTTTCTTCAGGAGCCAGCTTGGGAGAAAGTGGTGGATGCATTTTATGTGGGCATCTGGACAGGGTTAAAATCCCTGTGGTTCCCAAAAGTCTGGAAGAGATCAGAAGCTGAGCTGGAAACAGAGGCACACAGGGCACCGGGCAGCAATAACAGATGGAGAGGGAAAAGTGTGGGGTCTCCTGGGGATGGGCATGCCATGGAAAAACACAGCTCCTTGAGAAGGTACATTTCCAGGAAAAGGTGCATCTCCTCTGCTGTGATCAACAGGGTCCAGCAGTTTAAATCCATCAGTGACAAATCCATTCTAGATTTGAGTCTGAATTCTCACTGTTGATGGACACAAGGTACCAGAGGTGCATTTTGGACAAAGGCATCAGAAAGGGCAAAATGGTGAATCAACAAGTCTGTGTTGGAAATAGTTGGAAATGAGTGCTCCTGTGCTTCAAAGGTCTTGGGGGATGTTCAAGCTGGAGGAAATTTGGGGAAGCAGCAGCACATTCAGGGGGTGTACAGAGCAGAAAACCCAAATGCTGCTGGGGCCACACACAGAGGAGCAGACAAGAAGTCAAGAAACCCCCTGAACACAAGGAAAACACAGCCCCCAACATCCAGATAGACCTAGGGAGGAAAATTCCAGTGACGGAGTCAGGTTATAGCTCTGGGGGGTTGATTTGCACCCGTTGTGCTTTTTTTTTTCCAGCCTTGGCTTCTGTGAACAGAGACCCAGCTCCAAGAGATCTCTGCTAAAACCCCTGAAGTTCCTGCTGGAAGATCCAGGAGGGCTGTCCTGGACTCTGGGAATGAGTCTTGGATAGGAGGGGAGGGCAATTCCCTCAGAGTTGAGATCATCATTTAGGGATGGCAGGCACTTGGTGAATTTTTCCATCCCCCTGTGGTGGTTGTTGGATCCTGGATGGGCATCATTAAAGGATACAGGAGAAGGTGGAGGAATCCCTGGGGAGGGGAGAAGCAAAGGGATCACACTTTGAGGAGAAAAAGAGACCAAAAGGTTGTCCAGCAATGATAAACTCTGCTTCAGGACAGATGTTAGCGGGAACTGTGGACTCTCCTTCCCCAGCGTCAGCCTAATGGGTACAAATCTGCCAATTAGGGACAAATCTGCCAATTAAGGACCAATTAAGGTTCATCTTTAAATCCGTTCTCCCTGCTCAGCAAAGCCCTGGCAGGCAGTTAACAATCAGCAATAGGTCAAGGTCCTTGTCCCTTTCATCTGAGGATCTCACAGCCCTTGATGAGGCTCGGCTGCCTTTCACTGTGGTAGGTAACGGCTGTAATGTTATTTTAATATCATGAGCCTCATTTATAAGGATAAATTACAGTGGGAGATAAAGAGCACATGGACCCATGTGGATAAAAATAAAAGTCCATATTGCCCCATTATCTGGCATTGGTTAAGCTTCTGCTTGTCGAAGTTTTTTTGGCTAATTTCTCTCCTTTATTTTTTTAATGAAAAGCTATTTATTTATAGCTAAACGCCAACTTTGAAGCCCGAGCCAAGCATTTGGGAGCTGCTCCGATAGGGCCCTTGAAAAGGAGAATTATGTGCGTTTCAGATGTTTCCAGAAGTTATTGTTTCAAGGCAGCTAGGACTGTGACATTTCTCCCAAGGAGCTCTCCCTCCCCTCAGCGTTTCCAGAGGACACGGGCAGAGCAGATGTCTCCGAGCTGGGAGGGAGGTGGTGACAAGTGTGTGTGGGGGAAAGGCACTGGGGAGGGGAGCAGATGAAAGGGGAATTTAGACAGGAAAAGCCCTGAAGGTCCAGGGTTGAGGAAAGTGCTCCGTGGTGCCCCACATGAGCCTTGTCCTGCTGCTCGCCAGGGTGCGGGACACGAACGTGGGACACCATCACTGAACCCTGGAATGCTGTGGGATGGAAGGGACCTTAAAGACCTCCCCATTCCACCCGTGCTCAGGGCTTCCACTATCCCAGGTTTATCCAAGCCCCATCCAACCTGGCCTTGGACATTTCCAGCAATGGAGCAGCCACAGCTGCTCTGGGAAATGTGGTCAGGGGTCCTCCAACACTGTGGGCTTCCAGCTCAAGAGCTTCCTGCCATGGAGCTCTCGCCAGCACAAGGCACAGGAGGATGCTCATGCAGCCTCTGGCACCACTGCCTGGGCTGTGCTACATTTCCAGAGGATTTTGTGCTGTATCTGGATGCTTCCCTTTGCAGTGGAAACGTTTTCTTCTCCCAGGGATTCCTCAAGGCTTCAAGCAAAACCCTGTTGGCTGCAAGAGGCTGGACTAGAAGACCTTTAAAGGCCCCTTCCAACCCAACCTATTCCATGACTCTGATAATCCCAGCACACCCATTCCAGGGAAACCCATGGCTCCACTGGGAGCTGTTTCCCACCCTGGTGCATGGGACTGTCCCATCTGTGCCCTCTGTGCTTGCAGGCACCAGCAGAGAGGCTGTTCCTGGCCCCTTCTTCAGCAGTGAGACCCCTGGATGGCCACAGGAGATGTTTTGAGGGGAACAGATGGATTTCCACGGACAGACAAGGGGATCATGGAAACACTGACTTTGCTGTGGCTCCTGCTTTGGTGGCAGAGTGACATCATCCCCCCCTGACTGGCAGCAAGACAGAGGGGCTTTGATGGCCTGGAGGGGACCCTGGCCTGGTGCCCAGGGTGATGGTGAGGGGCACCCTCAGTGCTCGCAATTCCTGTGGGATGATATCACAGACACAGCCTGGGCTCCATCCTGGAGAACAGCAGTTGTGTGAGGGAGGGGAGAGGGGAAGAGCAGCAGGATCAGTCCCCAGCAATGTGTGTGGAGCAGCTCACACAATCTCCTGGGAAACGAGGAGTTTTGCTCATTATGCTCATTTTTTGATTGTCCATTCCTAACTTACTCTCCCCTACCCCTACAAGTACAAAACCAAATCCCATGGCAAAAGCTTTAGCAAAGAGCAACCTTCTCAAGAGCTAAGTCCTTCAGAGAGGTACAGGCAAATAAAAGGTTGGATTTTGGGGAAAGGTTCTTCCCCAGAGGGTGCTGGGCACTGCCCAGGCTCCCCAGGGAATGGGCATGGCCCCGAGGCTGCCAGAGCTCCAGGAGCCTTTGGATGCCCAGGGTGGGATTGTTGGGGGTCTGGGCAGGGCCAGGAGCTCAATCAATGATCCCTGTGGATCCAGCTCAGGATATTCTGTGTTTCTGGGATCCTGTATTTGCACCATTGTCCCCCAGCTCCGTTGCTTTGGGGTTATCTGGGAGCCTGGGCCCGGAGCTCAGCAGCTCAGGGTCTCTGATCCATCAAGTCTGGATCCATCAATCACTGCCCCAGGAACTGCCATTTCCTTGGGATTTCTGCAGGATCACATCAACCTTGGGCCAAAACTGGTGCAGAGTTTCTGTAAAACTACACCTGATATCATCCTGTTCCCTGTGCTGATCTTCCCATAAGTGGTCCCTACTCATTCAGGGTGAGGACACCACCCCAGTGCTCCATCCCTGGAGCACCTTTCCTCAGCCTGCACAGAAGTGCTGACTCTTTCAGGATTTGCCATGAGCTTTAGAACCCAGCCCAGGAGGGGAGCAGGGTGCTGGGCACACAGGAAGTGCCTCAGAGCTGATTTAAGCTGTTCCAGCCAGGAATCCACTCCAGAGCCCACCTGGTTCTGCAACAGCTGATTTCCAGAATGGGAGGGGGAAGATGGAGTTCTTCCATGGCAGGTCCTTCTCTAGCCCCTCTTTTGGAGGAGGAGACATGCCTGAGCTCAGCAGCTTGTCCTGGCTCTGTTCCCATCCTCTGGCAGGGTCAGGATCCTTCAGGTCCTACCTGAGAACTCCCCTGGAGATCTCAGAGCAGCATCAGCTTTGCTCTTACCTGCAGCATCCCAAATTCACATCCCAGCCCTTGGAAGGTAGAGCAGAGTCCCTGACAACCAAGAAACTCTCTCCTAAAAAATGGAACACCTCCTTTTAGCCCCTCCTGGAAGCTCTTCACCTTCCAAGTCTTCCTTACAGAGGGAGGGGGCATTTTTTTGCCTTATACTGGAGCCCCTCTGCTCTGGAGCCAGGCTGGCAGAGCTGGGGGTGCTCACCTGGAGAGGAGAAGGCTCCAGGGAGAGCTCAGAGCCCCTGCCAGGGCCTGAAGGGGCTCCAGGAGAGCTGGAAAGGGACTGGAGACAAGGGATGGAGGGACAGGACACAGGGAATGGCTTCCCAGTGCCAGAGGGCAGGGATGGATGGGATATTGGGAAGGAATTGTTCCCTGTGAGGGTGGGCAGGCCCTGGCACAGGGTGCCCAGAGCAGCTGTGGCTGCCCCTGGATCCCTGGCAGTGCCCAAGGCCACGCTGGGCAGGGCTTGGAGCAGCCTGGGACAGCGGAAGGTGTCCCTGCCCATGTCAGGGGGTGGAATGAGAGGAGCTTTAAGGTCCCTTCCAACCCAAACCATTCCATGATTCCATGGTTCAGTGTAAATCCAAACCCCCCATTGCCAGCCCTGCAGAGATGGTGGTCAGCATCCTTCTCATGGGAGATAGAAACACTGATGGATACAGGGGTACAGGGATAGAGGGATACAGGGGTACAGGGATTCAGGGGTACAGGGATTCAGGGGTACAGGGATACAGGAATTCAAGGATACGGGGATACAGGGGTACAGGGATGCTTTTAGTTTTTGCAACACCACAGGAGAAAGTTTCCAAAGTGGAATTGCGCTGTTTGTAAACAGCTGAGTCAGCAAAACACACCAAAATCCCAGCTTTTCATCCTGGAGCTGTGATGCCACCATGGGCAAGAGGAAGAATAGAGGAGCCCAGGCCTCTTTGAAATGCAGATGCCAGCTCCCCCTTCATTTTGGAGCCATCAGCAATGTGTCCATGAGCCAGAGATCTCCCGTTGCCCCCTGGAAATCTGAAAGCCATCAGCACACTCGGGAAAGGGAGGAAAAGGAAAATGTGTTTGCCAATTGCAGCAGATGTGAGGGCAGTGTCCTGGACAGCTTTTATTATTCTATAAATATCGGGACAGGAGGTTGTTATTACCCAGCAGTAATTAATACAACATGCACTGTCCAATTAACGGCGTCCTGCCCTCCTGTGCACGTGGGGAATTCCCAGATGTGGCACAAGGCCGGCAGAAATGGGGATCAGGCAGGAGTATCCCTGAATCCAGTCCCCCTGCGCGGGGAGGATGAGCTGATCAGAAAACAGATGATGGTGAATGCTGCAGACATCAAAGCCTGCACGAGCACATCCCTGCACATCCTGGGGGGGCACGCAGGCAGTGCCGGGTGCCAGCGCTCCGCCTGGAGAGCCCCATGGAAAGTGGCAAAGGGAACAAATCCCAGAGCTGCAGTTGCTCCCTGCATGTTAATGAGCACAGCAGAGAGCTCCAGGACATCTGCAAATCCAGGGACACTGCTGGCTCTGAGGAAACCCTCCTCTGCTCAGCACAAGTTTTGGAAATGTCCGGCTAACTCCTCTGGATGCTGCCGGAAAAGCCTGGAGAGCTTTTCATTAATGGATGCTCTTGCTCCTCTTCCAGAAATATCTGAGGCTGGATGTTTTACACAGTACTCTGGGAAGTCAGGACTGATGGATTTCCAAAGCAAGCCAAGGAGATATTTGGGGTGTGAAGGTGGACAGGTCATGCTGAGCCCCTGTGAGCTGGGTTACTGCAGGGGGGGCAGAGACCTCCTGGTGTGTGAAGGGAAGAAGCTCAAATACACTGTGGTGGGAAAATGGGAGAGTATCTGGTCTTGGTGTGGGAAACCAGGAGCTTTCAGAACTAGCTGTGTGGACCAGGATGAATTTTTTCCATATTGGGTTTGCCTACAGCAGCAAGGATGGCACTTGGCACCCCAGCACAGACCCTGCCTGGTTGTACCTCAGCTGCCAGGACCAAAGAAATGATTTCAGGAAAGCTGGGAGTCATTTTCCTCTGCAGCCACACAATGACAGGGTGCCAAACTCTGGGAGCCCTGGCAGCACTGCCAGTGCCCACAAGGAATTTGCTCTTCTGCTCATTGATGGGAGTCCCCAAGAACATCCCCTGAGGTGACCTGTCAGTGGTGAGCCCCAGTTTAACTCCTGAGCTGGGTTTGTGAGCCCAAATCCTTCCTTGAGGAGGCAGGAGTATCCCTCAGGGACAGCAGAGGCTGCAGGGTGGGAGTGATCAGAACAAGCAAAGAGCAAACCCACTCTGGCTGCTGCTTTCCAACCTAATTGCCAATGAATGGGAGCCAATAAATGGCCAATAAATGATTGAACTGACTGTGGGAAGGGACCAGCTCTGCTCCCTCAGTGCCTCTGCCCTGACCCTCCTGGGTGTTCATGGATGGAGTTTGGACCCCCAAGCACCAGGAGCACTTGGAAGCCTCTCCCCTCATCATCACTGACAAGCCCAGGGTTTGGAACTCTGGAAAGGCTCTTGTTTGGATTCCCAGCAGCAAATTTTGGCCCAGTACTTTGAGATGGCTACCTGAGGGATGCTCATGGTGGGAGGGAGAAGCCAGGCCTGGGTATGTGCCTGGTATTATCCTCTTTAGGCTTGGTCTAAAGTGCAAGTGCATCCCTGAAGCTGGTGGCTTGGAATTCAGTCCTGAGGTCGTTTTCTGAGCCTCTTTCCTGAGCAACCTCCCACTTACAACTTCACCTTCCCCAGGCCCTGTGTTTGCATGCTCAGCTCAGGCTGATTTAACATCAGTTGAGAGCAAGGGAGGGGCACAGGGGGGTTGAGCAAAGGGCTCAGCCCCTCCCATTGGAGGCACAGATCCCACACACAGCCCGTGGCTGAGCTTCCCACGGCCACGGGGTTTGGCTGCAGGCTCCTGGTGCTGAGGTGTGAGGGAGAGCGAGCTGCACCGCGAGTACCTCCAGTGATTTATTTTATTGCCTGTGTGCAAAAGAGTCTTGGCACTCTGAGGGGAGGCTGCTGCCAGCTCCAGGCCAGCCGGGCTATCCCTGGTGGAAAATGGAATGGATGAACGGGAACATTTTCCCCTAATAGCAGAGTGAGGGAAGGAAATGATCCTCCTTGAACATCCATCTCTAATTCCCTGACCTTGGAGCAGTCTGGCAGCCTGGCCTTGGGATGAGAAGAGCTGACAAAACCCCTGGCCAAACCCTTGTTCCCAGCTCCATCTGGGCTATCCCAGAACTTGCATCCCCTCAAAGCCACTAAGGGCCATTCCCTAGCCATTCCCATGCTCTGCACTGAGGCCTCCAGGTGATTCCCCCTGGTGGCAGTGCCACCACCTCAGCTGCCTGGGGCGCGAGGAGGATGAAGCCGCTGGTGGGATCCATGTGCTGAAGAATTCCTGGCATCTTTCCTGCCTCTCTGGGCACTCAACTCAACCCAAATCAACTCAACTCAACCCAACCCAACTCAACACAACCCAAATCAACTCAACTCAACCCAAATCAATTCAACCCAAATCAACTCAAATCAACCCAACCCAACTCAACCCGACTCAACCCAAATCAAATCAACCCACCTCAACTCAACCCAACCGAAATCAACTCAACTCAACTCAACCCAGCTCAAAGTTTTGGGTCTCCTGAAAGCTTTAACTCTGAACCTAAAACTCCCAAAGCTCCCAAACTCATAAAATCTGTTCGAAAAGACCACCTGGGTCCCAGGAGTGGCAGATGAGCATGCAAACCCAGGCACAAAAGGTGTGCACAGGAAAATATCCATGTGTGAGGAGGGAAATATTCATGCCAGGTCTTTGCCACAAAAATCTAGGTGTCAGCCCTGCCTGGGTTGTTCCTGTCATGGGGATCCCTCAATGCCTCAGCAGATGCTTTCAGACCACCCTGATTCTTCCCCTCCTCTTGGTTAAATATTCCAGGCCATTACCATGTCCTCAGGTATTTCCTACACAGACAAACTGAGGGATGGAGGGGCAAAAGGCTGCTGGAAATTGGGATTTATCCACCTCAGCTGAGGATCTCAAGGAAACTGAGGGGTTTCCAAGGCCTGGGGGGATTTGCTTTGCTTCTTGTTCCTGTTTGCCCAGGATTTCTGGTGAGAACGTTTTAGTCCAGAACTGGGAGATGCTGGGCTAATAGATAATTAATAGAATTAATAGATAATTAATAGAAAATTAATATCCTCTTTGTTCTTCAGCCTCGTCTCCTGTCCCTGAGCCCACCAAAGGACCATTTTTCCCCCTGCAAAGCAGAGTGGGTCACTGCTGTGAGCCATTCCCTGCCTCTCCTCTATCTCAGATAGCATTTCCTCCAGGACAGAGGGACAAATCCTGCAAATTCCATAGAGGAGGGCAGCATCCAGCCCTCAGTGCCAAGAACCAGCACAGAGACAGCTCCAGGATGGCATTCCCAGCCCTCACCCACCTGCTGCTCCCAGCGTGGAGCCCTCCTGGCACCACTGCAATCCAGGACTCTGACGTGGGGCTATCCTGGGCCAGGCTCCAGGGAGAGCTTCCCCTGCTCCTCTCCTGGCAGGGCTGGTCTGTGTCCACGGCCAGGACTGGGAGCAGCAGAAGGATCCAGAGCAGGCCTGGGAGGAGGCTGGAGCTGGGATGTGCTGGGGTTATCTCTTTAACAGGTTTCTCCTGTGCCTGAACATATGTGCAGGAACACATCCCTGGAAAAATATGTGAGTGGGTGAGCTTGGCCCCAGCTCCCTCCCAGATGGGACATTCCAGAGCCCACATCACAAAGCCATCAGCCGGGCTTTGACAGAGCTGCCAGCACCTCCAGCCTCTATCAGAGCCCAGAAATGTCCATATGATCCCTGTTCCCCCCCAAAAACTCCTTCTTGCTCTCATTTACAGGCAGGAAATGTTGGCAAAAGAGGAAAAGTAGGGGGGGGAAATGTAGGGGATAAAAAAAAAAAAAAAAAGAAATGACAGGGAAGAACAAAACTTCCAGAGGAAAATGTGGGAGAGGTGAGACATGAGGTGCAATATTGCTGAGCCCACTGCACAGAGCTGGGACCCCAAGGGGCACAGACACCAAATCTCATCCCCAGGGTGCCCCAACCCAGCTGGTGTGGGCCCATTTTCCAGCAAACCCTGCAGGGTTGCTCCACAGCATCTCCTGGTCCCCTCCTGTCACTTCCAGGAGATGCTCCCAGGTTGCTCAGCCCTTCCCAGTTGTAGCAGCACCTCTCCCACAGCGGGGACTTTGAGCAGCACCAACCCCACAGTTTCAGGGCTGGTGCTGGATATGGAGCACTCCCAGGCTGGTCCCGTTTCCATCTGCAGAGAAGGGAGGTTTTGCTGAGGCCAGGGTGACATCCCCCAGCTGGGATGCATTTCAGCAGCTCCAGAGATTGTTCCAGGCTAAAGAGCTGTTTCCCTGCACACAGCCAAGTGTAATTCCCAGGAAAACCAGCTGAGCCCTTGGCCTGAGCTCAAAACACATTAGGAAATCAAAAGCATTTATTTTATCCAATTTTTCTCCTGAGCTTTGCTCAGTACTCCCAGAACAAGGAGCTTTAATAGACTTTGGTTTGTGACTGCAGACACCTTGCATAGCTTGGCTCTTTCATCACGTGGGAACTTGGAGATCCATCATCTGGAATCTGCTTAGCGCCGTGTTCTCCTTCCTTGCTCCTGGATTTGCATTTTGTCCACTGGTGCCTAATGAATTTAGAGTGTCAGGGCTTATAAATCATGAAATCCAGCAACTTCTTGCATCCCATTTTCTACCAAGAATCCCTAAGAGCCACAAAGGCATTTAAAACCTCTCAGGGCTGGTGCTGTGGGGATAATCTCCAATCTGAATGTTTGCTGTGCTCAAAATTGCTGAAATATGGCAAATTTGGAGGAGGTGCAAGAAGGAAATTGTTCACCACCTCAGATTGAACCTAAAATTTTGAACAAATTTGGCAAAAAATGTCCAGACAAACCTTACTCCTTCTTGCCATTGCCCAGAAGAATGTTTGGTGTAGGGTTTAAAAAAATTTTTTTTATGGATATTTTAGTCTTAAAAGCAGCCAGCCCATCAGGGTTTACTCCTCACCCAAAAAAACTCCTCTTGAATGTCAAAGAACCATTTGCTTCTTCCAAAAATAAATAATTTGGCACAAAATCCCTTTGATTTGACCTGGCCTGAACTTCCCTTGGCTCTTTGCTGCTGCTTTCACTCCTGTGCCTTGGCCCAGGATCCAGGGATGGCTGCAAACCCCTCGGGCTCAGCTGCCTTGGGATCCCATCCCTGACATCCAGGCTTGGAATGGGAGCTGGGAGCACCCAGATTTGGAGTGGGTGGGAAATTTTGGCAGGTTCCCAGTGGTCCAGAGGGGCAGGAGCATCCCAGAGACGCTTCCAGGATGACAAGCACTGGCAGCTTGGACAGACACACGTTCAGATCCCCAAAACCTGCTCCTTCCTGTTTCCTTAAAATCAATATTCCATTGATTTCCAAGGGTAAAGCAGGTTCCCACTGCTCACCAGTAGATGATGTTATTTTTGGATTTTTCCTGCATAAACCTGCATCCCTGAAGGAGCAATGTTCAACCACAGAGGTGGCCCAACCATGCTGGAATTATTTTCCCATATTTTGAGCCACCAAACACCTGGTTGCTTCCCCAAGCCAGCAGCTCTGTTTCAACACCCATAAATCCCAGGCTTGGAATTGGAATTGGGCTCACCCAGATCCTTGAAGCAAAATTTGGGTTGGGGTGGGGTAGTAGGGGTGTTTTTCCCTCCATTCTTTTTCAAAATCCTTATTCTTTAATAAACTTGTTGCCAGACAAAAGACAAATTTTCTTTGAATGTCAAAACAGGATGTTTTTGACAATCTCAGGACATTCAAAGAGCATTTTTTTGTTTTCTTTTTGAAACAGGAAACTCGTCTGAGAGCCCTTTCCTGCAAATGGTTTCAGTTGTGACAAAACTGCCACTTTCTGACAGAGCTTCGGGTATTTTTTTATACAAAAAGATGCCACATGTTAAAAGTTTTGAAAAACCCATCCAGGTTGCTCAGTCCTGAAGGTGGGTGTGGATTTTTCTCCTAAAAAAATTTCATTAAAGGGGAATATGTGGAGCTGTGGAGCAGCTGGGAATGGGAATGGGAATCATGGATATTTGGAGATCAAGGTCATTAAAGTGAATCTACCCATGGCATTGCAATCCAGGTGTCTCTGCTGCATCCCCAAATCCTCATGGCATCTCTTTGAGCACAAGGGGATGGAGGATGTTGGAGAAACATCAGTGAAATAGCACTGCTGAGATGCTCAGTTCTCAACGAGGAACCGAAACGAGATTTGCAAGTCAAACTCTCTCCCCCTCTTTGCACCCAGAGGGAAACGGGGCTCCAACAGCTCCAGGGGGCTGAAAAGAGGGTGGGGAGTTCATGGTGGGTGACAGGGGAGGAGCTGCTGGGGTCTGGGTGCTGGAAAATGCTTTGGAAAATCCTGGGTGTTTTCCAGTGTCAGTGTCTGGATCCTGCACAGAACCTTGGAGCTCTCCTTGAGCCCTGCCCTTCCAGGTGTTGAACCTGAGCTGTGGAGGGGATTGCAGCAGGGGGAAACCCAACCCTGCACCACTAAAAATGGGCCTGAGGCTCTGCATCCCTGGATCTCATCAGGTGAACCTGGATGTATTCATGAATTCATTCCAGGAGCTCTCCCCTCTCTTAGCCTGGCCTTGACAACCTCCAGTACAGGAGTGGGAAAAACAATCTGGTTTACACTCAGGCACAGACATTCCAAGACTTTTGTCTTTTATTTGCTGAGAGATGGAATCAACTCATCCCAGCCTGGCTTAAAACCATCATCTTGTGGGATCAGCTCATCCCAGCCTGGCTTAAAACCATCATCTTGTGGGACCAGCTCATCCCAGTCTGGCCTCAGACTTGGCTGGGTCTCATGCAGTCCTCAGCAGGACGAGCACCCCATGCTACAAATGTCAAAAGAGCAGCTGATGGGTTGAGATGGCTCCTCCAGAGGCTTCTGAACATGTCCTGGGCATTGCCTGGCAAAGCTCTGGGATGTCTCCATGAGATCCCAGCTCTGTCAAAGCTCAGGGAGCACCAATGAGCCTGGTGGGGACAGCAGGACCCCAAATAGAGTGGGAAAGGTGGAATCACCATCAAGCCCCATCTGGTTTCTGTATTGTTGGGTGGTCTGGAAGTTCTGGGATTAATGGGATCCATCCACAGTTCTTTGCATTCCTCCTCTCTGTTTTGGCCAGGCTTCTGTGAGGACTTGCAGAAGAAGTCAGAATATCAATATCAGAAGGAATGTAAGAAAATATTCATTCCCTCTGTCAAGGAGATCCAGAGGAAGGCAGGAGGAATTAACCAAATGTGAGATCAAGACAGGAAGATGTGTCCTGCTCCTTCCACTTGTATTTCTGTCACCCAGAGCAGGGAGAGGAGGGATTTGGCTCCTCATCATTGTGCTGGATACAAGCAAAGAGCAACAGCAGCACGAGGGCTCTGACAAGAAAGACCAAAATCTTCTGCTGGATCTGCAAGGAAAAGAGCTTTACTTTGTATTTAATTTACTGGAATTTCAGCAAAAAGAAAACACTGCCGTGAGAAATGCCTTGATTTTTTTCTTGTACAGCCCAGATTAACAGGACTGTGGTGCTGGAATTGTTCTTCTCTATCCCCTTCCCTCAGACTGTGCAGTGTCCACTTGGTGCTGCTGGGATGGATCAGTGCTCCAGCACAGCCCATCAGAAATGCTCCACAGGAGTGCAAGGCACCAATAAAATTGTTCCCCAGAGGGGATTTTCAGACTCGTCTTTCATCTAATTTGATTAACTTGGCTCATTTCCTGCTCTCCCTGTGATCCCACTGACGAGATGTGCAATCCCAGGTTTACGGTGCCCTGATTGGGATCACTCAGTGACAGCAGGGAGCTTTGCAGGCACAACAGCCCCAGCCTGGCTCAGTGGATTCTGCCTCCTCTGGGTCCCCCAAGCTCTGTCTCTGCACCTGAGTGTTGGGAGATCATGGAATCACAGAATCCCAGGATGGTTTGGGTTGGAAGGGACCCCAAAGCTCAGCCAGTCCCACCCCCGCCATGGCAGGGACACCTTCCCCTGTCCTGGGTTGCTCCAAGCCCCGTCCAACCTGGCCATGGACACTGCCAGGGATGGGGCAGCCACAGCTGCTCTGGGAATTCCATCCCATCTCCTCCCCACCCTCACAGGGAACAGTTCCTTCCCAAAATCCCATCTACCCCTGTGCTCTGTCCACGGGGACCCATTCCCTGTCCTGTCCCCACCACTTTATCAGGTGGCCCAAGGAACCACGAGCAGGCTGGGGGCTCTGAGCCACTTCAGAGCATCTGAGGGTCTTGAGCTGCAGGTTCTGGGCAGTGCCAGACCTGCTGTGCCTGCACACAGGAACATCCTGGCATGATCCCAGATTTCATCCTGTTGCTTTTTTGGGTCCCAGCTTTGCCCCTCTCCTGATAGGAGGGGATGGGAGGCAGGGCTGCTCTGAGCCCCATTATCTGCTCTTTAAACAATGTTAAGCCTCCAAAAATAAATCCTCTGGAAGAGCTTGGTTTTGTTCAGCTCCTCGCCTGGCAGTGCTCCTAAAACATCCAGGAGTTTTCATGGAGCTCTTTAGGATGATATTTGACACTTCCATCACTTCTTTCATCCTGAAGTGCTTTTCCAACCTGACACCACTGCTTCAGTCAAACTGTTCATGCAATAGTGGAGTTTTTCCTAAAAACCACATCCTACATCAGGCTGGGAGCCCTGCTCATCCTCCATCCCCGTGGAATCAGTGATGGCTCGGCACACTGCTCATCCCCGAGGGGATTATTGGGATGATGCCGCTGCAAAGGGAGCACTGGGAAATGGTCCTGCTTTGGGAAAAAGTGGTGGTCTTTGGGAAAAAAAAATACATCTACAGAATATAGGGGACACTGAATTTGGCTCCAACCCTCTGCTGGTGCTGTTGCTAACACCCAAAGCAGGACAAGGACCTTCCAGAGTGAATTCCTGGGCAGCTTCAGAACCACTTTGGATCCAGACAGAGCGATGCTTTCTAGGATTTGGGAACAGTTTAGGGGTGAAGGAGCTCCCAACCCTCAGAGTGCCCCAGCACACAATGCAGGGACAGGCTGAAGGCAGTACAGCATCTCCCTCGCCACCTCCAGAGGGCAAATTTACCCCGGACTGGGATTTTCCATCTGTCTGCCCTTGGCCAGACCCCAAACACTTAAACCCCTCTTCCTGCCCTGTGGGGGAGATGGAGATACTCACCCCATTCTAACAGGGTTAACTCTCCCTGTTCATTGATAAACTGGTAACAAACACCTGGAATAAATAAAATCCACCCCTGAACCCACAGCTAAACCCAGCACTGGTGTAAAACCCCAGACAGAGCTGGGGCACAGCAGCCACACCAAGACGGTTCAGTGCCAAAGGCCCTGTTGCCCTTGGACTTGATCCTTCCAGGCAGGAATTTAACATGCTGCTTTCCTTTAAATTGCCACAAACAGGTGATTGGCCCCCAAATCCTTGTTCTTCTCAGTGCTGGACTCCAGGAAGGTTTTGGGGGGAGGAGGGAGAAAGTGCTTTTGGCTCCAGCAGACCAGGAGTTTGTGCTGGTATGGAGGATGCTCTGGAGCTTCCATTTCCAGGAAGGCTCCAGAGGAGCATCCATGCAAATTGAGTCAGGATTGCCAAGAAAAATGGAGCAAATTTGAAAAAAATTAGCCAGGAGCTTGTTGCAGGAGCTCTCCTCCCTCTTCCAGACATGCAGGTGTTGCCTTGCCCTGGAAGATGTCAGCAGTGTGGCAGTGAGGTGTGGCTGATGTTAAACAGGACAGGACTGGAGGGCTTGATTGGGAAAATGCAAATGGATTGTGATGGAGATGAGGGGGTGTGGCTGGGGGGAAGCAGGACAGGGTGGGGAGGCCCTGGTACAGGCTGCCCAGAGAAGCTGTGACTGCCTCATCCCTGGAAATGTCCAAGGCCAGGTTGGGCGGGGCTTGGAGCACCCTGGGATAGCAGAAAGTGTCCCTGCCCATGGCAGGGGCATGGAATGAGGCGGGGTTTAAGAATCCTTCCAATCCATCCTGGGTTTCTAGAATTCTGTGGCATTATTCCCTCCATTACTGAGACCAGCAATCTCTCTGGTCCCCAAAATCTGCCCCTGCCTCGTCAGGTCAGGTGCTGGAAGAGGGAGCAGGATCTTGGCAGGGTGGCCAGAACTGAAAAGATGCTGGAGAAGAATGGATGGCTTTTGGAGAAGGATGGCAGCTGGAGAAGGAGGGCACTTCGAGAAGGATGGAATGATGTAGAAGGATGGGATGGTGGAGAAGGATGGAACGGAACAATGCAGAAGGATGGAATGATGGAGGAGGATGGAATGATGCAGAGGGATGGAATGATGGAGAAGGATGGAATGATGGAGAGGGATGGAATGATGCAGAGGGATGGAATGATGCAGAGGGATGGAATGATGGAGAAGGATGGAATGATGGAGAAGGATGGAATGATGCAGAGGGATGGAATGATGGAGAGGGATGGAATGATGCAGAGGGATGGAATGATGGAGGATGGAATGATGGAGGGTGGAATGATGGAGGGTGGAATGATAGAGGATGGAATGATGGAGGATGGAATGATGGAGGGTGGAATGATGCAGAGGGATGGCATCTCCCCAGTAATGAGGCTGGCGATGGGAATGTGCAGTGCCGGGAGCTGCCTGGGCCGGAGTTAAAGGGGCAGTAATTACCTGATTACTGCCATTTAATGAAGAACAATTGAAATGGATAAGCCAAGGTTGGTGCTTGGAAAAACCCAGGGAGTTTCTAGGGAGACCAAACCGCCGAGATCTCGGCTGGAGGGGGGAAAGGGAGGCTGCAGCTCCTCGCCGATCCAGGCCGGGGAGGACGATCCCATTTCTGATCCCCAAATTTGACCCATCCCGGAGTGATCCCACGGGATGACCTCATCCCACAAACCCAGCTAAAGCCAAGCACCAGCTTCGTGCAGCATGCTCGGAGACGAGGGAAGACAAATGGCATTTGCTGCCCAGGCCCCCCGGTGGCTCCTTCTCCCCGCGGCTCGGGCGTTTTCCAGCCGCCGCGGCTTCCAGCACGTCTCGCAGGACCCGGGCAGAGCTGGAAAATGATGTTTAATGTGTCTGCCTGGGAAGGAGGTGATTAATTTGTCTGGGGGCATGGAAGTGCTGGTCGTGTTTGTGGCCACGGAGCTGCTTTCATCCAGGGAGGCACAGGAGGAGCTGTGGACACCTAGGAGTTGGGGCAGCTATTTATTTGCTTTATTGAATAAATATATTTAATCCTTAAGCCTTGGCTGACCTCCTGCATGAATGGGTGCCCTGTTGGGAAAAACCATGGCACCCAAAGCAGGGCAGCCCCCGCCCGCCCGCAGCCAGGGATGCGGTGGGAACGCCGTGCCAAGGGGAAGGGCAGGGGCCCGGCATCCTGGCACAACAAGAAACGCGGGCACGGAGGAAGGCCTGCGGAGATTACTCCCCCAGCACACAGCTGGGTTATTTCTGCTGCCGCCAGATAAAAGGCTGGAAGTTTATCCAGGCCGGGCGCAGCAGGGAGAGGTTTCCTGCAGACAGGTGAAACGCTGAGCACGGGGGTGATCCGAGAGCAGACGGCCTTGGGGAATAACCCAGCCCCGCTGCCGAGCCGCTGCAGCCCCCGCTGCCCCCGGCACGGGCAGACGGGAGGGGCCGATAACAGCCCCGGAAACCCATCAGAGACACCCGGCCGGCCCCTGCCTCTCGTCACAGCTCCCTGCCAAGGAGGCTCCTGCACCTTGTCAGCCTCCGGGTAATGGGAACCAGCTGCCTGTGGGGGATGGAGCGGGGCTGGGGAGCGGGGGAAGGGACCAGCCATAATTCCTGCTGCTTGTCCGGGGCTCCGGCGGGAGGGAGACATGGGGATGGGAATGGAATGGAGATAGGATGGGGATGGGGATGGGGATGGGGATGGGAATGGGAATGGGGATGGAATGAAGATGGGGATGGGGATGGAATGGGAATGGGAATGGGGATGGGGATGGGAATGGGAGATGGGAATGTGGATGGAATGGGGATGGGGAGAAGGCACTCAAAGAACCTGGCAGTGCAGATGCTGAGCATGCAGAGGATGCAGAGGATGCTCAGCTCCCAGAACAGCTCTCAGGACCAGCTCACCTGTGGGTGCAGCTGACACTTGGCTGAGGTGTTTTTTCCAGCTCACTGGGGTTTCACATTCACCAGGGTGGATGTGTTCCTGCCTGCCTTCACCTGTCCCAGAGGAAAGATTTGTACAGAGGGGATTCCATAGCCCAGAGCTGAGCTCAAGGCTCAAGCTCATGCCCAAGAGACAAGCTGATTTTTTATCCCAAAATATCCATTTCACACCCCAAACTGCAGCAGAGCTCAAATCACTGCTCTGCACAGAGAACAGACCTCCCAGGAGAGGATTGTTCTTGGTGTGTGACAGGATCCTCCTTCCCTGTGCTCCTGCTCTCCAAAGTCACCAACACCCCAAACTCTCCTCATTCCTTTCAGGATTTTCACCCTCTTAGCTGGGAGTTGGAGCAGAGTGAGGATTTACACCCTTGTCCAGGCTGGGCTTCTGGGAAGAGCAGCATCTCCGAGGAACTGGCTCCATAATTGGGTTAGCCACGCTCATTTTCAGGAACAGGTTGCTGTTAACGAGTTTTAATTAAAACCATCTTCACAGTGTCAGCAAGTTGAAACCAAGGGCAGTGTTTCATATCCACAGTAATTTTCCCAGCCAGATCACAGGCAGGGTGTCTGCCAGCATCCCAATTTTGGGGCAAAAAACGCCAAATTTGCCAACCCAGGTGGCTGAAGCCCTGCTTGGATCCCACACACAAAGCCCAAAGGCAGCTCAGCCTCTTCCAGCACCGTGGATGCTTCTCGCTCCTCCATCTCCCAGACTTTCTCCAGGCTAATTTTAGCAATCAGCCCCTCCAGAAATTTTCTCTGGAGCTTAATCCCACTTGTGGAGTTAAAAAGGGAGAGTTTTCCTGCAGTGGAGTGACTCTCTGCTCTTTTCTTGCCATGAAATTCAGGTTTTGGCCCTTTGGAACCTCTGGAAGAGATTTTCCCCTGCTTCTTCCCAGCCCTGGCTCTGCCCAGAGATTTCACAGCTCGTTGCAGCCACACTTTGAGTCCATCCTGAGTGATTTAAAGGCTCTTCCATGCTCTCTCCAGCTTTCAGTGCTCAGGGAGATGGGATCAGGGAGGGACAAGACAGGATCAGGGCGCTTTTGGATGCGCTGCTGCTGGAGTGAGGTGGATCCAGGCTGGGTTTGGGCTCCTGAAATCCCAGGGTGCAGGACAGGATCCAGGAGTGCAACCCTGGCACAGCTGCCTGCCTTTTGCAGCTCTGCCTGTTGGATCAGATTCCTGGGCTGCTCAGAAAAGAGATTTAACTCACCAAGAGACAAAATTCCACTTCAGTCCATCAGTGGAAAATGAACATTGAATTGGATCCATTTCCCTACTCAGCCCCCAATGCAAAAAGAGCTAAAACCTTGTGCTTCTCATCACAGAAATGCAATATTTTCCTTTATTTTCCCTCCCAAACCAGGTCTCCAACCCAAATCTGTGGCTGCTGTTGGCTTTTTGTCTCCCTCTTGTGCCAGGCCTGGAAAGGATTTCCAGGATTTCCAGGGAGGAGGTGGGATGGTGCCTTTGCCACGTCAGGTCTCAGCTGCACACTGAGGACAGGACGGGGTGAGCCTGAAGGGTTGTTGGCACTTGGGGCAGGAATGAGAGGCATGCCTTTAATGTGGGATTGTCCCAGAGGAATTCCAAAGGCAGAAATCCTGCATGGACACGAGCACCACTCACCCACCACAAAGCCCAAGCGCTGGAGAAAAGCTGGATATTTTGGGAATCTCAACTCTGCCTTTCTAACTTGGACTAAAGGACTTGGCTTGCTGTTAAATAAAGGGAAACTCCTGCTGGAGGGGGAATTGTGAACCTGGCAGTCCCAGAGAGGAGCGGGGTGGGTTTTGTCTGACATGCCGGGTTCTCCCGTCGCTGGGGGATGCAGGAGCGATGGGACGCGGCTGTTGGAGGGGCAGGAGCGGCGGGGCCGATCGAATGTGGGCATCCCGGAGCATCCCGGAGCATCCCGGCAGCCGGGATCCTAACCCAAAGCAGATGGGGAGGGAGGGAGGCTTTTTCCAAGGACCTGGGTAGATAAAGGGATTAAAACCGATCATGTGCAGAAAGACAGCAGAGATGCCCCAGGGTCGGGCGATAAAATTTGGGATTAAGCCTCCAGCGGGGCGGGGTTTGCTGCATCTCCCTTCAGGGATGCCCAGAACCCTGTCTGGGAGGCAGAGCTCACTGCAGCCGGGAAGCAGAGTTAATCCATTCCCTTCCCAAGCCCCAGCTCGTGGCAGGTTTGACAGATCCCAGAGCTGCCTTCCCGTGTTCTTCCCATCCCTCACTCGGCTCCTGCAGCAGGAGCAGGACACGGGCACAGCATCCCCCTCCTGCCTCTGCCAGCCTCAGGTTCCACAGGGAGAAAATACCAGGAGAAGTCCTGGCTCCCTCAGTCCTGGGGAAAATGTGGGGATTTCCTTGGCTGGGATAGGAGGCAGTGCCCATGAGATCCCCACACCTCGGTTTGGACCCATGGGATTTTGGGATCAGTTTTGGGGCTTTGCCAGGAATGCCAGGTCTCCATCTCTTTGGCTCCTACAGAACCCCCTTCCCATCCATAAAGCATGGCAAAATTCCCCCTTTTTCCATCTGATTTCAGAAAAAGCAGAGGAAGTAGGGTGGATGTGGCATTGCAATGGGTGATCCCTGCCTACAGCACAGATTTCATGGACACTTGTGGGAAAAGCTGCTTTCCTTGGGGGGATGTGAGAGCAGCACAAGGCCAAATCTGACCTGCAGTGAAAATCCAGGGGGAAAATAGTTTATCCAGAGGTTTTTTGCTGACATTTCTCCCTGCAGAGTGTCCTGGGCAGAAAAAAAGACCAACCCCAAAGCCCTTTTCTTTTGCCTTCGTGGGACTGGGACTCTGCACTCCCAAATTCCTGCTGTTCCCTTTCCAGCCCAGCCTTGGAGAAGAATAACCCCATTGAATGGGCCAAGTTAATCAGGTGAGCTCCTGACACACCTCATTTATCTTCCCTGAACCCGGGAGACCCAAAAAATGGGATTAAAAGCAGCGATAAACAAAAGATCCCAGACGGCCAAGAGATTTGTGGATTTTCCCCTGATCTGAACTCTGGGCCCAACATTTGGTTTTTATTTGGGAATAATAGGAAGTGACAGAATTGGGCTTTTTCTGCCTCACTTTGTGACTGATAAAAATATCCTGGAGGAGGTGGGAGGAAGTTCTGGGAAGGGGATGGACAGTGGGATCCACTAATTTGCCTTTTTTGGGAATTAGTGGAGGGTCTTCCCCATCTTGTTATTGGAGGGATGCAGCTCCCACCTCCCCTCCCCTGGTGCTTCCCTGTGTCTCCCTGTCCAGAGGGGAACAGAAGCTCACTCCTGGGTTATGGAGAGTGCAGGACTGGGATGAAAACACTCCCAAAACATTCCCAGTCTCCATGGCCACCTCCATCCATCACCCTGGATCCAGCCCCAAACATCCATCACCCCCAGGAGCCCTCTCTGCATCCCCCTGATGCCTTGCAGAGCCACAGCAAATCCCCTTCCTCCCCTGCAATCCCTCAGCCTGCCCTGCTCTCCCTCAGATCCAAAGGAAATCCCATTTCCAATGTAAAAATCTCCTTTCCTTACCAACATTCCCATCTCCCAGCTCTGTCTTCACCAGGGAATTTTGGGTGCTATGGAGCTGCAGCTTCCACTGGGCATCAGGGGCTCTGTGTCTGTAGGATGTGCCAGCACATGGAAATGCATCCCTGTTGGAACCCTGACTGCCAAGAATTTCAGACTTTCTGTGCTGACAGACTCTGACCCCCAGGAGGACACTGCATTGAGCTGAGGCTGTGGAGAAGCTTCCAAAATTGATTGATAGCACTGGGATTGTGGGTGTGGGGTTTGGATAGAAGTGTGTGATATCACAGGGTGGAAAACTTAGATATTAAGAGTTTAGAACAGAGCAATATCTATAAGGCAAGATGGAGGTTGTAGGGCGGAGGCTGGTCCTTCTTCTTCACCTTCTTCTTCACCTTCTCATTCTCCTTCTTCACTTTCTTCTTCACCTTGTTCTTGTACTTGTTCTTGTTCTTGTTCTTGTTCTTCTTCTTCTTCTTCTTCTTCTTCTTCTTCTTCTTCTTCTTCTTCTTTTCTTTTTTCTTCACCTTCTTTTTCTCCTTCTTCTCCATGGATTTGGGTGGTTTTGTGTAATTGGACAGAAAAGTCCACATTGCAGGCACAGGTGGTCGGTTATTGGGTTAAAAGTGAAAATAATTTAGGTGTCATTTCTTAATTGGACAGTTTATCCTTAAAAGGCCTTGTAGAGAGAGAGATGGGGCTCCATTTTTGTTTGTTAGAGTGAAGTGCTGCAGAACTCAAGGTTTGTGAGACTGTAGCATAGATTAGAAGTAATGAACATCTGAATCCAACAAGAAATTCCATCTCACACATTTAATCCTGACCCTGGCAAAAAAAAAATAAAATAAAGCCCAACACATCCCTATACATTTCTGAGGACAAATGGAAGTTCTTTCCCAGGATTTATAAGAAATAGAGACATTGGGGAGTCCAAAGCCCTGGAAATTAAAATTTTCCAGCAGTTTTCTCCTTTTACAGTTGCTCTTTCTGCCCTGGATGAATTATGTTCCTTCATTTGGAACTTCTCGAGAGGAGCACAGAGATCCATCACCAGGCTCTGAAAAATCATCAGCGATCTCTTCAGTTCTGAATTTTTAGGGAAAACTGGGGTTTTTCCAAAAGATTTTAAAGGTTTCATTAAAAAAATGCAAAAAGCATGTTTTTATGTCACTTCTAAGAGCTGCAGCCTTGTTCCTCATTCCTGGGGTTCCTAAACCAGCATCACTGGCAAACTCTGGATCTAAGGGATGCAGCTTTACAGGAATGTGGTTGGGTTGTTGGAATTTAATAGAAAACAATCCCGAGAAGAAAAAAAAAATCCAAACACACAGGATGGTGCAAACAGCCCCTTTTTTACTGCTTAGGATGCCCTAAAAGCAGTGAGGGCTGGGCTGGCTATGCAGATGTTTAAGAGGAAATGTTCTGATCTGGGCATAAAATTCCAGGGAAAACTCAGCCACCCCCCGATTTTAAGGAGTTGTCCAAGGGGGAATTTATTTTCATACAGAATTAGTCTGCAGGTTGGTGGAGGTGGGCAAGAACCAAAGAGGTGTTTCCCAAAATCAGTGTTGCACAGCAGATTCCAGGTGCACGGGGATTTAACCTCCTGGCTCACCTGGAAACACCTTCCTGGGACCCTGTGGGCCAGGAGAGCCAGAGCTTCCCTTTCCCTAAGGCCCTTCATCATTTGGGGTTTGGGTTTCCCACATTCAGCATCCCAAAGCTTCCCAGAGGAGGGAAGCAGGCAGGAGAGACAGGAGGAGGGAGCTGAGCCCAATCCCAAAGGAAGGAGCAGCTCTGTCCCTATTGCCACTGGGGGGGAGCAGGAGTGTGGGACCACAGGGTGGGAACTGGGGGTGTCCATGAGCCCAAACCCCTGGGGATGGGGTGTGGGGCATCACTGCAGGTATTACAGCACCCTGCAGATTTGGGGTGTGGAAGGGCTGGATTTGGGAAGCACCCCTTGGCTCTAAGCAAAGCCCCTCTAGCTTCATTCCAGTGATGCTGGAAGCTGGGATGAGCTCTAAAAGCTGATGGAATTTTCCCCATATCTGTTCCCATCCCTATCAGGTCCCCTGAGCTGTTCCTGTCTCCCACTCCTCACATTTCTCCCAAAACCCAATTTTACAGTTGAACCTCCACTTCTTTCCCTTTTAACTGAGGAGGTTTCCAGACCTCATTCCCAAGAACCTCACCTCGGGCTCCTCAGGGGCTTAGAAAATCCCTGCCCATCCCCAGAGGGTGCACAGAGAGAGTCAGGAGCTTTGGGATCCTCTCAAAACCCCAAAAAGAGGGGTGGGATGAACTGGACTCAGTGCACATGGAAAGACTTCAGTTCTAAACTGCAGCAGGAAAAGTAGGAAAAGCACAGGAAAACCATCCAGGGCATTGTGTTTTCCATGGTTCAGCATCTCCTGTGCAGTGTTTAAGAGAATAATGAGGAATAAAGAGAATAAAGAGGGAATAATGGAGATGATGGGATCCACACATCCACACACGCTGCTTTCCTGGGGAAACTGAGGCCTGGAAGAACCCTTCCTGGAGCTCTTCCTGGAATCCTTCCTGGAGCCCTTCCTGGAGCCCTTCATGGAGCCCTTCCTGGCGGGACTGGCAATGTGGAATGGGTGTGAAGGGGATGAGAACCTTTGATGCAGGTCGCCATCCTGGCAGGGCAGGAATACTGCCTGAGTTATGGGATGTCCCAGGACCTGCTGCAGCCACAAACAGAGCTGGGTTCCTGGCATGGGGACATGCTCCAGGCCCTCTCCATGCCTTTCCTGCCCCTCTGGCATCCCCAGGATTTGCTTTCTCCCCGTCAGGCCTGGAGCAGGGATGCAAACCCAGGCTCTCCATGTGCAGCATTCCCACAGTTTGGAATTTCTCCTCATTTTCCCCCTCCTTTATCCCACAATCCATACAGAGGGAAGAGCAACATGTTTGGAGATTAAAACCCACCCAAACTCTCCCACCAAGCTAAGGGAAACCCTCTGGGAGGCTCCTTTTTGCCATGGATTATTTGATGTGGCTCAGCACGGTGCAGCACCTCCCATTTCCCTCCCATCCCTGGTATTACCCAGGCACCTGGGTAATTTAACACTGCAATTTGTAAATCTTCTGATTTTTTGCAAAGCCCAATCAAAATACTCTTTCTTTAAAGGCATATAAATCACTGTAAAATCCTGACCTGCCGTGGTCAACAGCCTCTCTCTGGCCCTGATTATCACCTGAGCCAGCATCTCCATGGCCATGAATATTGGTTTTGGAGACCTGTAAGGCAAAAAGATCTATTCTATTATCAGCAAAAGATCTCTTTTGGAGCTTGTAGGAGCTTCCTCTCTTTTAAAATCCAAATAAAAAAGGAGCTTGAAAGCAGAACTGTAGGAGAACTCCCCTCTCTTCCCGAGCAGAGCATCTCCCGTGACTGCAGCTCCATCCCGGGAAGCAGCTGTGCCTGTGGGAGCCCTGTCCCGGCTGTGTTATTGTGAGTGTCACGTTACAAATCCCCTTTCCATGCCCAGATCCCGGCGGGAAAATAAACGGGGCGAGGTCAGGACCCTGCCAATAAACAGGAGCCAGCCCTGGCTGGAGTGGGGCTGAAGGGATTTGCCGGCCTGGCCCTGCAGATCCTGGCTCTGAGGTGGTCATTGTCCATCCCCATCCTGCCAGGACACACAAATCTCCTGGGAAAAGCAGCCCTGGGAAGGGCTGGAGTCGCTCACAACCCCTGCAGGTCGATCTATAATCCATCATCTTGCAGAGACAGAGGGGAATTGTTGGGTTTTCTGTCTTTGCCAAACCCCTTCATTTTCCAGGGAATATTCCTTGGTGAATATTTGAAGGTATGGACCACACTCAGGGGGTTGAAAATTCCTTCAATCAGAATAAAGCATGGCAGGAAACTCAAGGCTGGAGCTGTGGATCCATTCCTGGCACTCCCCATGGTGGATTTGGTTTTTGGCATCTGCTGAGGCAAAGGGAATGTTGAGGACATCCCAATGGGAGCCAGGGATCTTGAGCAGTAGCAGGGAAGGGGTTAACCTGTATATTCCCACAGGAGAATCCCATCCCATCCCATCCCATCCAATCCCATCCCATCCCATCCCATCCCACTGCAGTCACAGGAGCCCATGAGGGAATTATCAGGAGCATTGTCACCTTCAAGCTCCTCTTCTCCCCACCTTCCCCAGCCCTGGATGCCCCTCCTGAGGATTTTTCTCCCTAATTGAGGATGTTTCCTGTGAATTTCTGGATTTGTTTTGCTGTGCAGGGTGGGGAAAGGCCAGAGAAGCAAAAATCCCCCCAGAGGGCACCAAAACTGAAGTTCTCCTTTTTCCATGTCCCTTTCCCACAGCTCCCTCCAGCAACTTCTGCCCTTCCATGGTTTGGAATGAGGGCCCGGGTAAATATTTGCAGAATAGAGGGGAATTAAAATTAATTTGCTCACCATAAGGACAGAAAAAATAATAAACGAGAGATATTAGAAAGACAATATGGTTCAAAGCATTGGGGTTTCCATGGGATTAGGGGAGAACCCTGGCACAGGTTGGGTGGATCACTGGAAGTGTCCCAGGCCAGGCTGGACTGGGCTTAGAACCCTGGCACAGGTTGGGTGGATCACTGGAAGTGTCCCAGGCCAGGCTGGAATGGGCTTGCAGCAACCTGGGACAGTGGGATTTTGCCCTGCCACTGGCGGGGTGGAACAGGATGAGCTGTGAGGTCCCTTCCAGCCCTGAGCACTCCTGGAGGCCAGTGATGCCTTGGGAAGGCTGACCTAGAACAGAGACTGGACAGAGCTACAGAATAAAGCAGGGATTTATTCAAAGGATCTCCTCCATGGATGCACCTTGGGCAGCACAAGAGCCCAGCCAGGGCTGCACCCAAGATGAACCAAAATGGTCCCAAAATGCACGAGCGCTCACGGGGTCTCTCCCTGGGATCAGCTCTGCTCCATGTGCACATTGCAGTTCAGTGTCCAATTCCAGCTTTAGGTTATGAAGTCCCATCCTGCTTGTTTTTCTCTCTTCAGCCCACGTTTTTTGTGCTCTTGGGCCTGAGATTTGCCCTGGTGCCCAGCTAGAGAAGGAATTATTTTGTCTCCCTGCTCTGTGCAGAGCTCACCATCCCATAAGTGAAGCTCAGACCCACACACTAAAGCAGCACAGAATCTGAAAAACAGAAAGATTAAAACCTGAGGCATCACCACAGTCCCACTGTTCCAGGTGATTTCAGAGCTTCACCCTCACTCAGTGCAGGTCCCACCACAGATCCACCCCGGGAGGGGGCAGGGGTGAGGGGAGGGTTCAGTGCCCAGGGCCAGGAGATTTTGGTTGGTGCCCCTGAAACCCCCGGGACCAAAGAACCATTGGATGCCCTGGGACTGAAACTGGGACCTGCCACGCCTGGGACCTGCCATCCCAAATGCACTGGGACCAAAGAACCATTGGATGCCCTGGGACAGAAACTGGAACCTGCCATCCCAAATGAACATGGAGGGGGTTGGTAACAGGGAAAAATGAGAAAAAAAGAGGGAAAAAGAGAAAAAGAGGGGAAGGGCTCAGCTGCACAAAGCTGCTCAGGTCAAGGAGCATCTGGAGCTGGTTTTAGGTCCAGATTGGAGCAAACTCTTCGCAGACAAAGTCTGGCTAAACCCAGACTTGCATCTCTGCAAACTGAAACTTTGCTGCATCTCCAGGAGTCAATAAAGGACCCACATTTCGTGTTATATTCATATCACATTTCATATCTCCAGGAGCCAATAAAGAACACAAATTTCATATCATATTTTGCATCCTCAGGAGTCAATAAAGGACCCAAATTTCATACCATATTTATATCATATTGATATTTTTAATAAATGATATTTTGTATATTCAGGAGCCAATAGAGGCCCAACATTTTGTGTCATATTTGTATCATATTTCACATCTTCAGGAGCCAACAAAGGCCCCACATTTAGGGCCATATTTGGCTTCATTTTCAGAGAGGCCCAGAAGGTTTTGGGTGACACCCAGGCACATGAGCAGTTCCAAACCTCTCTCTCTCTGTTGCACCTCTCCAAAAAGCAAACGCTGCAGATGCAGAGGAGAGATTTCTGTGGGTCCTGCTGAGCTCTGAGCGTTGCCAGGGCCACCAAAACCCCGAGCAAACATCAGTGACATCGGTGACACGGTTTGGGGTGGGTGTGACAAGAGCTCTCCTCTCTCCTCTGCTGTGGGTCAGCTCGGTGACAGCTCCTGCTTTAAAGGCACAAAGGTGGTTTTTTTTGAGTTTTTGGGGTTTGGTTTGCAGCTGCTTTGCCCAGGAGCTGAGTGAAACCCTTGAGATCAAGATAAAGGTTGCATGGCAACCGAGCACCTGATGGGTGAAATATGACACAAATGCAATCTGAAACGTGGGGCCTTTGTTGGCTCCTGAAGATACAAAATATGATCTGAAACATGGGGCCTTTGTTGGCTCCTGAAGATGCAAAATATGATCTGAAATGTGGGTCATTACTGACTCCTGAAGATGCAAAATATGATACAAATATGATTGGAAATGTCAGTCCTTTATTGACTCCTTAAGATGCAAATTATGATATAAATATGATATGAAATTGGTATTCTTTATTGGCTCCTGGAGATATGAAATATGATATGAATATAACACAAAATGTGGGTCCTTTATTGACTCCTGGAGATGCAGCAAAGTTTCAGTTTGCAGAGATGCAAGTCTGGATTTAACCAGACTTTGTCTGTTAAAAGTTTGCTCCAATCTGGACCTAAAACCAGCTCCAGATGCTCCTTGACCTGAGCAACCTTGTGCAGCTGAGCCCTTCCCTTCCCTTCCCTTCCCTTCCCTTCCCTTCCCTTCCCTTCCCTTCCCTTCCCCTTATTTTCCCCTTATTTTCCTCTTTTCCTCCCATTTCAGGAGCTGGGACCACAGGGATCAGTACAGGGGGAGGGGGTTGGATTTGGGCTCCTGCTCCTGTTAAAGGTGGAGAAACCTGGGCTGGTGCTCCTGCTCCAGCTCCTGAGGGTGGAGAAACCTCTGGCATGGAGAAGAAAGTGATTGCTGAGCTCCAAATCCTTCCTCCAGGTTTGCTCCTTGATTAATGATAATGGATGGACCTGATGATCTTCGAGGCATTTTCCAACCCAAAGGATTCTGTGATTCCATGATCTTCCCATAAAAACTCACAGATCGCTGCAAATCCGCTGGAAGGGGCTGAGGTTGGAGATGAAAACTCCAAAACTCCCAGCCCAGAGGCTCAAATAAACTTTATTTTGGAGGATTTTAATCTCTTTGTGGATCAAAGCATGAATTGCATCATTTCTTTAGAGGAGGGAGGCAGAGAAAATCCCTGTTTGGAAAAAATGGGAAACTGCAGCACAGCACAGGACTTGAAAAATCCTGGCCTGATCAAATATTCCACATTTCTTGAAGGATTTTTGGAGCACATTTCTTGGTGGAATAAACAAGAGGTGTTGAAAAATCAGTAAGAAAATAATCCTGTGTCCAGGGAAACTTGGACTGCTGGATCAGGGGAGGGAATTGTGCTGGAAAGGTCAAGTTCAGCTCTAAAAACCACCCCCTTGTTTGGGCAGATTCCCCTTTTCTGGAGGCAAAGGAGATTTTCCCATGGAAAGCCGTATTTTGTTCATTAAGAGCAGAAGCTGTTCTGCCTGTTCAAATATCCTGATAAATGCTGGATAAATAAATCCTAACGGATCTGTTTAATAAATGATGTTTTTAGGCATCCTCAGCAGGTCCCTTCTGCCCCTCGGTGGAATCAGAGGATGCCCGGGAGCAGCAGGAATTACAGAGGAAAATAAATTCTCCCCTTCCTTGCCACTCCCTTTCCCTCCCAATCCAGGTGTTTCTTTAGGAACCTCCAGGGTCAGAAATATCCAAATTTTCCTGATTTTTTTAAAGGCAAAGCTGGGAAGGAAGCATCCACCTCCAGTGACAATTTGCATTTCGTGAAATCCCAATTTTCCACAGATCTTTTAATTTTTATCGTGATCAGCCACAAGTCCTTTCCCTCCAGGAGGAAATGTTTTCATGGTTTTGGAAGGAGAATTTTGGCCCCAAATACCAACACAGCAGCAAAGAGCCCCCATCCTTCTCTCCCGTTTTCCAAGCAGGGAAGGGCTGGAGCATCCCAGGCCTGAGGACTTTGCCTGATCCCCTCTTTGCCCGTTTTCACACAGAAAAGTGGTTTATTAATGAGGCCTGGTGGAATTATCTCCCCTCCCCACGCTCCTGTGAAATCCCACAGGCTCCAAACAAACGGAATTGCTGCGTTTGATCCCCATTTTCCCTCTCACTCCAGCCCCCCGTTCCAAATTTCCTCTTCCCCACCTCATAAAAAGATTTTCTCCCCAAGAAATGCTGTTCCTGCTTTGCTGATGGGGTCAGGACCTTTCTTTTTTAGTTTTTTTTTTCCTTTTTTAATCCATTTTATTACCCCCGGGGAAGGAGGTTTTCCATCTGGGAGCTGTGTAATGCAATCCAAAAATAACAGCAGGGCTGCTCCCTGCCTGTGCCCCAGAGCCCTGGGAAGGGACCACCAGCATCCCTCTGGAATGATGGGGAGGCGGGAAAACCCTGCCCAAACCCTAATTTATAGAAATATATTCTGTATATTATGTTTAATAGTCATTATATGTATTACATATATTAAATACTTTAAATAATGTATAATATAATGTATAAATGTTAAACAACATTTTATTATTTTAATATTATTATATTATTAATAGTATATTATTAATAATATTATATTCGATAATTGATAATTTAATAATATAATTATATATAATAATAGCACACTTATTATGACAATATTGAATAATTGTGAATTTTTTATAATAGGGAGACCTTTACACATATATCATCCCTCTGGAATGATGGAGAGGTGGGGAAGACCCTGCCCAAATCCTAATTTATAGAAATATATTCTGTATATCCTCCACATTTTGTTTAATAGTCATTATATGTACTGTATACATTAAATAATTTAAATAATGTGCAATATAAATATTAATATCAATAATGTTTATATATTATGATAAGTATTATAATATTATAATATTATACAGTATATCTAATATTATAATATATAATATCCAAATTGTATATAATAATAAATAATTATTATAACATTATTAACATATCATTATATTTATATTAGTATAAATAATATCAAATTTTTATAAAATAATATTAGATAATTGTAAATTTTCTTTAATAAAGAAGACCTTTCTACAGATGTCATTCCTCTGGAATGATGAGGAGATGGGGAAAACCCTGCCCAAATCCTAATTTATATAAATATATTCTGTATACTCTGTATATTTTGTTTAGTAGTCTTTACATGTATTGTATATATTAGATAATTTAAATGATGTACAATATAAATATTTTTATAAATAATGTTTATATATTATTATAAGTATTATAATATTATATCTTATATATCTAATATTATATCCATATTGTATATCCTAATAAATAATTAATATAACATTATTACCATATTATTATATTTATATTATTATAAATTATATCACATTATTATAAAATAATATTAGATAATTGTAAATTTTCTTTAATAAAGGAGACCTTTATATATATATGTATCACCCCTGCAGAATGATGGAGAGATGGGGAAAACAATTCCCAAATCCTAATTTATATAAATATATTCTCTATATTCTGTTTATTATGTTTAATAGTCATTATATGTATTGTATATATTAAATATTTTAAATATAACATAATGCACAAATATTAAAAAATAATATTAAATAATTGTGAATTTTCTTTAATAGGGAAGTCTTTATATATACAAATATTTATTGAATAAATATATCTTTAAAATAAATAATTATAAACAATAAATAATAAATAAGTAATCTTATCCATATAAATATTTCTCCCAAAACCCCATTCCTGAGTGTCACCTCCTTGAAGCAGCTCTTGGAAAATTAAAAAATGAAGCAGGTGAGACTGGGAGCATCTTTGCCCCCTAGAGATCCTGGCAACCTCTGGATTTGGGATCTTCCCAAAAAACCTGTGCTCCAGTGGAGGTGCTGGGCCAGAGGCACAGCTGAGCTGGGCAGCATTTCCTGGAAAAATGGGGGGAAAAAGGAAAAAAAATCTTGTTTGTTTACCTGCCAGCCTCTGCCCCACCACCCAGCTGTGTCCAGGGGTCTGGACAGATGGGGGGAATTCACCTGAAAATGGAAAAATCCATAACTTTTTTCAATTTTCCCCAAGCTTTTGAGTTTCTTGCTGTGCCTCATATCCCAGCAGGAATCCCAAGCTCCCTGCAAGCATTGGATCCCACCAGGGACCCTCCCAAATTCCCAGATCAGGGAGGAGGTGCAGGACAGCAGCTTGTCCTGGGCTGCAAGATGTGTGTGCTCTGTTTCCTGTGTGTCAGAGCTGGGCAGTTATCTTCGGTTATCTTTCTTTATCTTTCCCACAGCCAATCCTCCCTCCAGGAGATCTCTGCTGTCCATGGCCAGGGAGTGTCCCTGCATGGCTGATCAAATTCCATCATCCCATGGGGAGATGCTCCGCCCAGGGCAGGAGCCAAGCATTCCTACCTGGATACAATCTGAGCCTGGAACAGCACAGCAGCCTTTGCCCACTGCATTCCCAGAGGAGCAGCTTTCTCCTGCCCTGCATTCCCAGAGGAAGAGCAGGCCCATCTCCAGCAGCCCTGGAGCTGCAGAGGAAAACTGCAGCCTTGTGCAGGATCCCTGCTCCAGCAGAAGCACAGCTGGCACTGCAGGAGGGCTGAGCCCCCATGGGATGGGACTGTGCCACCACCCTGACCCACAGGGGATAGGGCATGTGCTGACTCTGGCAGGGTTCTTTTGTATTACTGCAGTTTTATTTTATTTTTTATTTCCTTCCCTAATAAATAACGATTATTCCTGCTCCCATATCTTTGCCTGAGAGCCCCTTCATTTCAAAATTATAATTTGGAGGGAGGAGGGTTACATTTTTCAATTTCAGGGGAGGCTCCTGCCTTCCTTAGCAGACACCTGTCTGTTCAAACCAAGACACAGCTCCACCCTCACATTCAGCCCTGGAATTCTGACTCAGGCCCTAGTTCCAGGCAGCAGGAAGCAGGAATGTTTTATCCCAAAAAGTGGGGTGTTGGCAATTCCCCTCCTGCTCCAGCTCCTGCTTCCCAGGATCTTGTCTCCCTGGATCCACCTTCCCCACTTTGTGCCTTTGCCTGCAGAAAAGGGAAAAGCCATAAAAATCTGGGTGTCCTTTGCGGCATCCCCAGCTCCTGCCATCCTGGGAATTCCCTGGAAATGGAGCAGCATCACCCACCCTGCACAGCCACAGAATCCTGGAAAAACAGGATCCCCTGGGCTGGAAACAAACATGAAATCCTGAGCTGGGACATCTTGCGCTGCATCAGAATGTCAGATTATGCTCTTTTCTGAATGGGGTAACTGAGAGAAGTTTTGAAAACTTTTATTCCATTTTCAGTCTCATGTGAAGGGTGAGACAATACAGATGTGACAATTCACACCTCACAATCAGAAGCCAACTATTTCCTCATTACAATACACTATAAGTTGCTTTTTTTTTAGTTTCTCAGCTTTAACCACACCATGCTGTAGACGCCTTAAAGCCAAACATCTAAAATTACCCCTTGTGGGTCCTACTACAATGCATCTTTCATAGCTCTATTTCTCCAAAGTATCCAGCCTTATTTGTAAGGCCACCTTTAAAACTTGTTTCTAGTTCCATTTCTCTCTCAACAATGTCTGTCCTGTTCCATGGCATTTCTAAGTCAGCATGTTTTATCTCAAGGTTTACATACAGATGCACACTGTGTGAGCCTTCTGTGAAGTTTTGGGAATTTTCTATACATCTATTCCCCACACAGAACCTGCTCCTGCATGATGCCAGGAAGCAACGCTCAGCACAGCCCAGGACATTCCCAAGGGCAGAGTGGGGCTCACGGGGGATGCTGAATTAAGGATTCCCTGTGCAGACCCCTTTGGATCACAGTACTGGTGTGCACCTCTTGAGAAAATACATTCTGAACCCAAACCTTCTTAAATTCTCATTTCTTCAGCTGAAATATCTCCCAGAACAAGCCAGGGCCAGCCTTGGCTCCTCCACCCTGGGATCTCAGCTCCACAGCCCCGTCCCAGGATTAGGGGCTGCCTTGAGTCCTTCCCAACCCACACAGAGGGGGAAAGCAGGGAGGTTAGGAATCAAGAGGAATCAAGAAAATGGAATCACAGAATTCCAGGATGGTTTGGGTTGGAAGGGACCTCAAAGCTCATCCAGTGCCACCCCTGCCATGGGCAGGGACAACTTCCATTCTCCCAGGGTGCTCCAACCCCAATGCCCAGCCTGGCCTTGGGCACTGCCAGGGATCCAGGGGCAGCCACAGCTGCTCTGGGCACCCTGTGCCAGGGCCTGCCCACCCTCACAGGGAACAATTCCTAATTCCAGTATCCCATCCAGCCCTGCCCTCTGTCCAGGGGAAGCCCTTCCCTGTGTCCTGTTCCCCCAGACCCAGGGAAGCTGCTGAGGACTGACCCAGCCCGTGCCATGTGCTCATCCCCAACCCCTCCACACCAGAGAGGGTTTTGGGGCTGGTAATTCCATGTGACACCAAGGACTTTTTGGGAAGTCCCTCTGAGGATGGACTGTAGATCTCCATGGGAGTTATTCCCTTGGATAGCCAACAAAATGTCTTTTTTGATATCTAATGTCTATCCCTGCATCCTCTTCTCCTACCCCCTCCCCTCCAAGGCTGTGGAGAAGCCAGAAGGGAAGAGGCACAGAAAGCCACCCCAAATCCTTATCCAACCCACTCAAAATGCTGCCTCTCCTCTGCAGCCCCTAGAAACAGCTGTTTTGAGTGGGAAATGGATTTGTAGAGAACTCTCAAAGCCTGACAGAATGTTCACACAGTGTGTATGTATACTTTAGAGAAATACAACTATGAAAGATGCATCGTAGTGGGACCCACCAGGGGTGATTTTAAATTATTGGCTTTAAGGCATTTAGAGCATGCTGTGGTTAAAGCTGATAAGCTAAAAACCACATCTAGTGTATTGCAATTAAGAAATAATTGGCTTCTGATTGTGATGGTGTGAATTATAACATCTGTATTGTCTCACCCTTCCTATGAGACTGAAAATGGAATAACAGTTTTTAAAACACCTCTCAGTTGCCCCATCTCTGGGTCAGAAAAGGGCCTAATCTGACAAATTTTGAGGAAAAATGCCACCCTTAACTGGGTGTTTCCCATGAAAAACTGGGATAGGATATGATGGCCAAAGTGGCAGAGGGGGAACACTTTATTACAGAAAAGGGCCTAATCTGACAAATTTTGAGGAAAAATGCCATCCTTAACAAAACTGGGTGTTTCCCATGAAAACTGGGATAGGATATGATGGCCAGAGTGGCAGAGGGGGAACACTTTATTGTCTGTTTATATATCAATTTTATATAGATATTTAACCTTTGTCATACATTTTATATATCTCTATCATATATTTAACTCCAAAATCCCCAAGGAAGGCGTTTTCTATGTCCCCTTTCCCCATTCTCCCCTTTGTTAAACCAGTTACAGCTTCCAGGCAGGAAATAAAACTCAAATATTTTGCCACTTGCAACCAAACTCAACCTTTATTTATTTTAGAAACATTACTTGGAAAGAAACTCATAAATCCCTCATTCCTCAGAGCTTCCAAAGCTCCTGGGAACATCATTTTCCTTTGAAGCGGAAAGTGGGAAAAGTAAAGGTTGGGAAAAGAGGCTGGTCCTGCATAGCCCAGTTTCCCCTCTCCCTTCAGAGTTTCCAAAGGGTTTCTTTTCAAGTTTAAAATGAGTTTCACTCCTTGGTTTTAGTTCAAAAAGTGCAGGAGAACGATCCCAACCTGTTGGATTCACAGCTCTTCCCATCACTGTGTTTTAAGAAAAGAAGGGAAAAGGGGACATTTGGCCTTTTCTCCTTGTTTAAGGGAAGATAGCAGGCAAAGTGTTCAAACGGTGATTTTTGGTGTTATTTTGGGAAGCAGAGCTGACCTTCAGCACAGCCAGCACCACTAGAGGGCCCAGAAAGTGCTTTAAGTGATGCCGGTGCTTTCCTTGTGCTTATCATAATATCCAGTGCCTTAAAATTGCTTGTGCATCACTAGATCCCTTCCAAAAAATATAATTAAAAAAATAAATAAAGTTCCAGCAGTTATTTGGGAGGATTTTTATATAGAGGCTCCTCCAAGACTCCTGCAATTGCAAATCTCTCCCATTTCAGCTCCTGTTTGCAACTGCCAATATCATTATTGTATTGTAATCCATATTTTGGGCACATTTGTATCTGTTTGAAGTTATCTGGGATCAATACAACTTGAATGGATGTCGTTCCCCTTCCCAGTCTGGAATTCAGCTCACAGTGACCCTCCTGCCATGGACAACTCCCAGGACCCTCCTGGAGCTGGGGCTGAAAGGTGACAATCAGTTCTCCCGGGATTTTTTAAACTCTTTTTCCATGAAATGAGGAAGGGAACAGCTTTTCCTGCTGTTCCTCTCTTGGATATTTGGGGTGCAGCTCAGCAAACAGGGAGGGGAAGGTCCCCAGGAGGCATCTGGGGGTGTTCCAGGCCCAGCAACAGGGATGTATACGTTCTGAACCCAAACCTTCCCAAATCCTCAACTCTGCAGCTTAAATATCTCCCAGAACAAGCCAAGGACAGCCTTGGCTCCTCCAGCCTGGGATCTCAGCCCCACAGCCCTGTCCTAGGATTAGGGGCTGCCTTCCCAACCCCCACAGAGGGGGGAATCATGCAGGGATGGAGCAGGGATGTCGGGAGATGTTATCCCAGCCTTTATGTCATTCCCGATTGGTATCTGTGCTTCCAGCAGCCTCTGTCCCTCTGAATCCTCCCTGAGCACTCCCAGGGGACAGCACTAAGAGCTCCTGCAGCTCCTCGGGGACACCATTAGGGATTCGAGATGGGAAATGGGATATTCATGGGAGCAGTGATGGGGGAGGGAAATCCAGAGAGCAGAGCAGCCCCCAGCCCTGTTCCTGACCTCAGTTTGGGCACTCCCAGGGCCAGACTCATGGGGATCTCGGTGATGCTCCCAGCAATGCTCCAACCAAATCACAGCCAGGAGTTAAAGAGCCCTTCAAGCAGGAGCATGAGTCCCAGGGCATGCTGTCATTCCTGGAGTGCCTCTCCAGACTGGCAAATCCACACACACAGGAATTCCCATTCCCAGAGCACCTCTCCAGGGTGGGAAATCCATGCAGGAATTCCCATTCCCAGAGTGCCTCTCCGGAGTGGGAAATCCACGCAGGAATTCCTGGAATGCCTCTCTGGGGTGGGAAATCCACGCAGAAATTCCATTCCCGGTGTGCCTGTCTGGAGTGGGAAATCCACGCACCGGCAAGAATTGCCATTCCCTGAGCTCCTGGAGCAGCTCCTGAGCATCCCGGGGCCGGGAGCGCGGGGCCGGGGCGCAGGAAGGGGCCGGGCTCCCTGCAGAGCCATCCCGAGCAGCCAGGATGTTTCCTGGAATTCTTGCTGGCCCTGACCCGCTCTGGTTATCGAGGTGCCGCTGCTGGGCTGCCGCTGACCTTCCCCCGAGCCCGGCGTGCAGCATCCCGCTCTGGGCTTTATCTCTGCGGGGTTTCGCATCCTCTGACGTCTTTGGACCAGCAGGGAGCAGAGGAGGCTCCGGGGCTGGAGGAGGCAGCAGGGGAGCACCGCAGCCTCCCCTGTCCTCGGGAAGCACGGGCACACAAAATCCCATGGGATGCTGAACCCTGCTGCCTCTGCTCAGCTTGGCAAGAGCAAATCCCATTGTCCCCATCATCCATGAGCAGCTCCCAAAGCCCGCTATCTAAACTTGCACTGATGTAAGGTCCTAGCGGATCCTGGGATGGTTTGGGCTGGAAGGCACCTCAAAGCTCACCCTGTTCCACCCCCTGCCATGGCAGGGACACCTTCCCCTCTCCCTGGGTGCTCCATAGCCCCTTCCAACCTGGCCTTAGACACTCCCGGGCTGGGGATCCTGGATAAATTCAGGTGTCCCTGTGAAGTGCTGGGAGGCTCCAGTGGAGCAGAGGTGTGCCCCTTCCTCCCCAGCCTGCCGGCATGTTCACAGTTAATTAAACCTTGGTGGGAATTTAAGCCCAGCCAGGCACTGGCTCCCCTGAGCCCCTTCCACAACCAACCAACACCCATGGATGGATTCACCCCTTTTTGGGGAGTGGGAACCCAAATCTGGCAACGGGGAGCTGCAATTGCCAAACCCAAACCCCAGCTCGCGCTGAATATCCCAACCCTGCAGAGCCCAGCTTTTAAGGGGCCCTTCCAACCCACACTATTCCAGCATTCCATGACTTTATGGGGTTCACGGGTGCTTTGGGGACCCCACCACCGCACAAGCCCCATCACCCTGCAGGGACCACTGCACCCCAAGCCCCGAGGCTGAGCTGCGTCCCCGCCCGGCGGGGCGGCCTTGGCCCCGCTTGTCCCCTGCAGCCTTTTCCATCGTCCCGCTGCCCATTGTTCCCGCAGCCCGGCCCTGACCCCGGGTATTTATAATCCCCCTTTCCGGGCCGGCATTGTGTGCTCAGCCCGGGATGAGCCGGGCTCCGCTCCCGCTTCCGCGCCTTCCTGTTTACAGCGCCGGCCGCGGCGGAGCCGGCCCCGCCGCCGGACCTGCACAGCTCTGCTGCTCCTGCCAGCAGGGACGGCTCGATGGCTCACCAAAGCACCTGGGGAGTGGGGATAAATCATCCCCTGAGCAGTGCAGAGGGACCGGGGGGAGGACTGGCCACCCTTCTGCCCACCCTGCTGGTCACACCCTATTCAGAGCAAGCCCTGGTGCTGGTTTGCCTCCTTTTTGCAAGGAGGTTCCTTGGGATGGACCCAGCAAAGCCATAAAGCCCCTGGAGTTTGGGGATAGTTGGGTTAATCCAGGATGAGCTCTAAGATACCTTATTGCTATTGCCACCTTCAGCTTCAAACCCTGGAGAGATTGTCCTGGGGCTGCTCAGACAATAAAATCTGGGCTTCAATCAAGTTCTTCTACACCCCTGAGACACTTTGTGACCCCACAACAATGTCCAGGCTCAGATTTGGGCCCCAAATGGATTTTTTTTGTCTCCTAGAACAGGCAGTGTTGTAGCTCAGCAGGCCATGGCCATGCCTTGACACAGACAAGCCTTCTGTTTTGTATTGTAAAAAGTGGAAAATATCTCCATTCTCCATTCTCCATCAGATCTGATCTGATCCTGTGTGTGGAACTGTTCATTCCAGCAGCAGGGACCTTTTTCCCAGACAGATTTTATTGCTGAGGGAGGTAAATCAGAGCTGGCAAGGGGCAGACCTGGGGCTGCCAAGAGCCCGTGGTGACCTCTGTGACAGAGCTGGGCCACAACAGGATGGGCTGTGGGCTCCTCTCTGCTGCAGGGCTGAAGCTCAGGCTGACAGAAACGAGCTCGGTGTTTAATGGAAAAAGGTGTGGCAAGAAATTCAGTCCTGACCCCATTCCAGTTGCTCTTGCTCGTTCGGGTGGATGAGTGTGAGGGATCACCAGTGCTCACCGTGGTGCTGTCCCAGCAGAGGGAGAGCCAAGGCGTAGGGGTTTTGTGCTAGAAAGAGGGAAAATTGCAACAAGGAGGCAAACCAACACCAGGGCTTGCTCCAAATAGGGTGTGACCAGCGGGGTCACAGAAGGGTGGCCAGTCCCCACCCTGGTCCTCTGCACGGCACAGGGGGTGATTTATCCCATTTCCCAGGTGTTTTGGTGAGCAGAGCCATCACTAACCCCGCAGCTTGCAGAGGTTACCCCATGGCCAAGCCCCAGCCTGCACCGGCAGCCCGGGCAGCCCCCGGAGCGCGGAGGGGTCGCAGTCCCGGCAGTGGAACAAAGGCAAACGCCAAAGGCAAGCGGGAGCCCTGCCAGCGCTAATCTGCCCCTCGCAGAGCCGGGTGGAGCCAGCGCTGCAGGAAACCCCCATGCAGCCTCTCATTAACCCAGACTGCAGAAATCATTATCTCCGCTGCTGTCCCCAGCCCTCAGCCCGCTGCAGCGGGGACGTCACTGGTGGCCTCCATCCATCCCTGGAGGAACTCGAGGCGTGTTTTCCCCTCGGAACTGCAGGCAAACAATGGCCCTGACTCACGGAGCTGCAGGGTTTGGGGGGGTTTTCCTGCTCCCAGCCCTTCCAGGGAGAATTCCCCCCAAAATCCCACCTGCAGCCCTGGCAGATGTGCACAGCCCACGGCTGTCACTGCACATTTGTCCTTTATCAGCCCCTGACAGGCCAGATGAACAGAATTCCAGATGTTTCCTACCCCAGAGCCCAGCCCAAGGTTTTGGGGGTTTTCAGTGTTGTTTTGGGTTGTTCAGCATTTGCTCGGCTTGCCTGGAACTAGGACATCTGGAGGGGGCAGCTGCCTACAAACATTGATATTTTCCCCCCCAAAACAGGAAAAAAATTTACAATTTCCATGCAGCTCTGGTTATTTAATATTGAATACAAAAATAAAATCCTGGGATGTGTCCTGGGACTGCTCAGGCAATAAAATCTGGGCTATCTCAAGTTCTTCTATGCCCTTGAAACACTTTGTGACCCCCAAACAATGTCCAGGCTCAGATCTGGTCCCCAAATGGGTTTTTGGGAAAAAATGTATAATTTCCATACAGCTCCTCTTAGCCAATATGTAATACAAAAATAAAATGTTCTGTCTAATTTGTTAGGTCATTTTTAACATTATTTATGGGGAGAGGGATGGATAACAAGAATAATCCCACATAAAGGAGGCAGTGGGATTGCACCAGCCTTCATGGAAGGATCTGAATTCCCTTTGCTGGGAATTGTCACATTCATTTTTCTGAAAAATCCCTTCACCCAGGATTTTTCTCCTGGGAAGCTGGGAAGCCTCCGAGAAAAAGGAGAACAATTCTTATCTCATTTGCTTCTCCTGTGTTTTGCTCCTTTGGAATGTGGTTGGAGATTGTTTACTCACAGGTGGTTGTTTCATTGGTTTCATGTGAATTATTTTGACTAAATGGCCAATCAGTGCCAAGCTGTGTCAGGGCTCTGGAGAGAGTCACAAGTTTTCATTATTATCTTTTTAGCCTTCTGTAAGTATCCCTTCTGTATTCTTTAGTATAGTACAGTTTAGTATTCTTTAATATAATATAATATTATAAAATAATAAATTTGCCTTCTGAGAACATGGAGTCAGATTCATCATTCCTTCCTTCCAACATCAAGGCACCCTGTAAATACAACAGGGAATGGCAGCAGGATGGGAACCAATGAAGGCTGGGGCATGCCCTCCACAGGTTTCCCTGGTCCCTGGGAGGGACTAGATCAAACAGCTCCTGGAACGGTTTTGGATGTGTTGGTTTTGGCAGAACGAGAACTCCTAAGTAAAACAAATATTTTTTTAAAAACAGATTTTAGTTTTTACTTTCTAATTTTATTTTAACTCTGAAGCAAAATATTTTCCATGGAAAGCCCCAGTCTGGCTGTCAGTGTCTGTGAAGTGGAGCTGATGGCCCTGATCCAAGCATCCCACCCACGGCCTGTGCCAACACGGGCACGAGATCCTCAGGGCTGGCATTCTGCCCTCCTCTGCCAGACCTGCTGCAGGCACTGCAAACTGAGCACAAATCCCACCCCGCATCACTCCCAGCTCCCAAAGAACTCCTGCCAGGCAGCAGCTGGGGAAGGGACTCCTTGGCAGTGCTTTTGGGGAGCTGGAGCATCCAGGAACATGGCGTGGTGGGATGGGGCAGTTCCCAGCAGGAAAATTGGATTTTCTCAGGCCAAAAAGCAGGATGGTGCTGGCAGCCTGCCTCAGGTGAGCCGGGAAATTGGTGGAGGTGAAACTGGAGATCCACATCCCATCCAGATGGCAGCCAGGAAGCTGCTGGAAGATTCCACCATGGGATTATACCAAGAATTTTCTCTGCATTAATTCCCACTTTGGACTTTCCAGGTGAGCCCCTGCAGAAGCCCCATGCAGTGTGGATGGTCCTGGTGCTATGGATGAGCTCTCTGGAGACAGATTCCTTCCTTCATCTGGAGAAAAATAAAATTTCTACCTTGACCTGAAGTCTGTAGTCACAGATCCATGGAATCCTGGCTGGTTTGGGTTGGAAGGGATCTTAAAGCCCACCCAGTGCCACCCCTGCCATGGCAGGGACACCTTCCACTGTCCCAGGCTGCTCCAAGCCCTGTCCAGCCTGGCCTTGGACACAGCCAGGGATGGGGCATAACTCCATCCCTAATTAATGAAGGGAAACAGAGGCAGAACATTGATGGTGTGACTGAAAAACCCCACAGTTCCTCCATGTCCAGAGGAGACTCCCCAGAGCATCCCTGCTCCCATCAAGCCCTGCTGGGTTCACATGGAACATCTGAAAAAACAAGAATTAAAGGGATGGGAGAGGGAAAGATCTTTGTTTCACTGCCTGACGAGGGACAGCTATGGACAGGGGAATTTCCCTTTCATTATATTCAGATCATCTCTCCCCGCACCAGGAAAATCCAAGTCCTTTCCTCACCAGCCCTCTCAGAAAGTTCCCCAAGCCCTGAGCCTTTCCCCCTTTATTCCTTGTGGGGTCACCCAGGCTGTGAGGAACCAGCATAAACAAATTATTGTTGAGATGGGGGGATAAACAGGGCTGGGAGGAGGGGACTGGCATCTCCCTGTTATCCCCAGGGAACAGGGACATCAACAGGAACCCTTGGTGGCTCTGGGCAGGTTGGGAAAAGTCCAGCTTGAGGCTGTGGAATTCCAATTGTTCCTGCAAAACCTGGCTCTGGAGATGTTCAGCTTAAATCCTGCATCCTTGGGAGCACATCCATCAAATCCAGCAGTGCCACCAGGCATGAGGAGCATCCACAGAGAGCTTGTCCCATTCCTGCCTCCCTTTCCCCAGAAATTCCATTGGGGTTAAGGATCTTTTCTGTTGGAGCTCTGGCTGCTGAGAATTTCAGACTTTCTGTGCTGACAGACTCTGACCCCCAGGAGAACACTGCATTTTACCTGAGGCCACAGAGAAGCTTCCAAAATGGAATGACAGAACTGGGATTGTGGGTGTGGAGTTTGGATAGAAGTGTGTGATATCACAGGGTGGAAAACTTAGAGTTTAAGGGTTTAGAATATAGTGATATAAATAAAGCAAGATGGAGGTTTTAGGGCAGAGGTTGGTCCTTCTTCTTCACCTTTTTCTTCTCCTTCTTCTTCTTCTTCTCCTTCTTCTCCACAGGTTGGGTGGTTTTGTGTAATTGGACAGAAAAGTCCACATTGTGGGCATGGGTGGTTGGTTATTGGGTTAAAAGTGAAAATAATTCAGGTGTCATTTCTTAACTGGACAGTTTAGCCTTAAAAGACCTTGTAATGAAAGATTGCGAGCCATTTTGTGTCTTGTTAGTGAAGAACTGCAGAGCTCACGGCTGTGAGACTGTAACATTGATAAGAAATAACAAACACCTGAGTCTGGACACGAACCATCTAGAGCTTCAATCCCAACCTCAAGAGAGGAAGGAAGAAGCCAAAAACCAGCACTTTTCCACCCTGGAAAAGTGAACCCCTGTATGGCACAAGGGATAAATTTCATTAATACAAATTTTAATAGATTTTCTGCTTTTTAGAGCTTAATCCTCCTAAGAAGGGGCCAGCAGAGGGGTTCTGCACTGGGAGCCACCAGAAATCCAGCACAAAGCTCTTTTTAGGGAACAGGCATGGAAAGAAGGGGCTCTTAGGTATTTTCCAGTGTTTCCTTGTGTCTTCCAGCTTTGGCAGATATAAGGATCCCCAGGATTTTTCCCTGGTGCTGTTGATCCCTTTCCATCCATGCACTGAGCAGAAAAGGGTGAGGAAGGACCAAAATCAAGCAGGAGTCATTGGCAGGGAGGGGGCACGAGCCAGCATTGGTGCACCATAAATAATAACCAGAGGGGCTTTGGAAAAGGAAAAAAGTCCAGAGAAATTCCAGAATAAAGCAGGAGAGAGCTGGGATAAAGCCTGGAGGGTTCACCATCCTCTGCAGTCCTTGGGGCAGGAGCAGGGGCTCTCTGTGCTGAGCCCAGACATAAAAAACAGGATAATTTGGGAAGTGCAGGATGGATTTCCTCCCCAAGACCCTTTGGATTGTCTCACCAGTGCATTACATCCTCTAAAGCTTATAAATCAATTAACTCAGGCCTGCTTAGCTAATTAGAGCTGCTTACACTTCCAGCTAATAAAATATTTGTCATTTCTAAGGCACATGGGAGTTTTTCTTCAGCTTAACCCAATCACCCTGACAATTCCTGCAGCTGAAGACATTCCCAGAAGCACTTTTTGCTAGAGGTAAGAAAAATCTGATTAGGTAAGATGACAAAAACTTGCATTCCTGTAGTTTTCCCTGCTGGAGTGTGGATGGATGGAGATGATGATCCAGCAGCACTCCCACTGCAGGTAATCCAGCAGTGGGGATGGAATTTGGAGGAAGTTTTGGGATTAAGGGTGCAGAGATCCGTTGGACACTTGGGTTCAATGGATTTCATTATTTTGTCTTCATCCTTAAGCCAAGCCCTGCTGATCTTGGGAGGGTCCAAGCTCACCTGCCTGGGTTTTGGTGTTTATTCATCTCCACATGTTCAATTCAACAAAGGAAAAGGAAACTCTTTGAATGTGCTGCTGCATCCAAACGGTTTTGTTTGGTTTTTTTTCCTCCCTTCTATCTTCCCTTATTTTTTAATGGACTTAATAAAGAAGGAAATGTATCAGCCAAGTCCAGCCCATGTGGCTTTAACAACTCAATTTAATTAACATCTCCCAAACTGTCTTATTAAAACTAAATTAAATCCTGATTTGAGAGGTTTAATAGATCACCCAGACCTTGTGCAGAGACAACTGCAGCTGTGGGAGTGCCAGCAGAAGGAGCTGAGCCTTTCCCTGCTCACCTTTGCGGGGCCAGAGCTGCTCCCTCCCCCATTCCCAGGCTGCAATCCAGGTCTCCTGCCGGGTTAAATCCGTGTTCATTCTCTGGGGCTGCAGCCAGCCAGGAGCTCCCTGAGTCCTGAGTTTATCCTGGAAGACAGGAAAAACTGCCAAAACAGAGAATTATACTGAATGCACAACCCTTTCCCTGGCTTTTTTTAAATTCGTTTACCTAAACCACATTTTTGTAAGGTTATTTTTTGACTTATAAAAAAAGAAGGTGCTCAGGTTAAATAAGAATTATCCTAAAAATGGCCCTGTTTGCCATACATGCTGTGTGGGGAAGGATTTTGGCTTTGGGGGTAGGTGGAAACTCATCACTTTTGGAAGGGAAACCGGGAAGAGCAAGAAAACGCAAATTTATTTTCGAAAATTTTGCTCCTGACAAGGAAAGTGCTGCTCCATCAGCCTCTTCTGTGGAGGAGCTGGTGCCTTCCCCCATCCTTCTGTGCCCTTTTCTCTCTATTTCCCTTTCCCCCTTTGCTTCCCTGTCGCTCCCTGGGGGGTTCTGCCGTCCCCCTCTGCTCTCCAGCTCCCAGGGATGCTCTCCCAACAGAAAACCTCCAGGAGCTGCTCCTGCTCCTGCTTTTCCCAGCAGGCCCTCAGCACCCGAGAGCTGATGAGGGCAGCATCTGCTTTCCATCACCCTGCCAGGCTGGGCTTAGCTCTGCTCCAGTCTAATCCCTGCCCAGGTTAAACCCTGCCCAGGTGAAACCCTGCTCCCACAGCCCTGCCTGGTGGCTTCAGAGAGCTGGAAATCAAGGGAGCTCCTCGGGGTGAGGCTGAGCAGCCCAGAGCCCATCCTGGGGACACCTCCGAGCTCCTGGAGGGGCTGGAGCTGCTCCTGGGGACATCTGGGAGCTCCTGGATGGGCTGGCAGGGCTGGAGCTGCTCTTGGGGACACCTCAGAGCTCCTGGGGACATCTTGAAGGTCCTGGGACACCTGGGAGCTCCTGGATGGGCTGGCAGGGCTGGAGCAGCTCCTGGAGCTGTTCCAAGGTGGGGCTGAACACACTGATGAGTTTTGGAGAGGGGGTTGCTAGCAGGGCTCAGCTGCTGCTTTCAGGGGTCCTGCCCCTTCCTGGGGCACTGGCATGGTAGGCAGGGCCATCCCCAGGGACAGTCCAGCCTGGAAAAGGTCCCTGCTGAGCCCAGGAGCCCGCAGAGCCCAGGCAGGGCTGTGGGGCTGGAGGGAGTGGGCTAAGTGCTCAAATCCCCAAATGCAGCTGCCTCGGGGCCAGCTCTCCGAGCAGTGGGCAGCCCGGTGCTGCAGGGTCCTGTTTTCTCTGGGAAGTTTGGGATTCATTCATTGTGAGCCCTAAAGGTGCCCCTGCCCACCCAGCCAGCCCCGGGTGTCAGCCAGCAGCAGAGAGGGCGGCCAGGATGGCTCAGACTCCAGAGCTTGGGGAAAAAAAAAAAAAAAAAGAAGAAAAAAAAAGCATTTAAAGCCCGATTTAAGCCACACTAATTAGTTAAAAAGCCATTGTTTCATCATTTGGTAGTAAAACAGTGACTTTAAACCAGCAGCTGCTCATTTTGCAATTCTCTTGACGAGGATTTTCCATCCCTGCTGACGCTGGTGGAGTTATATCACCTGGAAATCTTCTCCCAGTGTGTGTGGAGCAGCGTTGTTTACTGAAGAGTTTTAATCCTCCATTTACAGCCCCTCTGCTGAGAATCTGCGCTGAAATCAGGAAAGGCATCTGCAAAAAAAAAAAAAAAAAATCCCTAAAAAACCCTTTGTAAGCAGAAGGGAAGGAGATTTGAATCATCGAGTGCTGGAAAACTTCTCTCATCTATTTATTCCTGGGCCTGACATCTCCGAGAAAAAAATCCCCAACCACTTTCCAAACTCCAAGAGGGGTCTGGAAAGGTTAATCCTGGCACAATTTTGCCATCAGCCGTTCTGGAAGTTGTTTCCCCATGGAAAATGTTATCTTGGGTAGGGCTGGGGTGTCCCTGGGTGCTGCAGGGCAGGAGGAGGATTAGCCCCAGCCGTGTTTGTAACTCTGTTAACTTGGGAGATAAGGATCCTGTGATAATTGCTGGCAGCAGGGAAAGAGAAATATTCCCCAACTCCAGTCTTGGGGGACAACTCCCTTTCCCTAAAAAGCATTGGGGGAAAATGTTCCTTTGTCCTAAAAAACATTAGGGGTAAATTCTCTTTTCCCTAAAAAACATTAGGGGAAAACTGCCTTTCCCTAAAAAGCACTGGGGGGAAAACACCCTTTTCCCTAAAAAGCACTGGGGGAAAATGTTCCTTTGTCCTAAAAAACATTAGGGGTAAATTCTCTTTTCCCTAAAAAACATTAGGGGAAAACTGCCTTTCCCTAAAAAGCACTTGGGGAAAAACTCCCTTTGTCCTAAAAAACATTGGGGGAAAACTCCCTTTTCCCTAAAAAGCACTGGGGGAAAAACTCCCTTTGTCCTAAAAAACATTGGGGGAAAACTCCCTTTTCCCTAAAAAGCACTGGGGGAAAATGCTCCTTTTCCTAAAAAGCACTGGGGGGAAAACTCCCTTTGCCCTAAAAAACATTGGGTGAAAACTCCCTTTGTCCTAAAAAATATTAGGGGAAAATTCCCTTTTCCCTAAAAAACATTAGGGGAAAATTCCCTTTCCCTACAAAGCACTTGGGGAAAAACTCCCTTTTCCCTAAAAAGCACTAGGGGAAAATATTCCTTTCTGGGGAAAATGTTCCTTTCCCTAAAAAGCATTGGGGGAAAACTCCCCTTTCCCTGAAAAGCATTGGGGAAAAATGCTTCTTTCCCTAAAAAGCATTAAAAAGTTGGCAGAAAACCATCAGTGAGCTTTTTTCTGGCACGACACCTTCCTGGGGCTGCTGGGACTTTTCCCACAGAGGATTTCCAGGAGTTTTGTCCCCACCCATGGGTTGGGGTTTGTGTGCTGGTGGCTTCACCAAAAGCTGGCATCTCCCCAGTGATGTCCTGGTGACCCTGAGCATTCTGGGGGGAATTGGGTGGTGTTTCAAAGCCAGAGCTCGAGTTAGAAATGTCACTTAAAGCCTGAGCTCTGTGTGGTTTGAAGTTGTTATTTTCTTTTTATAAAGGGTCCTTAGAGACTTTTACTTATTGGTATGAATAATCTGCTTTTCCCTTTCCTGGGAATCCACTTCAACAGTTCCTTGGAAAAGCGAAGTGTTGCCTTCCAGCCTCCCAAAGAAGCTGGATAGTGTAATTAAGGACACAGAAATTCAGGAAAAAGAGGAATGAACAAAACCACAGAAATTATTTTCCTCACTTTTTCAAAATCCTTTTCCCCTCTCTGCCACCTCTGCTTCCCCAGCTCTTCCCTTTCCTCTCCTGAAGCAGTTGGTTGTGAGTGGGGTTCAACTTTCCACTGTCAAATTAAACTTTTCTTTTAGAACTAAAAAACTTTCAGTTTAAAAAAAATACTGGGAAAACGTCTCAGTAAAAATCATAAATTTTGCTTCAAGTGAAAATTAATTCTAAACCCCAAAGTTATGGACAGAGTTATTGACCTACTTCTATGCAATGATGATGTGGAACCAGCTTCCTTGGATTTATTTTTTAATATATTTTGTTTTATTTGTAATTCCCAGAGCTGCTTTCCTTCTGCCCAGAGACCCTTTAGTAGCATGAGGTGGGGTCCCCTCCTGGGGGCTCCTGGAGCTTCTCCCTCTCCCCCACAGCAGTGAGCTACCCTGAACTTCCCAGGGCAAACCTCCAAGCCAGGAGCAGTCCTGCTGCTCCAGAGGGGGCTCATTTTGGGATGTCAGGATTCCAGGCAGCAAAATCACCCCAGTGAATCCCCAGTCTGAAGCAGAGAGGTTTCCGTGGCCCTTTGGAGATGGAGCAGGGATCAGACACGTGGAGAAGGGAGAGGAGGAGGGACCCAGTGCTGCTTTGATCCCTCTCGGCATTCCCCCAAGGCCCCCATGTGCCCAGCACCTGAGAAAAGCTATTTATAAACCTGCAGGAAGAACAGGGAGCCCATAAATCTCCTGGGCTTCCTTTTCTCTCTGGAGCAGGAGGAAAATTAAAACCACGCGCTGGATTTCCCAGGGATGCTCCGTCCTCCTGCCCAAGCCTGGAGGTGCCCACAGGGACCTGACTGTCCTCACCTGGGGGCACTCAGTAAGGCACGAGGTGAAATCCACACACTGGACAAGAGGGAAGACATTTCCCTGACATTTTGGGATGGTTTAATGTAAAAATCCCAAAGCTCTCAGGCCATGAACTTTGCTGCTGCTGAATCTCCAGCCCCATGGCTCCTTTCAGGACAACATTCCCTCATCTCTCAGCCAAATCCGTTTTATTGGAAGGAGGAGAGCTGATCACTTTGAATAGGAACCAAACCCTCCATTTTAGAAGGGAAGAGTCACGAGTCTCCTACAGGCTTCTGGAAGCTGCTGTGGAGATTCTCTGGTGGCTTCTAAGGGGCTGAGCTTGTGCTGCGGCCCAGCATCTCCACACTCAGCACAAATTTGGCTGCTGGATCCCAAATTCCTGGAGGAAAGGTGGATGCCATCAGGCTCAGCCACGCACTGGAGCAGTGATGCCTCCCTGATGGGCAGAGCCGCTCTCTTTGGGATCAAAGGGTCAAAGGGCACCAAATGTGTGACCTCCCGTGGGGGCCGGAGCTCATCCCGACCCCAGAACTCCTCGTGGGGCTTCGGGGCAGCACTGGGGAGTGGAGGGGAGGCTGCTGCTGTCCCTGCTCCCGGGTGAGAGGGGAGCAGTGCTGCTGACCCCGGGGGCCACGGGAGAGCAGGAGCAGATGGCAAACAGAGGCTCCCAGTGTGGCCCTGCCCGCAGGGAGTGACCCCGGGCACGGGCATTGTCACCAACGTCCTCACTGGGACACGGGGCCCAGTGACTGCAGAGAGCTGCCCCGGGCAGCAGCTGCTAAAAATGCTGGGAGGGACAAAACCTGGTTCCTCCTGCCTCTGCAAAAATTGGGAATTTGCTGTGCTGTTTGCATGGCCATGAAAGAAACTGTCTCCACTTTTTTTGGTGTTTTTTCCCCCATCCTTCTGTTCTTTCCATGGTGCTGTTCAGCTCTGAGCCCTGGACCTAAAATGAAGAACAGGGGATTCCTTCTGTCAAAAAAAAAAAAAAAAAAAAAAAACAAACAAAACCAAAAAAAAAACAACAAACAAACAAAAACACTGAAAAGTTATTCTTTATATCATTCTTAAGGTGGGGAAACAGAGCAGGGTGGATTTTGCCTTCCCCTTCATATCCTGGGAACGAGACAGGGAATTTCATGCAACTTTTCACACAACCCTGGCCAAAATCAAAGCTACTGCCCATGGACACGTGGGATGCTCTCCACATGGAGCAAGGCTGCCCCACTCACTTTGCATCCACTGAAGGAAAAATAAATCAAACAAACCAGTCACAAACTCCCTCCTAAAAGCCCCAGTTCTCACGGCCGGCAGTGACCAGAGCCTCCCTGCGGTGCTTTCCTTGCAAAAACTTGGGATTTTTTATCCATGTAGGATAACTGGGACAAAAAGGGGCTTATTTCAAAGCCATGAGGAGAGAGAGGTGCCAGAGACAGGAATTCAGGGTAGTGAGAAGGAGGTGCTTGGCTGCACAGCTGGGATCAAACCTGTGAAAACTGAGGAGAATCCAAGACAACCACATTTTTTGGGATGGAGCTGGGCATAAAATCAGGAAAAGCAGCAGAAGACAGAAAGGGAAAAAAAGATAAAATCTCCTCCAGCACCATCCAAGTGTTTCTTAAACCCCCAGGCCAGGTTGCACACGCAGGAAAGCAGCCATAATTCAGGACATTGGGATGGGGAGCTCTGGGAAAAGCAGCGTCTGAAGTTTCCATAAAGGTCCCACAGCACCTGTGGAATATTTTCTCTGCTGCCTGCCCCTAATTGCATCCATCTGGGATGGAGGAGCTCTCTCAGCGCTGCCATGCGTGGGCAGAAGCTGCTGGGCTTTGCCCCATATTTCTCTCAGATCCCAGATAAACACTGCCCCGTCCCTGGAGAGGCTCCGGGGTGCTGGGATAAGGCAAACACACCAGGCTCTGCTTTCAGGGCAGCTCCAAGAATGAAGTTCTGATTAAACAGATGATTTTCAATCTCTTTTTGTGATATTGTTGGGAAAGAGAGGATGACAACAAAAGTAAAAAGGAGGGGCAATCCCTCTTGCCTTTTTCCCCAGGAGCATCACTGGGAATACAGGCACTGTGTGCCTCAGTTTCCCTGTTTATCTTTGGGACATCTTAAAACCTTCTGCCCAGATGAGCTTAACAAAAATTCCAATGCTTAAAGTGACATTTCCATGTGTCACCCCCACGTGTGATGTCCCAGCAGCAGGAATGTAAAGAAAAAGGGAAAATTCCCCCTCTCCTCATGGAAAACTCTACTGGAGGGAAACTCCTCCAGGAGGAAGGACCAGGGCGTTTGGAGCTGGTTGGAGCTCAGAATCCCCCAGGGATCAGCCTGAGGCTACAGCAGGGGCTGGGATTGTCATCACATTATTAAACAATTCTATAAAACATCCAAGTTTTCTTCTGGTGGGAAAAAGCTGCAGGAGGGAGGATGGGGGAGCTGGAGTGGATTTTTTCCCTGATTGCAATTTTCTTTGTTTGGATGTCAAGCCCTGATGCTCCAAAATATCCCAGTGACTCCAAATGATTCTGGACAGTGATTTGAAAAAAATCCTTTCACGTTTTGGCATCATCCAGTAAAATTCTGGAGAGATTTCTCTCCCCATTGTCTTCCAACCAATTCCTAGAGAGTGGGGAGAGGAGGTAATTACGTCAAGCCTCATTAAGTGTTTCAAGATTCCTTCTCTCCTAAGTTTTCCTGTGATCCATTCACTTGCAGCAACCTTTACCTGAGCTCATCCCACCTGACACAGCTGGAGAAGTGGGAAAAATCCAAATGTGAGGTGCCCAGGCATGGAGAAGGGTCAGAAGCCAGGATTTAGACCAAATCCTGTTGCCCTGGGTGGCATCTCTGCTTCTCCTGACCAAAGGGTTGGGATGAGATGTTTATTGCCAAGCAGCAGGACCTGAAATTACGGAATCATGGAATTACTTTGTTTGGAAAAGACCTCTAAGGTCACCAAGCCCAGCCACAAATCCCAGTGTGACTCACTGAGGTCTTGTGGGAAGGTGTGGTTCTGACACCACCCACTGTCCCTTGCTCCCCAGGCCATTAAACACCTCCTCAGGTGGATCAGAAGAGCCTTTTCATGGAATCATGGAATTCCACAATGGTTTGGGTGGGAAGGGACCTTAAAGCTTCTCCAGTCCCACCCCTGCCATGGGGACACCTTCCCCTGTCCCAGGTTGCTCCCACCTGTCCTTTTCTCTTCCCCATGGTCCTTCCACCCTGCTCCCACCATCCCAGCTGAACTTCGTGTAGGGAGTGGGAAGTGGAATCCGGAAAGTGGAAAAGGGTGGGAAAGGAGGAAGAGGAGGGAGTTGCAGGCCCAGCAGCTCACTGACTGTTTTGCTGCTGCTGTTTTTATTTTTACTCCCTTTATGTTTTTCCAATTTTGAAATTCCACTTAATTTAAAATAAAAAAAAATATCAAAGCCCTGCCTGGAATTTCTCTTGTTGCCCGTTCTCAGCCTGTGAATTTCCCAACGCCTCGGCAGGAGCTGCCTGGACTCCGTGGGCCCAGAGCCAACTCTGGTTTCTATTACAGTGATTAATGCCAGCGACCACGCTCAGATCCCAGGCCTTCCATGCTGCTCAGGGATTTGGGGAATTTTGGTGCCAGCTCTGGTGAAGCCCTTCATTCCTGCGGGGCAGCCAGGGTCACGTTTCCAGCAGGAGCTTGGAAGCTGCTCTCCAGCAGGATGGGAGCAGGGCAGGGCATCCCCAGAGCTGCTGGAGTCCTCCTGCTTTCCCTGCTCTCTGCTGAGGATTGCTCCCTGCTCAGATCCCAGTTTCCCCTGCTCTCTGGTGAGGATTTTTCCATGCTCATATCCCAGTTTTCCCTGTTCTCTGCCGAGGATTTCTCCCTGCTCAGATCCCAGGTTCTTCTGTGGGAAAGCCACTGCTGTGATGTGGGGAGGGCTGGTGGTGAGAGGTTTGTGATGGCAAAGGCAAAATGGATCAGAGAATTTTCCTTCTTCCCTGTGTGCCCATAAATCCTGGAAACATCCAGGAAGCCTCCACCAGGACCAGCCTCTTCCTTACCCACAGCGATTCCCAGCTAACTTCAATCCCTTCCTGGGAAAAGCATCACTAAATGCAGCTTTATTCCTTATACTTTCATTTGCTTTCCTTCGTTCCCACAGACCACAGCTGGCTGCTCCCAAATCCTGGGGGATGGGGGGTTTCAGGAGGAATCAGGAAAGCTGGGATGAAAGCAATGCTGTACAATCCATGCCAGATCTCCCCTGGGAAGGCTGAACTCTCCACCACCCTTGCTGAAGGCACCTTAGAGCCACCCCCACAGTTATCCTGCTTGTGCTCACAGTTTTCCTAATGCCGGATTCATTGGATCCGCCCCAGGTGGAAATGCCCAGGCTCCCCAAACTCCTTCTCCAACAGATGTTCCAATAACAGCACATTAAAAATGAAGTTCCCTCTTCCAGGTAGCTCCAGCTGTCAGCGATCCAGAGGTGAAATTTATCCTTTACTCTTGTCCCTATAAATCCTTTCCCAGGCTTCAGGCCAAGGCAGCTGCTGCTGAGGGGCCAAGGGTGCTCAGGGAGTTCATTCCTGCTGCCCTCATCCAGCCAGCCTGGACCTGTGGGGAAAACCCCAAAATGCCTTAAAATCCCATGGGATTGCCCTGTTTGCAGCTCCTGGAAACAGGATTTCTCCTTGTCCAGAAAAACAAGGTGGCCATGGAGGTGCATGGATTATTTGGGATGTGTTGATGGCCTTGCCCTGCCCCAGCAAGACCTGGTCAGGTTTGTTGGATCTCGTCTCTCTACCCAGACACATGGATCCATCCATCCCAGCTCTCTCAGGCGTCTCTAAACCCTTGGATGGACACCAAATTATTTGGGATATATCAGCGGCAAAGCCCTGCACCACAGACCTCATCAGATTGACTGGGTCACCTCCCTCTTCCCAGAGAGAGGGATCCATCCATCCATCCATCCATCCATCCATCATCCATCCATCCATCCATCCATCCATCCATCCTTCCCTCCCTCTGGGTACCTCCAAAGCTTCTTTGGTTACAGAGTCCAGTACCAGGAGCCTTTGGGAGAAAAATATCCTGGAATTTTTTGGACAGCTGATCAAAACATGTTTTGATTTAATTTGATTTCTCTCCAGCTGATTTTTTCAGCTCAAAGCCAAACTCTCCCCCTCTACTCCCACACAATTTGTATTTCTGTGCTGATTCCTTCCCCTGTTTTGTAATGCCAGTCCCAGAATTTCTGTGGAAGGCAGACATCTTTTACAAACAGCTTATCAGGAATCCCATTCTTTACCTGGTGAATTGTCTTGAGGGATTATTGCCTTTTCCAGGAAGAATTTTTTCAGGCTTTCCTTTTGTGTGTCAGCTCAAGTCTCCACGGAGCTGCCAGAGCCATGGCACTCCGGGGCAGACATTCCACAGCTCCCAGCATCCGGCTGGGAAGAGGAGAACAAGCTGGAGCTGCCTTGGCCTGTTTCAGCCCTGCTGGAGGTCACAGTCCGTCATGTTCATCCTCGTTCCTGGAATGCACATGGATATTGTCTTTCCCAAGCCAGGCTTTGGCTTCCCAGCCCAGCCCACACTTCCATGTGCAGAGCCTGAGCAACCAACAGCTTCCCAGCTTTGTCCCTGTACTGATGGGGATGAAGCTCCACCATTCCCTCCTCAGAACCACATTCCTGCACAACCCCACACCCCCCGTGTGCTTCCCGCTGGCTTCGGCGAGACCTCTCGTCTGCTTCCCGCCGTGTCCTTCCCGGGACAGGGAAAGTGCTGGGAAAGTTCTTTCCCAGGGCACTCAGCTGGCTGCGGCCTTGGAACAATGCTTGGAAGGGAGGATGGGGAAAAAAATAGCCCGGATGACGGCGTACGGACTCATCCAAGCAGCAGCAGTGCATAGTTTGTGGTGGAAGTGTCCTGGAGTTATTTCCTATGGAAATCTGGATTGGGTTAGCCCTGCTCGCAGGCTGGGATCTTCCCAGCTCAGAGGCCCTGTGCTGGACTCCCATTGATTGGTCAGCAGCTTTCCTACTCCAAGCTTTGCTTTTCCCAAGGAGATCTCTTGGTCTCTTCCCTGGCTGGTTTTCCGAGGGTTGTTCCCAAAACAGCATCTGCTTAAGGCTGATTGCCTCCCCAAGAAGACACCACGGGACTCCTCATTTGGAATCCCCCAAGATCCATCCCATCCCAGTGCTGGGGCTTCAGGATCGAGTCAGAAACCGTGCCTGTGGTTTTGGTGGCTACACATGGGTGAGATGGAGCTCCTGGACAGGGTTTGTCCAGCACAAACCAGGACATGCCTGGGCTGGGCCTGTCCGTGTCACCAGAGCATGACAAGGAAAGCAACCAGGAGCTGAGTTGTCTCCAACAAGTCCTGGTGTTTTGTTAGGAAAACAGGGAAGACAAAACTGAGCTCATGTTTGTCAGCATTTCTGATCTCTCTCTCAGGATGTGACTTATCCTGATTCGGTGCTTTTTTTTTCTGCACACCAGGATTCCTTCCCATTGCACCTTCATGTTGCCAAGCCCATTCCCCCTCTCCACAGCTCCATCAGATCCTGCTCCTAACATCAACTTGGAATTTTGGGACCCCACTGGCTGGCTTTAAGCCCTGTTTTTCCCAGGCCACGTCACCACTGCTCTCCCAAAGCCGACCCTTCCGGAGCATCTGGAAGCTGAGTGCACAGAAGTCGGGCAGGGAAAACCACATGGCATTTTTATCCCCCAGCAGAACCTCCTGTGTTTATTTCTGGAGTCACAGCAACCCCAAACGAGGAGCGCTAGGGCTGAGAAGGAATGTCTGAGAAAATTGTCAGCAGGGCTGGGAGACTGGGTGGGATGTGCTCTCCAGAAGGTGGGATGTGCTCTTCAGAGGGTGGGATGTGCTCTCCAGAGGGTGGGATGTGCTCTTCAGAGGGTGGGATGTGCTCTCCAGAGGGAGGGATGTGCTCTCCACAGGGTGGGATGTGAGTCCTCCCAACATGCAGCTCTGGAGAACAATCATCTGCTCTGTGCTGGTGTCCCTCCTTTGTTTTGGTCGTGGACAAGGCAAGATTTGGGGTGAAATCCTTCAAATTCTTCTTGTAAGCAGATCCTCAAGCTAATCCCGCCCTTGTCTCCAAGGGATCAGCTCCATCTCCACATTGGGGAGGGCTGCCCACTTGCAGATCTGTGCAAAGCCCAGACAAGCACAAACCAGCCCCCAAGTGATTCCTCTCAGCTTTTCTTGTGTGCTTAAACAAGTTTGAATCACAACCCAAATTGTTTATTAAACCAGTTTCACTAAAATGTACTGCTCCTGGAAGCAGCCTGTGCTCGTTTCCCCCTCTCCCACAATCCCGAAGCTCACAGAGGGGGAATCCAGCGCTGCAGATGATGAGATTTCTAAATCCACACACCAAACCTGGATTTGTTCTGCTTCTGTTTGTCATTTCCATAAGCCATCCCAGTAGGAATTGCACATTCCTTGTTGCTAATGTTGTCGGAGAAGGACTGCCCAGATCCCCAGTCTGATACCAGGAATGCTCCTACGGAAAGAGTGTCAAATTTTCCTGCCAGCCTTGTGCGCACACAGAGTGGCACTTCCTGAGAGGAATTGCAAACGGATTTTTGTTGAGTTGTTGAGTTTGTTTGGAGTTTTTCCCTCCTTGCTGGTGGCTGAGCAAGCAGCTGGCACAGCCTCACCATGGATGATTCACCGTGACCAGGCAAAGGCGGATCCAGCTCTTCCTGGCCTGTCTGCTTGTGACGGGAATTTTGGGTTCAGGTTGGGAGGTTTTGGGGATGGGCACTGGCTTTGGGTTGGGTTGGTGCAGCACGAGGTGGTTGGGAAGGGGAACATGCAAAATCCCTCCTGCTACAACGTGGTCATCCTGAGATTAGGGAGGGTGGAGCAGCTCTGGGGCCTCCTCTGGACTCTCTCCAGCAGCTCCATTTCTGATGTTGGACCCTCAAGCTGGACACAGCACTCCAGGAAGGATGTGCCATTGGCACTGGGGTACATTTCCAGATCAAAATAAGGTTCAGTTGCAGAAACTCTCCCAAAACTTGTGTGAGAATCCCAGGTTTGTTGACAGCAACTCAGCCTTGGCATCCAGATAGGGTCCCTGCAAGGGGCTGCTGTGTCCTGCTGCAAGGAATTATTTCTTTGAGCTGCAGAACATATTTGGGGGGTGAGGAGCAAAAACAACCCCCAGGCTCCAAATAAGCCACAGCATTCCTGAGCAAACCCTTCCAGAGCTTAACAAACCTCACCAATTAACACCTTCCCCATTGCCACTCTCTGTTCCTCATTGCACTCTGTATGTGTTCACTGATCAGTTTTTTGCTTTCCAACCCTTCATGGCCAAATTTCCTTTCCCCGTGGAGGAAGGGAGCCCGTGAGTTGGATAAATCCTTTCTGACACACAGGGAGAGGAATGGAGCTCCCAGAGCCTCATTCCAATAATTTTCCTCGCTCTCTCCTGAACTGCTGCCAATTTTGCAGCTCCTCCACTTGGGCTGTAAATATTGGTGCTGTTGGAGCCCAAAAGCTGTCACAGCTCTGGGATGCTCCTGCTGCTCCCGGTTCACATTCCCTGATTTTCACCCCAAAATCAGAGCTGTGAGACCAGGCAACATTTTTTGGTTATTATCCCTGTTTTATGGAGGAGATAAGGATGTGTACACATCAAACCCCTGGAAGTGACCAAGGCCGGGCTGGAGGGGGTTGGAGAACCTGGGATAGTGGAAGGTGTCCCTGCCCATGGCAGGGGCTGGAATGGGATGAGCTTTAAGGTCCTTTCCAACCCAACCTCTCAAGGATTCCATGACAGATCTTCCCAAAACCTGGCAAACCCCAGGGCAGCACCACACAGAGCCTCACACATCTCATCCACCCTTTGGAAAGGCACCCCTGGGTGCTGGGGGTCCCAGGGACCATCGGGAAGCTGCTGGCATCCCACAGAACCCACAGCAGGCTGGACACCCTGGGATCCAAACCCTTTGGCACATCCCAGACCAACGTTTGGCACGGCCTTTGAATAGGTCAGCAGTGACAGAGATTTCCAGATCCAGCTGGGAAAGGGGCTGGAGGGTTTGGATTCACACTGAGGGGCATAAATTTATTGCTGCACACCAGCAAAGGGGTTTTCCCCTGTGTGGTGACACAAAGGGATGGTGAAAAAATCGCTCCATTTGATCCCTTTTCCTGTGTTGATCCCACCGAGCCAGAAGTTCCTTGGATCCTCAAATCCTCCTGCAGCTCCGTGAGTGCCACTTTGTCACTTTTATTCATTTATTTGGCATTTCATCCTCTTTTCTCCTCTTTCCCTCGCTGGCAGGAAGCCCCTGCCTTCTATTTTTATCATCAGGAATTGGCTCTGCCATGAAAGCGGGACCTCACAGGAGCAGCCCCAGGATCCAGAAAAGGGGAGAGGGAAAAATAAACATCCATCTCACCCTGTGCCAGCAGCTGAGCCAGGGCTGGATTGCATGGAGGAGGGAAAAGTCAAACCAGGGCTGTGCCAGCTTCGTGCTGGGAGTGAGATTTCCCCCACTTGATATTTTTTGGGGGGATTTCATGATGAAAACCCAGCATGGTGATGCAGATCCTGATGATTTATGGGGAGTTCTCCTCCAAGGAGGACTTTCCACTTGGCCAGACTGGACAGTGCTGAGAAGGGCTTGGAGGGGTTTGGGAAGAGGAGCTGGCAGGGAAGGGGGAACAGGTGCTGCAAAACACCTTCAGTCCAGGCCCCAAAGGGTCACCTCATCCCAGGGTTTGGGGCACAGGATGGGAACACGGTGCCTCCAGGTGCCTTTAGTGTCCCCAAGGTGCAGCCACTGTCACCAACCCCATTTCCAGAGTCCTGACCCCAAAAGAGCAGGATGGATCCAGCTGGATGAGGCTCTGCAGAGCTTTTGCACATCATTAAGGTCCACAATGACCCAGGTTAATTTTTGATCCTCCGTGTTGGTGTTCCCCATGTTCCTAGGAAAGCGTTTGGGATGGGTTTGGGAACACAGAAGCACTTGCAAGGGCTGCTCACAGCAAGGAAATGCCCTGAGCTGTTTGGGCAGAGCATCCCACCAGGCTTCCCACGGGATCCTGATGGTCCCAGCTCCCAGGTCTTGGGTGTGGTGTCTCCGGGAAAACCCCAAATAACATCCCCCAGTGTTCCCCATCCCACTTCCCTGGGAAATATCTGGGATAGAAGTGGGGAAAGGTGGCAGCAATGTGGGAATGGGTTTATTCTGCTGTGCTGGGTTGATCCTGACTGAGGATTCAGGAGACTGGAAAAATGAAACATCACAGTCATGGTGAGGCTGGAAGGAGCAGCTGTTCTATCCTGTCCCTTCCCATCCTATCCCATCCCATCCCATCCCATCCCATCTCATCCCATCCCATCCCATCCCATCCCACTCCCAAACAGGGACCCCCATTGTTCATGTGTTTAACGTAGGCTGGGAAGGTTTGGGATCTGGGATTGCACTTGGGGAAACTGAGGCAAAAATGGTGAAAGAGGCCAAACTTGCCAAGAGCTCCCCAAGTCACAGATCCCAAATCCCAGACCTCCACTGGGAGATCCCTGCCAGCTCCTCATGCCCTTCAGACAGGAAGCAAAGCCTTTTCCTGCTGCCAGATCCCCCTGCTTGGCTTTCTGGGTTCATTCAACCAAGGATTCTCCCCCTGGAGCAAAGCCCCCAGCAGGAGGACAGCGATGCCAGCACCAGCTGGGAATTTTTCAGGAGCAACCTGAAAACCGGGGCAGGGAAGGGGAAAAACATAAAAACCCCAAGAAAAATCTCAATGTGGGGAATTTTAGTTTTATTTTTTCTTGCAGAGGATGATTCCCTGCTCCAAAAGAAACCCTTCTCTGGCAGGGCTGGAGCTGAGCAGGCTTTGCTCTCCCCTCCAGCCTTCCCAGCCCACTCCCAGCTCCCTCCAAGCCCTGGATTTGGGCTGGGAGCCGGGGGCTCGCTGGAGGTCTGTGGTGGGCACGTTGGTGGTCTGCCTGAGCCAAGGCCAAAGGCTCTGGCTTCACCTCGTGCTTTCCAGCTGGGAAATGTCATTAATGGGGGCTAAAAATCCACGGCACCGTTCCTGCCGTGCCTTTCCCGCTGTGCCGGAGCCGGAGCGGCAGGATGGGGGTGGAGGATGCCAGGGATGAGCCGGGAGGAGGGAGGAGAGTTTGGGATGGCAGGAGGGCTGGAGGAGAAGGGGAATGTGGGATGGCAGTTAAGGAATTAGCATGGAGGAAGAGGGAGAGGCTCTGCTGGGTCCATCAAGGGCAAGTCAAGCTCAGGGAATGGGAAATTGGGAAATTTACCCCATGAAAAGATAGCCCTGTCTTAAGGAAAAGATGAGCTCAGTTCAGCATGACCAGGCTGGGAATGTCCTCCTCCCTTCCCAAAATGATGCTGAAGGCAGGAGGGGGATGCAGCATCTGGGGAGCATCCCCACATCATGATAGAGAATTTTGGGGAATATTCTCACCCAGGACTGCAACATCTCAGGGAGCAACCCTACCCCAGGGATGCAGAATTTGGGGGAGTACCCGCACTCCAGGGATGAAGGTTTTGGGGAGAATCCTTCTTTGATGGATGCAGAATTTTGGGGAGTATCCCAACCCCAGAGATGCAGGATTTTGGGGAGTGTCCTTGCCCAGGGATACATCAGCTGTAGGAGTATCCTGACCCCAGGGATGAAGACCTTTGGGGAGCATTCTCACCCCAGGGATGCAGCATTTTGGGGAGTGCCCCCACCCCAGGGATGCAGAATTTTAGGAAGCATCATTCCTTGATGGATGGGGAATTCTGGGGAACACCCCTGTGTAGGGATTCTTGGTGAGCACTTTGGGAACCATCCTTTCTGCAGGGATGCATCATCCTGGGGAGCATCCCTCCCCCAGGGAGCATCCCAGGCACTCTTGGGAACCATCCTCTTTCCAGGGATGCCACACTTTGGGGAGCATCCCTACCCGGGGATGAAGAATTTGGGGCAGCAGCCCTGGCCCGGGCTCCCCACGAGCCCTCCGGCACAGGCTGTTTGCCTCGTGTCCCGTAGTCCCGGATTCCTGCCCTCCGGAGCAGCCTGGCACAAAGGCTCATTGTGGGAGCGCCTTTCAAGCGAGGCCAGGGAACGGCCGCGCTCCCGGGAGCGGGGAAAGGCCGCTGGAAGAGACGGAAAGTTGCTGTTGGACGAGGTTCAGAGGCCGGGGCTCGGCGGGAGGGAGCCGGGGGAGGAAAGCAAACAGCGGAAAGTGCTGACTCCGAAAGGCAACCCCGGCATCCCACGGCAGCAGCCCCGGCACGGCCAGCCCGGCAGGGGGAATGGGCACCAAAGGCGTCCCAGTGCCTCCCAGCAGCCCTAAATCTCCATGCTGGAGGGGGAACGGGCACCAAAGGTGTCCCAGTGCCTCCCAGCATCCCAGATCTCGATTCCCTGGTGTGACGTGCTCGCTGTGCCCGGATCCACCAGTGGGATGTGTGGAAGGGTGTGCTCACCCCACAGGGAATCACGGAATGGTTTGGCTTGGAAGGGGTCTTGAAGATCACCCAGAAACCATCACCCAGGAAGGAGCCAAGCTCATCCCCTGCTGCTCAGCACCCCATCCTTCTCCTTCCCCTTCTCCTTCTGCATCCCTCTGCTGCCAGCCCTTAAATTCATCCTTCTCCTCTTCCACCACCTCCTTGCACCTCCCTGGGATCTCAGGGATTTCCAGAGAGCTCTTCCTTCACTTCAATTCAATCAATTAATCAATTCCTCTTCCTGTTTCCATCTCAGTGTCCCCCAAACATCAGTTTCAATATCTTATTTCAAAACACCAACGTGAGAATGTCCCTTTTCCTCGCTAGTCTCCCTTCGGAGCAGCAGCTCAGGGTGTTTCCAGCCCAGAAACCCCCTCCATCCCACAGGGATCCCTCAGGATACGCTGCCTCCTGCTCCACTGCACTGCTGGATGTGTGCATCACTGCATAATCACATGCTGGAGTCTGGGAAAACCCTTCTGCCTGCTCTGGCTCTGTTCAATCACACCTGAGCAGCCACACAGCTGCCAACACACTGGAAAAATCCTCCTCCAGGTGCATTTCCCCAGACTGGCAGGATTTTCTTTCTGGAGAGGACATCACTCCCAGCAAACCCCTTCCTCTCAGCTCAATTCTATCATGAAGCTCATTTATTCCATGATTCTACAAAATTATTGAACTCGAAGGTCTTGGAGCAGCCTGAATTGCAACCTGAATTATTCTATTCTATTCTATTCTATTCTATTCTATTCTATTCTATTCTATTCTATTCATTTTCTGTAATTATATTCTATGAATAATTATATTCTATAATATTGTATTCTATTATTCCAAATTCCCATGTTTTTTATTAGAAGCCTGGTTGCAGGATGATGCAAAGGGGATGGATTTTGGGGGAGCAGAGCTGTGGCTGTGATGGTTTTTTTCCCATGGGAAAAGCTCTGGCTCCCTTCCCAAACTCCACTTCCCCATCCAAATCTCACTGCAGCCGCTGGTGGCATGGAGACCTTGGGACAAGGAGGAGTGGGGACAGGGCAGGGGCATCAGGGGGGCACCTTTTCTCCGTGTGCCCCCCTCCGGGCTGCTGCTGGGGAAGCAGGGGGCGATTAACGGGGTTAATAATTAACGCGGGGCCGTTAATGGGCGCGGGGCTGCCCCGGCCCGCGGTTGGCTTTGGTAGGAGCGCTCCACAGGCTGCAGTCCCGGGGGAATGCGGGATTCGGGCTGCGGGCGGGGGGAACCTGCGGCATCCCCAGGTTCTGCAAGGACGGAAAAACGCCCGAGAGCTGCGGCACCTTCACCCCTTGGGGGTTTGCTGCTCCCCCAGGCAGAGCCTCCGCTGGGAAAGGAGCCGAAAGGAGCCGAAAGGAGCCGCTGGATATTTATTTGCCCGGGCCAGCCCAGCACGAGTCCCAGCGAGTCCCGCTTGGAGCTCCGCGGAGCGGGGAGAGGATGGAGCGGGCTGCGCGCTGTCCCAGGGCTGTCCCCGCTTCAGCTCCGTCCCCTCCGAGGTCGGGATCGGCTCGGGAGTGCAGGGATGTCCCGGCAGCACGCCCCGGCTGCCGTGGGGACCATCAGGAGTCCCATCCTTGGGTATCTCGGGTTGTTGCTCCCTGCACGGCTGCAAGTTGCTATAAATGGAGAGAGTTCCTTATCCTGGATCCACATCCCCCCGTGCCTTGTCCTCTATTCCTGACATCCAAAAACCCGAGCGTCACATTCCTGAGCAATGGCTCTGACCCGATCGGCACTGACTCAGCCAATGCAGCGTCACTGGTGTCCCTTGGGAACTTCCCTTCACGCAGACTTTTATGGATCAGCATCAGCTCCTGCCCATGGACGTCTTCCAGATGCTGGCTGGACTCGTTAATCACCACTTCCAGAGGCTCAGGCTCCAATCCAGCTCCGTCCAACTGGGCACAGCACAGTTTTCCTCCTGGCTTGATGAGGACAAGGAAACACCAGAGCCAGCATAACATTCCCTGGAAAAAGCATCCCATCTCCTGTGCAGGCTTGGGAGTTGGAGTGTTGTGAGTCCTTCCTGATGCCTTTAGGAGCTGGAACAGAGGCTGGATGGAGTTCAGAGGAATAAAGTGGGTATTTATTGAGGTGCCTTCAAAGGCCACACCTGGCAGGACTGGAGCCACAGTCGTGGCTCTGCCCAGATGGCTCCAAGATGGAAACAAGAGAGGGCTTGGTCACAAGATCTCCCATTTTTATAAGTTTTAGTCCATTTGCATACAGGAGTTAAGTGTCCAATTAACAGCTTCAAATTATGAAGTTTCCTCCTCCTGGCTTGCTTGCCCATCCTCCTCACATTGTTTATGCTTTGGGCCTGAAGTTGGAAGAGATTGTCCTTGAGTCTCCAGCTGGAATGGGATTGTTTTGTCTCCACCACCCTGTGAGAAGATGCTGGTAACAGTGAATATAAAGCTAAAAGCTGAACACCAAAACAGAACAGGAAAACTCAAAACCCAAGGTATCACTCCAACCCAGGATATCCCATAATGGATCCAAACATGTTTTTTTCCAGGATCTGAAGCACAGTGGTGAAGGACTTGGAGGGGACCAAGGTGGATTTCTCCTCCCCATGGGCCACAGCCTGAGGTCTCCAGAAGGAAAGTGAATTCCCAGCACAGCTTCCCACTCGTGGCCATGGGATGTGCAGAGGTGGCCACAGCTGTTCCCCGAGATCCTGCTGAGGAAAATGCCACTCTCAATGCTCATTTGGACTGGTGAACCACAGTCATCCCGTGCTCCCCGTGAAAGAGGGTTTGGAAAGTCTGGAGTGTGGATGCACCATCCCAAAGTGAGAGGAAGCTGTAGGGACTATCACCCCACCATGATGTCAGCCAGGCCCTTCTTTCCCATAAACCCCCAACTTCAATAAAGGGGAAAACAGAGAAATTCCTGGATTTTATACTTTTTTGGTGTTCCCACTTTTTGCCCCAAATCTAAAGAGGAAAAGCAAGGAATAATCACACGGACACCAAGGGTTAGGAATTATTCTTTTTTTTAATTTCACATGGTTTAAAATACGATATGAAATAAGGCTACAGTATATAAAAAACTCTCCAGCAAAATGATGTGCCAGCATCAGCAATTAAAACAAAACCAATCCCCTCCTTCTCTAGGAATTCTATGGAGGAGGGATTTTATTTCTTTTTTGAATCCTTTAAAAAAAACCAAACGGAACCAGACACAACACACGGACACACACACACATCGCTACATCTCTAAGCTACCTCAGCTCAGGTTTTTTTTAAAAAAGCACCTGCTTTTTCCTTGTTTTTTTTATTTTTTTTTTTAAATCTCGCTTTTAAACTTTTTTTTTCCCACTTTTAAAAAATATAAATTATATGAAAATACACGTTGGAAAATAGTCGAACAGCACAATATAACAATCTCTTTTTTTAACTTCTTCTAAGTTTATCAGCTTAAAAAAATGTGTAAAACCAAAATAAAACAAAAAAAAGACTTCCTTATTTTTTCGTTGTTGTTTTTTTTTTGTTTTTTTTTTTTTTACTGAGGCAGTTAATTCCTGGAGATATTTCATTATAACATATATGTATACATAGATTTATCCTTTATTTAAACCTCTTTGGAATGTAGACAACAGCTCCTGGGTGTTACACAGACCCTACCAGGGAGCAGAGTACACCAAGGCATCCCAGTTTTCCAATGTTCACAAGGAACCAGCAATTGAATCCTAAAACCTCGGAGAAAACCCCTCCAAAAACTCAAAACTCAGAAGTGGAGATGTTTCCTGCAGCATCTGGATTTGCTGCTGCTTTCTGGGACCGTTTTTTGGAGGAGGTGTTGCTTTGGGAAGACAGGAGAAAGTGAAATTTTACATTACTTTTTATTTGTTGCCCTGTTTTTTCTCTCCCTGAATGATCCCATCTGGATGGGATGGTGGGAGTGTGGGAATGACATGGATCTCCACTTGGACACACCCCAGAGTCCAAGGGTTATGGTGATCCCACACATGGAGATGGAGAGGGACTGGCAGCAGGAAAGTGCTTGTGGTTTTTGTCATTATTGGGGTGGTTTTATCATTATTGGAGTTTTTCCCTTTGTTTTTGAGTTCCCAAATATCAACTGTCAAGGCCCCCAGAACGGTTGCAAGCAGGGCTCAGGCTCTGCCACATGGGCCAAGGGAACACCAACCCACATGGAAACAGTAGAGAATGACCAGGACACAGAAAATATCCCAAAATCTCACCCAAAGCACCTGAGACGTTCCAAACCAATACAAAATGACCCTGTTCCAACAGTGTCTGCAAGGGGGACATTCACTCCTGTGTGGAGGAAGAAGCACAGGAGGGAGTCCCAGCCCTGGCAGATCTCCATCATCCCTCTCAAATCCATCCTTTTGGGCCAGCAGATGGGAATTACCCAAATTTTCATGGACTAGAAGGAGCTCAGAGGGTTTGGGTTGAGCTCGTCTGGCTCAGCACAGCCCTCACCAAAGGCCAGCAATGAAAAGCAGAAGGAAAAAGGAACTAAAGCAAAAGAAACAAAGAGAAATCTGCACATTTCCAGTGTATAAACAGCACCCATCTCTGGGATGGCCTCTAGAACGGGAATAAAAGCAAAGGAAAATAGGAAATGATGGAGCTGATGTGTCTGGGACTGTTCACAGGCTGTGAGCTGGGAGGGCAAAGGGCTGGAGAAATGATGGGGAAACTCCAGCCAGAGGCTTCTTCCAAAAATCCAGACCTGCTTCCCCTGGCTCACCCTTCCTTACCTTTAACCATCTCCCCAAAATCACTGGGAACACACAGGCTCAGCTTGGAAACCTGGAATAAGCTCAGTGGGTGAGGGATTTAGCCTGGCAGGGGCATGCGGTTGTAGCCAAACCTGCAATTCCTGCTATTGGAGGGAAATTTTATCCCATTCCTTTTCTTTTTCAGCTGGAGCATCCAAACAAAGCAGGAGGGATGTCCTGGGGCACGGCTCACGCCAGGACTGGGATATCTGGGAGTCCCTTTCTAGGGGTGGAAGGAGGATTGAAGTGACCCATCATGTGCACGCTCAGGGCACTTTGCAGCAGCCCTGAACATCCCCCAAACCCCTCTGATTGCTGTTGGGATGCTCTCTGCCAGCTCCTCCCTGTGCACTCGGTGCCCTCACACCTCTCCTGGCTCCCTGTCCAGCCGTGGCTCAGGCTGGATCTGTCCCACAGCCTCACCTCTGGGGGTCTCATCCATGGTATCCCAATTTTCCTTTCCTCCCTCCAGCTTGGCCAGGCTGCCTCCATCCTCCTCCTCCCTGCCTGCCCAAGGAGATGAGCCCGAGTTCCACTGCTCATGGGCAGCATCCCTTTCCTCCTTTGGGGTTCCCTTCACCTTCCTCCATCCCCTCTTCCTTCCTTTCCCTCCATCCCACCCTTTCCTTCGGACAACCCACAGCACCCAAATGTAACAACCTCTCTTCCTGGGCCCCCTCTGCTTCCACCCCCTGGCAGGAGCTGCCTCCTGGCCTTCCCACGTCCCTCCAACTCCATCTTTTGTGCTGAGGACACAGCAATTCTGGGGCTGACTTTCCCTAAAATGCCCAGTTTTAGGATACAGAGGTGCTAGGTCTCCCTGCTCCAGAGGCCAAAGAGAGCCCAGCACCTCTGGGCATCACTTTGGGGTTGGGCTCCCCTCCAGCTCTGCCGCTCTGTAGGGAGGGGGGGTTGTGCCCGAATATTCTGGGTATTTTACACAGATTCCTGTCCCACCACCCCATCCATTGGGATGGGGCAGGAATCACTCCTCAGCCCCTCTGGAAAGGCTCTGACCCCAACTCCCAGAGCTGTCCAGTGCCTCTGGAATGAACTCTGTGCCCCAAGACACTCAGATAAGGGATTTTGGCAAAGTACAAAATGCTGCCTTTAAATGCAAACACCCGGGGGGGGGGGGTGGTGAAAGACTCCCTTGGGAGGCCAAATCTGCAGGGATCTGGCTTTGGGATTGTGCTGGGATACAGCAACAGCCTCTGACACTCCAAGTCCCACCATTGCCCCAGGGTGGTGGGACCTTGTCCTCAGCCTGCTCAGAGCATCCCAGGGAGCACGGGGAACAGCAGGAGTGACCCTTCCAGAGCAAACCAGCTGCAGGAAGGGTTTGGAGGCCAGAGGGAGCAGCTGCCCTGGGCCTGATCCCACAGCCACCCCTGGGGACACTGTGCCACTCTCGCCCTGACAGCAGCAGCCCAAGAGCCATGAAGAGCCCATTTGCAGGGACAATTTCCTTTCTGCTGTGCCCACACATGGCCATAAATACAGAGCTGCTTGAAACAGGAAGGAAAAAGCATTTCCCTTTGGGTTTTGAACTTTTTCCTGATTTTTCCCCTCAATTAACTTGCATATTTTCCATTTACCACATTGAAACATGGGAATTTCTCTCCTTAGCCCCTCCCAAAAAAAAAAAAAAAAAATCTGTAAGCACCAAAGTGTTCCTTGAGCAAAAGAACTGATTTGGAAAATGCCAAAAGACATTTTCCTTGGAAATTTTGAGAGGATTTGTGCAGCCAAACATTAAAAAAGCGCAGGGATTTCAACCAGCATTATCAGCACAGCGTGTGGGGCTGGAAACAGGAGTGGCACCCCCAGCCAGCATCAACAGGAGCCACTTTGGAGTTCATTTTCCTTCCCATCCCAGTCCCAGCATTCCAATTCTCCAGTGGGGTCTACATGAACTAATTCCTCTTTTTCTCTTTTTCCTCCCTGGGATAAAACTCTCTGCTGGCAGAACAGAAACAAACACACACAATATTGCAATACTGAGACCATCTTAGAGCTTAAGACTATTTAGGAAAAAAAAAAAACAAATACTGGCACAAAATTTAATAAAATAAAACTTTAAAAAAAAAAAAAAGTCTTGATCCCTCCTAGGAAAAATTCTTTCTTGTAGAAAAGAAGACAATCAACAGAAAGGTGATGGAACAAGAACAACAATTCTTGGTCTTTTCCTATATTGCCCCTCCCCAAAGCAAGAATATTCACCCATTTTGGTTTTCCAAAAGAAAAAAAGTGTAAAATTCCTCAAATCTTCAGGAATATTGTCATTCCTGACCTGTCAGTTTGTGTGTGAGTGACCAAAGGGATCCATTTCATCGCATTTTTTTTCTAAACAGACAAGGGTGAGGAGGGGATTGTTGGTTTTTTTAAGTGAGCTACATTTTCCTGGCTTTCTCAAAACTCAGAATCTTCCCCCCGAAAAGCCTGTCTTGGAACTTTCAGGAAATCAACAAAAAGCCCATCCTTGCCCAAAGTTTTCCTCTTCCTCCCCCCTCTCCCCCAACATCCTCAAAGCCTCGAATCTGAGCGGCCCTCGGAAAAAAAAAACGAGCAGAAGAACAGCGAAAATCAATTAAAAAACAACCACCAAACGAGTCCCGTGGGCTCCCCCGGAGGACAGCGCCGTCCCCGCGTCCCTGTCACTCGTCGGCGTCGGGTTTGACGTCGAGCATGGCGTGCAGCTCCTCGGGGGTGTAGCCCAGCAGGTTGTGCAGGTCGCACACGAAGCGGTACACGTAGCGCTTGCCCGACGTCTTGTGGATGATGTTCTTGTCGTAGTAGTAGCGCAGGCCCCGGCTCAGCTTCTCGTAGTTCATCTTGGGCTTGTTTTTCCTCTTGCCCCATCGCCGGGCCACCTGCAGGCAGCGGGGATGGGGAGGAAAGGTCAGCCTGGCTCGGTTGCTACGTCTGTGTGGATGTTCCCTTCTCAGCAGGAAGGGGGAGGATTTTCACAGAATTCACAGAATTCCTCATCACTAAGAACTGATGCTTGGGAAAAGCAACCTCTGTGCAATGGCAGAACATGGCAGAGAATCCCATGAGGATTCATCTGGATAATTTCGTGCGCTATCTCAGATATATCCTCATATCCCAAGTCCTTCACCCCTTTCCCAAGGGTCCTCCTCCACCTTCTGCCAGTTCTAAACCAGATGACACCAACATGCAATGGCCCAGTGCCAGCCACTTCTGCTCTTTGACAGGCTCCAGTCACTCATGGAATTATTTAGGTTGGAAAAGCCCTCTAAGAGGAGGAGGACTCCCTCATGGAGTCCAACCATTCCCCAGCACTGATCCACATCCCCAAGTGCCACATCCACAGAGCTTTTAAATCCCTCCAGGGTGGACAGCCCTTTCCATGAAGAAATGTTCCCTAATATCCAACCTGAACCTCCCCCAGTGCAACCTGAGGCCACTTCCTCTTGTTCTGTCACTGGTACTTGGCAGAAGAGACCAACCCCCACCTTCCAGTCAGGGGAGGGGACAAAGATCCCACCTGTTTGCCAAAGCAGGGGACAGTCACCCCTCACCTGTACCCAGCCTATCTGAAGAGCTTTGCCACTGCTCCTCTTCCTAAGGTGTTCCAGCTACTTCCCACCAACTTTGGGCACGAACCCCAGCTTCCAAAGGGTGACTGCATCCAAATTTTCAACAAACTTTCAGTTGGACTCTGATTCCTTGGTTCCCCACAACATTCCCAAGACCAGAACAAAGTGGCTGCCCAAAGGGAAGAGGAGAGGGTTATCCACACCAATATTTCTGAGGAATTTGTGTTGTGCACTTAATTCCAGAGCACTTTACCTCGTCTGGGTCTGAAAGTTTGAATTCCCAGCCATCACCCGTCCAGCTGATAAAGGATTGACAGGACTTGTCAGTGAGCAGTTCCAGCAGGAATTGCCACAGTTGGATGGGTCCACTGCCTAAAAAGACAAAGGAAACATGAGATATTAATGCCAGGAAAAGCACAGTTGTTTTTTTTCTATCACAGAGGGGGGAAAATTCCCATCCAAGAGGTGCTCACTGAGTAAAATAAAGCCTTCTCCTGTCAAAAAGAGCCACCAGCAGCCACAGGGCAGGAGCTGAGCTGGGAGCTGAACCCTACAGGTAACAGCTTCCTATTTGCAGGAAGAGCTGAATATTCATGCCCTGGAATGCTTCACATGGAGTTACATAAATAGGATTATTTTTCTGGCACACAAACAGGAGGAGTCACTGCCTTGGCACCGCAGCAGTGCCAATCCCTCTGTGCCAAAGAGCCGCCGGCCACGGCTGAACTCCGGCAGACTCCGCTCCCTGACCGTGACTCTTTGCTCTGTGCTGCTGATTGAGATAAGGGGGACCCAGCTACGAGAATTCCATGGCCTCTTTCCAGGGCGTGTTGCTGCAGGAATGGGCTCTGCGGGCTCATGGGGAGGGCGGGGGCACACAGAGCTCTCCAGCCCAGGATCTCCTCATTGGCACAGCCTCAGCAAATCCACATGGAACCTCCCTGTGGCTGCTGCTTCTCTGGCCCAGCTGGACGGGCACGAGGTGATGCAGAGCATCCCATGCCATGGGCATTCCATGCCATGGGCATTCCACCTCTCCTTCCACACCTTGTCTCCATCTCCCCTCCACTCTCTCACTTGGGCCATCACAAATTTGTCGCCAGTGAGAGTGCCCCCAGTGAGAGCCTGCAGTGGGGTTTGGCTGGAGTCATGGAGAAGTTTTGAAATATTTGTCTCTCCCTTGGGCTTGTGTCCCAATCCAAGGTAGAGGAGAAGCCCTGGAGCTAAAATCTCTCTGACGAGCAACTTCCAAATGTGACCACACCCCAAGCATTGCACTTAGCTGTGGGTAAGGTGTTTTGGGAGAGACCCCGCCATGGTTTAAACCCAGCTTGAAATAGATCATTAATAATGACAATAATTATAATGACACAGCCAGAGGAGAGAGGAAATTATTTATCTCACAGGGAGTTGCACAGGCTGGATTTGCTGGGGTAATCCCAGTGCTGACAGCACTGAGCAATGCTTCAAGCAGGAAAAAAAGAGCCCAAAAAAAGGGATGGAGCTGGATTTGCTGGGGTAATCCCAGTGCTGACAGCACTGAGCAATGTTTCAAGCAGGGAAAAAAAGAGTTATGGGCCCAAAAAAAGGGATGGAGTCCAGCCTGTTTCCAGGAATGACAATGGATGCTGTCTGAGCTGTGGCTGTGGGATAACCCATGGAGGGAAGGGAGGGCTGCTCCCTTTCTCCACAAAGTTTAAAATTACTCCAAAGCTGCTGGGGAGGAGGAAATGAGAGAGCTGGCTCCAGGACACGGGAATGGCCATGTCCCATCCAGCCCTTCCCAAATGGATTCCCTCCCGTTATCCCTGTGGAAGCACTCCAGGGCTTTGTCAGCACCAGGCCTGGGGGTTATCACAGCCCCAGGCAGGGCAGGGCAGGGCAGGGAGCTCCCGGCTCATCCCGCTGGAAAGGGGAAGGGACTCGGCGGGGAAAGGCTCCAGCCCGCCGCTCCTCTGAGCTTGCCAAGATGTTGACTCCACAGCCACACTCTCCAGCAGGGATGGAGCAGGATTATACACTCCAAAATGAGGGAGGAAATTCAGATGACGCCTTTGCCTCTTGTTGAAAGGGAGGAGTGAAAAGCCCTGCCTGAAGTGCCACCACATCTCCAGGCTCAGGCCTATTTATAGCAGTGAGCTCTAAATGCAGAGAAAACACTGGGAAAAAGGTTTAGTGGCTGCCTGAGGTCTTCCACAGGTGAATTCCCAAGGGAATGAGTTCTCTTGGCCCATCTGGCCTTACACCAACTCCCCACACACAGCCAGGAAGCATCCAACACCCAAATCGAGTTAACAGAGACACAGCCCAAGTGTCCAAGGCCAGGTCCATCCCCTCCCTTTGATTTCTCTCCTGCCCAGCTGAAGAATAAGGATTTTTAGTTGATTCCTTCCCCAAAATAAGAGGGATGGAAATTCATCAGCTGGGTGCCGGGTTCTTGGGTGAGGAGCTGCCCTCAAAACACCCCTGGGCCATCCTGGCCCTGCAGGATGTTTGGAGGTTCCAGCCTCACTAACCCTGAGCCAATGGCTGGTGCCATTCCTGTTTGGTTGCCGGCTGGCAGGAAGAGGTGCTGGCAAACCCAGGAATTCTTGCCCTCTCCGTAGCAAGCAAGGTAGGTCTCCTGCCACCGCCCCCAGTGCCACCCTGCTGGGTATTTTGGGATTTCCAAGGAAGTGGTGTCATCCTTGGAACAGGGATTCCCAATGTCTATTATGAGCTGCCTGCAGGACACGCGTAAAACCCCAAATTCCTCTCGCTGGACAGGCAATTATGTGAGGAATGTGTTTGTGCAGGGCTCCAGGCATGTCCCAGCTCCTGTAAACACCGCCTCCCTGCCCGAGGGGGAGGCAGTCGAGCCTGGCAGATGTGGCACCGCTCCGAGATGGCAGCGAGGTGGCAGGAGCCAAACCCCAGCACATGCCCAGGCCTGTGCCCCAAATCAGTGCCTGCAGGGAGAACAGAGCAGGGAGCAGTGCTGGAGGTCAGGGCATCATCTGCTGCAGCTGTAATTAGTGCTGGGAGAGGGAGCTCCACAAATGAGCCACTCTGCAGCCAGCAAGGAGCAGGGAATATCCTCCCATAGGATTTCAAGGTGGCTCATGCAGCAATGCCACTCCCCTCAATGTCACAGGGCAAGTAGGAAGCTCCCAGGCTTGTCCCTGCACCCAAACCTCCTCACCCACAGGAGCTGGGAGCAGCGCCCATTTTCCATCCCTTGTGCTCCAACCCTTCCCCTCACCCCAGCCAGGGCTGGAAATCCCCATCAGGATGCCAGGTTGGGATCACTCCACAGGATCCCATGGGTTGGGATCACTCCACACGGCCAGGCTGTCCCAAGGCCAGCGGGTACCTCCCACCAGGGGATCTGCTGCTTTGGTTATCCCAAAACAACCACGTTTTCCCACAGCCTGGATTGGGCTGCAGCTCCAAGGGTGAGGTGGAGGGGCACAAGGCAGCTTTTATGGCATTGCCCCCTCCACACACATCATGGGGCTTCCCAGAGCAGACCCAGCCCGGGCTGGGGAGGGGGGGCAGCCCCTGCTCCACAAAAGACAAGGGGAGGACTCAGAGGGGTGGGGGTGTCCTCCCACCCCACCACGACCTCCTGCACCCACGGGGCTGCTAAAAATAGCACCCACAATGGGGGCCCTGTCTGGCCTTGGTGGCACTGAACAGGGTCCTTCAGCAGGGACTGTCACACCACAGGAATTCTGCGGCGTCAGGGGGAAAATATTCCTCTGGGCCGGGTGTCAGTAGGAATGGTGGGGACTGGGAACTGCTGCCTGAGCGGGGCTTCCTCAGCACCAAACCCTGATGGTGTCCCCAGAGCGAAGGGTTTGGTGCCACGCCATCCCTGTGCCATCCCTCCTTGGTCAGGACAAGTCCCCCATCTCCTTCCCAGCCACGGGGACACCAAACTCTGCCGGGTGGGGCCGTTCCAGTGGCACAGTGACGCTGGCACCTCCCGGCTGGGGCAGATGGGCACCGCACAGGGAGGGCACAGCCCCAGCCCTGTCTTCTCTCTCGGGACGGTTTTACACATCCACCCCTTCCAACGGCCTCTGTTTTGTTTCCCTTGGTTCAAACAAGACAAGAAGACAAAAAAACCCCACCTACCAACCCCCAGTGAGGCACCTTTGCCTGGTGCTCTGCGGTTTGTGGTTCCAACCTCACAAAACAATCTGCCCTGGCAACGGCTCCAAAACAGTCCCTGCCCCACTCTCCCAGCCTGCCCACTCCCCCCTGGATGGCACCAGGGTCCCCAGATCCCCCAAAGTGTCGGGAGCGCTGGTCCCCATCACTCCCTTGTCAGAACAGTTCTCACAACTCCTGCCCAGCTCCTGCCCAGGCATCAGACACTGCAAAGTGGTGGAGCTTGGATAGAGCATCTCCAAAGAACAGGTGTGAAAAAACAGGCAAGGACCCAGGAAGCCCTTCCTCCTTCCTTAGGGAGCAACATGGCCATGACTGCAGGCAGGAGAGCAGCCAGGGGGCCAGTCCAGGCCAGAGCTGTTTCCCTGCTGCAGCTCCTCTGCTCTCAGGAAGGAGGTGTTGGAAGGACTGATCTCATAGAATCTCACAAGTGAGAAGCAACTCACACAGATCAACTCCAGCTCCTGGCCCTGCATGGGACAACCCCAAGGGTCCCACCCTGTGCCTGAGAGCATTGTCCCTGAACTCGAGGCTGACTCCAGGGGCCCCTGGCAGAGCTCCAGGGGCTTTGTGAGCTCCACACCCCCCTGACAATGGTCCTGCAGGCCACGAGCTGCTGAGCAGCAGCAGCTGGGTGTGTGCAGGAGACCCAGGCAGAGCTGCTGCCCCCATCACCCCCGGGCTGGAGGAGCCCTGGGGAGAGCTGAGCTCTGCCACGCTTGGGCAGCGGCGCGTGGGGCTGGGTTTGCTCTCGTTTGCACGTCTGGCAGGTGGGGCAGGAGCCACTGAACCGGCCCTGGTGCCACCCTGGAGTCCCCACCCTGGGGAGCCCAGAAGGGCACTGAGCCCATTGGGCCCTGCCTGAGGCAAAAGTGGGCAGGAGCTGCTGGGTGGCCACCCTGAAGTCACCTGCGAGAACAAGTGAAGGATATGAGCCAGGAGGAGCAGGGTGACACCATCCCCTGCATCCCAGCAGGGCCAGAGGAGCTGTTGTGCTGCTGGGCACAGGAGCTGGGGGTGCCTGCATTCCCCAGCTCCTGTGCCCTGGCTGCAGATGCCCACATGGACTCTGCTCCAGCCGTGCAGGCAGGGAAGGTGCTGGAATCCAGGGAGGCTGCAGCACAGGCTGGGGAAGGGAAGTGTGGCAGGAAAGGGGACAGGAAGGCAGCTGCTGGCAGATTTTTGGGTGCTGATGGCCACAGCGGGTGGGATCTCGCCTGTGGAGGCTCCAGAGAGCACAGCACCAGGGGAGGGGCAGCAGCACCTGAGCTGTCCTGAAAGAGACCCACTTTCCTTGGCACCACCTCGACTTTCTTGCAAAACAGCAGCTGTGCTTTCACTGCTGGCTCACAGATAAGCATCGCTCACAAACAGCCTGGGGAGGCTCCGGGCTCTGCAGCACAGCAGCTCACACACTGCACGGGGCTCAGGCACATCTGGGCCCCATGGCACAGCCCTGGGGGTGCTGACAACCCGGCTCAGCGAGGTCCGGCCTGGGCAGGTCCAGCTCAGGGGAGAGAGCGCTGGGGTGGGATAACATCTGTGAAGGAGGCTGTTCCTGCAGGGCCTCCTGAACTCCTGCTGCCCAGCAGGATAACAGGGATGCTCTGGGAGGGACACTCAGGGCATGGGTGACATCAGTTGGAAGAAGCATTAACTCTTTAACTGCTGGGACTGGCTTTAAGGGATCAGCACCTCCCCTAAGCAGGCCCAGAGCAGAGGACAGGCAGCAGCAGCCATACAACCCCAGCCTGCATCTGTGGGATCAGGGCTCAGTGTGCACTCACCTCAGCTCTCCCATCCCTCTCCCCTCCCCTTACAAACATGAGGGATGGCCCTGCTGGGTGCTCAGTGATGTAGAGCACCAGTTCTGGGCCATGGCAGCACTGACACTGTACATGGAAAGCCCAGGGTGTCAGTCCTGCCCACCACAGAGCAAACAAACCCCATAGCTTGGCTGCCAAACCACACAGCTGCTCGAGGGAACCCAAAGCCAGCTCAGTGCCGAACAGCCATGGCAAAGCACCAGGGTCTGAGCCTCCTGTGGCCCTGCAGCACCAGGGGAGCAGCAGCACGGGCTGCAAACACCAGCACGGGGCACAGAGATCCAGCTGCGTTTATCCACCCGGTGCCAGAGCTCCTGCAGGATGCTGGTGGCCACGGGACTCACCAGAGGCTGCAGGATCCAGCACGGGCACAGCCCCAGGGCATGTGCAGGCAGAGCTGAGCTCGCTTTAGCCCAGCTGGGCTCAGGCACTGATCTCTGCCCACCCACACCAAACATGGCTCTGCTGCTGAACCACAGAGCTTAGACTGAGCTCAGCTGAGCCAGCGTGAGGTTTAGCAGTGAACATACATCCTGAGCCATCCCTCACCTGGATTTCATGGATGCACTCTGTGTCATGGCAAAGACAGTAAAATCTGGATTAATGTAGAATCTCAGAATCACAGGATCTCCTGGTCTGGGAGGGACCACCAGGATCATTAAGCCCAGCCCTGCCCAGACCCCCAGCAATCCCACCCTGCCCATCCCTGGCAGCGCTGCCCAAAGGCTCCTGGAGCTCTGGCAGCCTCGGGGCCGTGCCCATTCCCTGGGCAGCCTGGAAAGTGCCAGCACCCTCTGGGGGGAGAACCTTGCCCTGATCTTCAGCCTGCCCTGCCCTGGCCCAGCTCCAGCCATACCCTCAGGTAAAATTCAAGCTGTCCAAGCTCCAAACCCAGGTGTGGAGGGCTGGCCCTCCCTGCAGAGATGGAAACTAAAATTCATCAACTCCTGAGCAATTACATTTCTCCTTCAAAAAAAGATAAGAAAATTGCATCAACCTCTCTGTGAGCAACCATGGCAACTTGTTAAAATAGGTCAAGATGTGGGGGCAGATAAGGCAGCTCTGAAAGGCCGCTGGAGCTGGGTGAAGAACACATCAAACGCAAACGGAGCTTCCGCCAGAATGCACCTTCTCAGCGCCTCTGGGGCAGATACCATCAGAGACCTGCTGGGGCCACCTCCCTGGGCACCACAGAAAGTGCTAACAGAACCTGAACAAGATTGTCAGGTCCTTAAAGTCAGGACAGAAAGCTCTGGTGTCCCTCTTCACCCTGCCAGGTCCAGCACGAGGAGGGGGCTGGGGGCTGGGTGTGCCCTCGGGTGGGAAATGGAACCCCAAGATCTCGGTGTTTTGGGCTCCTGGGCTGGCAGAGCACTGCTCTGCTCCTTGGGAGGCTCCACCTCCTCAGCAGAGCCACAGGCAGAGCCCAGACTCTGAGTTCCTCTGCTCTGGCTGCCAGACAGCACTTCCTCCCCTGAGTAAAGTAAGAGTAAAGCACAGCAATGCACAAAGAGGCCTGAGCCCTGCCCGAGTCCCCACTCTGAGCCCTGCCTGTGTCCCCACTCTGAGCCCTGCCCAAGTCCCCACTCTGAGCTGCCCCTGAGTCCCCGCTCTGAGCCCTGCCTGAGTCCCCACTCTGAGCCCTGCCCAAGTCCCCACTCTGAGCTGCCCCTGAGTCCCCACTCTGAGCCCTGCCCATGTCCCCACTCTGAGCCCTGAGTCCCCACTCTGAGCTGCCCCTGTGTCCCCACCCTGAGCTCATCTGGCCCAGGCCAGACCTCCAGCCCTTCTCAGGGCAGCCTGAGCGGGGTTTTCCTCACTGACACAGACCCAGAGAGTGGGGAGCGCCCACTTCTCCTCCAGTGTGAAACCCAACATGTTCTGCTTGCTCTCCCCAGGCCCTGCTCTCACAGTGACCCAGCTCTGGCTCCCTTTGCTTGGAAAATGCAGAGCTGAAGGTCTGGGGGCTTTAAAATGGCTCAGAGGGCATCTCTGGAGTCACTGCCTGCCAGGATCACCCATCCAGGGCCCTTTTCCAATGGAAAAAGCTTGAGCCCTGAATATTGCTCAGCAGCCTTTGGAGCAGGCCAACAGAGCTCCAGCTTGAGCATTTCCAGTGATTCCAGATTTTCCTCTCCACATTTAAAGCCTATCAAGTGAAGCAATGCAAAAATAAATAAAGAAATCAGGTGTTCCCACTTATTGATCCCACCAAAATGCCTGGGCCAAGGGATTCTCTTCCCAGCTCCAAGAGGGGCTGGAAATGAGGTGAGAGAAAATGTTACACAGAGGAAAGTGTTTGGAATTGTGTTCTGGCAGTGCATGAACCCAAGTCTCCCCTTCCCAAAGGCACAGCTCCAAGGACAGCCTTTGGGGTGCTAATATTCCTTGGAAAAACACAGGGCCCAGCCACTGACTTCAGCTCCTCGCCTCTCTCCAGGGGTGGCTCTTCTGCACTCTTTTCCATGAGCAACAGCAAACGTGGAGGGAAATAGCCAGCTTGGAATAGAATGCTCCTGATTTTGCCAGCACCTTGGTGCCTCGGTTTCCCCAGCTGTTCAAACTCATCCTGGGCTCCTGCATACCCAAAGCACTTCCAGTGCCACAGGGAAAGGCATTGCCAGGAGAAAATAGGAATAAAAATGGGAATAAAAATGGGAATAAAAAAAGCAACTTGTACTGAGTGGTCTCTTTTCTCAGGAACATCGATCTCCATGGCACAGCAGAGAATGAGCTCCAGGGCACAGTCCCTCCTGTCCCTCCCCAGCCCACCCCAAGCCCCAGTCCATTCAGGAATGCAGAGCACACTCATATTTGGCATGGACTTGGTAGAGTCTCATTCAGCAGGCAGGGCTGAGCTCTCTTTCTAACTAAAGCCATAGCAACAAACCACTTCCTTTTTTAGACTCCTAAAATTATCTGCCCACCTTTCCTCCCCCCTGCACCCCTCCCACCCTCACAAAGGCTCGGTGTCAGCCCCGGAGGAGCCGTGCGTGGGAGGGCACTCGGGGACAGTCGCGCCTCAGGATCTGCTCTGAACCTGGGCATGATCTTTATCGGCACAAACTCTTTCCACCAGCTGCTCCCAGCTGGGGCAGGACAGATCTGAAGGTGCAGAGCCAGGGGAACTGGCAGGAGGCTTTCCTCAGAGCACAGGGAAAAGCCATGGCACAGAAGGGCTGGAAAGGATTAGCTCAGCTTTAGCTGGAAGTCCCATCCCACCAAGTTTCTCTCCTTGGAGATGCCAGATTGCTGAAGGGCTGTCATAAAGTGCAAGAGTTTCCATGGCCTATCACCTTCTCATCTCTCCCAGCGCAGGGAATGGAAAATGTTTGGGATGGCTCTGGCAGGGCCCCATCCCTGCCTCACACCAAGGTACAGCGGGGCCTCCTCTGCGCCAGAGGGAGAGGATCCATCCCCACACACAGAGCAGTGCTGGAGCTGAACCTGCTCCTGCCCCAAGGGGAGAGCACAACCAGGAGCCCACCAGTCACCAGCACAGGGCTGGAGGCTCTGCAGCACCTCCTGTGCAGGAGCCAAACCAGCCCCAGCTCCTCCACAGCCAGCCAGGGGCAAAGGGAGAAAAGGCATTGAGTGCCCCGTGCCCAGCCAGGTGCCACATCCCCCATGAGCTGTGGGACGTGTGGGATGCCCACGCTTGAAGGAGATGCAGCCCTGGGCTGACCCCAGCCACCCCAAAACCCTCCCTCACACCCCTGCACCAGCCACCCCGAGCTGGGGCAGCCCGGAGTGCCCCGAGACTCTGCCCCTGGGCACGGGGAGGTGCTGGGGGCACAGAGGGGTTCCCAGGACCGTGCCCTACCTGTGTAGCCAGCCAGGGCAGCAGCAGGGATGACAGGCTTGTCCTTGTTCATGTCGGCCCGGTCCCGCACATAGTCCTTGAAGGTGCCCTTGGGCTTGTGGCTGGGCAGGGTGGCAGGGTAGTCCTCGGAGTCGAAGCTGTCGTAGGAGGGGACGCGCTGCAGGCTCTGGAAGGAGGACTGGCTGCTCCAGGACTGCGTCAGGCGGTCACAGCTGTCGTAGCTCTCTATGCTCTCAAAGGAGTCCTGGCCTCCCAGCTTACCTGGGGGAGGCACAGCAGGTGAGACAGGCCTGGCCAGCACAGAGTGCTTCCCCTGGCCAGCACAGAGTGCCACACCTGGCCAGCACAGAGTGCTTCACCTGGCCAGCACAGAGTGCTTCCCCTGGCCAGCACAGGCTGCTCCCCTGGCCAGCACAGAGTGCTTCACCTGGCCAGCACAGAGTGCTTCCCCTGGCCAGCACAGAGTGCTTCACCTGGCCAGCACAGAGTGCTTCCCCTGGCCAGCACAGAGTGCTTCACCTGGCCAGCACAGAGTGCTTCCCCTGGCCAGCACAGAGTGCTTCACCTGGCCAGCACAGGCTGCTCCCCTGGCCAGCACAGAGTGCTTCACCTGGCCAGCACAGAGTGCTTCACCTGGCCAGCACAGAGTGCTTCCCCTGGCCAGCACAGAGTGTTTTATCTGTGCACTGTGCAGACACAGGGCAATTGATGCTGTTCCTTTACATCCCATTTCCAAAGTAAGCACAGCCCAGAGCTGCAATATTTTTACCTTCGCCATCCAGAGCAGGGCTGAGCCCTGGAAAACTTCAGGCAGAAGAGCAAGGCAGAGAGAGACAGGGGAAAAACCCAAATCTGGCCTCTCTACCCAAGACTGGTGCCTGGGCCTGACTGGAAATGGTCCCTCATTTTCAAAAGGCAATTTCAGAGACTAAATTCACTTTAGATACTCAAGGCTGAGCTCAGGAGCCTAAACATGGGCACTCCAGGACCTCTTCATTCAGAGGGTGAGGCCCTGGCACAGGGTGCCCAGAGCAGCTGTGGCTGCCCCTGGATCCCTGGCAGTGCCCAAGGCCAGGCTGGATAGCCTTGGAACAACCTGGGACAGTGGAAGGTGTCCCTGCCCAGGGGAGGGGTGGAACCAACTTTAAGGTCCCTCCCAAATCAAACCTCTCCATGACTCTGATTTCTGTGATTCTCTTGCTGCTGAAGGATATTGGAGGTCTCCAATAAATCCCCACTACATCTGCCAGCCCTATTCAAACACTGCTCAGGCACACCCAGCTCCTTGAATTTGGATGTTTCAACACAGCAGCCTTTTGCTGCCATCTGTTCCAGCCAGCCCCAAATCCCCAGCCAGCAGCAGGTTTGCTGGAGGAGGAGAGCCAATGGCTGAGAGCTCCAACAGCTTTTTCCAGCTCTGGTAAGGTGAGCACAGCTGGTTTGTGTCAAAGTCACTCTCTGGGGTATTTTTAGTCAAAGCCAGAACATGAGAGGCCAGATCCTCAGCAGTGCTGATTTACACCCCCCAGAGCCAGCCCTGTACTGAAACAGAGCTAAAAAAGGCCCCAAAGAACAAACTGAAATTGCAGCCTCTGATCTCCCTACTCTACTGATTGCTCAACCTCTTTCCTGACAGGCTAACAGGATCATTCAAGTTCACTAATTTCCCAAACCCAGCTAAAAACAGCTGCTGGGATTGTGCAAGAGCTCCTGGAGAAATTTCCATTGGCAGAGCTACCCACAGCCTGGGCCCAGAGAGCAAATCCCAGGGGACAGGGAACGTGGAAGGGCGCTGGCACACGCCCCCAAATATTTGTTGTGTTGTAGTTTGAAAAGCACTTGCTGTGAAAAGACTCAACTACTGCAGGGCCTGCCCTGATTGCTGGCCTGGAGTCACTGGGAGCTGGGATCCATTGGCTTCATTCTGCTGGGACAGCCCTGCTCCAAACTCTTTTCTATTTTCTTTTTGCTTTTTGAGGATTTTCACGCTCCAATCCTTCCCTGAATCCAGATAAGGAGAACACAACACTGCTGTGTGTGTACATGAATTGGCATAACCAATTCCCTGAGCAATCCTGCAGCACAGGCTCATTTAGAAAAGGAATTAAAATCTGACAGAGATGTGATTTGTGTCAATCCATTGAAAATTCACCTAAATTCCACCTAGCTGGAACAATCACGACCTGCACTTACTCAGGACAAGCTTAAATGAGTTTGACAGCTCCACTCCCCAACCAGCCGCCCTTGCTGACAGGGCAGAGAGAAACAACTCCCATGGGACCCCAAAATTTCCTCCTCAAGGCCCCACAGAAGGCCTGGAAAAGGGCCCACAGTGTCTGGAAAACCTTCACCCCGAGGTGATGCTGAAGGGCTTGACTTTTGTGTCAGACTAGCCTTGTAAGACAGTGCAAGGTAAAGAGGGACATAAATATAAATTAACTGGGCTCTGCTTTATATTAAGGCTTTCCCCCAGCCCAGGGAGGATTTGTGTCCCTGAAAGGCCCTTCCATGGCTGAAATGCAGCCCTGGTGTGAGCACAGCCTCTTGCAATCAGCGTTCAAGTCTTTGCTAACAGCAGCAGCCAGGGCTCTCTGTTCCCTCCCCTGAAACCATTTTTAGGTTTGCCACTGAGAACAAGCTCAAGGTAGAGTTGCAAAAGCCTTCCTGAACCATTGCACTGTGAGAATGATGAAATCACCTGTGTTAAAGAAAAGGTCAAGAAAAGGCAAAGACAGTGCTGAAATTCAGGCAGAAAAACAACCCCAAAAAGAGAAGTTTCCCCAAAATTAAAACCCTGCTGCCCTTCTGGCTCAGGTCACCTTTCTCAGAAGGAGAGGCAAGAGCACGAATAACAACTTCCCTCTAATTAGCTCCCCCAGCCTGGAAAAAGAGTGTGGAAGTTCAAATGAGCTGCACGTGCCATGCAGGCTGGAAAGCAGCTCTGGCTTTCCTGGGAAGGCAGCTCATCCTCAGCTCTCTGCATAAATGGGTTTAGCTGCTGCACATCAAACCTGGCTCACAGCACCACGTCACTGTAACGAATTCTGGGGCTGAGGACGCCTAGATTCCATTTTGGGGGATGGCAGGCAGGTCACATCTCTTCCCTCTGCCCCAGGTTCCCTACCTGGAATCTGGAGATAATGATCCCACTTGTGAGGGACTTTGAGCTTGATGGATTCAACTTTTTGCTTTGAACGGAGGCAGAGCCACATCCCCAGCCTGGCATCACTGATGTGATCACAAAGCAATCAGACATGTGGGCCCCACGTGTTCCCAGTCTCACAATATTAATTGGGAAGGTATTTGGGCTCAGATCCTCCAAAGTGTTCAGGTGTTTAAATCCCACCACCTCAAACACAAATCATGTACCTGTAATCTTTGGGGAGCAGCATTTGGGGGGTCCTTAGCTCTGCTGCTGCCTCAGCCCCTGACATCTGCACCTCATAACCAAGCTCAGGAATTGGCTACAGCAGAGTATTTCAAACAAGCAGCCATCAAATAATGGACAAAGACTTCAGATCACAGAGTGCAAAACTCTTCAGAGCCTTCAGCAGCAATTCCTGATGAGAACTTGTGAAGAATTTGTGGGGATTTGCCTGGACTCCTAAAAATGGGATTTCTACAAGCACCCAGCAGTTTGTCCTCCCTGATAACATGAAAGCTCAGTTCAATTTCACTCAGGCATGACATCAAAGCACAGCACCAGAAAAATGCCCTTCTGCAGATGATGTAAAAACAGGCAGCAGAGGAGAGCAAAGAAAGACCTTCCTCAAGTTTTCCCTAGAGAGAAGGGCAGGGAGGGCTTAGAGCCACCAGGAAAGCCAGCATTTTTGGGAGAGATGTGTCAGTACAGCACAGCTCCCTCGGTGCTCCCAGAGCCATTCCCTCGGGAGGAAAGGTGAGAACAGCAGGAATCCAAGCCAGCCCCTGTCGGACAATTCGCTTTCCTAGAAGTTTCATCATTCTATTTCTCCAGAATATCCAGTCTCATTTACAAAGCCATCCTTTAGAACTCTTTTTCTAACTCCATTTCTCTCTCAACAACATCTGTCCTGTTCCATGGCATTTCTAACTCATCATTTCTCATCTCCCAGCTTACATACAAACACATACCGTATAAACCTCCTGTTAAACCCTAAAAACTCTCTCCACATTCATTTCCCGCAGGGTTTAAGCCCGGCGGCACGGCCCATGCACATGTTGTCTGGAGTCACCACCTCCTGCTTGATGGAGAAGTAGTCGTTCTGCAGCGCGTCCGGGGCCGGCTCGCGCAGCAGCACCGCGGGGTAGTCGCTCTCGTACTTGAGGGACAGCAGCTCCTCCGAGCTGATGGGGTGCAGCGTCTGGTAGGACTCGGTGATGAAGCTGGGCTCGGAGAACTCGGAGGGGGGCACGCACTGGGCGTGCTCGATGCCGTAACCTGGGGGCACAGCGGGAGTCAGACCCCACCCGAACCAGCCCCAGCACCCAGAGCATCCCACACCCCTCCCTCAGGCACTGCTTTGGGCAAGGGCTCCAGAAGCTACAGAGATGGGGTCTGAAAATGCAGCAATTTAGCAATGTAAGACATCCCAGACCATCCTCGATGTGCTTTGCACCAAACCCCTCCCAGGGCAGCTGCCAGAAGGAAAAAGCTGGAAAAATCTGGGGAGTGGAGTCTCAGCAGAGGAGCAAAAGGGTAAAAATCTTTCATTGCTGGTTGGGAAAGGGGAGTCCTTGCACAGCCACCTCTCGCCGGTGCCAGAGCCTGGAATCCCACAATCTCAGGTTTTGGATTGGAAGGGAACTTAAAGCTCATCCAATCCCATCCCTGCCATGGCAGGGACACCTTCCACTATCCCAGGCTGCTCCAAGCCCTGTCCAGCCTGGCCTTGGACATTTCCAGGCATGGAGAGTCCACAAACTCTCTGGGCACCCTGTGCCAGGGCCTGCCCACCCTCACAGTGAAGGATTTCTCCCTTCCACCTCATTTAAATCTCTCCTTTTCAGGTCAGTTAGGCTTTTTGCTGGTTCATGAAATATCTCCCAGATTTCCAATGCCCTTAAAGAACATCTCCAAAGCAATGGCAATAGCAAGGGCAGGAGTGCAGGTAGAGACTCCTCCCTTTGCTTGCTAGGCTTCTCCCTGGCAGTCCAGAATTCAGCCTTTCCCCCCATTCCCCCCCTTTTTTAACAGGCTTTTTACAATTCCCAGTATTCAGGTGTGCTGAGGCTGCTTTCAAAGTTGGCTGAGTTACAGCTTCAAACAAACAGCTTGAAGAAATCAGATGTTGGCACACAAGTCAGCCACCAAAAAGTCCAGGAGGCTTCCAAATGAACCCTAAACCCTTGGAAACACAAGATCCCCCTCTGCAGGGTGCATTCCTGTTGTGGTGTGGACAAACCTCTGCTCTAAGGTGCTTCCAGGCATGGCAATGGTGATAATTGACACTGCTAATTGAGACTTACTAATGAAGTAGTCTGAGGTGTAGCGGGACTCAGGGTAAGTGGTGCTCACTCCGTTTGCTGGGTACGGTTTCACCTCTTCTGCAGAGAGGAAAGGAAGGAAATGTCATCAGTGGAAGGCACACGGAGCTGTGCAACACTTGTGCCACAGAGAGCCCTGAACTTCCCAAAATCTCCCCAGGTCAAACTGGGATGTTCTGAGCAACAGAAATTAATCCAGAGCTGAAATCCCACAGGAACCTGGGCCACGTGGGGTCCTTTGGGAATTCCTGCTGCAGGTATGGCCAAGCTTAAACCCAACCCCAACAGCAACAACGTTCTCAGCCAGGGCTCCAGGAGGCTCTGAGCTCCCAGCTGCAGCATTTCCCTGCTTGCCTCAGGCTGTTGCCTCTCCTTCTCCTGGGGCTTGCTGAGCACACTTCCTTCCACGTGTGAGCTCCTGGAAAACTGCTGTTGCCTCTCCTTCTCCTGGGGCTTGCTGAGCACACTTCCATGTATGAGCTCCTGGAAAACCTCCCCACACAAGGACAGTTGTTCTCCTGGAAAAGCCCTATTTTTAGACCAGCAGTAGGTGGGTACGAGGGAGTGGGTGACCCATCCCAAAGCCAGCTCCTCTAACCCCAAATCTGTGTGAATTCCCAGCCTGTGCAGCACCTGATACAGGCAGAACATTCCATGTTCCAAACTGCTTTGTCTCACTGTCCCTGACCCCACTCCTGACACAGACTCCTCCATGTATATATGGTCAAAATGGCAAATTTCAGCTTTCCTCAGGCATAACTCACTGGGACAGAGCATGGAGCACATCAAGGCATAGATTCCCTGCTTCCTGTGCCTTTTTCCAAGCACCTTGCTCCTCCTGAGCTTTTCCGAGCACTTTGCTCCTCCTGGCCTGCGCTGAATTTGCTTTCCCATGTAACAGCCATCCTGCCCCTACCCTGAGCAGTTTTTCCCTGAACACCTGACTCAATCCAGCATGGCATGCTGAGCAGGGATAGAGGGATGAGGGTTTTCTTTCCTTTAACCAAAGCAAGGCCCCCCGGCAGCTCTGGCTGGGTTTGTTTCTGCCCCAGCTCTGGAGAAGCCGAGCACAGATAACGCACGTTCGCCTGTGAGGAGCCTAAATTTGGCCCTCTCCCCTGGGGACTGCAGGCTGGAAAATATTCCCTAACAAAAGGAGGGGTTGTGCAAACACAGAGGACTAATGAGAAATGCTCTGTTCCTCTCTCCACAGCGTCTGCCAAGGGGCAGGGGGTGACCACAGAGCAGGGGAGAACCTTCGGCTGTGCTCAGAGTCAAGTGCAGGGCACTGCTGACTGCTGGTAACTGAGGAGGTTATTTTAGGAAGAATTATGGAAAAGTGAGCCTGAAAATACCCAAATCCATGCAAGGAAAAGGCACCCATGTGCTGTTTTTAAATCCTGAGCAGCCTGTGGTAGGTGAGTCACGCAGTGCTCACAGGGGACAGGGTCAGCTCAGGGGACAGCAGGGTCACAGCCTGTCCCAGCACAACCCCGGGCCAGCAGCACAGGTAAAGCCAGGCATTTTGGGGCTAAGAACCACTCCCAGCACCAACAACCCCAGTGATGATGGTGGGGAAGATGGAGAGATAAGTTGGAGCCCTGGCTGAGCCTGGAGACACCTGGATCTCTTCCCACGTCACATCCAGGCGCAGAGGGAGAGCCCCAGCTCCTCCTGTGTGGGCAGGGACATGGCAGGGACAGGGACAGCTCTGTTCTGTCTGAACAGCTCCAGCCCAGCTCTGGTCAGGGCTGGAGATGAGCCCCAGCACTTACAGGGAACAGAAACCAGTCCTGGGGGGAGGCTGGTTATTTCTTGGGGGCTCCTTGTCACTCCCCAAACACCTCACTGGAATTGTGTTCAGAGCCTACCAGAGGAGCAAGGGCCCTGCTTGCACAAGAGTGACAAAGTCATCAATGAAACCAAACAGGCAACAGAGATTTCTGGCTTCCCAGGGCAACACCAAGAGTGTGAAGACACAGAAATTCAGCTTTATTCATTTTCAGCCTTTCAGAAGAAGAGGTGCAGCAGGCATAAAGATTTTCAGCTTCTTTGAAAAACTCCTCCCTATCCCAGGCCTTTGTAGCACCAATTCAGTGTCTGAATACCCACATGTGTCAGTGCTGTCTAAAATTATGATTCCCCTCTGCCATAAATTTACAGCATCAATTCCATCTCCATGTGTGGGGAAACTGCAGGAAGGAGGTGCAAACCCAGCCCTGGTGCCTCAGTCAGTGCCTGCAGCACATCCCACCCTATCCAGTGGGCACAGCCCAAAAAATCACAGAATTACAGAATCCTAGAAGGGCTGGGCTGGAAAGGACCTTGAAGACTTCCCAACTATGGGCAGGGACAGCAGGGAAGAAGGGCTGTGGGAAGGTGCAAGCAATGGCTCAATGCAAGGAGAAATTGGGCTGACCACAAGGTTTGGCTTTGTTTGGTTAAACTGCTCGGTGTTGATCCAAGCACTCCATGAAAAATATGCAAAACAAAAGGGACAGACCAGATTTAGAGCCCAAGAGCAGGAAAACAGCCTGGCCTGCCCAGAGCCCGGGAAGGGCCATGTTTACCTTCTGCAACCACAGGTAGCAGTAAAATTAGTAATGGGCAATTAACATCCATTTGTCAATGGTTTCCTGGAAGGAATAACTATGCTCCCCCTCCCCTTCCTGCCACCAGGGTCAGTAGGACAGCACAGGGGACATTCCAGGAAAGCAAACAGCTCTGCAGAGAAGGGAGCTGGGAAAAGAGCCCAGGTGTGCTGCAGCTCCTGCTTGTGGCTCAGGTAGTGGTGCTCAGCTCCTCACCTGCTCCTTAGAAACCATCCCCGTCCTCTTGGGCATCCAGACATGGAAAATCAACACCCTAAATTAAAGTGCGTGCCCCCAGTCACTGAAACTTAATGCCCTTGGGTGCTGTCATGCAGGGAATGGCATAGATGGCTTCTCCTCCCAGAAATGCTGGTTTTGGGGACATGGAACACCCTTTTTTGGGACATGGAACAAAGCAAAGCAGCTTCCAATTGCCACTGGGAAATTCGGGTAGGATTTTGGCTGTATTCCTGTACCCAGTTCCAGTGGAGGAAATAGTAAAATTCACAACAGGAGCTGAACAGGCTGAGGAAAAATGCTTTGGAAAATCCCACCATGGATTCCAGGCAGTCACAGTGTCCCTGCCCACTGGGGATCCCTGCCAAGCAGCCGGCACAAACACTCTGCCTCTTTGAGGCCCTGCCAGGATTCGCCTTGCCCGCTGCCGTGGGATGCCCATTTGGAATCCTGCTGAAAAGCTGGGCTTTGGAAGATGTTTTTCCTTGGATTAAAGCTCATGGTGAACACCTCCTGGTCTCTGGAAAGCCCCAGAACCAGGCTAGCAGGGATGCTGTGAATTGTTCACCTGGGACACCCCAGGACTGACCTTTCTGCAGGATCTCCAGATGTTCCCAAAGGATATCTCCCACAAAGTCAGGTGCCAGCTCCAGGAAGCACTCCTTGCCCAGGGCACAGAGGGCAGCTCCGTTCATGCAGAACTTCTGGAAATCCACTTCCTTCAGGCTGAACTCGTTCACTGCCCACATCACCCAGTCCCGCACGTGCGTCTCCGTCCACTGCTGGGGGTCTGCAGAGGGATCCAGCCGTCAGCACCCCAGGAAAACAGGACACAGACAGTGCTGCAGCTGCCCTGCACTAGCACAGCCTCATCCCTGGAGACTGGCAGCCCACTGGCATCAGGGTGTGAGGAACACCATGCCCAGCCTGGATCAGCCTTAATGCAGACACGTTTCATCCAAGGAACAAGCTTTGGATTTGTTCGGGATTTCTAAAAATCCCATCACTTCTCTGACCCCCTTCTCCCACCCATTTCTCCAATTTTCTTGGTTTCTCCCTGTCACCAGCCTCTGGTAAAGGGTTTCTGCTGCTTCTTTCTTTAGTGGAGATGACTTGTCCACATTTTTCCAGCTGAAGCTTCCAAGAAGCTTCAGGTGGTATTTGAAAGGCAACATCACCTGAGGAGAACCAGCAGGGGAGATGGCAGACAGGGAATTCTGGGCAGCTTGGAAGGAGGACACAACCCCTGTGGGCACTGTGGTCATTCACAGGAAGCCAAGTCTTACCTTTGGGAATTCCCAGCCGCTGCTGCTCCTTGGCAAAGCCGCTGAACGTGGCTTTCAGTGCCTGGGACATCATTTCTTTGCTGCTGGGCGTTAATAAAGGCACATCTGCACATTCCATGTCTGAAAGAAGCAAGAGAGGAACACAGCCATGAGGACATGGGGCCGGGAAAGATGTCAGGGAATGCTAGCCAGGTGCACATGGTGTCCCTAAGCTTCTGGAATGTGCTACTGGATGATGATATCAAGGCCTTTCCAGACAGTCTGCTGGGCTTCAGCATTCCAGGTGTGTCTGGAGCCTGGGAAATGGCTCAGCAGCTCCAGGCACCGAGGAAGGTACAGTCCCACACCAGGATCCGCAAGAAAGAGGGAAAAAAACATCCCTGAATTACCACTCTGTCATCCCAGCGCAAAGAAAAGCAAGGAGAAAATTAAAGAATTCTAGAAAATTCTTTATCCTAGGAAATTCTTCCCTGTGGGAATGCAGAGGCCCTGGCACAGGTTGCCCATGGAAGCTGTGGCTGCCCCTTCCCTGGAAGGGTCCAAGGCCAGGTTGGAACAACCTGGGATAGTGGAAGGTGTCTCTGCCCAAGGCAGGAGGTGGAATGGAATGGGATTTGAGGTCCCCTCCCCAAACCATTCCATGATTCTAAGAGTCCATGAAAAAACGAGCTGACAGCGGGCTGAGACAGGATGGAGGAGTGGCAGAATACCCATTTGAGGGGGGAAGGGAAACAAAGAGCTGGAAAATCCCACATTAGCCCAGAGTTACGTCATGCACATCCATAGCACGGAGCCAGGGTGAGTCATGGCCAACACCAGCCATCCCATGGGACAGCAGGGCCAAGCCAAGAGCCAGGCCTGGAGTCAGTCCTGACAAGGACCAAACCTCTTCCTTTCCTTTTTTAAATCCCTTTTTCTAATTTATTTGGAAGGAGATGAAGCTTTGTAGCCAAAGAGTCTCACAAATAAAAGCAACCATTTGAGGCAAAATATCTGAATAGAGGTTTGGCTCTTTTTCCTGTACTTTCAGTATTCCTGAAAAACATCTTTGATGGAGAAGGAAAGTCTTGAACAACCACCACCCCAAAAACTGCCCTTGGTCAGCAGAGATGGAAATCTTCCACCTGAGGTTGGTTTAGCTCTGCAGCCTAGTGGAAATTTTCCATGAAAACTCAGTGGAAAAATTAGACCATGGGCAAAGTCTTTGGTGTTCTCACAGACACTGAAAATCAAAGAATTCTGTGTCTTGTGGAAACTCAACCACCACAGTTTCCATCACTTCAAGTTCGTTAAACTCCTGATTTAATAAACCTTTACACCTGCAAAATGCTGCTGAGGGTATGTTCCAGGCAGTGTTGGTGTATTCCTGATAAAACACAGAGTCAGGGATGGAAGCAGCCACGGGGAAGAGCCAGCCCAGCTGCCCAGTCTGGAATTCCTGCTCCACTCAACTCCTCCCCAACCAAATTCATGGCCATCATTTAAAGGCCAAACAACCCAACACTGGGTTTTTTCCATGTGGGAATCTGGGGGTTGGGTCAACAGAATTCCAGGGCAGTGGTGGAGTCATCACCCCTGGAAACGTTTAAAAAACCTGTGGATGTGGCTCTTGGGGACATGGGTTGGTGGTGACCTGGAAGTGCTGGGCAGTGGATGGACCCCATGATCTTAGAAGGCTTTTCCAACCTAAACAATCCTGTTTTTCCATGGATAAACCTCCACATGCAGCTCTGTAGCACAGGGTGAGGGTGACAATGCTGCAAAGCATCCCCAGATCATCTCCTGGATGCTCCTGACACAATTCCACTGCCAGGCCAAACCCAGCAACCTCTCTGTCCCCACTTCTGCACCTTCCACCTCTCAGCCCCAGTACAAAAATTGCCCTCTCCCTTTGCACGTCCTCCAGCCAAGTCCCCAAGGCTCTCAAGAAATGATTTGCAGACTCTTGGCTCAGGTAGGAGCAGTGAAATTCCCAACACAGTCTTTCAGGACACAATTCCTGCCCTCAGCCCAGCACACAAACCCAGGATTGCCTCCACAGTGGCAGGATCAGGACCTTTGAAAGCAAATCCCACATCCAAAGGCTATTTGGCAAATTACACTTCATTATTTACTGGATTTGGCTGGAGAGGGCATGGAAAATGAGCAGCCACCATCGCTATCTCTGTTCCCCATCTGCTGCTTGAGATAACACTGGGAGAAAGTGGCTCGGTGCCCCTTTCCCTTCATCCTCAAGTTACATTTGAATGCTCTGCTCTCCCTGCTCTGTGGTCACAGGGACCACCCAGGAATCTGCTCCCTCCGCCTGCCTCAACAGCAGCTCCTGCCTGCCCTGGGAAGATGAGTCAGGGCCAGGCTGAGAAAACGGTTCTAACCCCAATTTTAACACTGAATCACCATGAAAACCTGTGTGGAGGTGAGCTCCTCAGGCCAGACACCAAGAGCAGGGTGAAAACCAGTATTTTTATCTCTGCAACAGCAAGGGCCCATCCCTGATCCTGCTCTTTGGTCATGCAGGATCCATGGGTTGGCTTTGCACAAGCCCAGCAAATCAATTTTTCAGTAGCGGGAGGATAAGATTTCGGTTTAGGAAGGTGAATGCTGAGCTCTGCACAAACAACCTGTCAAAACAGGGGAGACTTAAAAGTGATTCCCAGGGAGAGGTCACAGGGAAGCAAACAATCTGTTCCCAAATAAAAAAAAAAAACATGCCAGAGGACGGTTTCTATTTAAACACCCAAATCAACCCAAATGTGCATTTCAAGGCCTCTGCAAAATCTGTTGTGCTCGGCAGATTTAGGACTAAAACATCATCTGCATTTTTCCTGAGAGGTCGCAGCCACTTGTTTGAATTTCTGCTGAGGACAGAGCAGCACCAAAGCCCTGAGCCTGCAGAAGCCTTGGCTGGGTCAGCAGTGCCCCAGAGCTGGGGAAAACTCACCTAAGAAAACCAAACGTGTGTGAAGCTCTGCAGACATGTCTGGGGACAAGGCTTGGCCGGGTGGCTCCAGAAAGATGGGGTGGATGGACAGTTTTTACCCTAAATTCTTGTGCTGCTGCTTTGGGGGTACTGAATTTATTTAAATATATCAGTATTTATTTTAAAACTGGGTGGTTTATGTGCAGGGAGCATGGTGGGCTTCAACCCAGCTCTGTGCAGGGCCAGGACTTGGACTTAGTGATCCCTGTAAATCCCTGCCAACCTGGAATATCCTGTAACTCTATGAACTTTGCTGGTGCAGGGAAATTCCTTCCCGTGGAGGCAAACCCAGCCCAGGCAATGTCCTCCAGCCCTTCGCCTCCAGTCTGGCATGCCTAAAGGTCAGAGTTGAGCAGAATTTCAGGAACAAAAGCAACAAGCCTGGTTTAGCTGCCCCGGTATCAGCTTTCAGTGCCATCTGAAACCTGTTTGCAAGATTTTAATCAAACCTTGCACCAATAAAACCTCTCCTTCAGTGCTGCCCATGGAGCACAGGGCTGCGTGCAGGGCTGGGGCAGAAGCCAGCAGCAGGCCCAGCTGTTCTACCTAAACCCAGTTTAGGAATACTGAGGCTTTAATCCCAAAAGCAAGCTCAGCAGCAGGGGCCAGGCTGGGATTTCTGGCTGTTTTTTACGAGCCCATCAAAGCCCCCTGACACGGCTGCCACGTGCACCCAGCTGTGGGGATGCCATGTCCTCGTCCTGTGCCGACAGAGCCGCCTTTGATTTCCCTCCTGGGAGAGCAGGCAGGGAGCTATGGTTGGATTTTTAAACAGTGCCAGGAGTTGCAGTCGCCCTGGAGAGTTATGTCAGCAGCATCTGCAGAGCAGAGACGCAGGATTTGCCTCTCATGGGGACAGCTTTTATCTGGCTGCAGCTTTCCAAGGCAAAGAGGGATCTGGAGGCTCCGTGGCTTCTCCAAACCAGGCCCCTTCAGCTCTCTGACAGCCCTGGGGATGGGACTCAGAGACACAAGAGGATAAACCACCCTGGCAATGCCCTGGATGGGTTCTGTGCTAACGGGGACCTGCCCAGACCCCCCAGCCAGGGGCACGTGGAGCCTGAGAGAAAACCAGGAGCAAAGCGGCCAAGATCACCAAGTTCATCTCCCAGCCACATTCCCACTCTGCTCCCACCAGGCCCTGCATGTGTAAACTATTTCCACACATCTGATCTTTTTAAAGGACTCAGATTTACAAACTTTAGGGATTTTGACCTTCAAATGCAGAGAACTCCTCTGCACGCCAAAGCCATTTAATGCAGCTGATTGCAGAAGGAAAATAAATGGCACACAGGGCAAAAAAAGGATGGTCAGAGCAGAAGGATGGGAGCAAAGTCATTTTTCAGCAGAGTTTCCACTCGGGGTCAGTGACCACTCCAAGCTCCCCTCGGCCACTCACTTTTTTTTCCATCAGAGCCCCAGTGTGTCCCTGGGTGGGGTTTCACCCAGTAGCTGCTGGAAATGGATGTGGAGAGGGTCAGAGCAGAGACACCTGACCCCAACAGCACCTCCTGTCCCTGCCTGGATGGATGGATGGATGGATGGATGGATGGATGGATGGATGGACGGACACCAAGGGCAGGACCCTGAGGCTTCCTCATCCTCCCCTTCCCAGGCCTGGAGCACATGGATGCCATGGAGATCCCAGGCCCTTGTGTGGCTTGGCAGAGGCATGGGGACAAGGGCGAAAGGCGTGAAAATTAAACAGGGTAGATTTAGATTTAGATTTAGATTTAGATTAGACTTAGACTTAGATTTAGACTTAAACTACATTTTAGGAGGTAATTCCTCCCTGTGAGGGTGGCAGGCCCTGGCACAGGGTGCCCAGAGCAGCTGTGGCTGCCCCTGGATCCCTGGCAGTGCCCAAGGCCAGGCTGGACAGTGCTTGGAGCAGCCTGGGACAGTGGAAGGTGTCCCTGCCATGGCAGGGGGTGGAATGAGATGGCCTTTAGGGGCCCTTCCAAGCCAAACCATTCCAGGATTCCATGATTAAATTAGGGGGGAAGATGCACATTGTCTTCAAACAAGATAATTTGCAGAGACTGTGCATCCAAGAGCTCCATGAATTCATGCCTGTGTCCCTCAGAAACCCCAATCCTTGAGCCCTGAGGCAGCTGAGATCCCCCTGGAGCCCCCATCCCATCCTGGAGCTGCCCACGCTCCAGGATGGCCCCCCACTGCTGGGTGATGATGGAGCAGGAGTTTCCCAGAGGGGTGGCAGGGGTTCACTCTCCCACCCTCCTCTCACGTGCCCACAGTGAGTCCGTGGCCACCACGGTTCCCCCCCAGCCCACCCCGAGCTCATCTCCCTGAGTCCCTGTGTCCCAGCTTTCCCCAGGATCCAAAGCAGGGCAGAGCTGGAGCTGGGGGAAGCTGGAGCACAGATTTCCCAACATCCCCCAGCTGGGAGGGTTCAGCAGCCCAGAACCTTTCTCAGGATCAGAGGAGGCTGAGGAGACGGGGGCTGGGAGCTGAGACCCTTCCCACGCTCCCCAACAAGGCTGCCAGGCACCGTGGAGCCACCACGTCCCCACCACATCCCCACACGTCCCCACCACGTCCCCAGCTCAGGTTTCCAGCACCCCCAGGCACCTCCAGCCCCTCGGGCAGCTCTGCCTTTCCCAGGTGCCCCCCGCCCTTGAGCAGGGACACCCGGGCAAAGAACCCTGGCTGAGCCCCCTGTTATTTAGGCAGGATTAGGCAAAAATTTGTGTGCACTTTTGAACTGTTTTCACAAGCGTTGCCTCTCACTCCCACGCAGGAAGCAGTAGAGGAGCCGGCCTGTTCCAATTAGGGCTCCTCGGACCCAAAGGGCAGCGAGATTCGAGGGGGGGAAAGGGAAAATGGGACAGAAAGCTGGAAAAAAGAACCAGAAGGAAATCTGGGTGGGGAGGAGGGATAAGCACAGCAAGGGCTGTTCCCTGGGGCTGTGGGGATGGGATGGGATGGGACGGGAGCAGATGGAGGAGATTTGGATCCCCTTCCTGCAGCAACGTGCCAGAGACCAGCTCTGCTTCCCTCTGCAAGGATGGCACAAAAGGTGCAGACATTTGCTATTTTAATTTAAAATAAATATATTTCTTAAACAAAAAAATAAAAAAAGAAAAGAAAAATAAGTCTTTTTTTTTCCCTCCTCCAAGCAGTGAAAAATAAATAGTGAGATGAAAGCTGGGCTTCAAGAGAAAAACAAGAGAGGAAACCGAAAGCCCACAGTGCTTAGCACTGCAGAAAGCCCAACAAAGCCAGCTTTTTTCTGGCCCTCAGCAGTTTTCTTAGGGAGATGTGGTGTGCCATGGGGGCCGGCTCTTCCCCTCAAAAACGGGCCTGAGCACTGTGCTCCCTAAATGCAGATAAAAGCATCTTGTCCCAGGTTTGGGCTCTCAGCCCTCGGAGCACCAGGGGGGAAGGTTCAGCTGCAGGTGAGGTGTTGGGATGCTCTGCTTGGCCTCAGGTTTTGGGGTTCAGCCCTGTGTGCCATGGACAGCCTGGCCTGGCTGTCCATTAGGAAAACTGGACACAGAGCAGCCACCAGGTGAGGAAGGGCTGGTTTGGCTCTGGGGTTCTGGCAGCTGTGAGGGACCAGGCCCAGGGAGAGGATTCTGCAGCCACCATCAGTCACAGCCCGCCCTGCTCAGGCTGCGGCTCCTTCTCCTCCCTCACTCTCCCTGCTTTGTAACGTGGGTGTTGGATGGCAATCCTGGGAAAGCAGCATCCTTGAGAGTCCCAGGAGCTCGCAAGGGAGCAGCCTGGTGGGCAGCTCACTGCATCCTTGGCTTTTGTGGAGAGAAGAGGGAATGAAGTGCTAGAGAAAGGCCAGGGCTGAAGCTGAGCTAAACCACAGCCCCTGAGTCAACGCTCACTGCGATTATGGGAAAGCTCCCCCAGCTCAGCAAGGCCAGGGCCCACGGCTCCTCTTCCTTCAGCAGCTCAGGGGCTTTCCTCGGCTGGGATTCGCCCCATCCTCCCCATTTCAGCTGCTGGAAGGAGCACAGATGGATAAAGCAAACCCTGGGGAGATTCAGCCACCTCTGAGGTTGGGGAATGTGGCCATGGCTCAACAGCACTCGTTGGAACCATCAAAGAAACAGGACTGGTCATCAATAGAATTCCACCAGCATTACCCAGAGCAGCTGTGGCTGCCCTAGCCCTGGAAGTGTCCAAGGCCAGGCTGGACAGGGCTTGGAGCAGCCTGGGATAGGGAAGGTGCGTGTGGGATGAGATGAGCTTTAAGGTCCCTCCCAACCCAGCCCACCCAAGGGTTCTAGGATGAGCTGCTACAGGGCTGGAGTAGTTCAGCTCCAGCGGCACCAGCAGCTCAGCACCAGAGCCCCGCGCTCTTGAATCAGCTCTAAATGGCCTCTGCAGTCCCTTCAGACCTAACAGCATCACAACCTAAAACTTCCAGCAGCCTTTTCTGAGCCCCTGGCCTGTGGGCAGAGTCCAGCTTCATTAAACCCCCATGGAGGCTCCAGGCTGGACACAGCCAGGACAGGAGGCTGCAGCCAGCCAGGAGCAACCTCCACCTGCCCAAATCCCTTCTGCTCAGGCGGCAAAGGCATCGGGCCCTTAGAGCCCTTCCCTGCCTCTTTCCCAATGGAACATCCCATGGGCAGCGTCCCCTCTGGAGCCAGGATTAGCGCCTCACCTTCAGGCTGGGATCGCTGCCCAGCAGGGCTGGGAGGACCCTCCCAGGCTGGTGCAAACCTGTGAGCCACGCTTCCCCGGATAATCACCCTAATCCCTGCTAACCGCGCCTCTAAAGACTCTAATCCCCGGGCAGGGCACACACGCGCTGCCGAGCCTGGAAAAGCCTGTCATGGACACCCAGCCCGGCTGGAAACAGCTCAGGTGGAACCAGCCAGCCCAGGTCATGCCCCACCTCCGGGAGATGCTCCTTTCAACCAAACCCCCACCACAGAGCTCGGATTGCTCAACAGCAGCGGGGAAAAAAGGGAAAAACCCCTGCCAAGCCCCAGCACTCTGCACCACCGAGCAGATGAGGAGCTCGGATTGCTCAACAGCAGCGGGGAAAAAAGGGAAAAACCCCTGCCAAACCCCAGCACTCTGCACCGAGCAGATGAACACAGATATTGCCCTGCTGCTGGCACAGAGCCCAGGTGCTCACGGGGCTCATGACCAGAAGCTGTTTGAAGCTCCTCACTGTCCCTGGGCTGGGCCGGGAGCTCTCAGCGCCAGCCGTGCCCCTGGAGCCTTGCAGGGCTGCAGGAGCCCAGCCTGAGCCTTCCAGAGCAATCCCATGCTGGGCTCCAGCACTCAGGGAGGGCATGGTGCTCCAGGTCACATGCACCCACCGTCCCTGAGAGCTCATGTCCCCTTCCAGCCAGGTCCCACCTTGTTCTGCTGTTCTCTCCTCAAGTCCCCAGCTGATGTTGCCATTTCTGGCACCTTTGATGAAGGAGGGATGGGACTGGAGGATTTGTCCCAAGAGAAGGATGAACCCATCCCAGAACCCTGCCATGGGTTTTTCCTGGATTGCAGAAGCACCCATGGGATGCTCCCAAGGTACTCCCTGGGCAGTTCAGTTGGAACATTTCTCCATCCATCCAAACAAACCCTCAGACTCTTCTGCAGATATTCATCTCCCTGTCCTTCATCATCATCCAGGAACAGGGACAGACACAAAGGGGATTCAGCTGCAGCACGTCCAGCTGCTGCTGCAGGCTGGGGCTGCCAAACCATGCACCGGAGTCTACCAGCAAGGGAGAGCAGGGATGTAGCAAGGCCAGGTTGAGGATAATTGGCAGAACATCGTGTGGGGAAGATGCTGTCAGGATGGGAAGTGTGAAAAGGGAAGGCTGAGATCTCTTGGCAGGGCTGTCCCCTCACAGCAGGAGGAAGGCCAAGGAACCTTCACTCAAGCTGAGCTCTTTCATCACTCACAAAGGATCCCAACCCTCCGAGCCGGCTCAGACACTCCTGAAGAACAAACTGTGCCAGCACACTTTGTGAGCAGCCACGCATGACCTCATAGCTCGGGATGTTTTCATCCCACAATCCCGATGATCCATGTGCAATGACTCCATGCCCTGGATAAAACCCCATCATTTGTGCTGCCCATCACCAGGACACGAGACATTTCTGAGGCCAATGGACTCCAGAGCTGTCCCTGCTGCTGGGAAATCACTGGTCCCAACAGAAGCCTCAATTACCCTTGCCTTGGGAAGGGATTAGACACGGAGATGCTCAGCCAAACACCTCCAATCTGTCTGTCCCGAGGAATTCCCAGCCTTCCCTTGATTTCCCTGCTCAGACTGATCCCTCTGTGTCCAGGCCCAGCCTCTGCCCCCGGGCCGAGTCACACCAGACACGAGGCAGCACATGGCAGGACAGTGGCACTGCCCCGGGGCCGGGGTGATGTTCAACCCCCCAGATATGTCCGTCCACATCAAAGCCTCTGCTGCGCTCACCAGCTCCCATTCATCCTCCGGGAATGTTTGTGAGCTGGAGCCGCCGCTGGTGTGCCCATGCGCTCATGGGGAAGGTCCCTGGGGATGTTCCCAAGGCTTCCTGAAGCCCAGAACATCCCCGCAGGATGCTGCCAGCACAAGGCGGCGATGCGGAAGGATCAGAGGATGACGAGGGAGGGAGGCAGGCTCGGCAGCTCCGGGTCACCTCCGCTCGCTGCCGCGGGCGACGGGCGCTGGGCGAGCCCTGCACCGCTCGGCAGCTGCAGATTCCTGCCTGTCCCACCCCCTCCTCCGCAGCCTTCCCGGGCACCCCTTCCCCGCAGGGCAGCGCCAGCCAGACAGCCGGGATTGCTCAATGGCAGCGGCAAGTCGCATCGCGTCCCGCGGCTGGCAGGGGGACCGTGCCCGGCCAGCCCCGCTCCTTCCCGGCTGCGACAGCTTCCACATCTGGGACTGCTGGGCTCTGCCCGGGGCAGCGCTCCGTGAGGTGTGCAGGGCAGAAGGAGGAGGAAGAGGAGGAGCCCGAGAGCTCCTTCACCTCACAGGAGCCTCACAGGCTCCTTCACGGGAGCCCTGTCCTCACCTGTCCTCCCCGTGTCCCCCCTCACCCCTCCGTGCCCAGGGAAGTCCCCGCACACGAGGACTCCAGGGCTGCCCTCCCTTATCAGCCCGAGCTGTCCCGGTGCCAGTTGCACTTTCCAAAGGCGGAGAGGGAAGATTAGGATATTTAGCTTTGAAATCAAACAAATAATTGCACAGGCTTTCTGCAAACAGATCAGGGTTGGGAGGTCAGAGAGCAGCTGGAAAATCTCAGCACTGTTTGCTCTGCCTAAATAATATTAGACCAAGAATAATCAATCATTTTAATCAACAAAATTATTTATAACTCTTTAGAGCAAACAGTCAACTCCACTGGCAGCTGCCAGAAGATGACAGGTAACGATCCACGTCTCCAATTCCCCTGTGTGGTTATGGATTGGCTCCTTTGCATCCCTGGATTTACTTGCCCCCACAAGTGCCATGACCCTCTCTGAGGGTGCCCCTGGCCAGGCTCATGAGCACACACTGAAAAACACACAAATACACCCAGCAGCCCCCTACAGCTGAAACCCCTCTCCCCCAGGGCAGCTCACAGCAGTCACTACATGCTCCAAGCACCTTCCCATGTCCCAATGCAGCTGCATCTCCCAGGGAGGGAGGGAGGGAGGGAGAACATGATGGACTGGAGAGGGAGAAGGTGCTCCTTCTGCTCTGCCACCTGAGCCAGCCTCATCTCCTCAGCTTGTGGCTGTGCTGATGGCACCACCTGACCCCTCCACAGGCACCACTCATGTCCCACACTCTGCACATCCCCCAGCGCCGGGCAGGCTCTGCACAGCAGCAGATGATCCCAGCAGCCACAACAGGACAGCAACCTTTTCCTGGCTGGGTTGGAAGCCATGAAAGCCAAGGGATTGCTGAGAGGAGAACAAGAGCCAGCTTCTCCTTTGGGACCAGGAGGGAACCAGGACAAGGCCATCCCTGGATGCTCCTGCAAGCCCTGCACCATTTCACCTCCCTGTCCCCTGTCCAAGCTCAGCTCCCCCAGTGACGGAGGCCAGGAAGGGCCTGGGAAAAACCTGGGAACCAAAGTTCTGCAGCCCACGCCAGCCTCAGGAACAGTGGTGCCAAAGTAATTTCATTTCACAATTTCCCAGGAACAGTTCTCCTGGTTTTATTAATTTTTAAGCAGACAAGAAAAGCAACAAAGGGGATTTTCCAGGAGAGCCCCAAGATTAATCATCTCCATCCCAGGCTGAGCACAGGGCTCCTGGGCTTTGCCCAGGTGTGTTACACCATGCAACATTCGGGTTTCCAGTATCCTCAGGCACAGGAGCGAGGGTTTTCCCAATCCCCAAGAAGTTCGTCTTTTCCAGCTCCTACTTCTAGGAAACTTCCCACCAGGGAAGGGACCAGTGCAGGGATTGGGCCAGACCAAGCCCTGGGAAGATGAAGGTGGGAGTGAGCTGGGAAAGGCGGCCAAAGACGGGCTGCCCCATCAGGCTCAGTCCTCCCCATCGCAGAGCCAAGCGCTGTCCAGGACGGGATTATGTCAGCTCCTGGCCTCAGCCGGGAAGAGCGAAGGGCAGGCAGGGATAAATGCAAGCGGCTGGAGAGGTGCTCGGATCTGCCCAGAGGAAGCCTGAGCTTGGAAACCTCGGTGAGGGCACGGGGAGAGAGGCTGAGACACTCCCAGGCCTCGCATCCACCCCGCGAAGCATCCGGAAGCTATTAAGGAATTACAGCCTCCCTGGCCCCGAGCCCTCCCCGGCAGAAGTGCCTGGGAGCAGATGGTGAAAGGGCTGATTGAATTCGGCTGCTCACGCCAAGAGGCTCTTTCGGAGACACTCAATGGAGGAGGGGGTGGAGGGGGCGGCATTTGGGACTCGGGAGCTGGGAGCCCTTGCCAGGAACTCCAGGAATCCTCCGTCAACCCTAAAGAGGTTGGAGGAGCTTTGGCAGTGACTTGGATGTGTGGTTTGAGGGGTGTGAGATTCCCCTGGGAGCTTGGCCCCGAGCTCCTGGTGCTCCAGGAGTGTCTCGTCAGTGATCCAAGGCTGGTTCCTCTCCCTTCATCTCCAAGGGCACCATGCATTGGACCAGCTCCCTTCCAGGGATGTGGCATGGCCCCAGGAGCTGTGTGATCCCAAGCCTTGGTCCCAGCTGAGGAGGAGGCACAGGAGCTGTCAGCCCAACAGCCCTGCCCATCCCCGGGGCTTTCCTCCCAGAAAAATGCTGGTTTGTAAAGATCCTTAATTCCCAACTTGGTGTAATCCCACCCCATTCCCACACTGGGTATGGGACCAGACCTCCCAAAGAGCCCTCAGAGAGAGATGGAACTCCAGTTACTCTGGATGGGGAGGAGGTGGGGTAAAAAGACCAGGATGAGAGAAATGCAGGATGAAAAAGAGCCAACAGCAGGGGGAAAAAAAACAAAGGAAAAATGTGCTTCGAAAGTCATCCTCGGTGCCAGCCCTCCCGGGGGTGCTGCCAGTGCCTGGGCAAAAACACAGACGGAGGAACCAAAATTGCCTGGGGATGAAGGAAGGGTTTAAACCCTCCCTGGAAAGTGGAGGGGAAGAAAAGGAGGAATGCCCCAAAAACCAACATAGCCCCAAGCTCTGGGCTCCCTGCCCTGCCAGCTGGCTCCAGCTCCCCATTCCCTGTGTCCCAGGGGGACAAGGTATCGGCTCCGAGGCCCCCGTGCCATCCCCGAGTCCATGCCTGTTTTTCCAAGGGAGAAAGCTGCAGTGAGTCCCCCCGGAATCCTTGGCCGGCTGCCCGAGGTTGGGAAATCGGGAGCCTGGTCAGGCTCTGCCGGAGGGGCCGGCACGGAGCGCTCCGTGACCGTCAGGGGATCTTTGCGGAGCAATCTTTTCCGAGACAAGTCATGAGATTATTTCTTGCCTGGAATTTGCTCCCGCAGCTCCCATCGGCTCCGGACTGCTGAGTCAAGAGACCGCCGGGGCTGTGCCCTCCAGATGAGTAAATAAATTGCCATGGGGAGTGCGGGGGGCCGGGGGGGCTGGCGCCCGGCAGGGCGCAGGATGGGGCAGGGAGGGGACCCGATGACTCCCGAGCCTTGGGCTGGGGATGGATCCCGGCTTGGCAGCCGCGCACAGAGTTAGTCACCAGATTAGCGAGCAGTTACACACGCGGCTTAAAGGCACATCATCCTCCCCTTCCCTTCCCTTTCTTCCTTTTCCTCCGGGGCCTTATCCCCCTTTTCCCTTCTTCTTTTATTTTTGAAATTTCTTTCAGCCGAGCTTTGGCTCTCAGTGAGTGGCAGAGACGGGCAGCCCGACAGCCACGGAAGGCAGAAGCCCCTGAAGACGCCAAAGGGGGGGAAGGATCCGGCCCGGGGGTGACACAGTTCGGGGCAGCCCCTCCTGATCCCTCCCCTCCCCATCCCGCAGCGCCCCTCCGCCGGGCAGTCGGGTCACTCTATAGGATCCATATGGCCCCGGCTGCTCCGGGCTCGGCTGCTTGGAAGCAAGAGTGGTGCGAGTCATCCCGCTCGAAGGCAAACAGGCGCAGGGCCGGGGCCTTTCATGTTCCGGCCTTTGGAGCCAAATTCAAATCTGGAGCCGCTTAAAGGGATGGAAAGAGCCCCAGCGAGGAGCGGCCCCGCCGGGCCGCGGCTACCGGGACAGCTCCGCATCCCAAAGCCCGCGGCTGCCGCTGGAAAGGGAAACCTTCCCAGCCTTCCCAGATCCCACTGCTGCCGCTGGAAAGGGAAACTGTCCCAGGCTTCCCAGACCCCGGCACAGCCCCGAACATCGAGCCCAAACTTCCTGGCAGCCCTTCACAAGGATGGGCTTGGGAAATGCCGCCGATGCTGCTCCCAACCTCCGGGCTCCTCTGCTGCCAGGGGCTGATGCCAGGACTTGAGCAAAGGAGTTTTTCCTCATTTCCAGCTGCAGAGCAGGAGGAATTGCGTTTGCTGACCTCATGGAGCAGTCTGAGGGATGGAGCAGTTGGGTAACGTGCCTCGAGCACTTGAAAAGAGAAAGCTCTTGGCATTGCATTTTCAAACCGCTCTAACAATAATGGGTAAAAAAAGAAGGGGAAAAAAAAAAGACCCAAATTTCACGTGTCCCACTCCATCTTTTTTTAATTTTCCAGTGGAAAAAGCCAGGACTACTCAGCTTTTGCAAGTTGTTTCTTCAGAGGGTTCAGGTTTCGGTAAACAATTGCTCAAAACTAAAAGGTAAGAAAATAAAAATCCCCTTTTCTGCTCCCAGAGCAGTGACCAAAATTCAGTGGCTTTGCACAAACACATGCAGGCACCTCTGAAAAAAACTTTCATGTGGGTCAAAAAGCCACAGTTTGATTATTGTGATAAAATGTGCTGACAACGGGGGGGTAAACAACAGAAAACAACCCCAAAGCACTGCCCAGTGTCCAGCTTCAGCTTTTGGGCTCTGCTGGTGGCAGTGGCAGCTTTCCTGAGTGAGCAGGGTTATCCTGCAAGGCCATGCCAGGAGAGGCAGCACCCCAGGGGGATGGCAGACAGCCCCATCCTGCCGTGACTGACACTTGGTTCCGGAGGGATGCTGAGCCTGCCCCAGTCTCCCAGCACCCCCAAACTGGGAATTCCCAGGGGGAAGGGGAGGGGAGGGTCAGGGCCTGCCTGCTGCCAGGGAGGAGCAGGGATGAGCTGGGCACTGGAACAAGGGCATGGAGAGTGGGAATCCTGCAAGCAGAGGGAGACCTGGAGCACCCAGCTGAGGATGCTCCCACCTTCCTGACGTGGCAGAATGGGAGTGCCGTGCCTCAGTTTCCCTAAAAATAAGGTCTCATCAAATCTTTTCTCAACATCTTTTGGGGTGCAAGGCCCCAAAGCTTTAGAAATAAGCTTTTAAAGAAAAGCTCAGTGCCTGGGCTGCCTTCTCCTGCACTCCCCACCAGCCATGAGAAGAATGCCTTGGAATCACGTCAAGTATTTGAGATGAGGTGGGGGGAGAGAGAGGGGGCACGGCGAGGGGAGAGGGGGAGCTTTTGACTCAGTGTCTGGCTTCTTTCATCAATCCCACATTCCCGCTCATGCCATCACCCTCCGGGAAAGTGCAACAACCTACAGAACCCATGTGGAGCCAATTTAGAATCCCCTCCGTGTAAGAAAATGCATTTTGTTCATTAACAAGCTCTGGATGCTTAGCTGGGGTGAGGAGGCAGCCCCACAGCCATCCCAGAAACACAGGATTCAGTGGGAATCCTACACACATCTACAGCCCAGAGGAGAGCAGTGCTCCCTGCACTCCCTCCCAGGACATTGTTCCAGCCCAAATAACCCTGGGGTTCCTGCCCCAGCCACCTGAGCTGGAGGTCTCTGTCTCTTCTGGCTTTATAGGAAAGGTTTAAACATGAGGAGAAAAGCTGGAAAACAGGGAATTGCTGGAGCAGGAATTGCTGTTGTGCCCAGCAGCAACTGGGGATGAATGAATGGGAATTCCAGCCCCAGAGCCCAGTTCAGAGCCAGACAGAGCCCTGTGACTTTGCACATCCCAATCCACAACCAGGGCTGTCACAATTACTCCAATCCTCATTCCCAAAGCAAAGGGAGCCACAGAAAGGAGGGGATTTTCCTCTCTGGGAAAGCAAGCTGCTGTTTCTCTGTGTGTTTGTGATATTTCTCTGGCAGGTTATATTTATCCACGAGCTCCAGGAACCAGATGTGGGACCGAGGGGCTGTGCTGCACCAGCTTCCTGCCTTCCTGCAAACACCGGGTCCACCTGCCCTGCACAGAGCAGGACACAGCCTGGAGAGCCAGGAAACTGTGCAAGGTCAGCACAGCCAGGGGAGGGGACAGGGAAAAACGTGTCACCTGCCTGGTCCTGCACAGGGGGCATTGCTCCCATGAGCTGGTGGTGTTCATGGGACAGAGGAGCAAACCGGGGCTTGGATTTTTGGCAGTTGACTGAAAAAAAACCCCAAACCTCAACATAAAAATGCAGAGTTTCAGTTCAGAAAGAGATGGTAGTGAGAGAGCAGGGCTTGACCCATCCAGGGCTACTCTGAGCCAGCCACCCCTCAGGAGAAGGATGGAACACCTCAGAGCAGCTCTGAGTACAGCACCAGGGGCTCTGCCTCCCCCTCAGCCGTGCAGGGCTCAGGCTCTGCCAGCAGCATTTGCAGCCTGTGAATGGCTCCAGAGCTGGGTGAGACACTGAGACACCCTCACACCAAAGTACAACTGAAACCACCCTGGCAGTGCCCAAGGCCAGGCTGGATGGGGCCCTGAGCCACCTGGTCCAGTGGGAGGTGTCCCTGCCCATGGCAGGGGTGGAACTGGATGAACTTTAAGGTCCCTTCCAACCCAAACCATTCTGGGATTCAGGGATTTATTTCTTTTCTTGCCATCTCTGTGTACTTGGCCTCCAACAGTCCATCCCAGGCTGTCCCTCCCCTGTTCCAGGAGACATTCAGGCACATAAAGCCACTGTAGATTTCCACATTTTCCCATCTCTGCCACAGAAGCCTGCAGGCACAAATCCCCAAAGCTGGGGAAGCTGGGCTGGGGAGATGAGAGCAGCTCTGCAGGGCTGTGCAGCAGGAGCCACCCCAGCTTCCCAAAGTCACCTCTGCAGGAGGAGATCCCACTCCAGGCCCGCTATCTCCAGAGCCATCTCCCAGCTCTGCCATGGGCAGCACTCAAGTGCTTTCCCCCCTCAAATTCCACTGCACCTGGGAAAAATGTAGGAGCTCGTAGGAGAATCAATAAATATTTATTGTTTAACCAGCAGTATTTTGACTGGAGATGTAAGCATGGCCCTGTGCCAGGGAAACAAGAGCCTTCTTGGCCAGCGCTGCAAACAAATTTTTGTCTGTATCTCGTTGGAAGATTATAAACTACACAATGAAAGGAAAAAAAAGAAACACAGGCAGCGAGCAGCTTAGTCACGGAAGAGGAACAAAAGAGCTGAGATGGATAACTGTGGCATGGGGTTACAAAAAAAGGGCTGCAGGCCTGAATTTTGGCTGTGAGACAGCTGTGCTGCTCAGATCAGCTGCAGATTGTGCCACTGGCTTCTGCTGGGATGGGACTTGAAGCTGCACCAGGAGGCTCTGGAATGACTCTGGAATCCACCAGGAACTCCCAGCCAAAAGCAAACCAGGGAGTCAGGGCTCAGCCTACAGAGGCACAGCCTTGCCCCTGTGGAATACCCCAATTCCCACAGGGATCCCAGGCCCAAAGAACAGCAGGCCCTGGCTCCAGGGGAATTTTAGTGCTCAAATACAGCAGATCATCCCCTCCTTGTGCACCTCCTCAGCATCCTGGCACACTCCTACCCAGCACAGGTGCTCCACCAAGCAAGACTTGTCAGCCTGGAGGGTGCCAGAGCTGCATCCTTTGGATCAGGGACAGCACTGATACTTGCTGTCCTAAATCCTGCCATTTCCTCACCTGGTGCCATGCAAGGACCAGCTGACAGTGCTAAAAAGACTCTCCTGCCTTATGTAGGACAGATTTACTTGGATTTGTTCCCTTCTTCCCCAAAATCCCAGCAGATCCCAGTGCCACAACTGACAAGAGCCATTTAGGGTGACAGCTCTGCCAGCTCACATCCCTGGTGTATTCACACAGTCTGGTCCTACTCACACCCACCTGAGGCTTTAATCTATGGAACAACCTGTGCACCCTAAGCCTGACCCAGCTGCCCCCAGCTCCTCACACAGCAGGATCTATTCCAGAGGAATGTGACTGTGGATTTCCACATTTTCCCATCACTGCCCTGGCAGCCTGCAGTTCCACCCAGAGCTGGCTCCCAGAGAAGCCTGGGCTGCCCCATCCCTGGACGTGTCCAAGGCCAGGTTGGACGGGGCTTGGAGCCACCTGGGCTAGTGGGAGGTCTACCAGGTGAGATCTTTAAGGATTTCAACCCAAACCATTCTGGAATTCTGTGATAATCCCGTGGCAAAGCTCAGTGTGCCACAGTCCCAGCCACTCGCTGCCTGCCTGCCAGCAATCTGCTCTGGATTTGGGAGTGCAGAGAGTCTTAGGATGTCTCAGCAGCTCCTTTGGAGAGCTGGAGTGCAGCATTCCGGCTGAGCCTGTGTTATCCCTGCATTCTGTAAGGCCCATCAAAGCATGGCACGCTGTAATTACATGGCAAATTAGGGGCCACTTCATGTAACGACACTGTAATTACACACTTGGTGCGTGCTTTGGGGAGCTCGGGATGGAAACGTGAAAGGAACCGGGTTTGCTCCTGTTCCCTGGAAATCTCCCCTCCCATCTTCAGGTTAAAAACCAGGGATGTGCTTGGTGGATGTGTCCCTGAAGGACAGCTCCATGAGCTAGCCTCTTTCCACCCTTTTTCAGATCTTTGGTGGGAAGCTGACACTAAAAAACTTAAAGCTGGTGGCAGCCAAGTGCAGCCAGACCCCCCTCCTGGGAACCTCTCATTCCCGCATCCCGGCTGGATACCACAGTAATGGGCATTTTGTCAGCGCATACAGAGGTAATTGCTCTTCTTCAGCTGAGTTCTCACCTCCTCCGCAGGCAATCAGCACCGAAAATGCGAGAGCGGCCCCAAGCCCTCCACTGCTGAGCCTCAGCCTCGCTGCTGATCATTCCAGCCCACACAGAGCATCCCAGCCGAGCCCGGCTCTCACCTCGGCTGCACTGCAGAGCAAACATTCCAAAAGATGCGGCTGCGATTCCCTGCATCCCTGGAAACACCAATCGGTGCTTTCCTTTCCCCAGGCTCTGGCATCCTGTGCGTCCCCGGGAGGACAGGTGAGAGCTCTCCCAGCGCCATTGAGCAGAGGGGGACAGAGAAGGTGCCAGAGCAGGGAGGGAAATGCTGGGGCTCTCTTCTGTGTTTTACCCCGCACAGAAAGAAAACGCGGCCATGCAGGAGCCAGCGCCCGTCGGCAGCAAGGAAACTGAGTCACACAGCAGCTGACACAGTTGGAGGGAGGGCTCAGCCCTGCGAGGATAACGCAGGATCAGACCTGTCTTTCTGAGAATAATGAGAATAATGTCCCAAGTCCCTGAGCACTTTTACCCCGAGCAGCTCAGCAAACTGACCCCCGTTGGTCGGGCTGATTCTGCTGTGACCCCATTCCATGACCTGGAGCCAGGGCTGGCTGCAAACTTGTCCTCCCTACACAAGGCAGAGGACAGAATGAAGGATCCCCTCCTAAAACCTGAAGAAGGGGGATTTTCTTTGCCACTTGCCCGTGGCGAGGCTCTGTGGAGGAGCTCTGCGTTTGCCAGGTTCGCTTTAAATGTGAACTCCCGTATTTGTCTGCGCTGAAAACGAAAGCAAAGCCGGACCTGGCTGTGGAAAGGGGGAGAAGCATGATCCAGGCAGGTCCTGCATCCCAAAGCAGCTTCCCTGTACCTGCACCACCACAGCAGGAGAACCAGAACCTTACAGAGGTTTGGGTTGGAAGGGAAAATCTTGCTTCATCCCTAACTGATGCTGTCCCAAATCCTAAACAGAGGGAAAAACTCTTGCCAGATAAAAACACACCCCTGGGATGCCACCCACGCACAGGCCAATGGAAACAACGTGTCCATGTCCCAGCTGTCCTCAGGGTAGGCATGGGAAGAGCCAAAAAGCCCGGATTTCTGTACTGTGTGTGCACGGAGCAAATCCTTTTTCCAGGAACAAATCCCGCCCTGCTCCCGTAACACACCTCCAGGGAAAGGAGGGCTGGATGCAGGATGGGGAGTTTGGCATCCCTGCTCCACCTGGGATGCCCAAGAACGATACCTGGGATTACAGCCCTGCTCTGGTACCTCGGGGGAGGCAAACCTGCAGCTTCCTGAGCCAGAAATGAGCACTGGGAGCCCCAGTTCCACCCCCCAGCTCCCAGCAGGGCTGGAGGTGCTTCCCACTCTGCCCACAGGCAGCAAATGCAGCTTGGCCGAGCTGCAGGAAACAAAGTGATTTGTGGAGGGCAGTTTGTCAGCCCCCAGGTGAAGTTCCCTTGGGGTTGAATTTTGTGTGGTTTGGGGTTTTACTGTCTCAGAAATCGTCCCACCAAGCCATTGGTGGATCAGCCATGTATGTACAACCACAATGATGTTACCACCCTTCCATCACATCCTCCTAAGAATGTTCACGCACATAGAATTGTCCTGAAGGAGAACCCACCCCCATGGGGTTCTGGCTCTGCCCTGCTCATCTCACTCACACATTCCTGCTGGTAATAGCGGGGCTGGAGGGGGAGGATTTGGCTTTGGAAGCTTTCTACAGCTCCGCATCCCTTCCAGGTTATTTTTAAACCCTTTGGACACCACAAATCTCCCCGGAGTTTTGCAGGCAGAGGTGTGAGGTGGAGCAGCGTTTGGTCTGGGGGTGAGAGGGGACAGAGTTTCACGGGGCATCAGGCACCTGGTACATCAAACATCCTGCACAGCTGAAACCCTCTGGCTGCAGGGCCCTCCCTGCCCGAGGTTAACCCCCCGATCACATCGGCACCGCTGCTTTGTGAAGGGACAAGGGGCTGGAGTCCTTCTCACCCCATTTTGGAATTAAGGACGATGGGAACTTAGCCCATTTTGGAATTAAGGACGATGGGAACATTTGGTGGTGGATTCAGGGCTGAAGGAACCATCGGGAAGCAGATGAGCCCTCCAGGAGCAGAGAGAAGCGATGTTCCCTCCTCCCCTGGCTGGATCCCAGGAACACAACCCAACAGCATCCACCCTCCTTCCCTCACCATCAATCCCACCAAACCAGAAAGCTGCAGCTTTTTTCTCTCCGAGTTGGAGGGGAAATGAGGTTAAGCCAGCTAATTGACAGCGCTGACCTTTGTGGCTCCCAGCGAGCGCAGCCACCAGCACAGGAGCGGCTGCAGCTGAGGCCGATGGGGGGGCAGCGCTTTTCTACCTCTTGGGTTCGTGTTTTTCAGCGCTCTTCCTGCCCAAGTTTAAACTTTGGGTCAGCTCTAAGAGCACTTTGCTGACATCAGTCGCAGAAGAGCTTTCAGAGACAGAAGAAAACGAAATTAAGGCAGGCTGAAACTCCGAGTCCTCCCTTCAGGCACCAGGGAATTCCACTGCTCCAGACACCCAGAGCCTCTGTGAGAGCTCTCACCCACCCCAGGAGAGTGCAAATTTTAACAGATACTTTACTCTGGAGTGAAAAGCAAACCCCACCCACCCTGATGGTTCAGGTGTTTATTCGTATCCCGTTTTCCTCCCCTCCGAACAAACAGGCTGCCGCCGGGGGCTGAAGGGAGGAATGAGTCTTCGCCAAAGTTTTAGGAAATAGCCACAAGCAGGTCCTCAGCTCCTCTCCAGCCTCTCATTTCAGCTGTGTAGGTGCATTCTTAGCATCCCTCGGGCACTTTGAAGCCTGGCGCTCCCCAGCCCACCCCGGGAGCCAGGCTCAGTCCTGCTGCCAGGGCAGGGAGCACTGGCATCCTCTGACCAGCACAGGGTGCTCCCTGCGGCCGGGGAGGGAGGGAGGAGGGATGCCGAGGGAGACTCCTGCGCTGGACACTACGGAGCCCACGGACGGCTGATGGCCAGCGGGTGCTGCCTTCCGAGCTCTCTGCAGCCCAGCTGATGCTGCACCAGCATCTACTGAAGTCGAAGTACCAACCCCTGTGCAGCTCCAGCACTCAGCTGTCACTTTATTTCCACACGCAGCCCAAAATGCCAATGCCTGCGGGAGCTGTGCCTCCCTTCTGGCTTTCCTAGAAACTTCCTAACCGGCAGAGAAATGTACAACTCAATCTTTAATTTGATTTTCTTCGCCGCACCAGTGCTGCACAAAACCCAGCAAACTTCCAGTTTGGCGCAGTGGGAATTGCAGCAGGGAGAGATGAAGCAACAGGACTCGTTTAATGCAGAAAAAAGGGTTGTTTTTTGTTTTTCCTGCGGGTCCTCCAAACTCCATCCTCCACCTCGCCTGGGCAGGGCAGAGAGGAGTTTGAGCGCCCGGGGTCAGCGAGCAGCCAGACGCCACCAGTGTGTGAACAGCAGCCCTTATTCTGGTCAGGCTCGGCTCGGAGCAGTAACCACAGCCAGCAGCAGCTGAACTCACCCCGCTACAACACACAAAAACCCCTTCTCGCCTCCCTTCAGTAACGTGTTGCTCTCTGCACCCTCTCTCCACCCATTTCTCCAGCTCCAGAAGGGCGAAAAAAAAAATCAAAGTGGCGGGTTTTCCTGGATTAAACGCACTAAATCCAGAGTATTTAGCACTGGAGTTGTGTTTCCCAAATACCACGAGTGCTTGGACCACACAAGACATTTCCAGCCAGGGATGGGGGAACGCACATCCCAGCTAAGGATGGGAACGGGCGACGAGCCCCGGGAGCGCATCTCTCCCGCCTGCCCGCCGGACGGGCTTCCCTACATCCCGGCAAGGCGCGAGGGAAGGAGGCTGGAGGGGCGGCGGGATGGATTTTAAGAAAAGGAGGGGGATGGAAAGTCATAAAAACGCTCGGAAAGTCAATTCGCCTTCGGCAGCGGGCATAGCCCGGGCGGCGCCGCTGCGCTGCGACTTGGGGTGCGCTCCGTGTTCCCTTCCGAAAGACATCCCCAAAAAACCCCACACCGACCTCTCTGACCAGCCCTGCCCCAGCGGTCCAGCCTCTCCCCCCCGGCCAAACCTCTCCCGCCCGGCCAAACCTCTCCCGCCGCCGCCTTCGCCGGGAGAAGGGGATGGGGCTGCGCGGAGGGGACACGGCGCTCACCGGGGGACGGGAAGAGCTCGATGTCCACCTTCTCCGTCTTGATGATGGTGAGATCCACCGCCGCCTTCATGGCTGGGGCAGCACCGCGGGGGCGTCGCGCCGGGAGCGGGGGGCGGCGGCTGAGCCCCGCCGAGCGCGGAGCGGGGCGCCCGGGGCAGCGCGGCCGGCGCTGCCTCCTCCTCCCGCTGCTCTTCCTCCTTCTCCTCCTCCTCCTGCTTCTCCTCCTCCTCCTTCCTTCCTTCCTTCCGCGCTCCCTCGCTCCGCTCCCGCCTGCGCTGCGCTCCCCGCTCCGCTCCGCTTCGCCCGTCCCCGCCGCCGCCGCCCCGGCCGGGCTGAGCCGAGGGGAGGGCGCTGGGCCGGCCCCGAGCGGTGACAGCGGCACAGGGACCCGCCCCGCCCCGCCCCGGAGGCGGCCCCGGCCCCCGGCGCTACGGGGAGCGGAGCCGGCGCTGCCGAGGGGAACGGGGGTCCGGGGACGGAGGGGACAGAGCTCTGCTCGCAGCCCAGCCCCCAAACACGACGGGATAAGAGTTTGAGCAGGCTGGCTGCAGGCAGCCCTGGCTGGAGCCCCTGCCCAAACCCGATGGTTCTTGAAACCGGGCCAGTTGTGTTCACCCTGCCTGTCTCGACAGGAAGCGCTGCCTTTTACACTCACCCCTTCGGTTCCCATCACCCCTTCATGCTCACATCATCTCCTCACATCTCCATCTCCCCTTCACATTCCCATCATCCTGCCTGGAGCAGCCTGATCCTCTCCCACCCACAAGCACATCCAAACTCAGGGGGCACAGCCAGGGCACAGCAGGGCACATTGTGCACATTGTGGGTGACAGCCAGGGGTGGCTGCTCCTGGCCTGCCTGGTAGAGGTGGGAGGCTGAAGAGAGTGAGAAACTGACTGGATAAAAAGCATCTTGAAGATGCAAGATGAGTGTCATGCCAGCACAGCATGGAGTTAACAGAAGAATATCGGTTTTCACATGAAATCTGTTTGATTGTATTTAGGTAGCACAAACTTGAGACCACAAACGGCACAGCAGAAGGAGAGTATGACTCACAGATGGCAGCTTACCGGTACGGAGAAAAAAAGTCATTAGCAACCAGCTTTTGTGGTTCTGTCACTCCGAAAGTCTTTAACAGCTTCCGACTGCAGCACAGATCAGGCTGCTCTCATCGAAGATGGGCTCAAGTGAACACAGCCCTGTAGGAGCAGCTGCCCGGGGTCACAGTCACTGCCCAGCCCTTAGGATGGACCAGGGTACCACTTGCAAACACCCCTGAAACCTCCCGAGGCCCCGGAAGATGAGCTGCAGAAGCAAATGCTGCAGCTCCGATTATTTCGCTTCTGCAGCGGGGCCTTTGTCAGCCACCACGGCGTATTTATAGCAGGGGAGTTTGTGCAACTGAAAGAAGCTGCGAGGTTGCTGGGGCCAGACAAGGAGAGGCAGCTCTGGCTGCACACACGGCTTTGCCAAGGCAGGCAGGTCGAGCAGCAGGAAGGCTGAAAGCTGGTAAAGCTGGGCAGGGAGCTCCAGCCCCAAGTTCATCTTCCTCACCCAGTGACAGCCTCCCACAATCCCAATTTTTCAGGCAATCTTGTTTCCAATTTACTCGCAAGCTCAGTTCTGGACAACCTATTCCTGCAGCAGTGGAGTGGGACCAGCGATTTGCTGTGATGAAAAACCTCCCTCCACTGATTCCCTAGGGCTCGAGAGAACCTGAGCTCAGGCAGAGCACAGGGCTGGAAACCGCAGCTGGTGCTTTGAAACCTACCACAGGAATGAACCTGGAAATCCGAAGGTGGAAAGAGGATTGCTGCAAGGATAAAATGTGGTCCCTCCCTGGGACAGGATCATGCACTTGCACCTGCCCTGGGTTTGGGTTTCTTTCTTCCCAGTACAGCAACGATTGAAGGAAGAAACTACAGAGAGGAGATTTAGCAGAACGTTTCTAGTTGAAAATCAGAAGGGGATTCAGGAAAAACAGCTGCCTTTCTATCTGATCTCTGATCCCTCCAGAGCAGGCTTGGGCAGAGAAACCTGATGCAGTTATCAGAGCCCCCAGCCCCTCCCTTCCCTTGCCTTCCCTTCCTGCGCTCCCGGGCTGGGATCCCGCGGCAGGGAGGGGAGGGGGCTGCTGGGGGTGCCGGTTTGTGCAGCTGCGGACGGAGCCATCAGAAAGCACCTGCGGTCCCAACCGTATGGAAATGACCCCCCGGGTGGATCGTTCGCCCCGCTCGGAGCGCGGCTGCAGCAAACCACAACCCCCGGACCGAAACAGAGCAGGAGGCGCGGCGGGGTCACTGGGACTTGCCCAAACACAGGCTGGGACAGGCTGCTGGTGGCACACAGCACAAGGCTCTCCTGGGCAGACAGGCCCTGAAGGGAGCTGCCACAGATTGAGATGCAGCAAGATGAGATGCAACCTAACCCTAACTCTAACCCAAGAGGAGGCAGCGGGTGCCCTGAGGTGTCTCTGCTTTAGCCTTGCCCCCCCCCGGGTTGATGCTTTTGGCTCAGCTGCTCCTGCAGTGTTACAGTCTGGAGGACTGGCTGAACTCCAGGGCACCCGAACTGGAGATCCTTCTCTTCTGGACCAGGACAGAGCTCTAATAAAGACCTTTCTCACAGCTTGTGTGGTTTTTATTAGGAGGCATCCACACCCTCCTGGCATCCCGGCTGAGCCCTGATTCCACAAAGCCGATAACACTGAGCCCAGCTTGGTGCAGGACAGCTGCAGAGGAGCTCTGAGCTGTGCCTCACCCCCTTGTGCCTCCCCAAACCTGTGTTCCATTTTGCTGGTGCAATGCATGGCAACCCCTACACACAGAAATGCTTCCAAAAGTAACACCAGGACAAAAATCCCCAAAGGGGAGGAAGAGAAGAGAGTGGCTGCAGACAGAGGTTTCCTCCCAGGGCAGCTGAATCTCTCCTTCGAACTCCATCCCAGCAGCCGCCTTAATTTGTGTTCACTTCAGAGCTGCAACATGAAAGCCCTGGCTCTGAGCTCCAGCTGAGCCGCTCAATGGCTCAGTGTTCGCAGAAGGCATGGAAGGAATCCATTGATTAGTTTCTTCAGCTGGGATGTGACCATTCCGAGTCCAAGACCTGCCAAACATGACTTCGCCTCAGCAACTGGTTTCTATTTGCTGCTCATAGGCTTTAGGAAAATCTTTCCTCTTCTCCATCCAAGTCTCAGCCTCGCTTTCCACTGTGTCGTTAGGAACGTGAATATCCATTCAGGCTCCGTCCAGAAGGGAGGATGCCGGGCTGGAGAACGGCCCTGCAGCCCAAAGATGGGCGATAACCATCTGCCCTCCCTCCGCAGCGCAGCCTCACTGTTTGCAACTGCTGCGAACAAAGAGGGGATGGGCAGTAATACCCCATTGTTTCCAGGGCCGCTGACTAACCTTGGGTTAACAGAACAAGAATAATTCTTATTCATTTAGCACTGAGGAAAGGTGTTAGGAGAGCGGATTGCTGTGATTTCCGAACGAGAGGACGGCTTTTCCATGACCTCTCTCCTGGCTGGGATGGCTCTTTCACTTCTCCACGGCCAAATTCACTCCTGTCCCAGCCCAGGGCAGCTGCTGGCTCTCCTTCAGATGCCGTGGAGCTGGGCCGGATTCTCCTTTCCCTCGCACTTCCCCATTCTCATTCCAGCAGGAATTAGGTGTAACTTCTGGTCTGGAGAGGGAGCTTTTCCGAGCACTGCTGCTACCAAAACATGGGGTGAATACAACGGCCACGTAATAACGTGGAGCATCCACCCAGCTGTAATGGTCAGGAAATGAAGAACACCATATCCAATTAAAACTGCAGGGGGATATTTATGGCAGAACGTAATTAGCCAAATTGGAGCCTTCCCCAAAACTGCCATGGGATTTTTAATGACCACGAGCGGTCAGAGATTGGGTTTGATGTTTTGTCAAGTAAACAATACCCAGAGGGCATGAGACAAAAATCAGGAGCAAAGGGGAAAGGAAAAAGAAAAAAAGAAAGAAAAAAAAAAAAACAAACAAAAAACCAAAAACCAAAAAACAAACAAAAAAAACCCAAAACAAAAACAAAAACAAACAAACAAATAAACAAACAAACAAAAAAAAAAACTGTCCTGCAATTCCAGGGAGAAACGGAGACATGAAAGGATTCATCGTAGCGGGGACATTGTTGGAAGGAGCAGCAGCCACCACTCCAAGAAAGGAAAGAGCAGGGAGGTGGCCCTGGGTGTGGAGGTGGCTCTGTGCAATGAGAGGAAAGAGCAGGCAGCTGCCGCGGCCGTTCCCCTGGGATATACCTTTCCTGGAATTTAAAATGATACGAGAAATTCTTTCAAGCGCCGTAATAGCTGGGAAGTATTGGAGTCTTTTGGTCAGAAGAGGCTGGGTTAGCCCTGCTGACTCCAGCCTCCCGGTTTTGGCTCAGGCATGGAAGCAGAGCTCGTTAGTGGCACCTCCTGCGTGTGCCCCGGGCAGGCTGCGGGAGCCGGGCCGCCCCCAGAGCCCGCGCAGGGTCCCGGAGGTGATGGCCGTACCCCAGGTGATGGCCGTACCCCAGACCATGGCCGTACCCCCCTGGGGTCTCCTCGCTGCGGGGCTGGAGGCACGGAGGGTCCCGCAGCCTGGGCGCTGGGGGCAGGAGAAGCAGGCAGTGCTCCCGCTGGGATGCCCACCCCGGCCGGCCCAGCCCCGAGCCATCGCGGCCACAATGCCCTCCTGTCAGTGACTGTCCCCGGGCTCCGAGCCTCCGCGGCTCCTGCTCTCATTAAGTCCCGGCGGGGAGGGCTCACAAAAGCCGCTTTGTGGCCAGCGGGGGTCAGGGCTCGGCACACAGAGCCCCGTGGCTGCGGCAGCCACAGCCCTGTCACACTCCCGGGACCCCGAGCGAGCCTCAGGCTGCCCGAGCATCTCCAAGTGCCTCCCGCTCTTGCCTTCCCAGAAGCGCTGATCCCGCAGCTGAGGAGCTGCTCCGGGCTCCGACAATGCCATCCCGATGGGAATGGTGGCACCCAGCTGGCAGGGGTACTGTCACTCACTCGTGTCCCTGCTGGAAGCAGGGGCTGGATGGAAAATCCCCGAAAGCTGCTCTGCAGCCCTGTTTGCTCTCCAGACATCTTCCCACTCCCCTAAGTCACAGCACTGAGCTCTGGGTAAACACATCCTGAAGGGTTTTGGTGTTGAACTCCCAATATTCTCAATTACACTGAGCACGTGCAGCCAATACACATCAAATCCCACCTGCAGGACACCTCTCTCGCCTTTGCTCAGATCTCCTGGCCCCAGATCTCTCTCCTTCAGAGCACAAAAAAAGCAGCCAGCTCAGGTTTAAGCAGCACAGCTCTGCTTGTGGCTGTGCTCTTGGCATTGACCAGTCTCTCCTTACTGAATTGATCCCTTGAAATTCCCTTCCCTGGGATACATGGAGGGATTACAAAGGACAGCCAAAGGAATCACTGCTCATAAATGGTCTCCTGACAGCCAGACTGTGATCACTGATGCTTATCTGCCCTTTCCATCTTTCAAAAACCCATCAGCACCAAAACACCACCCACTGCTTCACCAAACACTGAGAGACAGTCATGTTTCACTTTATTGAGGTCCAAGAGACACACCAGCACCTCCAGGGAGGTCAGTCCAGCTCCAAGCTCTGGTGTAGAATCCACAGCCTGAGAAGTGGCAGCCACCAGGACAATCCCTTGCTGGCAGCCAGTTGGAAGTGATCAGCCCAGGAAGATAAACCACAGGACTGCAGTGACCCTCGGGTTAACATCAGGGCCAGGACAGAGGGGTTCAAGTCATGGAAGTTTAATTCCTGGCCAATGTTTCCACCTTTGTGCATCCATCCCTTTTTTTAATGACACTTTCTCCCTTCCCAAGGAGCTGGGAGCTCAGCAGCCACAAAGGAAAAGCTCAGGGGCTGGGGCCACGATGGAAATCCCATAGAACTGGGATTTCCATCCCTTGTTCCACAGGACCCTGGAGGGCACAACCAACCAAGATCCAGCAGCCAAGGAAGGTCCCTCCATCCCAAACCACTGTCCTGCCAAGGCTATGAGGCGACAGGTGCACACTAGAGAGATAATTCAGGGGTGGGCACGATTATCCCACTTGCGCCGTGCCCAGAGCATGGAAATTCCGGGATGAGACCACAGCCCTGGAGCTGCCCTCCCCAGAGAGGCTCTGCCTGATCCACCCCCAGCATCGCTCCGGGATGAGGGATCCGCCTTGTCAATGCGGCTCAAAGGGAAAAACCCTCGTCCGTCGCTGGAAACCTCCTCTCTCGCAATTGTCCGTGCTTGGCAACCTGGCCTGGCAGTGAATAACGCCAGGGAAATATTCCTCCCTACACGTGTTTGGGTTTTTCGGGGTGGTTTTCTTGGCCACAGCTCCTGGCTCTACAACAATGCCCGGCTTGTTCGGCCCCGCGCTGCAGGGCAGGCTTGAATAGATCTGTCTAAAATTATAAGCGGGCAGCCCCTGGGCTCTGCGAGATCACAGAGCCCACGCTGGGGCTGAACAAAGCCCCCGCTATTTCCCAACAATTAGGCCGGCTAAAAGGACATCTATCTCCTGCCATCAGAGCCACCACGTGCCTCCCAGCCAGCCCATTGTGCAGCTAATTAAATAACACGCCTCTCTCCCCGGGAGCGTCTCCTGATTAGCCCGCCGAGGTCCTAAATCCTTGCGGGTGTGAATGGGAAAAGACAGCTGCTGGGCAGGGAACTGCGGCTCCCGAGGGGACACGGTCACCCCGGGACAGCCACGGGCAGCAGCACCGCGGATTTCAGGGCTTTAAGGGACCTTACACCTCATCCAGTGCCACCCTTGCCATGGGTTCCACTGTCCCAGGCTGCTCCAAGCCCTGTCCAGCCTGGCCTTGGGCACTGCCAGGGATCCAGGGGCAGCCACAGCTCCTTTGTGCCAGAGCCTGCCCACCTTCACAGGGATTAACTCCTTCCCAACATCCCATAAAACCCACCCTGCTCCAGGCTGAAGCCATTCCCCCATCCCATCTTCAGGAAGCTGTTGAGCAGAGATCCTGGGATCCAGGAGGGCTCAGCACACTCTGCTTCCCTATCCACCTCCCAGCTGCCTGTGGCAAAAGCCGTGAAAACAGATGATTTCTTTATTATTTTTCATGCTTTGCTGGTGGCTGGAAGAAAAAATCAGATGCAAATATTTTTTCTAAATATGTTCCCGGCTGATACAGAGCAGTTTGTTGTAGGGTTTTTTTTCTTTTCCCACACTTCTCATTGGGTTAAAGCAGTGGAAAGAAAATAAACAAGGAAAATGTTGTGTCATTCAACCAGAGCTAAAACTTTCTATTTTTGCACTTTTAATATGGGAAGGAATTGCAAAATGGAAAGAAAAAAAAAAAAAAAAAAAGAAAAAAAGGCCTATTAAAAGTAATTTGTTAACAAGCTCTTTTCACCCAGTTAGTTCACCTCCTTGAGGAGAATTCTGTGGGAGGGGAAGGTCTTGGATAAGGATGAGGCCAAAGGGAAGCTGGGAAGCTGATTTGTGTTCTGTGAGATGAAGCAAAATAACCTCTGGGGCTTGGAGTTTCCTTCCAATCTGAAAAGGAGTTCTGGGAAGTGAAGAAAATCCACTCAGATGATGGATCAAACACCCCAAGGAATGTCCTGGGCCACCACAACCATCCCTGGGGGAGGTGGACATGGACCTTCTGAACACCCAACTGCACCAGCTCGAGCCAAAAGCCACGGCAGGATTTTCTCCCCATCCTAGCCCTGCTCCTCAGGCTGAGCTCCAGCACAACAGCCCAGAACTCCTAAATCACTCCAGATGTTCAGCACCTTTCCTCACACGCTCCCAAGACCCGGAAGAAATTCAGTTCCCTTCTGTCAAAGCCCCAGTCAGCAATAGTTGCAAATATCCCTTTTACCCCCTTTCAATTCATCATTTCCCACCTCTGGCTATTTCAATCATCATTTTCACACTGGGAGAGCCTGGCTGCAGGACTGGGAAGGTGGGGCAGCAGATTAATGAGCTGATTTCCTGTGGACCTGCGGCTCCAGGCTGGAAGCAGCTGGACCTGCTGCTGCAGACAGAGCTCCATCCACCCAAGGCAAACAGAAAATCCCCATTCCTCATCCCTTGTGGAGAGGAGGCAGTGGGAGGAAGGACACAGAGGAGGAGGAGGAGGCAGAGCTTGGTTTTGTTCTAATGGCAACCAAAGCTGGCTCCTGCTTTTGAAACCCACCCTGGGGAGTGCCTCCTGGTGGAGCTTGGGTAGGAAAAAGCTGGGAAGCTTTAGGAATGTGTCAGGGAATTATTGATCAGTGTATGTGCACAGCCATAGGGGTTCACTGCATAAGCACAGGGATCAAACTGATGCACGCTGTTGAAATCATATTTGCCCTGCACTCAGGAAATGCAAAGATTTTACACCAAATAACCAAATTTTACAGGGATGCATCCACAGGGCCAGGAAAAACTTCATTAAAAGAGATGCCATGTGTCACACGAAGGCCCAGAAGGGGCTACACAGGAGTCCAGCCCCAAAGCCAGTTTAACATAACCCAGGAGCAGCCTCCTGAGCCCTCCAGCAGCTTCAAACCCCACAGGCAGGTCTGAGAGCTCCATTCATCCCAAACTCCCAAATAAAGGGCAGGAGCCAAGAAAAAGCTGCCTCCCCTCACCCAGCCAGTGCCCTCGATCCCAAAGCTCTGGGAATGGCTCCACAGCCACTTGATTAATAAGGGCCCGGGGGGAAAAACGGTTTATATAACCTCGTCTTCTCTAAACTTCCTAAGTGCTTCAGAAAGTGGCTGCCCTGGAAACCCAAACTGGAAACGAAAAATATTATCCTGCCATTTATAAACATCCCTGGTGCTAATGAAGTGAGGAGCAGCAGCGATGGCCAGTGAGGGCGAGGTGCTCTTGGCAGGCGTGGGAGAGCCCCAAAAACCCTGACTTCAGGTGACTGTGGAAGGGAAAGTCCTCCCACCATGATCCAGTGCCACTGGAGCTGTGAGACCCCGGGGCAGGGATTTGGGAATAGGGATGGCTGTGGAAGTATGGCTGTGCTAAAGGCAGGGACTGGGGGAAAATGTGGGGGGAGAAGGGCAGGGTGATCACAGCCAGGCAGCAGCAGGTGGGTGAAAGCTCTCGAATCATTCCCTGAGCTCAGAGTGTGGCTGGGGTGAAGCAGCACATCCTGCTCCTGGAAAGCAGGGAGGGAATTTCGGTGCTTGCTGCACTCCAGACTCTGTGGGATGAACTGCCCAGGCCAGGCTGCTCGTGCAGGCCAGCAGAGCATGACTGTTTACACCACTGAGCTCTGAATAAACACAGAGCAGCCCAAATTTAGCTCCTGGGTTCAACCACCCTGCTCCTCGCAGCCCCTCAGCCACACATCCCAAGCAGAGAGCCAGGACAGCAGAACACTGCAGCCCGTTGCTCCATCTGCTTTCCCTGCTGGCATTTCCCACGGAGATTTGTTTGTGCATCAGCACCAGAAAACGCTGAGGTTTGGCTGGAAATATTTGGATTTGGTTTTGACAAAATATTGATGATTTCCGCCCAACAATCTGTCAGTTTTGGCAGCAACAAGGAGAAAAGGGGAGAAAAAGAGAGGTTTTTTTCTCAAGATATGGGGACTGAGCTGACACCCAGCCTGGGACTCGGCACAAGGAGAAGGCAAAGCAAAGCTACTGGGCTGCCTCATTATCCTGTCAGTCTGATTACTGCTCCTGCTTCCACAGAGTGGCTGTTTGCCTGGGTGGAAACACAGCCAGAGCTGCCAGACACACGAGGCCTCTGCTCTCCTGGGGTCAGGCAGGGGCTGGATGCAAAGCAGAGGAAGAGCAGCTCTGGTCACTCTGGAGATGTCACAGACACCCCAGGAGAGTTGGTGGTGAGGAGCTGGTCCAGGGAAGGAGGAGATGCCAGCTTTATTTCCATCACTGCCTTCCAGAATTAGTCCTGTCTCTGGAGTCTGGAAAACTGGGTTGAAATCTCCCAAGCACAGACTCTTCTGCAAGATGCCTGGAACTGACCAAATTAGAATTTTTTCCATGAACGGGCTCCCTTGGGACATCTCTTCCTTCTTTCCTTTTCTACCTCAGCACTTACATCAGTTTGACCAAGCAAGAGCTCCCTGGCCCAACTTGAACCTCAGATGTGGAGAGTGAATCACACAGACCTGGGAGAAAGGCATTCCTGACTTCTGAAAAAGAACTGCTCCTGAGTTAAGGAGAAGGAGTTTGGGCTGGATCTTCTTAGAAATCAAACCTCCCCTTTGGTGGAGCAGTTAATTTTCTCAGTTTTTCCTAAATACCAAACCCTGGCACAACTTGAGGCTGTTTTCCCTTGTCCAGTCCCTCGTCACCCCCAAGAAAACCAATCCCCACTGGGCTCCATCCTCCTGACAGGGATTTGTGGAGATCCCGGCTTTGCATCCCAACCTGTCCTTGCAGCATCACAGGGAAAGGAAAAACATCAAAAGACAAGCCCTGTCTGACCTTCGGGGACCAGAGGACTCCAAAGGCAGCTCCCAGGGCACGGAGAAGCTCCTTCCATGAGCCTAAAGCTGGAAAAAAACCCTTGTGCGAAGTCCACCCTCCATCCCAAGCTGTTCCCACACCTCCCTGAAGCCATTTTGGAGTGTCCCATGACTGTCCCCAGAGGAGCCATCATTCCTGCACACGCAGGGCCTCTTTATCCCTGAAAGCTGGAAAAAAACCCTTGTGCGAAGTCCACCCTCCATCCCAAGCTGTTCCCACACCTCCCTGAAGCCATTTTGGAGTGTCCCATGACTGTCCCCCAGAGGAGCCATCATTCCAGAACATGCAGGGCCTCGTTATCCCTACCTGCTTCCACAGGGGCCTGTCCCTCCCAGGACCAGCTGCACAGAGAGGAACCACGTTCCAGCTCTGGTCAAACAGCCAGCAATTGCCCCAGTGCAGCTTTTCCAAAGGCTATTGATCCCAAATCCCACGGGGGAAGGTCCATCTGGAGGGCTGGGAAACTCCAGCACGTGCTAGGGAGGCTGCAGGCAGCTCCAGGGCCGGCCACGCAGCAGCCAAGGCTCACTTCAGACGTCTCTTTTTGTGTGTAATCTGAAGCACTTGCACAGCCCCGCTCTCCAGGGACCCTCAGCCACTCTGCTGACCTCACTGAATTAAGTATGGCAATAAAATGTGCACTGAATTAATCATCTGCATCTCCAACGTGAGAAACTGCTGTGCAGGGGCTCACAGGAGCGGCTGCAGGGATTTAGGGATCTCACTCCAAGGGAAGGCAGTTTAGGGGTTTAGATGCCTAAAGACTTTCTGGTAAGTGATACAGCCAAGGTCTTCCAAACCCCAGCTGTAAGGTCAGTGTGGTCTCCTAGAGATTATTCCTGAGAACCCTTCTGCCATAAAAAGCCAGGCTGGACAGGACTTGGAGCAGCCTGCTCCAGTGGAAGGTGCCCCTGACCAGGGAACAAGATGAGCTTTAGGGGCCCCCAGCCCAAACCATTCTGGAGAGTGAATCACACAGACCTGGGAGAAAGGCATATCTCTGTTTCCATGACCATGGGTGCTGGGAAAAGTCACCAGGACTGGGAGCTTGGGTGAATGACCCCAAGAGGAGGTTGCCCTGTGGGGTCCTTGCAGTCCAACAGCTCATTGCTGCAAAGCTGGGATGAAGAGGGGTCTGGGAGAGCAGCAAGAGATCAGGGACCCCATATTTCCCCCAGAGGCTCCAGGTAAGGTGAGAAACATCACAGACACACATAAGGTTCTGGAAAAGGAGGTGCAGAGAGCTCCTTTGGAAAGCTCAACCCTGGCTCTGCTTGGAAAAGGAGGAATCATTTCCATTCCCAGTTGGCAGCAGGGGCAGCTCAGGCTGATTTCTGTCTCATTTTAGGAGGAGAGCAGAGAGATGCAATCCCTTACAGGGCTTCCAAGGAATATCCCTTCAAATGCTCTCCTGCTTCTCTAAGCCTGGCACTTCTTCCTGCTCTTCCCCTCTCCAGCCTGGACAAGTTCCCAGAGCTGTGCTGGGGCACAGGACAATCCCATCCTCCTGGAAATGTCTCTGTGTTGGAAATAACAATTAAAAGAACCGAAAGACAGTCCTAATTGCCCCCCTCCCTCCCCCAAACGTCTGACAGCAGTTTCTCAGGATGAAGTGATGCAAATAGCTCAGATAAGGCTCAGATAAAGTATCTGTGCTCTCGAGGGCTTATCTGTGCTGAACACCAACTCCAAAAATCCTGAAATTTGCCCTGTGGGACTGTCTCTGGAGGCTGATTTCCATCTGAAGCCCCGACCTCCACAGGCTGCAGAAACAGCTCCTGTTCAAATGCATTCTTGAGATAGCAGGGTGGGACCCGGCAGGTCTGCAGCTCCCCTACTGCGGCTATCTGGGATTTGCCTCCTGGTGGGAATGTTGCAAGAGCGGGGCTGATGGCTCAAGGAACCGGTGACGGCACCTTTCACCACCCCTGCTCACACTGCCAGGACTGAGGGAAAACCTTCTCTGCCCTGATGGAACCATCACTTTCCCTTGGCTACAGATTGTTCCGTGCTGGTTTTTGCTTTCAGGCCCTGCTTAGTGACTCCAGGCAGAGGGAAGGCTTGTGGGACAGCTCAGGGTACTGGGAATTCCCTCAGGGACCTGGCAGTGTAGGCAATGGGATAAGATTTGGAGTTCCTGGGGGCAGCAGGGATCCGGGTGCAAAGTCTCACCGGGCTCTCTGACCATCCCGGCCTGGCAGGATGCAAAGGCAGTCAGCAATCCCTGGGACAAGGTCTGATGGAACAGACCCAGCTCCCAGCAATGGCCAGTCTCTAATATTAACTTATTACCTGCTTAGTGAGCCAGCACAGATGTGTGTGTTTTGGAAAAGGTGTGAGACCTGGGAGTGACACCCATTCCCATTCCCATTCTTAGAGCACAGCTCAGGATGGGAAAGGAGCTGTGAAGTCCAAGGCCAGGCTTGGAGAAGGATAATTGGGATCTCTTTGTAAGCTGGTACAAAGGCCTCTGGGCTCTCACCTGGGCTGAGACCATTCCTTGTCCTGTAGGAGCACCAAGGGTCTCCCATCTCCTGGCCAGATCCCACATTCCATGTGCTCCACAGACTCTGGAGTAAAAGAGAGCAGGAAGGATCTCCCCCTGGAAGGTTTGTGACCAAAGAATCCACAATCTAATCATTTATACACCTCATGCAAATCTGGCAAGGATGGGAAAATGGAGCTTTCTGAAAACCTTTCAAAGATCTGCAGAAATGGCCCAAATCCCGCTGATCCAAGCAGAGAGAGATTTCCTCTCTGCAGAGGTTTCAGCCGACAGGCAGAGTTCTCAGGCAAGAATGACGATGGAATTCTATAGGATGGCTCATAAACCAGAGAAAAAAATTAATTTCCTACTAAAAATTCCCAACAGCTCATTCCCAAGGGCCACAGGACTGCTGTAGAGTGTGGCTTCCCTTCCACCCCAAAAACTGGGATTGAGGGAAAACATGGGCAGCTCTGGCCTCCCAGGGCTCTGCAGCACTGGCAGCACCAGGGTGAACCATGAGGTACCAAAACTAAGGGATTGAGGGAAAACCTGTGAGCAAGGTCCAGCTCACAGTGCCCCGTGGCACTGGCAGCACTAGGGTTAACCAGGAGCCCCAGAATCCCAGGGACTGAGAGAAAACGATCCGTGGATGGCACGGGCAGCCTTAAAGTTAACCACGAGTCCCAAAATCCCAGACTGATGGAAAACAATCCATGGATGGCACTGGCAGCCCCTGGGTTAACCACGAGCCCCAAAATCCCAGGGATTGAGGGAAAATGAGTGGGCAGGGTCCAGCTCCCAGCACTGCTAGCCCAAAGTGAACCACAAGGCACCGAATCCCAGGGATTGATGGAAAATGTTCCATGGATGGCACTGGCAACCCCTGGGTTAACCATGAGTCCCAAAGTCCCAGGGATTGAGGGAAAACACTGCATGATGGCACTGGCAGCCCCTGGGTTAACCACGAGCCCCAAAATCCCAGGGATTGAGGGAAAACACTCCATGATGGCACTGGCAGCCCCTGAGTTAACCATAAGGCACCAGATCCCAGGGATTGAGGGAAGATGAGTGGGCAGGGTTGGGCTCCTGGCACTGGGAGCACCAGAGTGAACCACAAGGCACCAAATACCAGGGATAGAGGGAAAACGCTCCTTGGCACTGGCAGCCCCAGGGTTAACCACAGCGGCGCCCTGTGAGGCAGCGATTTCTGCTTTATTTCAGCAGGGGAAGTGTGTCCCGGCCTGATTAGCCCAATGGTTTCCTCTTTTCCCATAACCTCCAGACCCCCATGGCCTAAGTGTTTACTTTCTGAAATAAAAAATCTGCCAGTGTTTTTCTTTTTGCGGGGCATGTGTATTTTGGGAGGACTCGGGGGGAGGGAGGCGGAGGGGGAGCTGAATGGGCCGGGAGGCTGGCGCACACCTCCCTCCCCTCTCCCACCCCTCACCCCAGCTCCTTCCCAGCTGCAGCCTCGGAGCTGAGACTTCTGGCTTCGATGTGAGGAAGAGAGAGAGAGAAACGCATTAATGAGAGAGTTCAGGCTCTTGCTGCAGCAGCCATAAACACAAGGAACATCTGGAGGGAGAGAGAGGTGCTCCGAGCTGCCAGCAGCTGAAAGGATCAGGCTGTTTGCAGGGTCCTGGATTCCGCGCTCCCCACAGCCCCTACTGTGCTCTCCTGGCATTTTTTCTACCATTGTCCATCCAGGTAGAAAACACAATCAGATAATCCTAAAGGCTGGAGAAACCTCTAAGATCATCCAGCCCAACCATTCCCCCAGCACTGCCAGGTCCACGACTAAACTGTGTCCCCCAGTGCCATATTTTCACATTTTTTTAACATTTCAAGGGACGGGGATTCCACCACTTCTGTGGGAGAGCTGTTCCAAATATCTCTCCCCACTTCTGCTGCCCTCCCTGCTCCTCACCAACCCAGCAAAGCCCCCTTAAGAGCTGCTACAAGGGCTGGCCACAGGCAACCAAACCCTCTGGAGAGGGTGCTCTGCTGCCCAGTGTCCCCACAGGTCACAGTTCTGAGGAATTTTCTTCGGAATGCTCAAACCTCACACCCTCCTCCCCCCCAATTTTTCTTTGTGTGGTCTGTCTGAAATGGTTGGTGGTGCAGAATGGTTTCCTTCTCTGGAAAACCCAGCAGGTACATCCAGCTCACTCCATCCCTTTAGAGGGACTCCACCCCTTTAGAGGGGTCAGTCCTGCTCCAAGGGCACCCCAAAACGAGACTCTTCTGCAGGCAGCCTCAAGGCATCACAGAAGCCCTGGCCAGGTTGTGGCTCAGATCCCTTCTTCCTGGACATCCCATTGTCCCTTCCCCAAGGCACACCTGAGCTCTCAGTGCTGCTGCTCGTTGCTCATTTTTGCAGCTCCCAAACTTGAGTTCTGCCTCTTGCTGAGCTCCCATCCCTCTTTTATACCTGAGAATCCCAACAAATCTCCAGGCTTCTCCCAAAACCCACACTCCAGCTTTGCCCCAGCCTCATCCCAGGGCCCAAGGCCCTGTTCTGAGCATGGTCCCTCATCCCCAGCTGACTCTGCAGCTCAAGTGGGAAAAGAGCTCTGAGCTCATTCTCTGCTGATGACCAAGGCACAGGGAGCTCCCTGGGGTTTTGTCTTGGACAGGCAGCACAGAGAATTTTCTAGAGTCAGGCAGGAAACAAATGGAAAACTGAAAGCCTGGATTTTTGTCATTCTGTTGTTTCAGTGCAAATAATCCTCTCCAAGTGTTGAGCTGCAGCAAGTCCCAGCATCACTGAGTGTCACAGGAACCCCTGGGGGTGTTTCCCTCACCTGGGAAACAACAGGATCCACAGGAGCCTCCAACTCCAGCTACCACTGACCTGAGAGCAAAGCAGGGGCTGCTTATGCTTCCCAGCAGATTCACACACACCACAGGTGTCCCACAGCCCTGCAATTCATTCCCAAGGCACGGAGGGATCTCCTCTCTGCACCCACACTTTGGAAGGTGCCCTTAAGTGAGAAAATTATGTGTGTCCTTCAGCAGCCCAGAGTGTCCCAGCACAGCAGCTGGGACTGGCCTTCAACTGGAGCTCATGGAATACCCAAAGATCCACATAGGAAAAGTGAAAAAACCCCATTCTAGCCAGGCCCTAAACAGCCTCAGGCCAGAGAGGCTGTGTCACCTCAGTGGCCAGAGGGTGACACCAGAGCCCTGAGGCTCACTCAGCCCCTGGGCCTGGAGAGCTGTGGGTCAGGGAATGCTGCAGCAGGTTGGGAAGGGCAGGAGTTTGTGCAGGGCCTTCTCTGAGCCATGGAATGATTACCCATCCAGTGCATCCCTCCCCGTGGGGCTCACCCTGATTTCCCCCCATCCTGCTGCCTGTCACCCTCCTGCACATCCTCCTTTGCCTGTTCGTGTTTGTTAAAGATGGTGGGGAGAGCCTGGCCGGCCCAGGGAAGGGCTGGCCCAGGGAAGGACTGGTCGGCCCAGGGAAGGGCTGGCTGGCCCAAGGGTGATCCTGGCTGGCTCAGGGAAGGACTGGCCCAGGGAAGGGCTGGCCGGCCCAGGGAAGGACTGGCTGGCCCAGGGAAGGACTGGCCGGCCCAGGGAAGGGCTGGCTGTCCTGCAGGCAGGAGCAGCAGCTGTGCGTGCCCTGTGAGAAGGCTCTCATTCATCTCAGCGAGAGCGTGCGGGGGAGGCAGCGCAGCACAGGGGAGGGGGAAGTGTTGGAGGAGGCTGAGAAAAGGAAGGAGGCCGCAGTTAAAAATAGGATAAAAGGACATGAAAAAAAAAAAAAAAAAAAAAAGGCAAATTTAAAGAAAAAAAAAAAAAGCTTTGCTCAGAAAATGCTCTGCAGCTGGAGAAGCCATTGGGCTGAGCCTGGTCAGCTTTACCTTCCCCCCTTCTCCTCCTCCTCCCCAAGCCCCCTTCCTCCGAGCGTGGGCCTGGAAGACGGCCCAGAAAGCGCTCACAGAAAACGTTTTCCTGCGGGGTTCTCCACCGGGAGAAGAGCAGGCAAAGGAGGGGACACGTGGGGAAAAGCAGGCAGGCTTGGCCACAGATGTGGGTGGCCCCGTGGGACCCCGGCCCACAGCCCGGCTGGGCTGGGAGCCGGGCTGGGAGGAGGATCACAGGGTCCACCCTGCTTGCTGTGGGCACAGAGCACACCGAGGTGTTTCTCCAGCTGCAAGGCCTTGGCTCTCCTGGCCAAAGCAGCTCAACACCAGGACAGCCCAGGCTGCAATGCCCATGAAGCACCAGCTCTGCTTTTTGCTCTCCAAAGATCCCTGGGATGGTTCAAGGCCAGCCTGGACACAGCTTAAAGCAGCCTGCTCTGGTGGAAAGTGGCCCTGCCAGTGGCAGGCCATTGGGATGAGGTGATCCTGAAGGTTCCTTCCAACCCAAGCCATCCCAGGATTCCGTGATCCATTTCTCAGTGAAGCCAGGAGCACTCCCCCAAATGCTCAGAAGTACCCAAAAGGCTGGGAATACCTTCAGTCCAAGGATGCTAATTCAGCACAACAGCTGTAGAAACCTCTTCTGCTGGAGTCGGAGTGGTTCCATCCCTCACTTGCCATTAACAACAGTTTTATCTCCCCTATCAGTAAGGAAAACAAACCCACTCTGAGTGGAAGGGGCTGTTAAAGTGGCCTTGGCTCCTAAAGGCAGCATAGCCAGCCCTGTGTCTGTGCTGAAATTGTCATGGAATCACAGAATCCCAGAGTGGTTTGGGTGGGAAGGGACCTTAAAGATCATCTCATTCCAACCCTTGCACCACGGGCAGGATGCCACTCCCTAGATCAGGCTCAGAGCCCCACAATACTTTGATAATCCCACTAGCAAATATTTTCTTCCACTCCAGTTTTACACCTAACCTTGTATAATCCAAAAAATATTCCCAGGGAGGATTACTGGGATCCTATTTCCTTATGAATTCACTGTAAGGTGCTAAGTGTGGCTTTCAGCATCCTTTAGCAGCGCTTTGGGCAGGCACAGGGCACCTGGGTGGCAGATGGAGCAGTCAAGGTGCCTTTACTGACCTGATGCCAAGGGGCAGAGCTACGTGCCCTTGTGTAGCTCATCTCCCTCCTTCTGGCAGGCTGCCTTCAGCTACTGGAGGGCTGCTCTAACATTTGCCCAGAGTCAGCTCTTCCCCAGGCTGAGAAGGTGCCTGGAGGACTCGGGCTTGATGACAGACTCCCTGTGCTACGCTGGGGGCTCAGACCATTCTTCTCCTTGGAATTGTTGTGGGATGCTCAGCCACTGTTTCTTGTTCTTCATTGTGGTACAGGTAATAAATAGTTGATTGCTTTAATAAAGACACACTTGAAACGATAAGAGCTAAATTTTAAAGCAAAATTAATTTGAGAAAAATTTCTAAACCTGTGGCCCGTTACCCCAGCCCAGCAGAGCAGCCAGCAGCTCCCCTCTGGATGGCCTTGTTCTGTCACCTCTGGGCTGGGCCTTTCCCTCCTGTGGTGATCCCTGGGCACTGACATTCCCAACATGTGCACCACACATTGTGGTACAAGCTAACAAATAAAACTGACTCCAGTCCATTTTCAAATGTTGGCCTTTCAAGACAAAAAACTCCACCCCTTCTTGCTTTATCTCTGAGCTGAATCCACATCAGGCTTTCCTTTATCCATATCACAGAATAATCTTATCAGCTTCAAGCACAGTGTAAATAAACTTGCTCAAGCTTCAAAGGCAAAGCATCTTCCCTAAACGCAAGCAGCCCTCAAACTCTTAGAAATGTTGTGGGTTTCTATTGCAGGAGGATATATTCACACTTGCATTTTCCTTGTTGACTTGTTTCTTTCACCAACATCAAGACCATGAAAACCAAAATAGCCTCTGGTGCAGCAGAAGAATAGATGACAAATGGTTTTCATGTGCAGCTGAGACACAAAGGAGAAATGAAAGGCTGTTCCTGGCCCCATACACAAATAAGAGTTTCCTCTCATTTAAAATTAGAAACTGCTCTAGACTGAAGAACCAGCAACATGAAAAAACAAATCAGAGAAAGAGCACCTTGCATTGCAACAGGAAGAACTAAAAAGTAATTTTTAGGTATTGCAAGAGACCCAGGGGCCTGTCCTGTTCATCCCAACTCATTAAAAGCTGGATCAAAACCTGTGGGAGATGGCAACAGCTTGGATTTCTTTCCCTGGCTTCACTAATGTTTGAGGCAGGCTCCAGCCTCTGCAACAGGAAAGTTCACAGGGCCATGGTGGAATAAGGAAGATCTGGGCTGCAGATATGTTGGTCCCTAGAGAGAGCACTTTCACAGAAAATGGGAGAGGGTTGGGGAAAAAAAAACCTAAAAAAACTTTCCAGGCACAGACTTGCAAAATGTTTGAGCAAATCCAAATGCAGCCAGGGCAGATTTCATCAGAGCAGAGCTGACATCATGCTGAGAGAGGTCACTCACAGGAGTTGAGCAAATAGCTGGAATAAGGATGCCTGGGAATAGCAGAGGGGCTTTGCTCCAGCCACAGGCACAGCTCTCTGCGTCCATCTCCTGCTCACACTCAAGTGCTCACCAAAAGAGAAAGGAAAAAAACCCAAATGCCTGAACTTTTGCCAAGGAGAGATTTCAAATTACATTTGACCCAGCAGTCAGTGGTTCTGCTGAGCCCTTAGCTGCAGAAAGTCTCTGAACCTCAGGGCTTTCCCTCCCGGGGCCAGTGAGCAGCACTAAGGAGCAGGAACGCTCACTGGAGAGCAGCACATGCCACAGGGGAGCTCACACGGGATTTAAGTGCTTCAGGACAGGCTTATGTGGGACAGAAGGGAAACATAAACTTCATCTTGGCCCTTGGAAAGGTCATGTTGTGCAACTTGAGCTCTCTCTCTTGATTCTGTGGCTGGGCCGTGCTGGGGGGTACCTGGGCCCTGGGCTGCTCCCTCCTCACCCAGCCAGACCAGAGAATGTCTGCCCTGCCAGCTGCTCCTCCAGGAGTCCTGGAATCCCAGGCTGGGCTGGCTTGTACGGCACCTTAAATCTCATCTCATTCCACCCCACCTTCCACACCACAAGAAGCAGCCCAAAGTGCAAGCTCAACATGAAAATTTATCTGTTGGGGCAAGAATCAGATACTGGTGCTTTTCTAACAACTTCCATACTACAGAGGTGTAGGAGGAGACATCAGCTAGGCCCAGGCAGGGAAGGCATGAAGACATTCCCTGGGCCCTGGCAAGGAAGGCATGAACACATTCCCTGGGCCCAGGCAGGGAGTTGCTTTAGCTGATGGCCCAGTGTGGCCTCTCCTCTCCAGCTCTGGTGACCACCAACCTCCCAAGAAATCAAAAAATCCCAGAACTGGGTTGGAATAGACCTTAAAGCCCATCTGGTGCCACGGGCAGTGACACCTTCCACTATGCCAGGCTGCTCCAAGTGTCCCAACCTTGGACACTTCCAGGGCTGGGGCAGCCCCAGCTGCTCTGGGGACCCTGTGCCAGTGGAAAGCATTTAGGGCTGGGGCAGCCCCAGCTGCTCTGGGCACCCTGTGCCAGTGGAAAGCGTTGAGCTACAAGAGACCCAAAATTACCAGCAGAGTGGAATGGGAATTTGGGAATCTCTGTTTCCTTGCAAGCCTCCATGGATGCCACTTTGCAAAGCCATTAACCAGGAGCCACAAGTCCTGCAAATGCCAGGAGAAATTCCAGCAGCTTGGCAGGTGCACCCTGCCCACGGGATCCTCCCAGAGACCCCAGGAGCAGCAAGCAGGGCTGCTGCCCCCACATGTAAGGGAGGTGCACACAGAACTCCAAAATTCCAAAAACCAGCAAAATCACCAGCTGAAAGGGGAGAGGAGCTCTCCCACACCATGGCAGGCAAGAAGGAAGCTCCTACCCATCAGCATCACTTCAAGAGATGGACAATAGACACAAAACCCCCATATTTAAGGGGTTATTTCTGCTTTCTGGGCCAATCTTCACTAAGGGAGACCCTTGACACTATCAAGGCAGGTACCAACCTGGTGATGCTGTGCCTGAAGGCAGCACTAAAGGCAAAAACCCAATAAATAAAGGCAGGACTGGGGCAGAAAGCAAATATGCAACAACGCTTGGGGGGGACACAACAAACAGAGACTGGCAGAGACTCAGGCTCCTTTTTCCAGCTGAGGCTGCTGCGAGCCACTCAGCACAGGGGAGGTGCCACCCCCCTGTCCTACCCGTGCCACTGCCGTGTCCTATCCGTTCCACCCCGTGTTTTACGCGTGCCACCCCGTGTCCTACCTGTGCCATAGTGCTCCAGCCCCGTGGGCACCTCCTGCGTGGCGGGCTCGTCCCACAGCGGGCAGCACGGCCGGGGCTGGCAGCAGGAGGCCTGGAAGGCACAGGTCACCCAGGGATCCTCGCAGGGAACAGGGACTCCTTGTTTCTGGAAGGAGCAGAGGGGAACTGTCAGGAGAGCGGGACCCCAAAATGTGCAGGGGCCAGCGGTGCTGCCCCCAGAATCAGGCAGCAAGTGCTGCTCTGGCAGATCCCAGCTCATCTGGGGCCAAAAAGAGCCATTTTTAAACCAAAATGAGGAGAAAAGTGAAAGTCAGAGTGAGGCTGAGCTTGGCAGGATTGCAGCTTGAGGGGTCTCCCATGGGGACACTCTCTGGGGCAGGGCTTTGTTCCACTCCCCACAACTGGGAATGTCACTTTTAGGCAGCAGGAGGCCCCAAAACCCCCAAAACGTGGGGGGCCACCAGGGGGTGCAGAACCACAGCCCTGCCCAGGCACTGAGGGGGAGCCTGGTCCCAGCTGTCATATTTATGTTCCTATTCCTATTTATAGGGATACTATTTGGGATTCTTTTCTTTATATTTTCATCATAAACATTCTATGGACACACCAATAAAACCATCACAAACAATATTCATATTGTTTATGATGGTTTTATTGGTGGGTCCATATATATGTTTATACATGTGGTATGCATACATGGGTATATGAGTTATACACCTCATATGAAATGTACAGATGCATATATAATGTATACAACATAATGTATCATTACACACACATTACATAATATACATATTATTATGTGTTAACACACAAGCCATTATAGATGTACTGATTATATGGGTGATACAAGAATTCATACACCCACACCCATGTAATCCTAGCTTATAACTCTATATAAATTATACATTTATTTTTATTGTATATGAAGCTAAATTTATACTTTATAAAGAAAGTATATTTCTTAGACATGAATATAGAGATATTTAGAAACATAGCATGGTTTAGATCGGGAACAAAGCTTTAATAAATGATTCCAGGATATAATTTTCCTTTTATTTTGGACACACCTATTTTATACATATTTATTTATGTGTATATATCTAGTGTGTGTATATATGTACACACCATATTTATTATGTGCATCTGTGTGTATATTTTATATATATATTTACCATGGACACACACACGTATACATATATACCATACAATAAATACATTGCATTTAAATGTTTGTCTCCCTAGAAGAGGACAATACCATGCACATACCTATAAATAAATGCAGGATGTTTGAATTTTTTATCATTGTTACCATTTCCCTGCGGGGGAATAGATTTCCTTGATGGCAAATCAATATTTAAAAGCCAAATGCTTGCTCGGAACCATTTAAAGGAAAGCTATGAAGCTGCCTTGGGAATATTTCACAGCTCAGGATGGGCTTTTTTTCCCAGTTTGGGGAAAATGTTGGGTTTTAGCACAAGTTCTGTGCAGCCTGAGGTGTCAACCCAGAGCTCTAATGCTCAGCAGTTCTTTGGACAAATGGTTAGAAATGCCATTTCTCTGAGTAGAGATCTGATTTCTCTGAATATAGGTCTGATTTACTGAAATATGGATCAGATTTCCCTAAATATGGATCTGATTTTCGTAAAAAAGGCTCAAATCCCTGCCCAACCTGTCCCAGGATCACACTCCAACCTTTATTACACACAACCACCCATCAGCTGCAAAGAGAGCAGAGCTGGCTCGGGACAGGGAGCACTGGAGTGGTCCCAAAACTGCAGAAACCCACAGGAACCCTTCCCAGGCGCTGCCCTGCTCTTTGCTGGTCCCACTGGTGCCAAGTGAAGGGCAGCAGGGGGAGCAGGCAGCGGGACAATGCTTCCCCTGACACTCCTCCCAACACCAGCACAGGAAATCCCACCCAGGATCCCATTTCCAGGGGAGGTTTGCAGGCTCCAGAGAGTCAGAGAAGCTCTGGGTAAACATCTGGAATTCAGGACTGCCCTGAACTATCTCAAACCTTGGATCCTCAGGAGATGGCATTGAGCTGGTCAGGGTTGGAGAAATCACAGCAACCTGAGAGAAAACTGCTGGGGTAGGAAACCAGCCCCAATTCCTGTCTTTTATAGAGGCATGGAAAGGGTTGGGCTGGGAGGGACCTTAAAGACTGTCTCACTCCAAGCCCTGCCATGGCAGGGACACCTTCCACCATCTCGGGTGGCTCCAAGCCCCATCCAGCCTGGCCTTGGACACTTCCAGGGGCAGCCACAGCTGCTCTGGGCACCCTGTGCCAGGGCCTGCCCACCCTCACAGGGGTGAATTTCTTACTAAAATCTCATCTGTGCCCACCCTCATTCAGTGCAAGGCCATTCCCCTTGTCCTGTCCATTCCTTACCATCATTCCAGGCCGAGCCAAAGCATAAGGAGCTGCGTTGCTGATGGTTGTGTCCATATAATAACTCATCATCTTGGAGATGCCTGCAGGAATGGAGAGGGGCATTAGATTCCATGCCACAAAAACTGACAGCACCAGCTAAATCCATGCTTTCTACAGCTGTATAAAGCTTGGAGCAGACTGTCACCTGAACGAGATTAGGCTGGAAAAGTTAAGAGAAAAAATACCTAGATTAATAGGAAATATTGTGATTAGAGGGGTTGTATCAACAATGCAGCACCCAGATGCAGGAGTGTAACCAGGGGAGAGCCTGACAATGGGGAATGAATGATCACCTGCAAGCTGAGGGAGCCGCTCTGAGGGAAGATGAGATCATATTTCCTTTGCTGGAGAATTGGTGGGAAATTGTTGCCAATTTTTTTCTTTTGAGAGAGGAAAAAAAAAAAAGGCAGTTTGTTGAGATCAACACCTTTCCTGTGAAAGCTTTGTCAGGCCCAGTCTGTCTCACAAAGAATTTTGCAGCTTTCAGGACACATCCTCTGGTTTTGCACATGAGCTTGTGTTTCCCTTGCTGAATCGCTGCCTTGCAGCCCCACACGGCATTCCTCACTTGGGATTCTCTCTCCTGAGCAAGTCCTCCTGCCAGAGCTGCTCATCACTGAACCCATTGGTGCGGCTGAGGAGCTGCAATGTGGCTCTGTCATCAGAGCTGCGGGTGTTCCTCCCTCCCTCCCTGCAATGCCAATGGAAACGCAGGACCAAGGGCAAGGTCTGTGTTTTGGGGATGTGACTCCAAGGTGCTGGGAGGACAGAGGGAAGGGGAATGAGCTGGGCTGGGCAGGGCTGGCTCAGGCCTCAGGCAGGATGGGACTTGGAGCTGTGGGAATGGCTGTTCCCAGCCTGGTGGTGCAGAGGAGCTGCTCTAACCTCTCTGAGGACACAGCCCTGGTTCCTGGGGAGCCCCTCTGCCCTCCTGCAGAGCCCTGGGCTGTGGCCGCTGCAGCTGCAAACACCTGGCTATTTTACAACAAAATCCCAGAACATCTGCTCCAGCCCTTAACCTGGCACTGCCAGGCCCATCACTATCCCAAGTGCCACTTTACACGTTTGGAACACTTTCAGGGAAGGGGACTGCACCATGTCCTGGGCAGCTGTGCCAGTGCTTGGCAAACCTTTGAGTGAAGAAATTTTCCTGATATCCAGCCTAAACCTCCTCTGGTGCTACCTGAGGCTGTTTCCTTTACTCCTATCACTTGTATCCTGGGAGAGCAGGGAACTCTCCCTGGATGCCCCCTCCTTGCAGGGAATTGTATGGAGCCAGAATTCACAAGATTGGAAGGGACCTTAAAGACCATCGAGTCCAACCCATGCCCTAACACCTCAACTAAACCATGGCACCAGGCTTTTTTTTTAAAGAGGGTCTCTTGAGCCTCCTTTTCCTCAAGCTGAGCCCCTTTCCCAGCTCCCTCATCAGACCCGTGCTTCACATGTTTTTTTGCTTAGCTCTTCTCAGCAGAACCAGCACAGCCACATCACCTGCAGCCTCCACTTCTACCCTGGACCCTTGAACATCCTGGAGGCCCTGGGACCCTGTCCCAGCCTTCCCTCGGGTCCTTGCCCGGGGCTTTGCTGCTGCCGGAGCTCTCTGCATTTCTCCACCCCCGGGGAAGGGCAGAGCTGCTTTGGCTCTCACTCAGCACCTCAGCAAACAGGGACCCCCAGAGCATCTCCCCCGTGCCCTGTGAGTAATGGCCCAACACAAAACACCTGCATGTGCACAGTATTAAATTATCATCATCATTTCCTGCTGGTTATTACTAACTCTGCCTCAAACATCAGCAGAATTTTTTTTTTCAAACTTCTCTTTTTTAATTCACAAGACTGAAAACTACCGCTACGTGGTGGAAGAACAACCAACCTGTTTCTCTTTGTGCTGTACCCAAAACCACACTGAGTGCGAGTTAGTGTGGCTGAGAAGCCTTAACTAATCTTAGCATCTGAGCACGCCCTGCCAGCCCGCCCTAACGAGGCGTTAAAACGCCTTGGCTTCAATCTCCCTGCAGCTGGGGCAGCTGCAGCTGGGCCAGACAAAGTGTGTGCAGCCCATTGCTGCAGCCTGGGCGAGCACAGAACGTTTGGGTTCCAAGGGATCTTAGAGCTCATCCCGTGCCACAGGCAGGGACCCCTTCCACAAGACCAGGCTGCTTTAACCCCTGTCCAGCCTGGCCTTGAGCACTTCCAATGGGGAGCATCCCTGGCATGAAGGGCATGCCCTAACGCAGGGCAAGGTGCTCCATCCAGCCCATCACACACCTGACCCCGACCTTCAGCGCATGGAAACCATCTCAGGTAAACACGGGCTGGCCTTGCCCTAAAGCAAAGGTTGATGCTGCCAAACAAAGCAAGACAGACAGGGTGGAGCCAGCCAGAGCGAGCTGGGGCTGTTCACCTGCCGCGGTGACACCCACGTGTGCGAGGGTGAGGGCTCACAGCCCCAGCAGCAAACAGCAGCCCCTGCTCTCTGCTTTGCAGCTCGTGCAGCAGCAGCTGGCGTTGCTTTGGGGTTTTGTCCCCTTTGTGCAGGCACCTCGCTCGCAGCAGCTCTCGAGAGCGCTTTCATGCCTCGCTGCCTGTCCTTTGCATCTTTCTCAGGCTGAACCTTCCAGCAAGGCACCACTCGCTGCTGCTCGAGGCCGTGGCTGTGCGCTGAGCTAAGCAGCACCAAACCCATCCTGACACCCAGGACAGGCTTCACACACAAGGAATAGCAATAGGATTCAACCAGAGCTGCAAAGCAGCCCCAGCAGCTCCCTCACCAGCCTGGAAGAGGTGAATTAGCATCTCTAGACAGCAGCTTCAAGACATTTAGAGTCGCTTTGCTTTCTGGTTTCTCTTCCCCTCCAAACTGGGCAGTTAAAAAGCACAAGAGAGGGGCAGAAACATAACACAAAACTCAGTAACAATTTGCATGCCCATCTCTGTGGAATCAAGAGAAGTCCTGGTTAAACACAAATTAAACCAGTTCCCCAACGTGATGCAAGTTTTGTGGGTGACAGTGGTTAAAGGGCAGAGAAACAAAGTCTGGAGGCTCTGAAAAGGACCTAGAATCATGGAATCCTCGAAGAAGGAACCCCGGAAGGGGCTTTCCAAGCCCCACTATGGATGGCAGGGATGGCAGCCAGTAGGTGACATACCCTGCTGGAAAAGGCAGGTGAGCAGATCCTGGGCAAGGAATAATTGTGCTCTGGAAAAGCAAGTGTGGAAAAGGAGACAGGGACAGCACAGAGGGAGCTCTGCTGTGCTTTGTCCAGGCTAATTTTAACAGAATTTCCACCACTTCCCAGAGGAAACTACTTCACAGCCCAAAACATCTCTCACTGTCAGCAAGTTTCCCTGATGGCTGAGCGATATTTTGCTTCTCTTCAGCTTCCTCTAATAAGAGCCCAAAGAGTTCCTCTCCTCTTTAGGATGCTGTCAGGGAGCTCAGCTGAGCTCCATTCCAGGCTGGAGCTCTCAGGGCAGGTAATTTGGCTGATACTGAGGAAATCACTGCAGATTTACATCAAGATAATACAGAGCCACAGCTTGCTGAGAGCTGCTAGTAAATAGAGGGGAATCTGAACCATTTGGTAAAATCCTTAATGATTTAACAGCTTGACTTCAGCCTTATTGTTTGCTCTTTTTATTCCTGTCCTATTGTGAAAACATGTGTGGGAGAACCAGCATTTATTTTGGGACTTGATCAAGTACCAGCCAAAGCTATTACACTCTTGGGTCATTTCTAAACTAAATTAAAATTTTAATTTCATTTCAACATCCATCCCTCCTCTTTTACAAGGTCGGGATTTTTTTTTTTTTTTAATTTTAAGTCAATTACTGAGCTTGGTTTAAAAAGGGAAAAGCTGTTTGTGCTCATGATTAACACACACTCCCCTGCAGAAGCTGGGAAGGAGTTAAAATGAATGTTAGAATAAAGTGAGCTTTGTCTGTTGGATATATGGAGACACTTCACAGTATTCTCATGTTTGTTGTTTGTTGTTCAGTTTTATGTTTGTTCAAGGATAGGCAGAGGGAAGTGGAGCAATGCCACAGTGACTTCCCAGTGGCAGTCAAGTCCCATCTCTGTTTCCCAGTTTAATGCTCCATCCATGGCTCTGCTGCAAAGTCCTGAGGCTCAGACTGTTCCCCAGTTTCTGAGCTGAAGCACCACGCTCAGTTCTCAGCCTAAGCTGGGCACCAGGGAAGGTGGCACTGCAGGGTGGCACACCTGGGGCAGCCACCAAACACTGCTCGAGTTCTTTCCTCCATCCCAATAAACCGAGAAAATTCCTTTTCCACAGGGTCTGGCGAGAAGCCAGGAGGATGGGGCAGCATCAGCCACCCCACCAAAATATTTCTGGCTTGAAGAAGGTGAATCAAGGCTTTCAGAAGATACAGCAGCCCCTGACACACCACCACCCTCCCCGGGCTGGCAGGCTGACCCAGAGCTGCTCAGTGATAACCACTTCATTTTTGCATCCAGCAATAATTTACCATCTTTGAGGGGGTGGGGCAAAGAGCCGGTGGAAATGACATCCTTCCGCCAGGCTTTAACCCTTGGGATCCGGGCACTTTCCAGGCCGCCTGCCAGCCCCGTCCCCAGGGGAAGAAGGGTTGTTGATGTGTTGGCATCTTAGAAACCTCCTCCCATTCATCAGCCCCCGGCACCGCCTCGCACAAAAGGAGCATCCCTAAGGCAGGAGCAGCGGACAGGAGAGTGCTTTCTACACTTCCAACCATGGTTTGAACAGATTGGCCGCGCTAAATCCCACATTTCTTATGATTTTATAACTTTAGTGTTCGCACCCGGTTTCCTGCGGGGCAGGCGGGCGGGGCAGCAGGAGGTGCTGCGGTAAACAACAGAGCAGCAATGGCCCTTCTGCAGCCGCTGGAAACACTCCGGGAGGGTGAAGGGCCGAGAGGAGGTCACCGGGGAAAGCGAGGGGCCGGGCCGAGGGTGTGAGCCCGGGCCGCAGTCCGGGGCTGTCCAGCCCCGCTGGCTGCCGGGCTCGGCGCTCTGAGGGGACGGGGCAGGGCCCGCCTGGCCCCGCGTCCCCGGCTGCTCCAACGCGGGCCTCCTGCCTCCCCCGGTGCCTGTCAGGTCTGAGCAGGTACGAGGGCACCTCAAGAGCCTTCCCGTTTGGCTGGACAAGCTCTGCCTGGGGTGGCTGACAGCGGCCGTGGGAGAGTGCCAGCGGGGTTAAAGTTTGGCCCAGTCTCACAAACCCCTGGCTTTCTGTGCTCGGGAGTAAACTGCTTTTTCTCTACGTTTCTGCTGCTCTCTGCTCATCCATCGATTACTCAGCTGCTAATTAAGCTCTAAGATAATGCCCCCATCAGCAGCCCCAGCAGATGCACAGCGAGCTGACAGCACGGGTCAGGCAGGAGCGGGTTTAGGTGGGATGCCAGAGCTGTTGCCATTAAATCACCCTGCTCTGTCCCAGCTCCCAGCAGCCGCTGGCAGGAGGATGTGAAGGGAGGGTTAATTAGGTCAGTTGTTGTTTCACTCACGAATTTGCCTCCTGAAGCAGTAGACTCACAGCACAATGCCACAGGCCAGGGCCTCAGCTGGGGCAGAGCACAAGGGGAATGAAGGGGATCAGTGTCCCACTGCTCAGACAGGGATCCCTGCCCTCTCATGCCTTCCCCATCTCACAGAGCCCAGCCAGGGCCTCGGCCAGGGCTGGACAGCCCAGCTGGGAGACCCCCAGGATCCCTGTGCGACCTCCTGCAGGAGACCTGGAGCAGCTTGCCCCAACCCGCTCTGAAATTCCCACCAAACCCTGCTCTTCCACAGGGCCCCAAACCACTGGGGAACATGGGGTTACCTTCTGTTTCTTTGTCCCTCAGCTTGCCAGATGGGAAAGAGGTTTGTGATCTGGAGGGGCGCACAGTCCCTCCCCCAAAGCTCAGTGGTGAACCTGAGGACAAGGGACACACACACATCCCTGTGCTGGGGAGCACCTTCGGGCTTTCACACACCCCCAGACCCTGGGCAAGCTGAAAACACCCCAAAAAATCAGGCCTGCCAGAGCATTATTTTCAGGGCAGGCAGGAGAAAGCTGCACAGCCAGAGGAGCAGGAGGCAGCAGGAAGGGGCTGCAGAAGCAAAGCGGCTCGGCCCCAGCCTGCAGCCCCCACTGGCAGTGCAAGAGGGAAGCTGAGGTGCCTCTAACACCCAGTGAGGGGCCACATGCACAGCAGTGATTTACACACTAACGGGAAGGGGAAGGCCTTGGCCGGGCTCCTCAGGGATTCACAATTCCCACTGCCTGGGCCGGGGGGCAGGATTCTGCTTTTCCCAAGGAATGGCAGCACATCCCTGCAGTTGTCACACTCCAGCTTCTCCCAAAGGCAAATGCTGGCACCTGTGGTGTTCTGGGTCCTTTAGGGGACGGCATCACCGTGGAAAACATCTGGAGGGGTCATAGCAAGTCCTTCCAATCATCCCTGCAAAGCAGGAATCAACTCCGGGTCTGTCTGTCCCACCCTGGGCACTTTGGATCTCCTCCCCCTCACAGCAAAACCAAACCAAATTACACCAAAACCGAATTACAATTCAGAACAGCAAAGGAACTGCAAATTTAATTCACTGTACTAATGCCAGTGCATAGCCTTCCACCTCTATGAGGAAAATAATAATGTTCTCCTAAATCTCCATCTCCAAAATTTATGTACCAAATATATATATATATACACACACATATATATGTATTAATTTTTAAAGGGAAGCATCATCTGAGACATTTACAGAAGATCCTGCAGTAGCAAATACACAAGTCAGTTACTGGGTGAAACTGGAAATTGAGTGAGGAAAAGTAAATCACCACAAACCAAATCTGAGGTGTCCTGAAAATGTCTACAGGTACCTCCGACCCCCGAAAGAGTTCAAAGAGCCTCTCGCCCCTCCACTTACGGCTCAGCTGAAGGACCCGGGGAAAAGCTTTATATCCACCACGGCTTCCCACACTTGTGTCCGCTCTCCTCCCAGCTACCTGGTGCTCTCCGCGCTGGAGCCGGGGAGGATGGAAATACCATAGTGTTCGAGGCAGGGCTGCTATTCAAAGGGAGGGGGAGTGGTCAGCCCCGCACCCAGGGCGCTGCGAACGCCGCCAGCCAGGAAAGAGCCACCTCTGGCCGCTGTCACGGCGCTGGGGAAACAAAACAGCCGCTGCTTGGAGGTGGGGATGGGTACAGCCCCGACAGCCCCGCCGTGGGCTGGCCTTGGGGTCCCGTGCCCTGTAAATGCACCCGAGGCTCCAGCCTGTCCTCCGAGCGCTGCTGCAGCCCCAAGTCCCGTGAGCGGAGTTTATTCCTGCCCAGGGAGCAAGGTACGGCTGGCAGAGCACGGCCAGGTGAGGCTGCTGCAGCTCTGACCCCAAACCCAGCCCAGCAGCTGCCCGAGGTGCCCCATGGCACAAATCCCTTCCCCTGAAGGGCCCTGGCACCGCTGCTGTCCCTGCCCCGGGCGTGTCCCGGGGCTCTGCTCCGCTTCCTGCCTCACCCCCAGCCCTGGGAGGATCCAGCCTGCTGCCAGTCCTGCCAGCTCTTGGCATGCACCTCTGGAACCAAAAACGTGCCCTGGTGGCCGCTGCTTGCTTTTAAACCCCTGAAGGCTGAGGGAAGCTTTTAAATCCCTGAAGGCTGAGGGAAGCTTTTAAATCCCTGAAGGCTGAGGGAAGCCTCCCTCCGTGAGGAACTGCGGGGGAATTTGCTCACTGGGCAGCGCTGGGAGCCACCGGCCCAGCTCTGCCAGGGCTGGATGGCCCGCATCTCCCCAGAGCCCAGTCCCAAGGCAGGTGCTCAGGGTGTCCAGGGTCTCTCCAGGCAGGAGAAGGGCAGGAGAGCACATTCCCGGCTGGCCAGGACCAGCAGAGGGACAGAAACACCGCGTGCAGTGATCTCAGTGCTTTAACGCCCCTGGGAATTATCCAGAGGCTCTGGAACAGCAGGACCTGGGGTGGCCTTTGTCGCACACCCCTGTCTTCCTCTTCACAGCCTGGCCAGGGAGCTCCAAACGCCAGTGACCCCCCAAATCCCGGGTGCAGGAGGATGTGCCCATCCCTCCTCTCCCTCTCTCGCTCTCCGGGCAGCAGAGCTGCCTTTTCCTCCAGGAGAGGGCTCCAGGCTGGAAATCCTGCCCGGCTCCAGCACGGATCCCATCCCGCCGTGTCCATGAGCAGTCCTGGAGCAGCCCCTGCCAGGGGCAAAGCCCAGGCCCCAAGAGTTCCGTGTGTGTCCTGCTCCAGGACCAAATGGGGCGCTGGGAGCACCTGCTGGGATTTCCCTGGAGATCCTAACAGCCAACTGTGAGAGAAGAGCAGCAAAGAGCCCCCAGCCCCAGCGGAACTCAGCCCTCGCTGCCCCCCTGCACTGATCCCGGGAGGTTCTGCTTCCACAGTATCTGCAGGAGGGGGTGATTTCCAGGGAATTTAGCAGCACCCTCACAAAAAAAACCCTGTACATCTGAGCGCTGTCACTGCTGAAGGGTCGGTGTGTGGGGAGAGGAATAACTCCTGGAGACTCCTGCCCCAGCAGAACCGTGGGTATTTTGAGTACTCTCAGCACAGTGGGCATTTGCAAAGGACAAACCAAAGCTATGTTTGCTCCCACGTGGGTAATTTCTGCCTGCACAGGGCTCCTGTAGCATCTCCTGCTGCCAAATGTTCCCCAGAGAAATCAGATGTTCTGAACAAGTGTTCACAGGATGAAAGTCCCTCCTGTCCCCCTCTCCCAGACCAGGAGATTGCTAAAATGCACAAAATAACAAATAGCAAAAAACCCCATTATTTATGTACATAAAACTATTCCCAGGTCCTTCAGGAGCTGCCAAATGATGAATGAATCTCTCCTTTAGCCCTGAATTTAGAAAGACACAGCTGCAGGTGGCCCAAATCAGTTACCTGCTGGACTGGCCAGGCACGGCTCCCTCTTGTAGCTGTTTTAACACAGGAAATTATTTACAGGGTTCCATCTCCCCAGGAAGGTTTCCAGCCTCCTGGGCTTTGCTACAAAGGCTCTGTCACATCTGAGCTCCAAAGGAGTGCAATGTGTTCAGCAATCAATTTTTATCTGGGCAACTCTTCCTGGGATAACCCTGCTGGCAGCTGCGAGCAAGATGTCCTTGCCTGGATGCTCTGCTCAGGAGGGTGCTGGGATGCAGAATCCAGACACTAACAGCTCTGTGGAGTGGCTGTGCAGCCAGCTGGGAGGCTGGGACATGGAATCACAGAGTCATGGAATGCTTTGGGTGGGAAGGGACCGTGAAGATCACCAGGTTGCACGTGGTTGCCTGGTTTCAGGGTCACTGCTGTCACATCAGTCACCCAAAGCATTTGCTTCAGCTCACAACAAAAAGTAGGGTTAAATTTCGGGCAGCTCATGGAATTGATCATAAAGTCATTGCACTTTCCATGGCAGCTGCTTTGGGTTTGCTCCGTGCTCATAAAAAATAAAGTGATCCCTTAATGTTTCCCTGCAGCAGTTATTGATGGCTTCACCAAATTGGGGATGTCTTGGGGATGTTTCACAGGTTCTGCACTCGTAAGCTGCTTAAATTTGGGGCACTCACGCTCCTGTTGAAAGGTGCAGCACACTGGTGTCAGCAGAAACAGCCCCTTTCCCAATACCCTGAGGAATCCTCACCACCACTTGGGGTGGGAGCCCAGAGCAGCAGCACTGGGAGGGAGCTGCACCTGGAGATGCTCCTGGTTTGTCTGCTGGAGCTGGGCAGGGAGCGTGGATCATCTGGGCAGAATTCAGCCCAGTCCTGAGTGCCACCGACTGTCACCTACCCCAACTCCTCTCCCTTGCAGCCCCAGGTCCCTCTCCAGGCACAGATCCCTGTGTTCCTGCCTGTGGATCATAAAGCACTAAAAGGGAGAAGCTTCCAGAGCCCTTCATGCATCACCATTTCCATCTTACTCTGGGAGAACAGAGAAGGAACCAACAAAATTATCCTGAGCACCTGAATCTCTGCTTTTGGTGTTACCCCAGGGCAGAGTGAAATGAGGATTCCCGAGCTGGAGAAACCTTACCAGTGTCTGCCCTGGAGAAGGTGACACAGCCGGGTCAGGAGCTGCCTGTGCCTGGAAATCCATGGCAGCTTTGCCCAGGGAGATGTTCCCTCTGCCCCTGCTCAGAGCCCAGCGTGACTCACAGCCTGTGCCCAGATGTTCCCAGAGCTGGGCACATCTGGGACCCAGGTGCTGACACCCTCTGGAGCTGCCTGGCCTCAAAAGCCAACGGGGACAGCACCAGAGCTCATCCCTCTGGACCAACCCCCATAAATTCCCTCCTGTGTGGAGCCCAAGGATGCTGAATGTCCCAGCTAAGGGGAAATTTCTGCCCTCCCAAGCAGGAGAAGGAGCTTTTTCTACCCTTGGATCAGACAGGAGAAAGAGCTTTTTCTACCCTTGGATCAGACAGGAGCTCAGATCTTCCATGACCATTACCTTGGATGTGCAGGTGCAGGATATGTACTAAAACAGAAAAATTTGGGGTGCACTGGAATATCCTGAATGCTTAAACTGCCCCAAAAGTGACTTTTGTGATGCTTCTTTAGGCTGGGAGCTGCTGCACATGGATCTCCTCCACATCAACCAAGATAATTGTGGTGGGCTGGCTCATCCATGGTTTATCGCACTTCTCTAAGGGAGATCAGCTGTGTGTAAAAATGGGCTTTAAACAGGGAACATCTGAAGGTGTCAGGACTGTGTGAGAAATGACATAGGGAAAAATTCCTTTTTCATCTCTATCCACATGGATAAAAACACGTGGAAGCATAGGGAGGTGAGAAAACCCCAAATCATATCAATAACAATGTTTTCTTCCCTGTGAGGGTGGGCAGGCCCTGGCACAGGGTGCCCAGAGCAGCTGTGGCTGCCCCTGGATCCCTGGCAGTGCCCAAGGCCAGGTTGGACACTGGGGCTTGGAGCAGCCTGGGACAGCGGAAGGTGTCCCTGCCCATGGCAGGGCTGGCACTGGGTGGGCTTTAGGGTCCCTTCCACCCAATCCTTTCTGTTATTCTGAGATTTGGTCATGTTTTCACTCTGGAAGAGGAAGTAAGAAGTTTCCACTCAGCTCTAACTCCGCTGTTAAGCAATATCTCCAGGGAAGTTCCAACCAGAACATCTCCAGCCTGAGCCCTTGAGATGCAAACTTGTGGATTTTGCATAGTTGGCACAAAACCCGATGCCTTTTCTAGAGGCCAATGTGAACATTTCCATTGCAAACTCCTTGTGCAGGTGCCTGCCCACTCACACCATTAATAAAGTCATGAAAGCTGCAAGAACAAGGTAAATTAATTCTCATTTCTGTCAACATTAACTGGGAAATCAGTCCTTACCCACAAGTTCTCCCATTGCAAGAAGAATTTGGCCTCTTGGTAGGAAGAAGGATCTTTGATTAGTCTGATACACTCAGACAAAAAAACAGTGAGGATCTCATCACACACACCCTCTTCAAAGTGTAAATTAAAATCCTTATCCAGAATCATTTTATCGAGGACTATAAAGCCAGATTTCAGAAGTGCTCTTTTCCAAGGCAGGCACATAAATAGAGATCAGATTTATAAAAATGCTATCAGCCAACAATTCCTGCTCAAACACATCTGGCCAGATTTCAAAACCAATTCAGCAGCCAGTTAATCACTTGCTCTTTATTATTTAACTTACTATTAGCATTGGGGGTAAAAAAAAACCCAAGAGATATTTTTATTTTCTTTTATCTTTTAAAATATTCCCTGCATCTTGCTGGGGTGGAATTCAAAGCCTTGATAAAAATCATGACATTTTAAAAAAATCAACTGCTTCTCAAGCCTGTGTAAAAATGCAGGGGGTGAATTGAGATCACTGCTTCCCTTTGCAGCTTCTTGTTCAAAAAATGATATTAGCACTGCACTGAGAATGCCACAAAAAAAAACCCACCCAGAAAATAATCAGCACCTTATGAGGGTTGAGCTGGAATGGGAATGAATAGGAAGTTGGAATTCTCATTATTGCTGGCGGTTCTCTGAGGACACCAGGGCACATCTCAAAGCTTTGTGTCCCCAGGGCTGGCTCTGCTGGAGGTGGCCCTGCCTGGGCAGCACAGTGTCCTGGGTTTGGAATTCCTCCTTCCTGGAAAGCAGTGGCTCCAAAAATATTGGGGAAGGATTGAGCAGCGAAAAAGCTCCTAAGGATGGAGCCCCATCTGTCAATGTCATATTTTCTGGAAAAATCCCTTCACCCAGGATTTCTCTCCTGGGAAGCTGAGAAGCCTCAGAGAAAAAGGAAAACAATGAGATAATCATTTGCTTCTCCTGTGTTTTGCTGCTTTGGAATGTGGTAGGTGATTGTTTCATTGGTTTCATGTGAACCATGTTTTAACTTGGTGACCAATCACTGTCAATCTATGTCAAGACTCTGGAGAAAGAGTCACGAGTTTTCATTAGTGTCTTCTAGCTTTCTGTCTGTATCCTTTCTGTATTCTTCAGTATAGTCTAGTATAGTTTTAGTATAGCATTCTATAATATAATATAATATAATATAATATAATATAATATAATATAATAATAAATTAGCCTTCTAAGAACATAGAGTCAGATTCATCATTTCCTCACCTTCGTTGTGGTCTCAGAAAATACAAGACCCATCCCTGGAGGGGTTTAACAGAGTGAGTGTGGCACTTGGGGACAAGGTCAGTGGTGGATCCTTGTCAGTGCTTGGATGGTCACAGAGAGTTTTCCAACCCAAATAAACCTGTATTCCCTGAGCTGGGGGCTGGAGCAGCATCTGGAGGAGGGGCTGCAAAGGCAGATCCCAGGGTTTGCACAAGGCCTCATGGGGTCTGTTCCCCCAGGGCAGGGACACCCAGGAGCAGTGGCCAGCACAGGTCTCAGCTGGACCCCTGAAGCAGCTCCTGCTTCCCAGGGGTCATCTCAGGCTCCATCTCCATTTTTCAGGACTCATTGCTCAACTGCAGCCCAGCTCAGCTCATCTTTTGAATCCCTGGGCTCTCCTCCCATGGCTCACAACTCTTCCCACCCGGAATGCCACTGTGTGGGGAGGAGGAGGAGAAAGCACGTGGGTGACGTAGGAATGAAGAGATTTCTCTGCAGTGGGTTCCGTGGGGAGCTGATAAACCTGGGAAATTCTCCTTTTCCTGAGGCCTTTTCCCAGTCTCAAAGTGACCTTTGTGTTCTCCATCAGCTGACAGACACAAGGACAGTGAGGTTGGTGCCACGAGCTCAGCAGGGCCGAGGTGGGAGCTGAGCCCTCCTGGGTCCCACCATCCACCCAGCACTGCCAGGGACACACTCAGCTAAGGAAATGCTATCCTGCTTCTCCCATAGGGCAGGGAAGGTGTGAGATGTTCCCAGTGGAGCAGAAACTGGACATTTTTCAATGCTTTATTTGCATATCTAAACCAATGCAAAATGATCTGCACCTTCATAAACACTTCTTGTTCCTGGAGCAAGCAGCAGAGGGGAAAATTCCGGTAGCAGAAAAGTGAGGCTGGGTTCTGTGGAAATGAGTTATTAACATGTCCTTTACCTCTCTGTTTATTTTCCACGTGGTTCCAGGTCAAGGAAAGTTTGTCTGTGACAAGGATTAGGCTTTGGGAACAGCTGTGTCTTTTCATATTTAATTCCTGAGCTGCACCGAGGGTGTTTGGACAGATTCTCCTTTGTCTCCTCTGTCAATTGTCAGGGGAGCTCAGGCAGGATAACAGGACACAGGTGACATCCCCAGGGTGTGACATCCCCTCCATGAAGGACACCCAGAGCTCTGGAGGAAGAAAGGGGATAAATAAGGCGTGTTCTGGCAGAATCCACGCTGTCCCCGTGGCTGGCTGGTGCTGCAGGGGTTATTTATGGCCGGGCTGGGAATTGCAGGGCTGGGTCCCACATGTGAAGTGAAAGTGGAAGTGTGTGGGTGGGAGGGGAAGCAGCAGCATCCCATTTATCAGCGAGGCCAGCAGCTTTCCTGGCTCCAGGCTGACATCTCCCAGGCAGCACTGCAGAACCCCAAAGGCATGATCCTATCCCAGGGCCCGTCCTCGGGGATGCCGGGGACAGGCTCACCTGGAGAGGGAAAACCCTTCCCGCTGTCCTACAGCCTGCTCGGGGTGCTTCACTCACCTGCCCACCCTCCGTGCAGCTGCTAAAAAAGGCAGCAGGGAATGGCCCAGCCTGCCTTCCCCCTTCCAGAGCCAGCCTGGGTCTGTGGGGCTTCAGCATGGCAGGGGGAAGGGCTGGAGGGCTGGAGGGAGGGGTCACGGCGGGGTGAGCTGATGAACAGCAAACAATCCTAATTTATGCAAAAAGCAGTCTGGAAAAAATGACATTCCTGCTTGTCTGCATGTGTAGCTTACAGAGATCCTAAAGAAAGGAGCCAAAGATGTGCCCATGAATCAGAGCTTTATCCTGCCAGCCCCCCGGAGCCCAGCCCGTGGGTTTGGGGCAGTTTGCCTTGGTAATTGCCCGGCTCTCCAGCACAGGCTGCACCAACAGTGCCCTGCTGGAATCAAACAGGTCCTTTGGACCTCGGATTTTCTCTGGTTTTCCACCCTCTTAGACAACAAACAAGCCATTAATGTCTGGAAGCACAGCCTGGATTCCCAGTCCCAGAGCACAGCTCAGATCCCTGCTGGGGATGCCCAGTGCCATGTTCAATCCTGTGTCCTGTGCCCACCTCCACCTCCCGTGCCAGGGGAGACATTCCGGGTTCACAGCTCTGGAAATAAGAAAGATCCCAGTGTGCCTTCCTGATGGAAAACTCCCAATAGATAGCAAGCCCAGACTTTACTTTTGACCCTTTTGGCTCTCCACTGGGATAAGGATGTGCAGAGGGTCTTGGACTAATTTCTGATCTGTATCTTCATTAATAGGAATTTTCTCTGCCCTGAATAACCCCTGGTTTATTCTCAGGTGAGTCATAGACTCATGGAATGGTTTGGGATGGAAAGGACCTTAAATCCCATCCAGTGCTACCCCTGCCATGGGCAGGGACACCTCCCACTGTCCCAGGTGGCTCCAAGCCCCCTCCAGCCTGGCCTGGGACACTCCCAGGGATGGGGCATTGACAGATTCTCTGGGCAGCCTGATCCATAACTCCAAAGTTTTGCCCATCTATCCCTAGCTGCAGGGTTTCTGCCCAAACCCAAACCCCTTGGCACATACCCAGAGTGCCAGTCTGTGGAAAGCTGCAGGTTTTCCCCAAGTTTGTCCTGGACATTCCCAGGCACAGCTGGCAGCTCCAGCTGGATGCCCTGCAGCAGGAAATGGCAATTTTGGTTCTGGCTGAGAGTGAGTGAGAAGGGGAGCCTGGCTCACAGGAAGGGTGATGGAAGGAGCCATGGAGCAGCGTCCTGGGCTGGCACTGCTGCTCCAAAGGCTTGTCCCAGATGATGCCTCAGGTTTCGCTTTTCTATTTTTCAGATTCTGTGCTTCTTTAGTGTGTGGGTCTGGGCTTCACATTATGGGATGGTGAGCTCTGCACAGAGCAGGGAGACAAAAAAATTCCTTCTCTAGCTGGGGACCAAGGACAAATGATCCAAATCTCAGGCTCAAGAGCATACACAACATGGGCTGAAGAGAGAAAAAAAAGCAGGATGAGACTGCATGGGCTAAAGCTGGAATTGGACAATTAACCCCAATATGCAAATGAAGCAGAACTGATTACAGTGAGAGACCCCATGACCAGTCGTGCATTTTGGGATCATTTTGAGTTGTGCTGCCCAAGGTGGATCCATTGAGTTCTCTTAATGAATCCCTACTTTATTCTTTAGCCCCATCTAGTCTCTGCTCTAGGTCAGCCTTCACAGGACATCACAGATGGGAGCCAGCACTCACCAGGCAGTGATAGCACAGCTTAGCTTCCTGCCAGTCCCTTGGGACAGATCCAAGAGTGACTTTGCTCCCTTTTTCCACCTGGATCTGCCCTGTCAAGTGGGCGCTGGGGATGGTGCTGCCCATGGGTGGCCGGGAATGGATTTCCCAGGGATAATGCCATCCTTGGCCAGCCTTTCCCAGCCCTGCAGGGATTTCCCCCCACAGCCCCAGCTCTGAGTGCAGAGCCCCAGCCCCGGGTGATGACCCTGGTGGACAGGGAGAGCACACCTCACTGGGGACACTGTCCTTGCCCTTGTCCCTGCCCAGAAGTACTCAGCTGGTACCATCCTGGGCCTTTTGAAGTCAGCAGGAGCCCGGCCTGGGGAAGGTTCGTGGGGTGAGCCTGGCCTGGGGAAGGTTTGTGGGGTGAACCCAGCCTGGGGAAGATTCATGGGGAGAGCCCAGCCTGGGGAAGGTTCATGGGGTGAGCTCTGGCAGTGCTGGCTGAAGCTGTGTCCAGAAATCACTGGGTGCCATTTCCAGCACTCCGAGAGGAGCCAGGGCTCTAGCATTGCTCCTTCAGTGCCTGTAAATCTGCCCCTGAGATTCACCAACCTCAGCTGGAGTTTTATCTCATTTGGCCCCCTGGGCACTGCCATGGGCACAGATAAACCTTGCAAACAGGATGAGGAATTGTTCTGTTTCAATCCCATCCTGTGGGCTGAGAGGGACCTCGCTGAGACCCAGCTCAGGATGGATTCACCTCCTCCCTCAATGGGCTTCATTAGCTCCAGCTCTTCATGGATGCAGCAAATGAGAGAAATAAATACTACAATCAAAGTGCTCAAACCTACGCCTTGCCTATGCCAACACAAACCCTGAATGGGAGGAAGTATTAGGCTAAATTTAGCTCCTCAAGCAAAATCCAAGAGCTTTTATTTTTTCTTTAATTTTTTTTCTCTAGGTTCATACTGTAAAACATCTGCTGAACAGTTTCCTATAACTGTTTTTGGCTTTTAAATCAAAGAAAGAAGAAACAATGTCCCATTTTTGTAGAGAGAAAAGGAGGAGGGGAATAATAGACCTTCCTCTCAAAGGAGGATGACAATGAGGATAGAAATAGAAAGGGGGGAGCTTTGAAACATCTTGAGTCCAGACAAGGAGTGGGTGGATGACAGGTTCAGGTATCTCTGCTTGCTTTGGCCACTTCCCATTCCAAGAGGGGGCTGGCAGAACTGCTGACAGCCAGAGGGAAAAGCCACGGGCAGGGCTGGATCTGCCCGGGTGAGGGGGGGCTGGGAAGGGGGTGCAGCGGGGCTGGGGCTGCACAGGGAGGTGGTGGAGGAGGAAAATCGAAGTTATTTAACATGAAAAAAGAAAGAGGAGTTGTGCTCAGTTGTGCTGGCTTTTCCCCCAGCCCAGGAGAAAATTCCCTGCTCCTTCCAGCATCCCATGGTCCAGCTGAGCTCCTCGGGGTGTCCCACAGCTGCAGCCACCTCCACCCACCTGCAGCATCCCCGACACCGGTGTGGGTGGCCTTGAGCTGCCACATCTGTGCTTGATCCCCTGCCAGTCTCAGGCCATCCCCTGCCTGGAGAAACCCGTTCTTCCCTGCTCTTCCCTGCCTTTCCCTGCCCTTCCCTGCTCTTCCCTGCCCTGTTCTTCCCTGCCCTTCCCTTCCCTGCTCTTCCCACTTTGTGAGACCAGAGTCCCTCCCCGGGGGGGCGCATGCAACCCACAGGGACATGCAGCCCACGGTAGGGGACACACAGCCCACGGGGACATGCAGCCCTTGGAGGGATGTGCAGCTCTTGGAGGGGAATGTGCAGTCCCTGGAGGGATGCGCAGTCCCTGGAGGGATGTGCAGTCCCTGGAGGGATGCGCAGCCCCTGGAGGGATGCGCAGCCCTTGGAAGGACGTGCAGCCCACGCTGTCACACCTCGCAGGCTCCTTGGCAGCAGGGGCCGTGCACAGAGGCCTTTCCTGCCAAGTCACAGGATGCGATGACGGCGCGGCTGGGAAAAGCTTCAAACCAGCCCAAACAATCGGAGATTGTCTGCGGAGAGCGGGCTCTAAAATTGGCTCCTTGGATCACCACCAGGCTCTCCCCAGGGCCTTTGTCGGGAGCGCCGGGCCGGCAGCGCTGACGGAGAAGGAGCTAATCTCGCTAATTTTGCTAATCTCGCTAATCTCGCTTCCCATCTGCGCTCGGGCTCGGTTTAACCCGGCCGTGCCCGTGCCGCTGTGAGCCGCGGGCATCCGCGCCCGGACAGCGGCAGGAGCCCTGCCCTGCCTGCGGAGCCACACGGCTCGGGGCAGCAATCCCATCTTATTTACTGCCCTGAAAAGTTGGTTAGGGGTGCGCAGGCTGGGGGATGGGGGGAAGAGTTGTGCTTTTTACATGGATTTAGCACCAGTTGGGCTGGATTTGCTCCTTTTAAGTCAATTCCAGTTAGGTGGTGGCAGAGCCCCTCCCGTCCCTTGGGGTTCTCATCATGAGGGGCTCTGCCACAAAGCAGCTGTAGCAGCATCGGGGGCTGGGTCCAGCATGGCAACACATTCCCATCAGCCATGAACCTTTTCCCCACCTTTTGGCCTTGGCTCAGCATCCTCCTGGTCCCAGCAGCCCTGCAGCACTGCAGAGCTGCTCCCGAGGATGTGCCAAACTCGGGCAGTGTGTGTCCCACGGCTCCAGCACAGCCCTGCACTGCCCCGGCTGGGCCCCCGCTGCTCCCAGCCCCACCCAGCAGCATCTCTGCAGCATCCCTGCAGCATCCCTCCAACATCCCTGTAGCATCCTTCCTGCATCCCTCCAGCATCCCTCTGCCAGCCCAGCCTGGCCCAGCCTGGCCCAGCCTGGCCCAGCCCAGCCGGGGAAAACTTGGACAAAAGAAGCTCAGAAGGAAACCCAGGAGTGGGGAAGAGGCAGGTGAGGGGCTGTGTCAGATCAGCCTGAGGCCCAGGAGGAAATAATCGGAACAGGGCTCTGGCACGTGCTGGGGATGGGATGGGATGGGATGGGATGTGCCAGGATCATTCCCTGCCAGCCCTCTCTGGGCACTGCAGGCAGGAGCAGCCATTCCCATTCCCTGCCCCAGCCCACAAGAGGGTGAGGGAGGGAAGACCAGAAAATGGCATTTTGGTGGAAAAACCTTTCTGTGACTGAACTCCTCAGTCTCCGTGGAAGGGGCTTTGCTTTCCTCAGGAGATTCCTCTTAATCCCACAAAAGCTGGAGAGAAAAGTGTTTCAGGCACTTCCCAAGCAGCCAGAACCATCCTCCTCTGAATACACCTTCTCCTCCAGGCAAGGGGGTCTCCAAACCCTAAACACCTCCAAGGCCTCTTCACCAACCCTGGTCTGCAGCAGGGGAGCTGTAGGGGATGGGGGCAAGTGCCCAGTGCCAGGGGGGCTGTGGTGGAAGCCCAGCACTGAGATAAATCTGTGAAACACATTGCAGCTCCAAAGGGATGTCTGTGGGATGTGAGGGCAGCAGTGGGGGGCAAAATCATTTGTCTTTCCAGGAGAACGAGCTCAGGGCTGTATGCAGGTGCTGGGGCTCGCACAGGGGGAGGCCAGGGACTCACAGCAATATTGGCAAAAACCACAGGAATTGATGGAGAAACAGGAGAAATGTGGAGAAACAGAGCTGGGGGGCAGTGGGGCTCTCCAGGGCCACCCCACCCCGGTGAGGAGCCACACCGAGGGCAGAGGTGCGTCCCCCCTTCCCAGGGAACCTGCGTGGGATCCGTGGGAGAGCTGGAATGGGTTTGGATCTGTGCATGGACACACAAGCAGGTCCTCGTGCGTTCAGGTGCACCCCAGTGGGCAGGACACCCCGGTGCTGGGGCTGGGTGGCACGAGGGTCCCGTGGTGTCCCCCGGTCGGAGCGGGTGTCCCGTGCCCCAGGTGCCAGGGAGGCGATGCCAGGAGTGCTGCCGGCAAAGCCGAATTCCCGGGCTGCCTTTACATTCCTGCAGGCTGCCTTTGGCAGAGCGCTGATTGCAGGCAAAGCTTTGCAGCTCGGAAACTTGGACGGCTCCGGCTGTTTTCACTCTCCCTCTCTCTCTCCCAGGCTCTTTCATTCATGCTTCCTCTCTCTTTTCCCCAGTGCATTTCTCACTCACGCTCTCATTCATGCTCGCTCGCTCATTCTCATTTTCCTGGCTGTATTTTTAGCTCCCTCGCCGTTCAGAGGATGTGAACATTATCCCTGAGTCATGACTTTGTGAGGAAGCAGCCAGCCAGGGCTCCCATTACAGCCCGGCAGGGCTCTTATCAGCTGCAGCACAGCCTTGCTGGGGAGGGGGCTTTATCTCTCCGCTCCTCTCCCCTTCCTTTCCCTCCAGCTGCTGCAGCTCCGGCCCCTGTGCGAGCCCACGAGCCTCATCCCCCCGGCCGTGTCGTGATGCAGAGCCCGAGGAGTTCAATCAAGATTGGCAGCCAGGAAGTGGGAGTAAAGCTTGGGGGCCAAAGAGCATCATCCACTCTCCACCCTCCATCCTCATCCTCCCTCCTCCATCCCCGGCCCTGGGGTGCTGCCGCCGGGATCGCAGCCAGGGAGAAGGTGTCTGGCAGGGCTCTGACTCAGAAAGCTGCCGGGTTATTCCCAGCCCGAGCAAACAGCCATGAGGTAATGGCACCTGTGGGCTGAGCGCTGAGCCTGCTCCGCATTTGCAAACACAAAATCGCCCCCGAGGGTTTCGCTGGCTCGCGTTCAGGTGGAAGCAGCGGCAAAGCTTGCAGCGGCTGTTCCCACCCCAGGATGAGCCGTGGAAATGAAAAACATCCCACCTAGAAAGGATTGGAGCCGCTCATTCATTTGGGATTCGTTCCCGAATGGCAGCGACACGCTGCGTGTCCTTTGCAGGGAACAAACAGGGACAGGAGCAGCCTGGCCGGCACAGGCGGTGCCCCTGCCGGCCTCCTGCCCCGGAGCCCAGGGACAACACGGATGGTTTCCAGGTGCCCCCGGGTCGCTGCCGGGGGCAGGGCGAGGCCAGAGGGCAAATTTCGGTGTGTCTGACGCGGCCCCGAGCATCACGACAGGGCTGGGCTGGTCACGGCGCTGGGCGGGAGGCGCAGCTTCACCTTTCGGTGACATCCCGCCTGTTTTCAGCTCACTTCCTCTGCCTTTCCTCTCTAACCTTTCTGTTATCTCCCTGATACTCTCTCCTCCCTTCTCCACCCCTCCGCTTATTTTAGCTGCTGTCTCTTCCTGCCTGCTCGTGTGGCCGCTGCCCTGCCCTGCTCCCCTCCCGTGCCCTGTCCGTGCCAGAGCAGGGGTCACTGCCCTGCCCTCAGCTCCAGGGCAGAGTTTGGCCCCATTTTCATCCCCATTCTTTCTCCCCAAATGTTGCTTCACCCCCAATCCCTGGGAGCAGAACTTCATTCTCCCTTTTCCATGCACGCTGCCGGGCATGGGAGTCCCTGCAGCCTTTCTTCTGGCATGGATTTCTCTGGCTTGTGGTTATCCCTCACCATTTCCCAAAAAAACCTCTTTACAACCCAGACACCTCTTCCTGCTCGTGTTGGCCACACTGATGCTCAGCCTCGGCCTGCTCTTTCCAAGTTTAAACAGATCCTTGTGCTCCTCTGCCCCCAGGAGATGCTCGCAGTCCTTCACCCCGGACTGCAGCGAGGCTGTGCCAGCAGCCAGGAGGAGGCAGAGCTCGCTGTATTCCATCCCCAGGGCCATTTGTCCACCTCAGGAAGACAAAAGAGATGCCACTGGAAACTGCCAGGAGAGATAAAAGCTGACATGGGATCAGGAAACAGCTCAAGAAATTCAAGGAAGAAAAATCCACCCAGGGCTAGAAAGAAACAAGAAAGAAACGAGCTTTGGGTCAGGAAATCCCAGTGCTGTGGCTCTTGGAGCTCGGAGAGGGTCCCATGGATGCATCAGGCCCTTTTCTCCTGTTTTGTCTCTGGTTCCAAGTAGGAGCCAAGAGTGGAGCTGCTGGTTTGGCTTAGCAGAAGCATTTCTCCACACCCCCTTGAGCTGGGGGACACAGAGCTCTGGGAAAAAGGGATCTGGGCAGGGAATGTTTCCACCTTGGGCCAAGGCAAGACACAAGGCAGTGGAGGGCGTGCTGATGGTGCAGGGTGTGTCCCTGTGACACCCTGGGGGTACCCAGGGGGCAGGGGGGGACCTGCAGGTATTACAAATCAAGGGTGACTCTAACGAGGGGAGAGAGAATGATGCATCTGATTTTATCATCAGAAGGTTAAATCATTATTGTATTATTCTCTATTATATGCATTGTATCTAAACTGAATCTGCCTCGCACTCACTTTTGTTTACAACTGTACAGAATTGTACTTTTCATTGATTTTCTCGTGACCGTCTCGTGACAGTCTGACACAGATACAACTCTTGGTCCTGATAGGCCAAGGGAACAAAACATCTTTACTTTGGGTAAACAATTTTCATATTGTTTTCTATTTTGGTATAACACAGGTATAGCAAACGAGATAAGAATTGTGTTTTCTTTCTTAGATGTTCAGAGAATGTGAAACCCAGAAATATTCTTGGGAAGAATTGTGCCTTGCTTTTCTCTGTGAAGAGAAATGTGGCAACATGCAGGAGCTCTGGGACTTGGCTGGTGGTGTTTGTGCAAGAAATGAGCCCTTTGCAGTCCCGAGTCAAAACACTCCCACAGTGGAAGCCAGGGCTTCCTGGGCTGAGCCCCGTTGCTAAATAAAAGACAAAAGAAAGAGTAATTAGGTGCCATTAATTGTTGTTAAGAGGATTTTTGCTGGCAGCCAGCACTCCTCTCCAGGGCCACAGCAGAAGGGCTGCAATAACACTCACTGTGCATTGGGGTTATTTCCAGTGCCCTGACTGACGCTTCTCATCCAGCCCCAGTGGCCACCAACCCCCCCACACTCCCCATCTCCTCTGGCTGTGCTCACACAGAGGCCAAGGCTGCTCTGGGATGGGGTTGGCAGGAAAGGAGAGGACAACACAGCACCACAGCGGGATCTGGTCCGTTCCAGGCTAACCTGGAACAGCAAATCCATGGATGCTCCCAGCATGGAGGCCCTGGGAATCTCAGCTGCCCTGTTTGTATGGGGATGCAGTGCAAGGGAGTGTGGAAATTATTTTCCTGCAGCCAGCTGTGGCTGCCCCTGGATCCCTGGCAGTGCCCAAGGCCAGGCTGGACAGGGCTTGGAGCAGCCTGGGACAGTGGAAGGTGTCCCTGCCCATGGCAGGGGACGGAATGAGATGGGATTTAAGGTCCCTTCCCACCCAAACCATTCCTGGATTTCATGAAAATACTTGTGGTGTGTTTGGCTTTGAGGGCAGTGCAGGGCGAGTCCTGGGGGCGTTAAAAGGCTCCAGTGCCCCTGTCGTTCACCTGTGCTCTGGCTTCTGTGCCTTCCCATTAGAGTTTATTAATTATGATGGCTGTTATCTGCCTGTGTGATGGACGCAGCCCTTGGCAGGCCCTGGGACACTGCTGAGAATCAGAAGCAATTCAATAAGGAGGAGCCAGTGCGGAGGCCCTGCTTTCACTCTGCCTCCCTGGTGAGGATCCCACTGCTTCTCATCCAGGGCAGAGTGCAGCCAGAGCTGTGTCCCCCCAGCTCCACCTGGTGCTTTCCCAGTGGTCCTGAAACTGAGAGAGAGGTTGCTCAGATTGGAAATCAGGAGGAAATTCCCTGAGGGTGGGCAGGTCCTGGCACAGGGTACCCAGAGCAGCTGTGGCTGCCCCTGGATCCCTGGCTGTGTCCCAGGCCAGGTTGGACAGGGCTTGGAGACCCCTGGGACAGAGGAAGGTGTCTCTGCCATGGCAGGGGTGGCACTGGATGAGTTTTAACTCCCTCCTGACCTAAACCATTCTGGAATTCTGTGATCCTGCTCAGAAACATCACAAATTTGTGAGGCTCAAGCAAGGATCCAAGCAGTGCCAGAGCTGCTTCCCAAGCTGGGGAAGGGGATGCCAAGAGGGAATGCAGCCCTGGTGAAGAAATAAGGGCGTTTGGGGCTGAGACTTAAACTTTCTCCAAATTATTTTTATTTTTCCTCCAGTCCTTCCCAGGCACTCCCACTTGCCCCTCCCTCCACTCAGAGCAGGCATTCCCTCCCTGCCGAGGCCGTGGGGCAAGTGAGGAGAGAGCAGCCACTGCTGGGTCACCAGAGGGACCCAGAGCCCTGCAAACCACCCCGTGGGAGGGGACATGAGCCCAACCTCCATCCAACAAGGAAACAACATCCTTTTAGGGACTCTGGTGTAGGCACACGGTGTGGGGTGATTGGGATGGGGCTGAACCTCATCCCCAGTGGGTGCAGCTGTGAGCAGCAGGTGAGCAGCACTGACAGCAATGAGCCATGGAGTGCCCAGGTGTGCTGAGCAACCACACAGGGAACAGAGGGCACCCAGGTGAAAGGCATGGACATGAGGGGTATGAAAGTTTGAGCTAAGAACAAGAAGGGCTGAGCTTGCAGCCTTCTTTAGTGCCATGGTGTTACTCTGTGTGGGCTGAAGCTTTCTGACATTCTGTGTATTCTGTGGCTGTCTAGACTGTGGCCCGTGCTGTACCACAGGCTGTGACCCCATCGCACCCCAGACCCCGCTGGGGTCGGGGTAACCCCCCATCCCACTGGCAGCAAGCTCAGTTACTGGCAGCACTGCAGCCCAGAATTTGCCCCAATTCTGGCATCTTAAAAGTTGCGTTTGCATCTTCCAAGCCCCAAACCTTTGTAGCTCCCCATTAAAAGCGCTTCTCCAGCTGAACTCGGGGCGGCAGCGCCTCCCCGGAGCGCCGCAGCTCCCGAGCCGGGAGAGCTTTGCTGCGTCCCTGCCGCTCTCCCGAGCAGCCCGGCAAGCACACGGACGCCTCCCGAAGGCGATTCTCGCCCAGGCTTCTCCTGCTCCTGTGAACATCCCGGGCTGGCCGAGGAGGCTCCGCACTGCTCCGACGGAAGGAATTTATTGTGCCCGAGCCGATGGCGGCTTTGGCAGAAATCAGTCCCTGCGCTGCTCTGAGGTTTGCGCTCAGGTCGGGAGCGCCCAGCTGGGGTTTTGTCCTGCCCTTCTGGGCAGTTTCTTCCCCCTCGCAGCATCTGGAGAAGCTCAGAACTTTCGGGCTGTTTATCTCCGCGGCACATCTGCAGGGCAGGCAGAGGATTGACGTTCCGACGGTCGCAGCTGAGCTGCAGGGACAGGTCAGGAGAGTGGCTCGGAGCGCAGCAGTGCCAGCGCAGGCACCTCAGGGAGCAGTGCTGGAGCACCCAGCACAGCGAGGGATCGCAGAGTCCCGAAGGGTTTGGGCTGGCACAGACCTTAAAGCCATTCCATTCTACTCATCCCTACACCTCCCAGTGTCCTAGGCTGCTCCAAGCCCCGTCCGGCCTGGCCTTGGACACTGCCAGGGATCCAGGGGCTGGGCCAGGTCCGTGCAGGGATCCACACACAGCAGAATCCGTGGGCACAGCACAGGACAAAGCCCCAGCTCTGCTGCAATTCTCATCCCCAGCACAAGCCAGTGGCTCCTTTATGGATTTTTGTTATTCAGCTGAAACTGGAGCACAAGGAAAGGGATTGACAAATCCACTGTCACCCATTGCTTGGCAGAGTCACTGCTGAGTCTCCTGAGCTCCACAAACCCTCAGGCTCAGTGCAGGACGCTGCCAGTGCTCCCCCTCCAACACACACCACACACCGCTGACATTTATTGAAATTGTGTTAAAAGCCCATTTTCCAACTCAAAGCAAGAGCAAATAAAATTGCCACCGGTGCTACAGCAAAACTCCTCCATTCCTACACCTAAAAATCAGAATTCCTTCCTTCCTTCCTTCCTTCCTTCCATCCTTCCTTTTCTTCCTTCCTTCCCCCTTTCACTCTCTTTCTCCCTTTTTTCTCTTTCTCCTCTCTCTCTCTTTCCATCTCTTTTTTCTTTCTCTTTTTTCTCTTTCTCTCTTTGCCTCTATTTTTTTCTCTCTTTCTTGTTTTTTCTCTCCTTCCTTCCTTCCTTCCTTCCTTCCTTCCTTCCTTCCTTCCTTCCTTCCTTCCTTCCTTCCTTCCTTCCTTCTTTCTCCCTTTCTCCTCTCTCTCTTTCCATCTCTTTTTTTCTTTCTCTCTTTGCCTCTATTTTTTTTTCTCTCTTTCTTTCTCGTTTTTTCTCTTTCTCTTTTTTTTCCCCCTCTCTTTCTCTCTCTCTTTTTTCCTCTTTTTCTCTCTCTGTCTCTGCCCTGGAGGTAAAGCAATAACACATTTTCCCCCTCTCCCGTCCCCTTGCTCTCAGCATTCCGTCAGTGCCACTTCCAAGCTCTCATCCATCAGCACAGGCACTTGGCTTACAACGTTATGGTTTTGTTCAAATTAAATTAAAAGGAGGAGGAAATGTAGAAGCATTTCCCCGCTGATGGAGCTGCTTGTTTGGAAGGTTCAGGTGGATCTGAGCTTTTTAAGGCAGTTTTAAACTGTCGGCTTCACTTTAAAGACTTAATCCTACATGAAAAGCCTCGAGCTGCAGCAAAGCCGGGAGCGCTCCCGGTGAGTGTCATCACTTGCCTTTCCTGGCATCTCTCCTTGTTAATTTTTCCTGTATTTTCCTCTTTTTCTAGGGCTAAATGTATGCACAGACTTCACATTTTGCTTTTCTCTGAAGTGACACTCTCCGCTCCGCTGTGTTCTGGGGTTTTTCACAGCCCGCAGCCAGCAGCGTCCCTGGGAGCCGCCTGCCCCCGTCCGGCCGCGCTGCGAGGCAGGGCTGGAGCCGGGATGGGGATGGGGATGGGGATGGAGATGGGGATGGGGATGGGGATGGGGATGGGGATGGGGATGGGGCCCCCCAACCCCCCGGAAAGGGAGGGATGGGGCTGGAGCTCGCTGACTTCCCGGGAAGGAGGGATGGGGATGGAGTCCCAGACTTCCAGGGAAAGGAGGGATGAGCTCGCCCAGCCAAGGGCAGCACAGCCACCTTCCATCACGAGATCTGGCAGGTGCAGACAGTCTTGGGGCTGAATAAAGGCTCCTTTTCTCCACCCTTTTCTCCTCCAGGGAGGCAGAAGTCACAAGTGAGATGCTCTTTTCCCATTAAATCATGGCAAACATGTCCAAGGATTAAATCTCCCAAACTCCCAAAATTTGGTTTCTGTGCTTTTGGCTTCACCTGTTCAAGACCTGGATCACAGATTCACTGTTAACAGTCGCTGGATCGAGATTTTCATCTTCATCTTGAGCGCAGTGAACTCCCTCCCTCCTGGCTTTCCTGGCTTTTTTTCCACATCCATCTCCTAAATGCTGGAAAGAGCCAAAAATAAGTTCTCCAAGATCGTCTCCTTTTAGCCACTCTGTTGCAGAGCTGGGGAGTTGGCTCCAGCTTCCCCTGCTGCGGTAATTAGCTCGAGTTTAATTATTATGAGTTTGCTCGGGATGAGAGGGGGGAGGAGAGGCCCCTCCAGGTGCTGAAGAGCTGGGAAGGGGTGGGATGGTGGAGAATCTTTGGCAATCACTGAGTGCCCAACCTGGGAGCAGGAAGCTGGAACATTTGGAGGGGTTTGGGGCTAGAGTGAAGCAAGTCCAGAGCAGAGATCATTTCCTGGGAAGTGACACTGCCTCAGGTGCCTGTGAGGAGAAATCTGCAGCACTGGGAGCTTTCCAGGCAGTTCAGAGGCTTTCCTGCACCCCAGGGCGCTGCTCTGCCAGAGGCACGTGAAGAGCCTCCCCCTTTGGCTGCAGATCTGAACCTGCAGAGCCCTCGGAGCCAGGGAGGACCATCGATTATCCAGGCTGACTTCCCGCCTAACGCAGCCCAGATGAGCCGGGTTCACCCTGCTCCCAGCTCAGCGCTCCTGCTGCCTCCGCTTCTCCTCCAAAATGCCATCCGGTCTTCATTTAAAGACTTCAAGAGATGGAGAATCCATCACTTCCCGTGGCAGCTTGTGCCAATGGTTATTTCTAATAAAGGAGGAAGTGATTTAGCGCTTGGCTTACATGTCAGGAGCCTCTCTGGGTAAAGGATGGCTCCCAGGCTGCCTCCCTCCTCAAACAATGCACAGAGCACTTGCAGAAGAAGGATTTGCCCCCGAGTGTGTCTGTTCTCTCCAATGTTGCAGTTGATGAGCCCTAAATTGGTCTTTTCTCTATGAGAATAATCTTCTGAAGCCCATTGTGGCTGTGAAAACATTTCCTCAGCACAATCCTTAGAAGCTGGTTCTTTTTCCCAGAAAAAATCCCAGCACGTTTTGCCAATGCACACAAGAAATCCTTCCCAGGAGCCTTCAGCCACCCTGGTCCTTCCAGCCCCCACGGGCTGCCAGACCAGCAGAAGTTCTGCAGAAAACACCCCCAGAACTCCCCAATCCCTATTAATCCATGGCTCCTCCAGCCTCTCTCCCACCCTCCTGGAGGAGCAGGGAAGAGCCCTCTGGTGCCAGCCCTGCTGGGCTATCAGGACAGACACGGACACTGGGCTGCCTCATCCTTTCCAGGTTTTCTGAGCTCCCATCCCTCAGCACCGGGGTGGGACAGCCCCAGCCACGGCCCAGCTCACCTGGACAGGGCACGGGGGAGCAGGGACAGGGTTTGGGAGAGCTGCTGACATCTGGGACATGCCTTGGGGGTGGGACATTTGCCCCCTCCCTGCGCTCCTGCCTTGGACTCATCCTACTCCTGGATTCCCATTGGAGCTGGCAGGGAACTCATTCTTCAGTGCCAGTTTGCAGCTTCTTTTTTCTGCTCTGTCAAGGTTGGGATTGAAGCTCTCGAGATGGGATTTCATGTTCAAGTTTAGCTTTTTATTATTTCTTATCTATATTACAAGTCATGAGTTATACAGCATTCTACTAACAAGCTACAAAATGGCTCACTATCTTTCATTATAAGGTCTTTTAAGGCTAAACTGTCCAATAAAGAAATGACACCTAAATTATTTTCACTTTTAACCTAATAACTATTCACTCATGTCCTGCAATGTGGGCTTTTCTGTCTAATTACAAAATACCACCCAAACCCATGGAGAAGAAGGTGAACAAGAGGTGCCCCATATATATTGCTATATTCTAAACCCCCAAACTCTAAGTTTTCCACCACATGATATTTACAGAATCACAGAATGACCAGGTTGGGAGAGATCTTCAAGATCATTGAGTCCAACCCAGCCCCAGCACCCCAACTAAACCCTGGCACCCAGTGCCACATCCAGGCTTTGTTAAACACACCCAGGGATGGTGACTGCACCACCTCCCCAGGCAGCCATTCCAGAACTTTATCACTCTTTCTATAAAAAACTTCTTCCTGCTATCCAACCTGTATTTCCCTTGGTGCAGCTGGAGGCTGTGTGCTCTGGTTCTGTCAGTGCTGCCTGGGGAAAGAGCCCAACACCCCCAGACACAACCACACCCTTCTATCCAAACCCCACACCCACAATCCCAGTGCTATCAATCAATTTTGGAAGCTTCTCCACAGCTTCAGGTCAATGCAGTGTTCTCCTGGGGGTCAGAGTCTGTCAGCACAGAAAGTCCAGTGTTTTCCAGCACTTGGGCAGGCTCAGAGGGCCCTGCTGACACCCCAGGGTCCTGCTGTGGCAGAACTGGGATCTGTCCAGCTCCTGCCCCGGTGCGCTCAGGCCACGTGGAGTGTGCAGAACCAGATGTTCTCCTGGGTTATTTATATCCCTGGAATATTCGATGTTTCTTGCTTTACTAGAGGGCTTCAGGTCCCCAGGTCATTTTTCAGAGCAGCGAGGGCCACAGGAGCTCCTGGAGCATCCCACCACCTGCCAGGGGTGGCACAGAGCAGGAGGGAGGGAGGGATGGTGGGAGCTGCTCCTGGTGGTTTAATGCTCTGAGATGATAATTTGTGCATCCAGGAGGGCTCTGAGGGAGGGAATTTGGCATGCACTGAGCACCTGGGTGAGTCCACCTGAAAGTGCAGCTGTGGGAACTCCCTTGCTCCAATGGATTGAACATCCCTTCTCCTGCTGGATGAGGATTCCCATCTGCAAAAGGAAGCTTGGCTGAGAGCCCATCTGCAAAAGGAGCTGGAGAAGATCTGAACCAAACCCACAGAGATTTTTCACCTCTATCTGGCACTGCCTGGAAGGGACAGAGCTGCCATCAAATCTCAGCTTCCTCAGATCTTCCAAAATCAGATGAGAGACATCTCCAGGATGAGGGAAAATGTCTCATGTGGTCTCAGCTCCTCGGCTGATTGACACAACCTTCCAGCCCAGAGACCACAGGCAGGGCAAAACATGGCATGGAGGAAGGATGGGGATCAAAATCCATCTGGGAAGTTCATGGTTTGATAACCACATCCTCTGAAAGGGACAGGGCTGCTGCAGCAGTCGGGGGTTGGGAGGAGCAGGACTTCATATCCCCTCTTCCCCCCGAACAAATGCACCCAATTTCTCTCTTTGCTTACCGGAATTCCACCTCCATCCTTCGGGATCCGAAACAAGCAGGGCTTTCTCAAAGCAGCAGCTTTGGCCCCAGTAGAAATGTTGTTTTCCCCAGCTGCCACAAGATGCCAGCATTTCAGAGAGTTCCTGAGCTGGGAGCCGGGCGGAGGGAGCGCAGCTCCGGGCTGAGCCCCCTCGGCTCCTCCAGCTCCCCCCGGGATGTCACCGAGCCCTCTGTCCCCTCACGGACAGGGGACGAGGGTGGGCAAGGTGGAGAAAAGCATCTCCATGGGACGTGAGAGAAGCATCTATAGGAGATTCAGGAAAACCTCTCCATGGGAGGTGAGGGAAAACATCTTCCCAGGGAGATGGACCAAAGCATCTTCTGGGGGCATGGAGGAAAGTATCTTCCTGGGAAACGGAGGAGACAGTCTCCCTGGGAGGTGGAGGAGAGCATTTCCAAGGGAGGTGGAGGAAAGCCCCTCCCTGGGAGCGGGAGCTGTGGCTGGCTGGGCTGCAGGCAGAGCAGGCTCAGCAGCTCTGAGCTCCCTGGTGCTGCCCAGCCTGGGCTCCCCTGCTATGGAGCACACCCCAGGATTTATGGATGCAGGGAAGGGCACCCTGAGCCTGGGAGGGCCACAGACGTTCCAGCTGGGCTGAGGCTGCCTCTTTCCATGCTCAAAGGAAACCTCCTCCTCCTCCTCCTGAACTGTGCACACTTCTCTGAATCCTTCCTCAGCATCCCCAGGCACTTGCAGTAGCAGTTTTCCCTCTCACTTCCCCAAACAGAGAGAGCCAAACGAAGCAGTTCCCCATTTTCTCCTATCAGTTATCCCTGGCAGCCCTGGGGAGCTCCCAGCTCTCTTTCAGTTCTGTTTCTGCCCCACCTGCTCCACCCTCGGCCCTCCAGCAGGTCCCAGCCAGAGGAGAACGACTCTGTGGGCCCAGCTCTCCTTCGGGAGTCACTGCCCAGGGGCACAGAACTCCTGGATGTCCCTAAATCTGAGAGTGCCACTGAGAAGGAGCCGCTGAAGGGGCTTCTCCAACTCAGATGAGCTTTTTTTCCTCCTGTGGAAAGACATGGAAGAAATTCAGCTCCTCCCTGCCACTGATAACCTGCTGACCCCCCCTTGTTTGCCAGCAAGCCTTGGGTAATTCCCCTAATCCTCCAGACATCCCAAAGCCCACATGGGCCCTCCCAGTCCACCCCTTGTGCAGGAGATGAGGGACAGGGGGTGCAGGAGCTGCCCACGGCACCTGAAACCCTCGGGGCTCCTCTGTGACTCCTTTACAGCACAGCCACGGTGGCAGTGGCTGGAGGACACCCCTTGGCACCCCCCAAAGCTCTCCAGGAAGATCCAGCAGTCCCCATCCCCTTTTCTGTCCATTCCCCCAGAGATGGGGAGATGGGAGAATCAACACCTTTGTTTCTATAAATATTTGTTTCTATAAATAAATGTATCCTTTCCCTTTTTTTCTTGCTTCATGGATCTCCCTTCCCACCCAGAGGGAAGAGGAGATAATTGGAAATGATGGATAATGTACTAGAAACCCAAATCCCTGTTTGCTTTGAGGGTAGCCAGCTGGTTTGGAGCTTTATTACCCGGACCACAGCACGGGAGGACAATTTTCCTTGGGAATTTGTCTTTGCAATCACAAAATTCCTACCCTCACTGCAGCAAGTCGGGATTGATGTCAGCAAAGAACTCAGTTTTCACAGCCTGGAGCCCAGGCCAAGGACTTTTTGTACCTTGCCATGATTTTTACACTTGCCAGTCTTCCAGCACTCTGCTTTCCACAGCTTCACAGAGGTGTTGGATAAATTTCCTGTTTCATTCCTGCAGCAGTGAGCCACAGCTTTATCAGGGAATATTTGGGGAGGCAGACACTGCTTCCAGACAATGCTGTCTCCATAAAAGAGCTGGGAAATGGGGCTGTGCAATAATTCCTTCCCTGCTCACCACAGGCTGGCAGTTCAAACCCTCAGCTGGAGCTGACAGTGCGGGCTGGCCTGTGACACACAGGGATGTTCAGAAATGGATCTCTTTTTTCCACACACACTCACATAAAATGGACTTCTCTGCTCCAGAGTGAAAAACCAAACCTTTTACCATATGCTCCTAAGTGATTTTTGTTAGAGAGCAACTTGTCTCCTTCTTTAAGCAACCAAAAATTATTGATTGTATTTTCCTGATAATATTTCCATTGTGCAGTTGAAGCTGTGCAGTCTTTGCACTCAGAAAATAAAGGAGTATTTCACCATCACCTTTCCTCAGGGAAAGCTCCCACCACAGCTTTGGTACGTGGCAGGCTGGAAAGCCTTTCCCAATGTCAGTGAGCAAAGCTCAGCCCTGGCCCCACTGATTGCTGTGTACCACACCCCAAGCCCAGCCTACCTGGCACTGGGAACCCTGGAGGCTGCCCAGTTTAACTGGGACCTGCTGCCAGCCCCCCAAACCACAGGGTGCCCCTGGGCGGTAGCAAAGGCACCAAAACCTCTGGATTGTGCAGATGTGGCAGGGACATCCCCTGTGTCACCAACGCAGCACAGAGCGGCCTGCAGAGCAAACATGCTGTGGCCAGATGTGTGCAACATCTGCTCAGACCAACAAAGCAAAAACAACCACAAAAATAACTGAAAGAAAAGGGAAAGGAGGAGCATCCATGGACCCTGCAGGCTGCAGGGGCTGGCTGACGTGGGGGCATCCCCAGGAAAGGCTGTGGCACAGCGACAGCTCAGCTGGGAGCCACATCCCTGCTCCAGGGAGAGCACTCCCAGCCCTGAGCAGGCCATGGAACCCAGGGGGATTGGGACACTCCAAAGGGGGCTCCATGGGGATCTGCATCCCTCCTGCTGCCCCAGATGGACACTCAGGACCCTTTCCTGCACATGACATGACACATAACAGATTTACAGCATCCCTGGGGGTGAGGAGGTGTCCTCATCCCCTCCTGCAGGCTGATCCCAAAGTGCAGGCAGGCCCCCTGCTCCAGGGAAACGTCATCTGGGAGCCAAAGGGAGCAGGGCACGGCAGGGCCTTGGTGGCTCCTGCCCAAACCTCGGCCAGGATCCCCCATGATGTGAAAACCAGGAATGTCCAGCCAAGCCCTGGGTCCTGCTGGGATGATCCTGGATGCTCTGAGACAGGACAGCACCACGGGGTGTCCCTGAGCCTGCCCAGAAACACTGCCCCAAAAACAACACCCCCGTTCCAGAGGCAGGAGGGCACAGCGCAGAAAGGGAAACATGCTGGGTTCCACCAGAGCTGGGGAATCCCCCCTGGGGACATCCTGGGCTGGTGTCCTCCCCCATGGGGACATCCTGAGCTGGTGTCCTCCCCCCTGGGGACATCCTGGGCTGGTGTCCTCCCCCCTGGGGACATCCTGGGCTGGTGTCCTCCCCCATGGGGACATCCTGGGCTGGTGTCCTCCCCCATGGGGACATCCTGAGCTGGTGTCCTCCCCCCTGGGGACATCCTGAGCTGGTGTCCTCCCCCCTGGGGACATCCGGGGCTGGTGTCCTCCCCACTGGGGACATCCGGGGCTGGTGTCCTCCCCTGTGGGGACACCCTGGGCTGATGTCCTCCCCCCAGGGGACACCCTGGGCTGGTGCTGTCCCCTGGGTGAGCTCAGCCCTGCTGAAATGGGGCTGTTCCCAGCCTCAGCCCTCCTCCTGCACTGCCTCATTGATTTCCACTCAGCCCTGGAGCTCTCCAGGTAAATCCAAGGGAAAACTCCCCTCTTTTGCCCAACCTGACTTCACCAATCAGTGACAGGTCCCAGGACATCAAACCCCAGCCCTGCCTCTGCATGCTCCCAGCACCGTTGGCCACCTCAGGGGTCTGATTCTGCTTCCAGAATTCCATCAGGGCATGTGGCTGGTTAAGGAAATCCCAGCAACCACAGCTGGCAGGTTGGGATTGGGTCACAGACTCATGGAATCATGGAGTCATGCATGCTGGAAAAGGCACTGGAGGGTCTGGATCCCCTTGCATGGTGCTCACCCCCAGTGGAGTGTGGGCTCTGCTCCTCTGAGCCCCTGTGTGGGGCAATGGGGGATGGTTTGCCTTGCTTGGGCTGAGCTCTGCTGCAGCTGGGATTTGAGCCCAGCCCTGTGACCCTGCTCAGAGCAGCTGCCCCAGGAACAGGGCCCCCCTCCCAGCCTGGGACAGGGATCCCTGGGGCAGAGCTGGAGACAGCAGGACACTGTCACCTCCCAGCCACCATGGCAGTGGGTTTGACTGTAAATGTCCATCTGTAAATACATTCCGTGTCCGAAGTCAGGAGGAACAAATCACTGGGCAGAGGTGGAGCTCTGCCTTGGTGACAGGCTCTGGCTGTCCAGCAGCTCTCCTGGAGACACCAGGGGGTCACAGCTGAGACAGCCACAATACCCAGAGTGCCACCATGGAATATCAGAAAGCTTCAGCCCACACAGAGTAACACCATGGCACTAAAGAAGGCTGCAAGCTCAGCCCTTCCTGTGCTTTAGCCCAACCTTTTATCCCCTCATGTCCATGCCTTTCACCTGGGTGCCCTCTGTTCCCTGTGTGGTTGCTCACTACACCAGGGAACTCCATGGTTCATTGCTGTCAGTGCTGCTCACCTGCTGCTCACAGCTGCACCCACTGGGGATGAGGCTCAGCCCCATCCCAATCAGCACACACTGTGTGCCTACAGTTCCCCTTATTTTTTTTTCTTTTAAATCTATTTCTCTTCACCAGGGCCTGGTGCTGCAAAGGACAATCCCTGACCTGGGCTGAGTGTCCCAGCAGCTGGAGCCTGCAGGAGCCATGTGCTGCACAGGTGACCTCAGGGGCAATGGACAGGTGACACACACAGGTGTCCCCCAAGGAGCCTTCCCCAGCCCCTCTGGAGCCTGCCCTGCTCCTTCCTCCACAGCTCTTTGAAAAGGCCCAGGCAGAAATGCAGAGATTTCCCTGCACCAGCAAAACCTGATTTCCTTGCCACTCTGCCCAGGCCAGGACTCTCCTCTGTGCATCACTGAATCCCTCTGGAGTGAGGGGTTAGGTAAAATAAATAAGGAAAACTGGAGTTATGATGCTCAGAGAGCAGAAATTGGCTTATTTGCACTAAGAACATTTCTTCCTGTGGGTGCTGCTGTCCTGTCTCTGCCTGATATGTTTCCCATCTCCCTCCTTGTCTGCCAGCACTGCTCACCTCTGCCCATCTGATGCTGCCCAGCCAAGTGGAAGCTGTCCTGATGTGCCTTTCCTTGGCAGTTTGGGGATGCAGTGAACAATCTCCAGCAGCTGGAAAAGCTCCTGTGACACTGCTGTGAGTGAGGGCAGGAGTCTGACCAAGGCAGGGATCAGCCTCAGCTCCCAGCCTCACTGAAGAGATTTCACAGCGTTTCCACACAACACCAAGAGCAGAATGCTGCTCAGAGTGACTGTGAATTTCTGTAAAAAGGAAGAAAAATCTGATTCTAGCGGAACTGGCTGTGCCCCTGTGCAGGGACAGGAACATCTCTGGAGCTGGGACCATCCTCGTCACCTCAGCAGGGATCTGAGTGCAGAAATGGGTGGGCATGGGGATAAATCACACAGACTCCATTTTCTCCATGGTGGAAAAGCTCCTTCTTTATTCACATAACTCCTTTTTATGCAGTTTTACAGACCTCGTGGGTGACTCCCATTGGTTGGTAGATTTTGCCAATCACTTTACTGGTCAGTAACAAGTTGTTATTCTGTATTCATGGGTCACTCAAACCCCTGTCCATGCAGGAAAAGTTATTTGTCCGAGAGAGTTTTCATTTTTCCCGTCTAACAGTGCAAAAACACTTTATAAAGGTTCTGGTTGTTTTTCACCCAAGAATAGATTGTTATACTAACAAACTGCTCACACCAGGATTGCTTTCATGTGGGAATTTGCAAAATGCTGGCTTTGACAAGGCCAGCCAATGACTCCAGGACTGCAGGCTGGATTTCGTGAAGATTTTCTTTATGATTTTTCTACCTTGCTGCAACAGGTGAGGAAACTTGAGAAGAGCTGTGACCCCAGGTATGCTGGGAAATCTGGATTTTTGTATGTCTGAGGTAGCCCAGGAGGGGAGGGTACACACTTTTTCCTGCTGTTTTAGGGGTGCAGCCATTGAGGCCAGCCCAGCTGGAAGCTGTGCCCATTTCCCTGCAGCAGATGGGCACTGAGGCCATCCAGGCTCTGGAATGATCCCTCTCCCAGGGGCCAGCAGGCACAGCACGGGGCACAGAGCATCAGGAGCCCCTTGGCAGACACAGCCATGGCGGGCAGCTCACTGCCCAGGGCTGTGCCCACGGCAGGGATGGCAGCTGCTCCTGCCCCAGCCCGTGCCAAGCCTCCCACAGCAGGAAAACCTCCAGGAATAATTCACCCTCCCCAGGGCTTGGGAGGTGCTGCTTGCCCAGAGAAGGGGCAAGGAGTTTCTGGGGATGGAGAGCTCCTTTCTCAGAGGTCCAGGAGACACCCAGAGCAGCCTGGAAGCTTCCATGAACTCCACAGCAAACCCCCAGGGGATCTGGGCTCATTCCAGGACCAAACCTGGAGCGTGGGATGGAAAGAGAGAGGTGTGGAGTGGGAGAGGATGGTTTCCCTCACAGACTTGCCAGCCTGGGAGAGGGACAACCCCTGTGGTGCTGCCAGGAGAAATCTCCTCTGATAGACACAAATCTCCACCCTGGGTGACATCAGGGCTGAATTCCAGAATTCCCAGGCAGACAGAGCCTGGGCAGGGTGCCCACGCTGCCCTGCCCTGCCCGAGGCTCAGCCAGGCCATCCCATCCCTCAGCCCAGCCCTGACACTGAGGGTGCCCAGGAACAAAGCACCTTTGGTAACTCTTTGCATTCAAGGCAGCAGTGTCACCATCTTGCTGTTTACAGCAGAAATGTCACCAGCCCTGAGCTCCCAGACCCAACCCAGGGCTCCCAATCCTCACACCTGGGGGTGTTCTGGTCCCAGGGAGGGAACAGCAACATCCCAGTGGGAACAGCCATGGCCAAGCACCCCAGGACAGGCCACTCCACCCAGCAGGGTGAGAAATGCACTTTCTGAGTTTCTGATTAATCAGAGATTTTGAAGCTTTGACTAGTCCAGATTTAAAGAAAAAAATTAATAAAGAAAAAGAAGAAAGGGGGGAAGGAATAGTGAAAATATTTATTTATTTTATTTTTTATTGTTTTATTTTCTTATTTATTTTTTAATAATTAAGTATTTATTTTTGACATAATCAACCCATCTAAATCCTAAACCCCACTGCCATTCCCTCAGGATTTAGATGGGTTGTTGTGCTGTTTGAATTAAAGGGCTTTTTTAGACCAAATGGTTCTCAGGGTGCAAATAAAAAAACATTTGACAGCTACCAAACTAGGACACCTCAAGTTTGAAAACACTTGGAAGAGAGTCTGAAACTGAGAGACATTTGTGAGGCATTTCAGAGCTGCAGGGAAGCTGAGCTGGGCTCCTGACAGTGGAATCTGGAGCAATCCCCCTGCTCATCCATCTGATTTAACTCCCTCTCCATCTTCTAGACCAACTCCAACCACACCCCGAAGCATGGATGTCCCAGTCATGATTAAATTTCTACAGTTTTTATAAAAATCAGCAGCTGGGCGGATGGGAGAGCCAGGCAGGGCCCTGGTGTGACACCTTCTGCTCGGCTCAGCAGGGCCAGCCCAGGCGGGTGGGAGAGGACACGGTGGGAGGGGGGAATGAGCAGGAATGGGATCCCCCAGGAAAACAGGCTGCTTGCATTCTGCTGTCCACAGGGCTTCTGTAACCGAGAAAGGACTCAAAAAGCAGCGCCCATGCAATGCTGCTCATCCTTCTCCAGGGCACTCCTGGTACCTTTTCTGGGAGTGGGGTGGGCAAGGACCAGGGCAAGGCTGCAGCCTCCCCTCTTTGATCCAGGCTGGCCCCCTCCTGCTCCCCCTCCTGGGGCTCTGCTCTCACTGTCTTCTGCTCCTCTGTTTATTTGTCCTCGAGCGTGTCTTTGTCTTAGCCAGGAGCTTGGAAAGCTCCTTGGAAAGCTCCTTGGAGAGCTCCTTGGAGAGCTGGCTCGGGCTGCCTTTGCCATCTGGCTGCTGCTCATGGCTGAGGATTCCAGTAGCAAACCAAACCCAAACACTGGGAAATGGGCGTGAGGAGAGCTCGTTTTTATGAGGAGGACAATGGGATGGGAATGGGAGAGAGCCTGTCCCCTCCCACGCTGAACAGGAGCTCTCCCCAGGGCTCTCCAGGAGCTCCCAGGGCTCCTCAGGCCCCTGGAAGCTCCAGGTGGTTTTGTATTCCCAAGGTCCCAATGAACAGGGTGGGGAAACTGAGGAACAGGGCCACTCCTTGTGTGGCAGAGCTGAATGTCCTGACCCCCAGGAAGAGTCTGGGGGCCCAGCCAAGGGAAGGTGGCTCTGAGGTCACCTCTCCCCCAGTCTGGGTGCTGACCGTGCTGGGGACAGTGGCAGCTCCTGCTGGGGATCACTGGGAAGGGGCAGTGACAAATGGGCTGTGGCTGCAATGCAGCGATGTTATCGTGGCCTCTGTTCCTCCCCCTGGGGGGACCACGAAGGGCCCTGGCTGCCCGGGCCAGCTCCCATTTCCCTGGGTGGTCACGGGTGGCCGGGCACCGTGAATCAAAGTGTCGGAGCAGAGCAGGAAACGGCGGGATGGGAACGGGAGCTGAAACCTCTCTGCCACAGGGGCTCCGGCCAGGGAAACCCACACAGGCCTCATCTGCCTTCACCCAGGCTCTCAGGGTGAGCAGCTTCACAGCCCTTCAGAATCCCACCTTGGAATTTTGGAAGCCATTTTTTGATGTCTCAGATGTAAAAGCTGTGCCTTTGCAGCTGCCCTCTGTTCTCATTGCCCTCCTCCTTCAGTGGCACTGTGGAAACATGAGCAGGTGAAGGATTTCCTGGGGGAGGCCAGAGATGGTGTGGGGAGGTGATGGAGAAGAGAATCCCCATGGACTGAGTTGTTCTTCCTTCCTAAAAAACCCTGTAGTGTTCTTGGCACTCCCTGTGTGAGACCTGCACTGGTTTCCTGGGAAGGCCTGGGGCAGGATGCTCTGCTGTTCACTCTGTCCTTTGCCAGCTCTGCCCTCAGCACTGCCAGCAGCACCCAGTCGTGGCTGCCATGGCACTGGGCACAGTTATCCCTCAGGGACGGGGAATGGAGCCCTGCTCTCATCTCCAGTCTGCAGGACAGGCCTGAAAAAACTGCCAGGGACAAAGAACATCAGTGCTTCATCCCCACATCCATCCCCACATCCATCCCCATATCCATCCATCCCCACATCCATCCTCACAGCCATCCATCCCCACATCCATCCCCACAGCCATTCCCTGGCTCCAGGGGTTCTGCCAGTCCCACCAGAACCCCTTGACTTCCACATGTCCAGATTTTTCTTTGCACACAACTTGCTGCAGCTCGAGGAGCTGCTGCTTGGTCCCCAGCTCAGTCAGCAGCTCACACTCCCCTCCCAGCTCCTGGAGCTGCACCAGCTCTCTCTGATCCCAGGAAATGAGTTTTCCAAATGAGCCGTGCCCAGCCCATCGATAAAGAAGGCATCAAGGCCTGCCCAATTTCTCTTTTGCTTTCTCAGGCCCCATAATGGATGAGGTGAGGAAGGACTCCCTGCCCACGGCCGGGCTTGGAATGAGATGGGCTTTAAGGGCTCTTCCAACCCAAACCATTCTGAGACTCTGGGATTCCACAATGATTTCCCCCTGCTTCTGGCTGTTTCCAATGTGTTTGTTGCCAAAGCTGTGTAAAAATGTGGCTGTTTCCTGCACCTCAGAGCTGCCTGGATGTAAAGTGTGTCCCGAGAGGAGGATCAGCCCCTCGGGTTTCCCTGGGCTGGCTGCATCCCTGCTGGATCCCAGCTTCCCAGGGAATGCAGATCTGTCTCTCCAAATTTATCCCCAGAGAAGGTCTAAACCTTGCCCCAGTAGAGACAACAGCAGGGTTTGTTGACTTCAGCAGCACGAGGAAATCAATCCATAAATTAACACAGCAATGCCAGGCTCAGCAGCTCCCTTTATTGTTCCCTTCAGCCCTGGGCTGCCTCGGGCCCTGAGCCATTACCTGATCCATGGAACCAGGGGTATCCCGGGACCTCAGAGATCAAAAGGAAACTTTGCACGGCTCAGAGGGAAGCACTGTGGGCTGCTGGATGTGCTCCTCCTGACAGTCTCTTCCGTGGGAGCTTTGTCACTGTGCCCAAACCTGTGCTGGAAATCTCTGCTCGTGGGCTGCAATGAGACAGCCCCTGCCTCACCAGGGCCACTGGATAAAAGGGTTTATAGCCACAGAGCTCCCCAGTTTCCCTCCACCCTGAGCATTCTGCCAGCACAGGTGTGTTCCCACAACCCCAGAATCCCAGAGCAGCAAGTCCTGAGCTCCTCCTGAGCTTCCCAAAGCCTGCAGTGAGTCCTGAGCTTCCCAAAGCCTGCAGTGAGTCCTGAGCTTCCCAAAACCTGCAGTGAGTCCTGAGCCCCTCCTGAGCTTCCCAAAACCTGCAGTGAGTCCTGAGCTTCCCAAAGCCTGCAGTGAGTCCTGAGCTTCCCAAAACCTGCAGTGAGTCCTGAGCTTCCCAAAACCTGCAGTGAGTCCTGAGCCCCTCCTGAGCTTCCCAAAGCCTGCAGTGAGTCCTGAGCTTCCCAAAGCCTGCAGTGAGTCCTGACCTGCTCAGGACCTGGGAAATGAAATAAGTTTTTCTTGCTGACGAGAACAAGTGACAAGGTGTCACCCAGCACTGCAGGGACATGGAATATAGAGCCTTTTTCATCCATGTAAGAGGACAGATTGCAGGGATAGAGGTTTCCTAGTGTCCCAGTCTGAGCACTGGGTATAAATGTGTTTACACTGGGCTTTTTGGCTGGTTTAGGGATCAAGTCCCAGCATGGCCTTGGCAGAACTCCTCTCATGGGGTGTCCCTCCCGGGTGTGAACAGCTGTGTCATTCCAGCCAAACTCAGCCTTGGTGAGGCTGGGAGCTGCTCACCCCAGGGCTGTGCGCTCCCCTCCTTTGGGAACGGCCTGAGGTTTGGGCCCGGGGCAGGACAACGGGAGCACAGGGGCTCCAAGGGCCTTCGCTGAACTCCCCTCATCAATCTCCATCAATCCTCCCTCTTGTGTGCCCCACTTTGGTCTCTGGACCTCTCCCTTCCTCCTTCCCCTCCCTCCCGCTGCCCCCCGGCACACACAGGCACATTTCCTTTTCCTTAAGCAAACACTTTTCAGATTTAAAAGTGAACTCCGGGCGCAGGCTGCAGAAAGACAATGTGGCCTGGCCCCTTATCTGCTGCTATCTGCTCCCGACAAGCTGCGAGCCCAGATTGGGCCTGCAGGAGATTCCGTGTTTATGGCCACAGGAGGAGGGAGAGGAGGGGAAATCTGCTGGGCCAGATAAATCCAGGAAATGGGGCTGGTGGCTGGAGCAGAGTCAACAAAGCTCAGCGAGCAGCCGGACACCTCAGGAGTGCCAGGGACGTGGCTCAGTGTCACGACTCTGTCACGACTGCAGCTCCCCTGGACTCCTCAGGAGTGACAGGAACGTGGCTCAGTGTCACGACTGCAGCTCCCCTGGACTCCTCAGGAGTGCCAAGGACGTGGCTCAGTGTCACGACTCTGTCACGACTGCAGCTCCCCTGGACTCCTCAGGAGTGACAGGAACGTGGCTCAGTGTCACGACTGCAGCTCCCCTGGACACCGCAGGAGTGCCAGGGATGTGGCTCAGTGTCACAACTCTGTCACGACTGCAGCTCCCCGGCAAGCAGAGAAGATTTGCCCTTCCTGCCATGGAGAACAGAAACATCCTGATCTCTTCACACACTTGCAGTGTTTGCCAGTGAAGAGCCCAAATTGAAGCTGCTCAGCCCCTGAAATAACCCTCTTGGTTTTGCAGGACTGCGAGCACGAGCTGGGCCCAGCAGCATCTCCCGGCTCCGTGAGCCCCACCTGGGGTTTAAAATGTGCTGTGTAAATCTGGAAGCTCCCTGGGCCCCAAAGGATCTCCTGGTCTGTGCCCATGTGCCACCAGTGTGGCTCAGAACCCATAGCACGAGGCAGGAGCTGCTCACATGGGCACCAGGAGATTTTTATAGCCACCATGTTATTTTTATAATCACCTCTTATCCCCATGTGCATGAGGGGTTTGGTGGTAACTGGAAAAGCCTGTGGGCTTCGTCTGTAATGTATTTTAAACACAAAAATATCTGGGCTAATTATATCCAAGAACAGCAGCTGACATTGTTCTGGCAGCCCAAAAACTGTTGTAAGCATGGCTGTGGAATGGAAAAGTGAGGCTGTCTGCTCTCCTCTGGAAAACCAACTGAAGGGAGCTTTCATGGCTGTTTCTAAGCAGGAAAACTTCTGCAAACTCTTCTTTGGGGCAGCTGCTCTGATTTTACCTTAAACTCTGTAATTTATGACAGAGCCTTTATATCTGAGCTACTGAGAGGAAAGGCAGCCTCATGGAGAGCAGAGTGCCTCCAGCTGCAGGGCCCTGGGTCACCCCAGCTCTGTCCTGGTTCAGGCTTTACTGGCTGAACTCCCTGTTGTTCACAGCATTTTCATCTGCTTGCTGATGGGCTTTTCCCCCTGCACTGCTCCAGCCCTGCTTTGCATGCTGCTGTTCCATTCTCCCCTTGCTCCAGCAGGTTCCATTCTCCTGCCACAGCCCTGGCACACCCAAGCTCTAGGGTGAGCCCCACGGCCCAAGGACTGGTGTGTTGGACTAAACAGAGCTCCAGGCACTGTCCCTGCTCCAGGCACTGTCCCTGCTCCAGGCACTGTCCCTGCTCCAGGCACTGTCCCTGCTCCAGGCACTGTCCCTGCTCCAGGCACTGTCCCTGCTCCAGGCACTGTCCCTGCTCCAGGCACTGTCCCTGCTCCAGGCACTGTCCCTGCTCCAGGCACTGTCCCTGCTCCAGGCACTGTCCCTGCTCCAGGCACTGTCCCTGCTCCAGGCACTGTCCCTGCTCCAGGCACTGTCCCTGTCCCAGGCACTGTCCCTGCTCCAGACACTGTCCCTGCTCCAGGCAGTGTCCCTGCCCCAGACACTGTCCCTGCTCTAGGCACTGTCCCTGCTCCAGGCACTGTCCCTGTCCCAGGCACTGTCCCTGCTCCAGACACTGTCCCTGCTCCAGGCAGTGTCCCTGCCCCAGACACTGTCCCTGTCCCAGGCGCTGTCCCTGTCCCAGGCACTGTCCCTGCTCCAGACACTGGCCCTGTCCCAGGCACTGTCCCTGCTCCAGACACTGGCCCTGTCCCAGGCACTGTCCCTGCTCCAGACACTGGCCCTGTCCCAGGCACTGTCCCTGCTCCAGACACTGGCCCTGTCCCAGGCACTGTCCCTGCTCCAGACACTGGCCCTGTCCCAGGCACTGTCCCTGCTCCAGGCAGTGTCCCTGTCCCAGGCACTGTCCCTGCTGCAGACACTGGCCCTGGCCCTGGCACCTCTGCGGGCATTCACAGAATCCCACATTGGTTTGGCTTGGAGGGACCTGAAAGCTCACCCAGTTCCATCCCTACTGTGGATCCCAGGATATTCCTCAGGTGCTTTCCAGCACTGGCACAGAGGAAACCAAGCCTTTCCTCCCCTTCCTACTGATCCCTCTTTCACCCCCAAACCTTTCCCTGTGAATAGTTTGAATCCAGGTTTCGTCCCCTCCATATTTTGCTGTCTGAGGCTGGTGGAAGATTGCCTGCCCACAGCAGGGCTTTGAATAAGGTGATCTTCAAATTCCCTTCCAACCCAGGCCACTCTGTGAAATCTGCATTTCTGCCATCTCCTCTCCTTGCACAGGGAATTGCCAGTTCTTGGCTTTTTTCTGTTGAGGTTGGGATTGAAGCACTCAAGAAAATATTTTGTGTTCAGACTCAGGTGTTTTTTATTTCTTATCAATGTTACAGTCTCACAGCGGTGAGCTCTGCAGATCTTCACTAACAAGGTACAAAATGGCTCGCGATCTTTCATTACAAGGTCTTTTAAGGATAAACTGTCCAATTAAGAAATGACACCTAAATTATTTTCACTTTTAACCCAATAACCAACCACTCGTACCCTGCAATGTGGACTTTTCTGTCCAATTACACAAAACCACCCAAACCCATGGAGAAGAAGGTGGAGAAGAAGGGAAAGAAGAAGGTGAAGAAGGACCAGCCTCTACCCCAAAACCTCCATCTTGCTCCATATATATTGTTATATTCTAAACCCTTAAACCCTAAGTTTTCCACCCTGTGATATCACACACTTCTATCCAAACTCCTCACCCACAATCCCAGTTCTGTCATTCCATTTTGGAAGCTTCTCCACAGCCCCAGATCGATGCAGTGCTCTCCTGGGGGTCAGAGTCTGTCAGCACAAAGTCTGAAATTCTCTGTATCCAGAGCTCCAACAGGGAGCAGCGCTCCCCTCTTGTCCCAGGCAGTTTCTTTGGCCCAGAAGTGGCTCAGAGCTGGGCTCAGCCTCTCCTGCTGTCTCTGCTCCAGCCAGGATGCCCGGGGGGCCCTGGCAGTGCACGGCAGAGCCCTGACATGGAGCCATCTCTGATGCAGCAGATTCTCACCTCACAGCATCAGCCAGGGACATTTCCCAGATGGTGGCTCCTCCAGCTGGGAGCAGTTATTCCCGTGGAAAGGCTGCTCCAGGAGCCCTTAAATCTGCCTGGAGCCTCTGAGCTGCTGGGACAGTGTCAATACAAGGGCTGAGGTACCAGAGCTCCTCAAGGGAAAGCCCTCAGTGGGAAGGGCTAAAACACCATTTTTCTGGGTTGTTCTAAATTTCCTCTTTATTTTATGGTTCATCAGATTCAGAGAGAAACCTTCTCTGTGGAGGAGTGGAATGGGAAACACACTTCCATGTCAAAGCCTCAGAATGGCATCAAGCTCCTGCTTTAGTCATTTATTTTCCTTTCATTCACCTTGGGGTTGGGGTTGTTTTAATCCTTTTCATTCCTCTGCCTGTCTATGTTTTTGGTGGGGCTGCTTTTCTTCTCCCTCCTGCTCTCCTCCTGTACCATCCACAAGGTGAGATATTTTCAAGGAATTGATCTCTGGGAAGAAATAATGGATGTGTTTGCTTGGCTGGTTGTTTTTCTGTGGAGATCAGAGCAGGTGGAGCCCTTTAGAGCTCCAGAAAGGTCCTCAGGGGCTGCCTGGTCTCTCCTGAGCTGGAGAGCTGAAGTCCAGTTTGGCCAGGTAGGCTCCAAGGGAGAATCAGGACAAGAATTTAGGGTTTTGATTTAAAAAAAAAAAAAAAAAGAGGAAAGAAGCAATCCCAGAGTGAGTAAAGGCCTCAAGCTGTGGAGCTGTGCTATACAAGGAGGGGAGGCTTTACCAGAGGCAAGGACAACCTCGAGTTTTATATAAAAAAAAAAAAAAAAAAAAAAGATTTTTACCTCTCCTAGAAAGGGTGCTTAGTGTAAAATTCACTAAAAAGCAAAGCAGCAGCAAATCTTGCAGGGGACCTGGGGTCACGGCCACTTCTCTTTTCTGAAGAGGCAAAACTCCTCTGGAGGAAGAGGTTTGTTTTTCATTTCTTTTCCTTCTTTTTCTTTTTCTAGTCAGCATCAGCTGGCCAGGGATCTCTGTGGGGAAGGAACCTTGGAGGGGTGGCAGTGCTGTCACCAGGGCCACCCAGGTGAGCCTCTGCAGGTGCCACTGCGAGGGGTGACATCATGCCCATGGGTGTCCTGTCATTAAATGATGCTGAAGGGGCTGAACACAAAAATCCTGGGCTAAAGCAGGAGTCTCCAGGGCCACGTGTCCAGCAGGGAGGTCCAGGAGAGTGGGGGCTCCTGCTGGGGACTGCTCAGGGGGGCAGAACTGGTGTGGGGTGAGGCTTTGTTGGATTCCTGTCCTGCCCCTGCCAAAACAGGACTCAATCCCTCTCCCACAGGTATCCTGTCCCCCCTCTGCCACAGGGTTTAGATCCCTCCGCCACAGGGATGAAATTCCTGTTCCACCTTTGCCACTATGGGATTAGATCTCTCTGCCACAAGGATTCCTCTCCTTCCTCTGCCACAGAAATTCCAGTCTTGCCTCTGCCACAGGGATTAAATCCCGTTGTCAAAGGATTTTCTGTTCCCCCTCTGCCACTGCAGGATTAAATCTCTCTGCTACAGGAATTCCTGTCCCACCTCTGCCACATGGATTAGATCCCTCTGGCACAGGGATGAAATTCCTGTTCCACCTTTGCCACTACAAGAATAAATCCCTCTGCCACAGAGATTCCTGTTTTTCCTCTGCCACATGGATTAGATCCCTTTGCCACAGGGATGAAATTCCTTTTCTACCTTTGCTGCTATGGGATTAGATCCCTCTGCCACATGGATTAGATCCCTTTGCCACAGAAATTCCTGTTTTGCCTCTGCCACAGGGATGAAATTCCTTTGCCAAAGGGTTTCCTGTCCCACCTCTGCCACTCAGGAATTAAATCCCTTTGCCACAGGGATGACATTCCTGTTCCACCTTTGCCACCACAGGATTAAATCCGTCTCCCACAGGAATTCCTGTCCCCCTCTGCACAGGGATTGGATCCCTCTGCCCCAGGATTCCTGTCCCACCTCTTCCCACCCTACTGCTTTGGGCTCTGAGGTCTTATCACCCCATCCCTAAACTTTCCTTCCTGCCTTTTGTCCGTGAGGCTTTCTTTGTCCAGGAAATGTCACTGTCACCCTCCGGTCCCACCCCGCGCAGCTTCGGGAGGATCTCTCCAGGGACTGGTAAAAGCCCACAGGAACTGAGGATCACACCAGTCCCCAACCCAAACTGGTTTAACTGGAGTTCCACGGCATCCCACAGGCAGTAAATCATTTCCTTGGATGTGTATAAACTCCCATGTTCTGTAAATGATCGGGAGTTTAACAACACCAAACTCTCACTTTTTGTAACTCCACAATAAACACTCCTTGAAATAAATACTCCAAACGTGTCCTCAAATCCAGACAGTGAAAAGAGAAAGGTTCTCGTTCCCATCAAACAGACAGGGAACAAGGAAATTAAAATTCCTGGGGCACTCATGAACCTTCACCTAACACTCCTTTTTCAGGAATAATAGAGTATCCAACCACGACAGCAATCCCTTTTTTCCTATGCCCTCATTTTATCTCTGGAACTAAAGCTTTCCCTGTGTTGTGATAATGATTTTATCAATAATTTATGATTATTTATTTGAATACAGCGATCACATCCATCACTAATATTAGGGTGAAGCGTATTCTATTTCAAAGGTGGTTTTCCTGCTAGAGAGTGATTTAGCAAAGCTGAGATATTTGTCCCAAAAATATTTACAGTGGGTTTGCAGATTTTCAGTGGACTTCATCAAAGTGCCTTTAATGATTAAATTAATTAGTGGAAATGAAGGAGCAGATCCTTGCTGAAATGGAGCTTTCTGAGCTCTCTGAATGAAACCTTATTGCATTTGTAGTTTATTATTATTGCATTTTATGAGAGAAAATATTTTTCATGTTAAAATTCTAAATTTGTCCTTTTTAACGATGGAAAATGAAAATAAATTTTAACAGAGAGGATTTTTCTCTCAGACTAATAATTTAATTTCAGGAATATGGCTAATTTTAATTCAATTTAACTGCTCCTTGCAGCTGCAGCTATGCAAAAGTACCTTTGTATATCAGATGCTGCTTAAAGGCAGCGCAGGGAAAAGGCAGAATTTGCCGCCACAGAGGGTTTTTATCTTGTCCCAAACCCCCCAGCACAGCAGATGCAAACCCAGCTGGACATCTCCCCGTGGCAGTTGTTCCACCATTTCTTCCCCGAATCCAGGGGTTCAGGGGAATTCAGGAGCCTTGGACTCACCTGTGGGGTGTGAACCCTGTGTCCCTGTAGTGGGGGCAGGATGTGGAAGGTCTGCCCTTGGTCACTGCTGGATCCTCCCATTTCCCCCCATCAAACCCCCAAACCTGGGTGCTCTGGTGGCCAACTTCACCGAGGCAGTGGTCACCTCCCCTGGGCTGCTCTCCTCGGCAGCTTTTGGGCTGCCATTAAATTGTGGGCCAAGCGTGGCAGAGGAGCAAGGGCCAAAATATTGTCATTATTTGCCCGTGGCACGTGGGAACAGTGGTGAACAGTTCTAAACCCACATTTCCCTGCCACGAAGGAGAAACTGAAGCACAGCAGTGTGTGTGTGCTTCCATGTCAAGCACTGCAGCTCCATCTGCCTTCCCAGACTTTCCCCTTATTCCTAATTAACGTGTTGAGGAATTTTAAAATGTAATAAACATTATTTCTAAACAACCCGAAAGGAAAGCTTGCTTCTCTCCGGTTTGATGTAAACATTTATAGCGCAGCTCCATCCTTAAACAGTTAATCTTATAGTGACCTATTAAAATAAAATGAATTGTGTTATAATTCATCCTAAAGCAACCTCGGGGTGAGTGTATCAGGTAACTCCTGCTTTTGCAGCCCTCATGACGTTTTTAATCAAATTCAGCTGTAATTGCTGGAGCATTCACATGCCTCTTTTAATACCCTGCCTCCATTTGGGACTCATATGAGTCTGTTTTCTCTTAACGTAGCTAATAAATAGAAAACATGAAAAGAGCACATTTTGCAGGGCTCGGAGCTTTTCCACCGTTCCGTTTGTAGCAGCAATTGTCTGCCGGGCTGGTGGGAAGGCGGCACTTGTCAGTGCCCGGGATAAATCCCTTTGTGGGGTGGAAGTCGCTGGGTTTGTGTCGCTCGCACCCCGTTAAAGGGGACAGGGACAGGGTCGGGAGCCGAGGGAAGGATTTCATCGGCATCATTAAAAACCCGCGGCCGCTGATGGAAGCTGAAATGTCGCTTACGAACAACTCACCCCCGGTTTGGCCAGGAAAACCTGAAATGCGGGCTCTGCCTCCGAGATGTTCGTGTAAACAAAACTGCTGCGATTTTCCCTGCCCAGGAGCAGGGGGATGGTGCGTTGGGGGTTTTCAGTCTCCGACGCTACAGCTGTTTCCAATTTGCCAGCAATTTTCTTTTGGGCTAGTAAAGCTCCCAGGATGGCTGCAACTGGCCGCATGGGTTTTTCCCCTTGGCTCTGGGGTTTGGTTACAAGGGGCAGCAAACCCAGCTCGGGATTCGGGACAGGCGTTTCTCCTGAACTTGGGAGTGTTTTACATCCCAAATTCCTGTTAACGCAAACCTTTAAAGGACTTTTCATCGCAGGTTGTGCGTGTGTTCAGGGCTCCCTGCCGGACCCAGGCTGAGATTGTTTTAAAAGTGCAGGAAAATAAGAGGAAAAGGAGACCGGGGCAGAGATGCACCCGCGGGTACCCTGCCCCGCCGGGAAAACGGGAAGAGGCGTCAGTGAACACGAGAGCGGAGCCTCGGGTTCCTCCCGAGCCGTGCTCTGTGTAATTCACACGTGGAAACGTGAGAAAAGAATGAGCGATGGCTTTGAAACGTGAGCCCGTGCGGTCCCGGCTGGCTCGGCTGGCACAGAGTTGTTCCCATCCTCGCAGAATAATGAGATTAAGGCTTGGAAAGAGCATTTTTAACCCCGTGCACGCGATTGTAGAAAAGCCTTTAATGATGACAACGCTGCTTTTGATTTTAGAGGGGTTTTTCCCTTTTCCCTTTCTGTCCTGATTATTCCCCCGATCCTTTCCCTCCTGCGCACCTTCCTGTCCCTCCTGTCTCTTTGCTTTTCCTTCCATCCCAAGGAAGCCTCTCCCTAAAACCCCGTCCCCTCACCTTGGGAAAGGGCTTCTCTCGCCACAAACAACAACAAGTAAAATAACAATAAAGAATCCGAAGAATTTCTATATTAAAAAGTGGCTAGGTCCCTGGTTGCCGAGTCCAGGTCTGAGTCTGTTTTCCTTGGAAATTGGGAGGAATGCTAAACGCCTCGTCTACCAGGGAGTAAATTGTGTGCGGAGCTCAAGGCACGGCTCCCAGGTTGCCCTTTCACCCCTTCACTTTATATGTTCCTCTTATTAAGGAGAAAAATGTTTCAATATGTTGGAATTTGGGGCAAAGCCGGGAAGGAGAGAAAGAGAATAGAGAATGGAAGAAGATTTTCCAAATAGTTTTGGTAACCCTTCTGAGGGTTGCATTTAAAATTGATGTTGTACTAAAATCCCTGGAAGTTTTTGCCCAGGTTAGCGCAAAATATTGCCTGTGAAGGTTTCTGAGATGACAAAATGCACCAGGAACGTGACTCCGATGGGGAAAAACCATCCCTGGATTGAAGATGTGTTTCCTTTCCCTCCTGAACACGTTACTGTTTGATAGACTCTTGTGAAATAGCTAAAAAGAGCAGGAGATTTCAGCTCTCTGGGAGAAATGCGGAATTCTTTAACCAAAAGAAGCGTTTGGAGCCGATTCCATAGCTCTCTCCCAGCCCTGTGCATCTGCAGCGTGCTCCGTCATGCTTTGGGTTAACTCTTTTCTAGGTAAGAGTCAGGAAAGAAAACCTCAAAATAAGGACGGATGATTTAAAAACGGATATTTGAAACTTCCTTATTTTAAAAGGGGGATTTAAAGTAGCACTTGAGCTCCACTCAGCGTCTCTTTTCGGCTTGACTCCTCAGCAATATATATATATCTTTTTTAAGTTGTGATTTTTGTCCCCCCCTTCCCCCCCCCCCTTTTTCTGTTTTTGGAGGTTTTTTTAAAGTCGCTCATAGCGCCAGGAGGGTTCAAGAGGCAAGGATGGCCCCATGGCCACGAATAATCTGAGGGAACAGCTGGAATATTGATAAGGGGGGAAAACGGAAATCAAATGAAAAGTCGAGGGCAGAGAAGCAAGGCAAAGGAAAGCAAAGCACGTCCTGGAGCTGCGAGCAGCACAGAAGCCCCCTGAGGAAATGCCTGCTTGATGCAGCCTGTCTGGATGGGCTGGGAATTTTAACTTCAGCGCTGCTTTGGATCCAACAAGTTGAAATCTTTCTTCTCCCCGCAAAACTGCAGCGGCAAGGGCAGCGCTCCGCAGCTGGGGGGGAGCTCGGGCTTGGTCTCACCCTGGATCTTTACAAACTGCTCTGCCACTGGCTGAGGGGAAAGGCTTTAAAAGGTGAGTCTTTTCAACCATAGCCATAAGAAAAAGCGATTCTAAAAGTAGTTTAAGAGACCTTTTTATATCGCGGCTGGCGCTGGCAGAGCGAGCCGATTGATAAATAATCCGCTGCAGGCTTTGAGAACCGCTCCAAAATATGCAGATGTATTTATTTACATGCACAGGCGTAATTACAACAGGGAGGTAAAGGAGCGGAGGGGGGGACGCTAATCAGGGGTAAAGAGGAGAGCGGGGAAAACCAATATGGGAATCCTTGACCCCAGAAAATTTACTGGCGAGGCAAAATTACCTTGTCCCTCCGCTCTGCCTGCCCCCACCCCCCGTCGCAAGTTCAGAAGCAAAAGAAACTAAAATGTGTTAGGAGGGAGGACGACAGGAAAAAAAAAAGAATTGTACTTATCAGAAACACATTGTCCGCCTTAGAGCGCTTGCCCTCCCGTGCCAGCTGGACGGGCAATAAATACTTTAAAAATCAATTAAAGGGGGGTTACGTGCAGATAGCGAGCTTTTATTTTCCAGTTGTTGGACTGTGGGTTTTTTTTCTTGTTTTTATTTCTTTTTTCCTTTCCCTGAACTCCAGGGAAGGTTCCGCGGCTCCAGGGGCCGGGGGTGTCCCCGGGCTCTGCGGGGTCTCAGCCTCATTAACGCGGGTCTGTAATTAACCCGGGGCTGGCTCGGATCAGACCGGGACAAGCCGTCAGGACCCCACAGCTTTTCCTCAGGAGTCTGGAGAAAGTCCCAGGCTCCTGCGCATCCTTCCCGTCCGCCGGGTCCCTTCCCTGCGGGAATTCCCGGCTGCATCTCTCACTCTTCCTTCCATCCCCGGAAAACAGCCCAGAGCGGCAGGCGGGGATGTGTGAGGGGTGTGATTCTTAACGATTCACCACTTACACTTGGATAATTACACTTAGCTAATTGTTTCTGGCGCGTTCCAGAAGGGCTGAAGACCCCGAGAGGGTCGGGGAGGACCAATAAAATCGGTTTGTCGGGTGTTTTGGTGGCTGCGGGTTTGTTTTCCCACACAGCATCACGTTTTGCACCGCCGTCGTTCATCTCCGCGTCTCTGCAGCGACGATCTGGGGGTTGGAGGCACAAAACCCCAACCCCCAGGGTTCATCGGGGGCTCATCGAGTCTGGGGAGCACAGGAAAACACATGGGGTGCCCTGAGTCTGAGCAGGACCCCAAGCAGAAACGGGATTGACAACCCCGAGAGTTCTTTTAATATTTGCAGCGATGCTCCCTTTCGGAGTATTTTTGAATTTATGGTTTCATTATTGTTGGTGGGGAAGGTTCCTTAAATCAGTCGGGGCCGGTGGGTTAATGGCTCGGGATGGTTTCAATGAGCCAGGAAAGGCAACTGCCCCTCACTCAGCCCGGGGAAACCTCGGGGTACGAGTCAATGGGGTTAACTAGGCTCGACATGAAAACACGAGTATTTCAGCTGGCTTTTAATTGTTGGCTAAGAAATTCAGTTAATCAAATGTCAGACGTTTCCCTCTGCTCTGGTCTAACGTGAAGAAGGCTCTTTTCCTGAGGAGGAGGGAGAATCCAAAGGAAAAAAACCAAACTGGTGTTAAAAAAAGAGAAATATAAACCCCTGTTCTGTGGGTCTCTTACTTGATTCTAGTTACTGTGTTGATGTGGTTCTCTGTCCTTTAAAAGTAACACTTAAATGCTTGATCATTCCCCTCTGTATTTTATTACCAATTTTATTATTTACACCAGGCTTTATTCCCTTATTTTTCTATATCCAAATATATGACTGGGAGTATTTTTGTGATTTATTTCAGGTCAAATTTAGGACCTTTAAATATATCTAACAAACAAGTAAGGATGTTTCAGACTGTACCGGACACTTCGTCTTACGTCAAGGTAAGACATGACAGCATCTTTAAAAAGGTAATGTCAAAACTTACAATCCTCCCAAATTCACAGTCATTTGTATTGGTTGAAAATCTCACTCCCTTTCTTACTGAATTTAGCAGGAAGAAAAATCCCTTGATCTCCAGTGGGAGAAGGGTCAGAGACTGAAATATCAAATTTATCGTTTTGGAAACGTGCAGGGTTGAGTCAGAAGTTGTATCACTGGGGACAGACAATGAGTTCAAGTGGGTTTCCTCTTTTGCCCTTCATTGCTGCTGGGTTGTCCTGTGGTCAGGCTGTGTTTAACTCCAGTGTGGTCCTGGTTTACTGCTCTGGAAGCAGCACACCCCTGGGGCTCTGCCCCCGGGCTGTACCCCAGAGCTGGCACCGTGGTTCCTTCCATTTCCTTCCAACCTTCTGCTTTCCCAGCCCCCCTTAGCCCTGAGCCAGAGCTGAATTTCCTTTCTCTGCTCTGCCGTGCCAGCTCCTGAGCCCCGTGTGCAAGATGATCTCTGGAGTTGTGTGGTTTCTGAAAGGTCCATTTCAGAATGGATTTAGAGGGGGAAATACTGAATGAGTTAAAGGCAAACATCTCTCTCAGCAATGGATTGTCACACCAGGCAGTGCTGTGTGACACTGGGATTTCTTTCTGTGTTCCTGAAATTTCTTTCTGTGCTTGAATGTTTGCATGCAATTTGGTGGGAAAATTAACTTCAGTTGTTTTGTTTTTTAACTGATGTTACCAGATCTTGCACTTCAAATACTTGTTTGCATTTATTTATTTATTTATTTATTTATTTTAAGTTTAAAAAAAAAAAATCTTACAATGTATTTTGATGGGCCACTTCTGCCTCTTTTTTAAATATTAAAATAAAAACCAAAGCAGGGTTGGCACAGCCTTGTCCCTTTATACCTCAGTTGAGCTCTATATTATATTTGACATCATATAGGGTTTTTTTCACAACAGCTCCCAAGAATGTAAATAAACCAAGCCTGGGACATCTGGGTTACACGTTTGAGGCAAACCCTGCATGCAGCAGCACTTAGGGAAAATCTAAACCACAAGCCTCTCCTGTCCCTGAAGAAACACAGGAGGGTGTTAACTACAGCTGGGTGGATAATTTGTAATGAATAATTTATTACAGGAATTTGGTCTCTTTTTTTTTTTTTCCCCTTTCCCTCTCTCAATGATCTGTGCTCCAGGATTACTGGGGATGACCCACTGAACAATTCCTGTGAATAATCCCGATGTCATGGCTCAGTTTGGGCACTTGTGGGACAATCAGCAGTGGAAATGAAAGCTTGGGATGATCCCAGGTCGTGTGGCACTGGCTGAGCTTGTGCAGCTGCTCCACATCACTACAACAAATCCAACCAGGAATGGGCAGGATTCCCCACGGGCTGATATCCCCCAAAATCCCACTCCCATCTTGGTGTTTCAGGGAATGTTGATGAGGTAATTTTGTTCAGTAAATTTGAAAAGCTCTGGATCAGGTTCTGGAACAACAGAAATGGTGGAAAACAGCTGAAATTCAAGTCTGGGGAAGGCAAATCCCCTCGGAATTGCAGCACAGGAAGGTGTTCCCCAGTGTGTGACTGGCTGTAGCCAGCCGGGGCATGCAGGGAATGCCCGGGATGCTCTGGCTGCAATGAGGAGAGGAAGGCCCTGAGGCACCCTCTGGAGTGGTGTCACTGCCTTGGGCTGGGAGGCACATCCAGGGCTGCTCCTTTAGGAGCAAAATTCCTTTGGAACCGTGGAAGTGAGCCCCAGGCCTGAAAAACTGATCATGGCAGCAGGACTGGGGAGCCTGTCCCCGGCTGTGGCAGGGCAGCCTCAGGCAGGGCAGCCCTGCAGGAAAAGGGCTGGGACAGGGTTCTCTGCCCAGGAGTTTGTGCTGTGTCCATCAGGAAGAGCTCCCCAGGTGGGACTCACAGTGTGGAGCAAGGCATGAGCTGTGGGGTGCTGGACTCTGCCTCTGCCACAGCCCTTCCTCCTCAGCTGAGGGTATTTTGGGCAAGGATACTGTCTCTGCTGTGTTGTCTGCAGAGCTTCTCCCACTCCAATGGCACTGGGGAAATTATTTGTTCCTGTGCTTAAAAACATCAACAGGATTTCCATGAAGTCTGACCCAAAATCCTCTGGAGACAAAGGAAATGTCTGCCACTGGCTCTGAGTGGTTTGAGTTGGGCAGCTCTGTCCCAGCGGGACCAAAAGGTGCCTGGGCAGCTCATTTAGAGCCGTACATAAAGGTGGGAATGTGGTGAAATTCAGGGAATTTGAACCTTAAGCACATGGGTGAGGTTAGTCTCTGCCCCTCTGGGTTTGGTGGCAGCTTCCAGTGACCCAAATGCACCCAGAGGCAGCAGAGAGGCTCTGACAGTGCCTGGCTCGTTCACAGAAGGGCTGGGAGGGATTGATGAATGCTCCAGGCAGTGAAGTGTGGCTGTGGATCCCCTCCCTGTGCAGTGAGCTCCGTGCCCCTGAGCACCTTCACCCTCTGCTGCTGCTTCTCCCCATCTTCGAGTGTGGGTGCAGCTGAACCAGGTCCCACTGAGACCCCCCTGCCTTCCTGCCCTTCCTGCTGCCCCAGCCTCACCTGGAAGGGCTTCCCAAGCTCTGGGAAGCACAGAGTTTGAAAAGCAGAAGACTGAGAGATGATTGAGTCCCAATTCCTCTCTCTTTCTATCCTTCTCCTCCTTCTACTCCTTCTCATTATATTTTTTTTTTCATGTCATTCATTCTCCACCAAGCCTTATGTGCTGTCCCATGGAAGGTAGAAGTATTTTCTTTGTTACTTTTGTGGGATGTGTACACCACCCCCACCAGAACAAGAGAGATGGGGATTGATCTTTTCTACAAATCCTCCCCAACAGATGGACAGTGTGTATTCACTTCAGGTTTGCTCTGTGCCTGAGACAGAAAATGCGTTGTCCCTCTCAGCTGGAGCCCAGAGGGGGTGGCTACGGGGTGTGTCACACACCTACAGGGTGTTGCACACACCTACAGGGTGTTGCACAGGAATCCCGGGAGGAACAAATTCACCAAATATCCTGGGACACCTTCAGGCCACAGGGTTCTTGTCATGGCTTTCCAAAAGCAGGCTGAGGGGTGAGGTGAGGTGAGGGAGCTGTAGGAGGCAGAGGAGGATTTCATCTAAAATGCTTTGTTTTAACAAGGATTTTTGTGTGGAGTCACTCGGATTGGAGCTCAGGGCTGTAACCTCTATTTCCATCACAGCACAGAGGGGTCATCGAGAGCACTGAGAACAGATCCCACACAACAGAGAACCCAATCCCACAGAGCTCCTGACACATAAACCCAACCCTATGGAACTCCTGAAAGGGGACCCCAATCCCACAGAGCTCCTGACAGAGTAACCCAGTCCCATGGAACTCCTGACACAGGAACCCAACCCCACTGAGCTCCCGACAGGGGAGCCCAGGCTTCTGTCTCACACACATCTCCTGTAGAGGCCTTAATTCAACGGAGGGCTGGGAATTAAGTAGAAATAAAAAAATAATTTTGATCATTCATGGCTTATTCTGCATAACTGTTGAGAGGATTTCTATTCCTCAGACCATTAGGGACTGGCTGATCTGCGAATATTTAATAATTCACAGTGTATCAGAGGGTGCTAATCTCATCTAAACACAAGGACTTGACTTTAGAGAATGAAACATGGAATGTAATTGGGAAATTAAGTTTTAAAAGAAGACAGCACTGGAATCCTGACTGGAGGGATATGGAAAGAATTAGAGCCATAAGCAAAGCAACATGACCTCTGAATTCTGATTTTTTAATTATTACCATTGTGACAGCTCCTGCAGGTCACAGCAGCCCTCGCTCCCCTCCTGCCCCGCCAGTCTGTGCTTTCAGAAGGTGAAAAGCGGCACAAGGATCATTTGGGGATTCATTGTTCACCCGCGTTTTTCTCTGCCCTTGGGCAACATGCAAACGCTTCATTCCCCTTTATCGCCTCCTCCTCGCACACTCAGCGCTTCTGCTTTCGCTTCCCGTGCCCTGCCCTCCCCGAGTCAGCACGGGGTGAGCCTCTCGCCCTTCCTTCTCCTGGAGCTCCTTTCCTGCCCCTGGAGCTCCTTCCCTTCTCCCGGAGCTCCTTTCCTGCTCTTGGAGCCCCTCTCCTGCTCCTGGAGCCCCTTCCCTTCTCCTGGAACTCCTTTCCTTCTCCTGCAGCCCTTTTCCTGCTCCTGGAGCTCCTTGCTGCTCCTGGAAGCCCTTCCTTGATCCTGGAGCTGCTTTTCCTCCTCCTGGATCTCCTTTTCCTCCTCCTGGAGCTCCTTTTCCTCCTCCTGGAGCCCCTTTCCTGTTCCTGGAGCTCCTTTCCTTTTTCTGGATCCCTTTTCCTGCTCCTGGATCCCTTTTCCTGCTCCTGGAGCCACTCTCCTCCTCCTGGAGCCCCTTTATTTCTCCTAGAGCTCCTTCCTGCTCCTGGAGCCTTTTTCCTTCTCCTGGAGCTCCTTCCTTTTCCTGGAGCCCTTTTCCTTCTCCAGGGGCCAGACCCCGCAGGGAAGGTCCCTTGGAGAAGGAGGGAAGCCCGGGGCGGAGAGGAGCGGCTGTGCCGGTGTCACCCCCGCGTTTCCTCTCTCGCCCTGCCGTGCCTGCAGTGACCCCCAGCCCTGCTGCTCCAGCCCTCGGGAAGGGCACGGACACGGATTCTGCTCGGGAAGGATCCGCAGTGCAAGCGCGGGCTTCCCGCTTTAAGCCCGGGTTTAAGGCAGCCCTAAGGTTTGTGGTGCAGCACAAAGAAGGATATTCATGCAGGGAAAAGGGGCTGCGTGGCTGGGAACAATATTGGGTTTGTTCTTGCTCTCCCTCCGCCTGGAAAGTTTACAGAAGCCCTAAAGAGAGAGGGGGTAAATCCTTATTTTAGGGAGGTTTCTTTGGAGCGGGCACTGCCAAACCCTGGCACAGACACGTCCCTTTCCCGCCGAACAGCAGCACAGGTCAGGTTGCCAGGAAAGAATATCCCGGGATTCCGTTTGTTTTGCAGCGGGATTGGTGCCCGGGGCACCGAGCGCTGCACAGGGACCCGTGCGGGGTCAGCCCGCAGGTGCTCGGGGATGCGCGGGTGGAGCGGGCAGAAACCTGCCCCAGGAGCAGCTGGAGAGCCTGAGCCCGGCAGGAAAGGCAAAACCAAAGAACCAAAGCCTCCCTGGAGTGGTTTTTCTCCGCTCCGGGTGCTGATGTTCCTACTGAGTGCATCCTCCAGCGCTTTAGCGCTTTATCCGCTTCTGCTTTTTTTTCCCCCCTCATTCCTGGCATCCCGGAGAGCTCCAGTCATGCTCCCCCGGGCTCGGGAGGAGGAGACGGGCACCTCCAGGGTGGGGACTGCAGTAGCTTCGGGGGCAGGAGCTGCTGTAGCTCCTTCTCACTCACCTTCCGCGATCACTAATTACGTTTATACCCAGTCTTTTATCTTTCTTTCCCTTTTTAACACCCATTTTTCGGGGTACAAACGCTGCTAAATTGTCGGACTTTTAGCAAGTCGTTGATTAACACCTTATGACAACTTACTTTTTAAGGATTCAGGTCTTGTTGAAACAGACCTCTCTACTTTAAAGAGAAAAATCCCTCTCCATATGCCCGTGTCCTGCCTCTTTCCCGTGCTCAGCCCCGCGCTGCGTGGGGAAGGGCTGGCATTGCTCCTTCCCTCTTTACCTTCAAGACACGGCTTGAATTTAAGTGGAGGTGGGAGAAAAGTTGTTTTTCTCCTGGATTTGTGGCACGTTGGAGCTTTCTAAAATAAATCGGGCACAAGGGACGAGCTTTTCCAGTGACCTCCGTCTTCAGGCAGCAGCAACCAACCCCCCTCCCCAGCTCTGCGACCTTTTAATGGCTCCGTTCTTTCCCAATTTACAGGGAAAACGCCCCCCTCCCCATATGCTGGATCCAGGGAATTTTGTATTCCAGCCCTTCCTATGCTCTCCCAGTCCCGCGGTTAGAAGGAGAGGAGGTGTGGAGGGAAAGGGGATCGAAAAGGGAAGAAAATAGAGAGTGAATGCTAAGGGGAAAAATGCTTTAAATCTTTCCTGTAAATCTCCAAATATATGAAGTCTGAGGAACAAATTCAAAGCAGGCACGGCTGCCTGAAGAGAAGTTAGAGAGAAATATTCTGTTCCATTCAAGCGCATCAAGGGTCTCGCTGAAGTCTTGTTTGGCTAAGGTCAGACGAGACTGGGTTCTCCAATAAAAATAAATCTCAAATTAATTATGGCCTCAAGCGAGGGGCCAGACGTTCGGAGCTAGTGCACTGCAGTCTGTTTTTTTGGCCTTCAGTATTTTTGTTTTTTGTGCCTCAGCTTTTCAATAACTGCGGGATGGGGGAGGGAGGGCGGGGGCTGTTTTATTGGGACATGGAACTCAAATAAAAGCATCCAGGACACCCCTGGCTCGCCCCGCTCGCCTCTCATTGCCATGCAGCTTCAAAGCTCCTGCATCTTCTCCACCCCACTTTTAAGACATTATGTTTTACTTAGTACCGATTAGCGGGGAATAACTTCCCGGCTTCAGCTTCCAGATCTCCTGGGCTGTTCCTGTCGGGAGGAGGGGCCCGATCCTTCAGTTCTGATTTCCTCTCCCGATTCCCTTTTATTGCTGCAGCTGAAAAGCTGAGGTTTGCCCAATTAATTGGGTCTAAAATTGGGATTCGTTTCGGGGGATCAAATCCCAGGGCTGCAGTTTGGACTTTTTGCTAGTAAGAATGTGGGGTTAGAAAATAAACAAACACGTCGCGTTTTTCTTTCTGCAATGGGTCAGTGCCAGAGGAAAGTCAGAGCCGGGGATTTTAAACGTTCCATGGAGCTGGGGGAGAGTTTCCCTCCAGTGAAGGCTGGAGCGGGATAAACTCCGGCCCCCTGCAAGTCCAGAATGACGGGAATTGTGCCTACGTTCAGAGAGAACAGAACGCATGGCAGGCTGTCTGTATTATCAGCGGTACTATCAGATATATAGCACACACAGTGCACCCCGCGCGGGCTCTGTAAATACGCGTGGATGGAAAGCTCGTTTTACAAAGGGGACACTTGGTCTCATTCAGTGGGAAATGAGGCTCTTTCTGGCCACAAAGCCAGGGCATGATGTTGGTTTTTTTGAGCTCCTTTCCCCTATCCCCGCGTTAGTTCACAGTGACAGCTCCAGGCTGGGCTCAACGAGAGCTCAGCTGATGCTGTTGGGGTCAGAGAGGGTGACATAAGCCAATCTCCTCTCCCCTCCTCGGAAAATCAGATTCCCAACCTGCAATGGGGCTGGGGAAGGCTTTCATTGTGTTTGTTCCTAGGGAATAACCGGACGGTTTCAATTATTCAGCGGGGATGCCCGCTAATCCCGTGTGGGTAACAGACAGAAAATCCAAATCTTAGGGGTTCTGCGTGGGACTGGCACAGAGCTACACCGAGGGTTAACTCCTTTGGGTCTGGACACGAAACAACTCCAGGCCACATCCCCCCAGTGGCTCCTCATTCCTTTCGGATCGCGCCGATTTCACCTTCTCCGTGTGGGGCTGCAGCCGCTGGGACCAGCCCTAAGGACGGGGAGAGAAGCTGGGGACGTGCCAGGCGCCCGAGATCAATATTGAGCTAATTAACAAGGCTGCTCGACAATTCCGTTCCATTCGTTAACGAAGTGAAATATAATAATAATAATAATAATAATAGAGGAGTAACTGATTTCTACCAGCCTGTCCCGATGTAAGCATTTGAAATCTTCCGTGGTTGCCAAGATCAAATGACTTTCCAACTGTCTGGCCGTGACCACATGAAACAGATCCTAATTCCTTTGCTGTACGTACATGTGCATCAGAGCCAGAGCGGCAACAGATCCTGCTCAGCCCCGTGCCCGCCTTTGCCCCGCCTGTCTCGGCTCCCTCCTTCTTGGTTAAATGCAGTAACAGTTAAAAACTCAGTTAGATAATAGTTAAATACTCAGTAAAATACCAGTTAAAACCTCCGTCAAACACTCAGTTAAATAACAGTTAAATACCCAGAGTCACGGCACAACCACCTAGGATGATTCAGAGCTTGGCCTCCGGAGGTTGTGAATATTTCAGCCTTTTCCAAAAAGTATGGCATAACTTCAAAGGTGGCTTTTGGGTTGGGTTTTGAGGTTTTTAGAGGTTGTTTGGTTTTTGGTGTTTTTGTTTTTTGGATTTTTTGGGGTTTGTTTTGTTTTGTTTTTTGGCGGGGGGGGGGGGGGCTGCGTGGGGGGGGGGGGGGGGAGGCTGCGGTAGAAGGTGGGGGTTAAAACAAAAACAGAAAGGAAAAATAATGCAAAGCTTCTATTTGTCGTTATTTGGGCGGAAAAGAGCAGATTGATCGGCTTCGCTTTAGAGTGTGTAACACCTTCGCTCATTCCCTTATCTCTTGGATTCTCCCAAATGCTGCTTTAGACCAAACACAGAAGGAGAAGAGCGGAGCATCCTGACAGAGCCGGTATCTCAAATGATACCCAGACCTGAGCTCCGCTTTAGTCATCCCCAGACACGCAAAACAAACCCTGCGGGTCACGATGCCCGTCTGGCCATAAAATGCAGAGCTAGGTTCCAAAAATATCTCCCGGTGGGATGGCGGGGGGTCTGTTTGGCAACTTCCCGTCTTTGGGAGAGCCGGGATGCGCGGCGGGGGCCGGATTTGTTTGTACCTTCAGCCCGGAGCTGGGCAAAGGGGTTTGGGGCTGTCGGGCTCAGGGGGTTTGAGTGTGTTGGGCTCAGGGGGTTTGAGGGTGTTTGGTTCAGGGGGTTTGAGAGTGTTTGGTTCAGGGGGTTTGAGGGTGTCGGGCTCAGGGCGATTTGGGGTTGTCGGGCTCAGGGGGTTTGAGGGTGTCGGGCTCCTCTCCCGGGCCCGTTTTCAGGTGGTTCCCCCCCCCTCTCCTGGATCCTCAGCTCCCCCACTTCGATCCCGTAGCCCCGACTGAAAGTGCCCTGTGAGTTCGGTGGGTGACAGAAGCTCTTTCCAGGGTTTTTTTTCCCCCTTCCTTTCGCGGCTGAGAACCTCAACCTGTCCTCTCCATCACCCCCACCCGCGTTGTTTGTCGGGGCCAGTGGGGAGCGTTGTCTAAAGAGGAAACCATTCGGGTTTTGGAAGGATGCGTTTCACTCTTCCCTTTAAGCTCTCGCTTTTCTGGGCGCTGCAGTCTCCTGCCGTGTGGGAACGCCGAGGGGGGAGCCGGGACCGGAGCACTGCCGGGGGGGGACAGGACAGAGGGCACAGAAAAGCAAGAGGAATGAGGAAAGCAAAGGGTTAAGGGTGATTTCTTTTAATTGAACTCCAGTTTTGTGGCCCTAGGCAAGGGGGGACCTGACCCCGCTAGCAGCATCCAGATGTGCTGCTCTCGGGGGACCCGGCGCAGCCCCCGGGAGCGCGGAGCAGACAGGAGAGGCCGGGGCCGCGGGGCGAGGGGAGGCGGCCGGGCTGGCCCTGCGCTCCCCCCTCACCTCCCGGCTGCAGGCGGCCTCAATCGCTGGCAAGCAGCGAGCCAAAAACCTCCAGGTCTGGTCACGTTCGGCCCCGTGTCTGCATCCGAACTGAAAAATTGTAGCTGAATTGATGAGGCTAATTTCAGAGGAGGGGGAGGGAGGGGAGGGAGGGGCAAGGGGGATCTGCGGCTCTCTCCTGCCAGCTTCGGGCTCGGAGAAATAAAGTATTAATAAAGCATCCCTGCCGCAGCCGGGGACAAACACTGGTGGCATTATTGCTTTTCCCCTTCGGAAGGAGCAGGGGCAGGATAACTTTGGATATAATTTTGCTTCCCCTCATCCCCTTCCCCGTGGCTGGACTAAAGACTGGGGGAAACAAAAAGCCTGGACACGACTGGCACTGGACAAGGTAACGCTCTCCGCCGACGGGCAGGGTGTTCTCCTGCCCTGGCACTTTTCCCTCTTGCCTTCGCCTCCTTTCCCTCGCTGCTCCGTGCCCGGTTTGTGGAAGTGGGGCCGGGGGGCCGCCCCGGCCGTTGCATGATGTGTTCCGCCGTGGTTATTTTGGCAAGGGCGGGGGAGCGGGGGAGCTGGACAGGCGGGTATTGTCTCACTTCCCCGGTCCTTTGGAAGGGTTCGGCTTTTCCCGGAAAAAGGAAAACGCGCGTTTCTCCCGTGCCGCTCGCTCCGGTTTGAATGAGGGAGGATCGCACGTCAGGGGCTCGCCAGGTCCAAGGGCTGCTGGCTGAGGGGGTTTGTTTGCTGTGCCCGTGAGGACACGGCACCGGAGCGGCACATTCGGCTGTTCTGATAGTTATTGTGAGGTTCTGACGTGTTTATCAAGTGGGGGTGTCCGCCCCGCTCGGAGGGGTTTCACATCTCCGCGAGGAGCTCGCACTGCCAGAGGAGGATGGGAAAGGGCTCCCGGCACCTGAAAGAAAGGACGGAAAACCATCCATGCTGGTGCTCTCCCTTCCCAGCCCCACATCCCAGCCCGCGAGACCAGTGGGAGCGAGGGAAGGGGCGAGAGTGGCCGAGAGCCTGGGCTTGCCCGCAGCCCCATCCGCAGGCTGGCTTAAATCCGTCTGTCTGTCCTGCATTATTGCACTCAGCGCTCGCTCCTGGCAGCGGCTGCACCCCAGGCTCACGCTCCGTGCTGGGAGGCGTGAAGGAGAGGGCTCGAAATATGCTTTAAATACGTTTTAATCGGCAGCCTTTTTCTTTTCTCCCTCCTCCTGCCGTCACCGAATTGCATTTACGGTTTTCTCCCCTTAATTTTTCCCGTTGACTGGAAAACGCATTAATAAAAAAATCTGTGGGAAGAGACGGAAATTCAGTGAGTCAGGCTAAAGCTGCTCCAGCCAAAAAAAAAAAAAAAAAAAAAAAAAAAAAAGGCAAAACTCCACGTTAAACGAAGCCGTGAGATGACACAGGCTGGCTAACACGGGCTGGGGTGCGAGGCAAGCTCTGCGCTGGCCGGGCTGTCCCAGCGACAAACAGGAGCTGTGACAGAGGTGGCTATTGTTCTGCCCCTTCTTATCTAAATGGAGCAAATATCCTGTATGTAAAATATATATATTTTCATCAAGAAGGCAGGACCAGCGTAGAGACGAAGGTTTCCTCCTCGAGTGACTTCACTTCCCAAAATTAGCAGAAAAAAACGTTTCATCCGGTTAACTGTCTCTTTTTCGCTCTGCTGCAAGAAGGAAAGTTAAAAAAAGAGAGAGACCGAGAGAGAGGGAGGGAGGGAGAGAGAGGGGGAGAGGGGGTACGGAGAGAGCAACAAAACCGCTGGAAGGGCAGCGAGAAGAGCGAAAAGAGAGAGAAGGATAAAAAACTTCAGGAGGCGTCAGTCGCAGGCTAAACCGGGTCAATGTGTGGAATATTGCTGGTGCCGGCTGGAAGTTATTCCCGATGGACGGCACTATTAAGGTAAGGGAGCAGGAGGGGCTGGGGGTCTCCTCGGGCTGGGGGGGCTCTGGAAGGGGCGCGGGGCTGGGGGCCGCCTCCGGCCGGGCTCTCTCCTCCTCCTCCTCCTCCTTCTCCTCCTCCTCTTTCGCCGCCGCCGCGTCTCGGGGCTCTCCCGTCGCCTCCCCGGTGCTCGGGGGTTCGCAGCCGGCTCGTAGCCCTGGGCCAGGGCCCGAGGAGGGCCGGGGAGGGCCCGGCTCGGGGGCAGTGCCAGCGGCAGCTGCTGGCCCCGGCGTGGCTCGGGGCTGCCCCGCTGTCCGTGCGTCCCTGGCCCTGGTCCCTCGCCCGGCCCTGGCCGAGGCGCTCTGGCTCTGGTGGTCGCCCGTGCTCCTCCAGCAGCTTTTTTGGTTTTTTTGGCGGGGAAAAAGCCCCGAGCTGGAGGAGAAACATCACCCTGGCTTGGGGGAAAGGGAAGCAGGGTGAGGCAAATAAACCACCAACATAACCAACCTCTGGTGGCCTTGAGCAACCAGGGACGCTGCTGGGCTGGGAGCAGTTCCCCCTCCTGCCCTCCGGCAGCTCCTTCAGCCCCTGCAAGGATAAACCGAGCCCTTCCGAGCTCCCGCAGGGCTTCTCCAAGCCGAGGCAGCACAGGGCTGGCTTTGGGGGACCCTTGTGTGACTGTGACGGGCTCTTGGGGAGCGCTGCGGAACAGAAGCCGCTCGAACAGAGGAGCCTTGAAGCGAGAGACGCTGTGGGTGTGTTTGGGTTGGAGGATTTCGAAAGATGCCTATCGCCTGCCTGGGTGGGGTGTCGAGCTCGGCTTAAAAGTGCCTTTTTTTTTTTTTTTTTTTTTTTTTTTTTTTTTTTTTTTTTTTTTTTGTTTTTTTTTTTTTTTTAAATTATTTTGCTGACCTGGGTAGAACGAAGCTGCAAACGGGCAGGAACTGAAACTGTCTCCCTTAGATTGCAGCTTGTGACAAGTGCACAGTTTGGAAAGGTCTCAAGAGAAGGGGGAGGGAAGGAGATGGACAGGAAGAGAAAATGGAAAGAGGAAAGAAAGAGGGAATGAAAGGGTGAATGTCAGAAAGGAAGGGAGAAAGCAAGAGTGTTGAAAGCAGAATATTTGGGAGGTATGGCTGGAATAAGACAGGTTTCCCCTTCCACCTCCTCAGATCTGTAGCAAAAGTAACCTGGGCCTCATTCAGGATACATTTAATGCACCACAACTTTCTTTGATTTGTGGAGCCCTAAATATTGTGCAGTGAAAGTGCAGAAATTCCCCATCTGTGCCTTCGCTGTGGTGCACACGTGGACCTGCTTTTCTGCACAGGCCATGAGTCCACTGCTCCATCCCTGAGCAGAGCTGGGCTGTCCCCTCTCCCCTGGAGCTCCCGTCCCCGCTGCCCTGAGCTCTCCCCCCAGCTGCGGTTTGGGGATGAGGAACTGCCGTGCTCCGAGCTGGGCTCAGTCACGCTGGAGGCTGCGGCCAAAGGAGGAACTCGGCCACAGCCCAGGTCACTGCCCGGGGCTGGGCTGCCCTGGGGCTGCTCTGCAGCCTCTGCACTGCCCTGCTGCCCTGCCACCCTGCTAGGGCAGGAACCTGACACTCTTGGGGCTGGGAGACACAGGATCCAGAGGCAGGATGCAGAGACGGGATCCAGAGGCAGGATCCAGAGGCAGGATGCAGAGACAGGATCCAGAGATGGGATCCAGAGACGGGATCCAGAGACAGGATCCAGAGGCAGGATCCAGAGATGGGATCCAGAGACAGGATTCAGACACAGGATCTCCTCCTGGTCTCCTTTACCAAGCCATTCCAGGATCAGTAGGTCCCCATGTCCTGTTTGTCCCCTCTGCCAATGTACCCTCTTTCTGTGCTCCTGTCCTGCCCAAAGGATTAGCTGAGACTTCTTGCAAATTCTCATGCTGGGCAGAAAACTGGGTTGGAGGCAGTGCCAGCCTCCCACACAGAGAGACAGGCTGCAGGGAAGGTGAGACCCCCTTGCCTGGCTTCTCACAGGTGAAGGGCAGCACAAGAGGATGTGGCTTGAGATGCTGCAATGCTTTTGGTGTGCTGAGCTCTGTCTTTAACCTGTGCTGCAGAGTGGGTGTGACTCTGAGGGCACATCCAGAGCAAAGCAATTTAACAGCAATTGTGCCCTCAGATCTGCTCTGCCATGCAAGCATTGATTTATCTCAGAGCTCTGCATTTGTCTTAGGAAAAATATGGCAGAAAGATGGACATCAGTGACTGGAGAGCAAGAAAAACAGAGAAAGGTTCTTTCATCATCTACAGCAAGAACACGGGGCGGTCCCAGATGAAATCTGAGTTCCGGCGTGGGGAAAGGCGCTTCCCACCCCAAACTCAGAAATAGTCCTGTCCTTGGAGAGGACAACTGCTAGATTTGGGATAGGGCTGTGCCCTCCAGATGATTTTCTTCTTGAGCAATTTAAATTTGACAAGTGGCTGTTTTTTAAGCCTATGCAATGCTATTGCACAGACAAATTGTTTTAATTGAGCTGGAACCTTTGACTGCAGGCTGGCAGATGCAGGGGTTTGGGTCCGGCCTACTTTGCAAATCTCTCCCTTTGCCTGCAGTCTCCAATATTTGGCTTTGTCTTAGGTTGCATTACCAAGAAAGGCTTGTATTTTCCTCTTCATCTTTTTATCAGAAAGGATCTTGATGACTCTCTGACTGCTGGTTTTACCTCCCTAGAGTAATTTACCTGCACACCTGCCCAGCTGCAGGTGAAGGGATGAATCCACTGGAGCCTTGAGCTGTCCCAAGGGCTCAGAACCAGGCTGGGGAACAGGGCATGGGCAGAGAATAAATGTGGTTGGGATGATCCTTGTAGACATGGATCCCATGTGGACATTGTGTGCAAGTGTGAATTGAGCTGTCCTCAGGCTTTCAACCCAAGCAGGGAATTCCATGGATAGAAACATAAACCACAGGATCAGCTTGGTATTTAAAGCCATCATTCCCCACCATGCAATGACTGACATCGCATGTGACAGTGCTGAGCCAATGCACCACAAAAACGAACACATTTGTATTTATTCACTACGGATTATTTATCCTGAGGAGAATCAGATCATCTGCTGAGGAGGTTGGTGGCAGTTTTTGCTGCATTCTCTAAATAATCTGTGTAATACCTGCTGTGAGCAGAACTGGCTGGTTTGGGAAGTGCCCCCTGCAGCAATGCTCAAAGAGCTCTGTGGAGGAAGAAGTGCAGGAAATCTGAGTTATTTCCACTTCTGTTCATATTCTGCCAATAGCACTGGCAGATGATGATTGGAGCCAGTGAAACTCCTAACTCTTGTGTTTGCACTAATTTTAAATAGTCACCAACATTTTTATTGTGCCTCTAGACATTCAAATCCCATCTTCTTTGGGTTAACACCCGCTTTGACTGGCTCGCATTGTGTTTGAGGGACTGGGGTTTCATTGCCACACAATAAATCAGAAAAGGGCACATCTCATCAACAGCATGATGCTCATGCATGGCCTTGCTCACAACAACAAATGCTGTGGTTTCGAGCTGCTTTAATTGTTTCAGTTCCACTTTATGTGTGGAGAATAATTAAAGCAAATATACTGGCCAGAGCCTGCCTGTTCATGAAAAAGCACATTTTGTGTGGCTCTTGCCTTCATTCCTGGAAAATAAAATTATCCTGATGTTGTGGCCATCAGAGAGCCCCTCTGAGGGATGTTCAGTGAGGTTTTTGCATTATTTAAGTGGAGGACAGCCGTGTCCTTGAATGGAGGACTGGTGTGTTGGCGTTGCCATAGCAAAGGGTGGGGCCGGGTTTTGGAGCAATCACTGTCGCTTGTGAGCTGGAGGCGTTTGCTCTCGCTCTCAAACTTGGCCGTGGGGATCTCAGACTAAGAAAACGTTTCCTTTTTGAGCAATTTTCGTGTCTGTTTGGCTCCTTTTAATCGCCCCGGCTTTGGCCCCAGAGGGATGGCCTTTCCTGGCTAAAGGGTGTTGACTCCTGGGGCAAGGCTCCTAATCTCCACATTGGAAAAATAATAAATAAATCACAAAGATTTGAGGGACAACAACTTTCCATGTTGCTGTCCCTCAAAAGCAATTTGGAACAAAACCATCTGGAATTTCCAGGGCATGAACAGCAATATTCCCTCCTACCCTAATCCTCATTCAAAGTTGTTTATGTTGCATAATAACTTTCCTACATCAAAAACCATTTAGAAAGATTTTGCGATGGGGATATTTTGATGGTAATATTTTGGGAATATTTTTTGATGGGGATATTTTGAATTTTCCCTTTGAGATCTGTGTGCAAAGGACATCTCCTGCCATAGCGTGAACCTCCAGCCCCGGTGTCCTGCTGGGTGTTGCCAGCTCACAGTGCTCAGTGCTGACTTCCAGTTGCCAGCAAACACTGGGAAAGCCTTTTCCAAGGCTGTAGTGGTTTTTTTCCTGCTCAGAAAAGGATGATTTCTCTGAAGAAAACCTTTACCCAACAAAACAATGCAACTGCTTGGATTTGAAGTCCTTGGGGTTTTGCTGTGAGGCTTTGAGGAGGTGCTGAGAGCCTGGTGTAGTTTCTCTTCACCTCCACAGGATGTGGTCACTCAAAGGAGTAGCAATGTGTGTCTTGAGGATTTCAAGCTTTTATTTGAGTTATTGATTTTAATTCTGGGCTGTTCCTTCTGTGAGATGAGGGAAGGAACAGCCTCTGTCTCTGCTCACAGCATTTCTTGCCCTGCAGTTCTGTGGGGTGCAGGATGCTGCTCCTTGCAGGGTCACCATCAGAAGCAGCACAGGGGAGGCTGCACCTCAGCGTGAGCTCTCAGATGACACCCTGAGAGGTGAGATGTGCTGGGGGAAGGGCACGTGGAGCAAGGTTTGCAGGCAGCAGAGTTTATTTCCTCCAGGTCTGCCCTTCCTGGACTTACGGGAGCATTTTCCTCTTGAGTTCAGCTCCCATCTGCTCTGAAGGGTTAGGTCTGGAACACATGAATGTATAGCCTCAGTACAGAGCACCTCCCTGCCTTTTTTCCCCCACAGCCCATAGGTGTTTGAGGTTCCTTTACAGCTCCTCATCAGCTGCCCTTGAAAAAAAAAAGTGTCTCCTTGTGCCTGAGTTCACCTGAGCACTTACAGAGAGACCCTCAGTGTCCCACTGCAGAGCAAACATGCACCAGCAGGGGAATGAAAGGAGCCAGGGGAGCATTAACTTCAGGGTTTCAGGTATTTGTGGGTTTACTGAACCCCTAAAACTGTAGAAGCCTGGTGTGCCCCTAGAAAAAGCAGGTCTAACACATCCAGTTAAGTTCTACAACTTGGTTTGAAGCCAATTTGCACCTGAAATGTGAAATTCTCTTCAGATCTCTCACCTGAATTGGACAGCAGGTCTGTTTCCCTGTCTATGTCTCTGCTGTGCTTTGGTGCACACCTGAACACAGGTGCCTCATGAAGCTCTGGCATCTAAAAGGATCTGCCTGAGGGCACCTCAGTGCCAGGGGCCTGGCACACAGCTCTGGGCTAAGGCCAAGGACATTTTCTGAGCCAACAAAGATTTTCAGAGAAGACTGTGGCCACACATTTATAGCTGGGTTTGAAATGCAACCTAAAATATCCCCCCCAAATGTGGGTTTCTGCCTCCCTTGGGAATCATTTGTCTGAGGTGGAGCCGAGGTGTGGGTGCTGTGTCACCACAGACCCCTGGGCAGGCAGGGTGCCCTTACCACCCTTCAAGCTGGATGAACAGCAATGTGTATGCCAGTGCCTGCTCTGCTCTGCTGAGTTCCAGGTACCAAAGCCTTCAAGATGTTGATGCATTTTCTGCTTGTTTTCTTCCTCCCTCTCATTACCAGGCCACATAATTACTGATGTGTATCTCCCCCGCCGGTAACACCCACCTGGAAACCTGGCTCTGGTACTGAGCTTACCACAAACGGCGCCTCCCTCCTGCCCTCCTCCCCCACCTGAAGCTTTCCTTCAGCCCAAGGCAGAGCCCCAGAGCAAAGGGATGTGCAGCAGGAGGTTCAGGCTCTTCTGACAAATGTCTTGTTCTCCAAACAGCACCAAGGGCAAAATTTGGGAATAACGCCCTGAGAAGGACCAGGGGAAATAGAGGAAGAAGGTTCAGTCACCCAGGGGTTGTGCAAAATTCCAGCCTTTACTTCTCTTCAGGAGTACAGAAAATAACCCATCATGTGTGTTCAGCATTCTTTCTTTCCCTGATTTTTCACTAAAATCTAGTAAGAAACAGCCCAGGAGAGGAAGTGTCATGGATAAGCTTGCTGCTTTATTTCTATTTATTTCCTTCTTGTTCTTCCAGTATAGACCAACCCAGGACTCTACCAGAGCTGTGAAGGAGTCAGAAACAATTAAAATAAATTAGAAAGCCTTAAGCCCAGCCTGCCAAAGCTGCACATCCAGGAACTGAACATTATAATCCTTGTCAGTCATCCAGAGGCAGTGAAAAATAACCCAGCAGGCAGCAGAGCCTCTTATTACTCATCTGCTGATTCCTCATTCAGCAAAAAAAACTGCCCCTCTTAATACTGCTGGTTTTGATCTGAGGGGAAGAGATAAATCAGCAAGAATACAGTTTTTTAAGTTGGTTGATGAGTGAAAGAAAGAAACTGGAGTAAGGTATGGTGGGGTCAGGGGAAGGTGTGGTGAGTTCAGGAAACCGACTTCTGTATGATGAGAAAATACTCATTTGAATGGCTTTTATAGCAGCTTTTCTTAAAAAAAAAAAAAAAAAGAAAAAAAAAAAAAAAAAATATTAGAAGAGGTTAAAACACTCTTTTTACGGCTAAATGCAGAATTTGCCTCTCTGGTTTCTTCTGAATATCTCTTCTTGTTGTTCCAAGCTTGATTGACTTATAACTGCATCTGAACCAACCTCACATCAGTTCCTTTTTATCAGCCAGAGTGAGACTTCCTGTGCTCCGCGGTCTGGTTTCCTGATGTGTTTCCTTTTTCCTTTTAACAGAACAAAGGAAACTGTAACTCCTCTGCTGCTCCTGTTCCCAATCTCCTTGGGACTGCACACACTCTCACCATCCAACCTTTGCCTTGTCTTTTCTCTGCCTGGAGCTCCAGTGCCCTCTTCATCTCTGCCAGCTGCAGAGGGCAAGAACTCGGTGCTATTGAAAGGGAACCACTGCCACTGGCAGCTTTTAGTAGCCAAAATGTAGTGAAGCAGAAAGGGAAACTCTTCACTCAAAGGCTCAGTGTGTCACTGCAGATATGGGATTTTTCATGTCCTGCTGAAGTATCAGGTATTGAGGTCTCAGTGATTTGCTCAGGCTGATGTTGTGAACTTTGATACCTGAACCTGGGAATTTATGTCCTGAAATGTGTGGGCCACTGGTGGAAATGCTCCCAAAAAGGAGCATGCACAGTCACTGCGCTGGCACACTGGGAACTGGCAGCCCTGTATACTATATTTTAATTTGGATTATTTTCAAATCACTCCCCTGAAGGGCAATTACTCTCTTCTTGCACTGGTTTTCCCTCAGCTCTGAGAGGCTGCAGTCCTGCCATTCACACAGGGAACAGCCTATGGCAGCAAAATCCAAATCCTGCCCTGCAGTGAGGATCCTTTTCCTTGGGAAAGCCCTTTGCCCCCAGCTGTTCTGCTGAGATGCTCCATCCTTTATAACCCCACATCTCAGAGCTGAGGCATTTTCTGCACAAAAATCCCAAGTTCTTGTTCACTTGACTGACAAGGATCCCTTGTTTTCTGCTGTTCAGACAGAGGAACACGAGCTCAGAGCAGGACTGAGTAGATACCAATAAAAATCCTTCAAACACAACCAGAATCCACTGGACAAGTGCAGAGCTGATGTTAGTGCAGAGTTCAGAGCAAAGCTGGGCCTGATTCCGAGGGATAGACATGGGATATCTGCAAATTCCCACTGAAATCAGTGTAAAGAGTTCATGCTGAGATTTTATCCCTTCATCCAGAGCCAGGAGCTCAGCAGAATTAGAAAGGAGAAGGGAAATTGGGCTGTGCAGCCCCTTGGCCACCCAGGTGGGTGTGGAGCCAAGGGAATTTGCCAACTCAGCCTGCCCAGAGCAGGCAGCTGAAATCCAATGCTCATTTACTCAAACCATCAGCACTCAGGAATGGCAGAATATGGAATAGGATTGGAGATTCTGGACTTTGCTGTTTCCTGGACATGCCTGAATGTGTGTCTGTGGTGCGGAGGGGTGGCCAGAGCAAGGCCCTGGTTTTACCAGGCTGAGGCAGCAGAGGATTCCTGCACCACACCCAGGGCCAGGCAGGCAGGGTTTCCAGGGAATCCTGCTCACCCAAGACTGAGGAAGCAGTAAGAGCTGCATTACTTTGATCCAGAAAAGTAATTAACATCATTTCCCCCCTACAGAACTGCATTTCTGCACATTTCTGTGCACTGCTTTGAGGTGTTCTCATGTACCTTTACAGTCAGAAATGCCATTTTTAATCAAATCACTTTGGGATGCCCAGCAAAAGGCATCAGAAAATTATATCCCTACTCTAAAACCCAGGGGATAATCAACGAAGTTTTGCCTTTTCTGCTGTGTTCTGTTTATGGAACAATTTCTCTACAGTATAATTCAATTTCCATAAAAACTCCATTGATTTAATCCCTATTAAATTCGGAGGTTTGTCCGTGAGGGTTGTGCTGCAGCTCAGCCTTTAGAACTGGCTCCTGATTAGAACCAGAAGTTGTGGCTCTATGATTAATTCCCTGTATTATGGGAGTTGTCCCCAGAGGTTCCCATCAAGGAGAACCCTGGCACGTAGATGGAATAAGAGCCCAAAATCCAAGCAGGCAAAGGGAAAAAGGAAAAACAGCCAGGAGATGAAATGCAGGAAGCATCTGGTCACTCAGCAAGGCACCAGCAGAGATGCAAAGATTCGGTTCACAAGTTCCTGGCGTCAGAATTGCCCAGGGACTGGTGACTTTTAAATACCTTCCATGGTTTTACCACTGAAAAATCACCAGAGGCAGAAATGATTGATACAGTCCAGGCTGAAAAGGGGACAGATCCCTTCAACATTGATCCCAAAAACCTGAGAACTGTTTTAGGCAGCTGCTGGGGGTGTTTCCAAGGCCACTGAGGATCCAGACCAGAGGTCCTTCAGGGCCACTTTGGTGCATCAGGGACAATTTTTCTGCTGCTGACACTCCCAACCCAAAGCAGGATTCACGTGACACGAGCCATAACAACCTTCCTTAATTAGATTTAATATGCCTATGTATATCTTTGCACAGCACAAATATTTATATTTAGCTGATATTTCTAAACTCATACATCTGACTTTGTTAGAACCAAACAAGCTTTAAAATAAGCACTCTCTGGAGTGATTTGTTAGGCAGAACTCTCAGTATCATCCTGCAAATATTACCAAAATTGTCTTTAATAGCTCCAGTGACAGGAGAAGGAATGAGCTCCGGTGAGGGACAAAGAGTACGGGTCCCTGCTCAGGGTTTGGGGTGCTTTGAGCTGCACACATTTCCCCTGAATCTCTTTTTCTGCCAGACAAGTGTGTGTGCAAGTTTCACATGTGTCACACTTTACCCCAGTGATGGTGAACTCCCCCAGGATGCTGGGACTGTGCTGGAGATCCGAGATGTCTCCAGGAGATGAAGGCTTCACCATGGCTCCAGCTCCTGCCCTGCCCTGCCCACCCTCATGCAGCCTCTGGGCCCAGCCTCCCAGGACACGGTTCTGTCCTGCAGTCTGGGCTGCAGAAAGGGGAGCAGGAGTGTGGGCAGGTCCAGGATGTTCTTACCCACACTGGAACTGGACAGAGAAGATGCAGGACAGGACTTTGCCCTGGCACCTCTTGGGCCTTTCCTCTGTGCTGCTCTTGGCAGTGAGACCGCATCCTCTGGAGTGTGAGCAGAGTGTGCAAGGCTGGGTAAAAACCTTACTCACATGCAGCCCCATAGGATCCTTTCTGTGGCAGGAAAAGTGTGAATCCAATCTTAACTCCAAACCCAAATTCATTCCTGCCAGGGACAACATTTTCTGTCTGTCAGCGTTGAAGTTGTGTCTCTCCCTTTCCTGGTTTCCACAGGGCACTCCAAACCCAGCTCCACAGCTCCAGGAATTCTTTCCCAGAGCAGCAGGCAAAGGTTTCAACAAAGGGACAGAGTTCATCCCCTTCAGAAAGGGAAAGCAATGCCCTCAAGTTCAAGCTGGCTTGTGATAAATCCTCTGGATTTGCACCACGGCATGTGAGAGCAGACGTGCTCTCATCCTCACAGGACACAGCCTGCTCAGGAATGGATGGAATAAACTTGCAGTTTGCTCCCTGCTTCTCAGTTTTGGTATTCTCCTATGTCATGTCTGCTGCAGGAAGGATGTAATTATGGTTGGTCATTAGTGTTAGGAATTATTTGTGCTGCAGCAGTGCCTGGAGACCAGTGTGGTCTCTGCTGTGTGTAACAGGAGAGTCCTCCTCAAAATTCCTGAGCAGTGAAGAAAAGTTAAGGCACTTAATTTGAACTCCAGAGTGGGAGCAGTTCTAGGGCTCTGCTCTGCTGTCAGAGAGGACCAGCTTCTGTCATTCCTTTCCCAAAATCTCCAAGGTTTCTGTAAAGGATTTTCTTTCCACCCCCACTACTCCCCATTGAACAGGACTTCCGTAACTTCTTCCTTCTGAGGTTTGGACACTTTCTTCTGACTTGGGGCTGGCATTTGCTCATGACTGATTCATGCCTTTCTCATGCCAGCACCACTGCAGCACTTTCCCTTCCCAGGACTTCTGTCCCCAGTGCATTTACAGACCACTGCTGTACCTCCCTCTTGCATTTGCTGGGACAAACAAAACCCTTATGATCCCTTCACCTTCCTTCTCCTGGTTATTCCTTAGTCCTCAGCTGCACCTGATCCCATCTGGATTTGCCTTTTCTCAGCATCACTGGTGTGGCACATGCTGTTCTCAGGGCTCAGCTGGAAATGCCCTCCTGATGCAATCCTGGGATTGAGATGTTTTGGCTTTTTTAGGTTCTGGTGAATCAGAAAACTCTGTGCTGTTAATTGACTCCAGCCTTTGTGTCAGCAGTGCCCAGCCTGGCTCAGTCAGTTGTGGTGCCACTGTAGGATCTCAGGCACTTCACCTCTCTGTCCCTCAGCTTCTCCTCCGTGGGACTCAGCAAATCCTCTGTTCCCTCCCTGTCTCCTCTGCTCCAGTTGCAGTAATGCTGTCCCAAGTTGGGAATTACTTTGGCTCTGTTCAGAAGCAGCAGAGATCTCAGTGTAGGCCTGTCCATGGCACGGACAGAGAGATCAGTGGTTGTTCCCATCCTTGTCGTTCATTAACATCCCACAAACTTTGCCTGTCCTGAGAGATGGGTGTAGCTCCCAAACTTTGGGGTCCTGCACATATTTGCAGTGTGGTTTTGGAGAATGGCAGGAATGCTTTCCCACAGACCAAAGGCTGTTCCAGAGGAGGAGACAGGGTGTGAAGGCCTTCAAGTTTTCCAGGGGTTTGCAGCAAGTGCCCTGGAGGAGAGGAGGCAGCTGAGTCCATGTGTGTGACTGTGGAGCTGCTCCATGGTTCCACACACACAGCACTGCCAGCGTTCCAGCAGGGCCTAAATGCCAGATTGCTTCTTGCATGAGCCAAAGGTGATGTGTCTAAAAGCCAGCAGCCAGCCCAGGCTCAGGACTCTGCTCTGCTTCTCTCTTTCATCCATCCGTTTCTTACCCTATTGCAGGGTGAGGTTCTGTTGTTTCAAAACTAACAGCTGCAGGCTTCCAAAAATAAAAAAGAATTCATGAATTAACATAACCCTAAGCCACAGAAACTCCACCTTGTGAGCAGCCCTGTGCTCACCACGTGCAGCTCTGTGCCAGGCTGGGGGAGCTCAGGTGGCCAGGCAAACCTTTGCAAATGCGGGATGTGGAAGGCGTGGGCACTCAGCAGAGAGGGGAAATGTGGATGGAACAGGGCAGCAGGGCAGCAGAGAGGGAGCTGGCTGTGCAGAGAAATCCCTCCACGTCCTGACAGACCATTGTCCCAAGTGCCACCGAGGTCTCTCCTCACCCAGATCATGACCTCAGCTGTTTTCAGGTGCTGAGGGCTCCATCCTGGTTGAGCTGAGCCTCCACAAGTGCGTGCTGCTCTCACAGCCTCTCCTAGCACACAAGAACCACTCTGTGGTCCCCTCAGGTTTCCAGCAGTGTCTCATGTCCTCCCCAGGCTCCTCTCCCCCTGCCTGGGTGTTTGGGGTGCCCACAAGTGCAGCAGTGGGAGATACGGGTGGGCACGTGCAGGGTTTGTGCACACAGGGCTCAAAGGATGGGCAATGCCCTGAGTAAACAAAGGGCTCTGGAGTGTCATCAGCTCAGGGATTAAAGGGATGTGCTCTCACCCTGTACAAACAGCAGGGTAAAGTGGTGGAGTTGAGCAAACAGCTGTAAAATGGCTCAGTCTCAGCTGATGCTAATTTCATATATTACAGAATCACTGCACGGGGTGGGGTGGGAGGGACCTTAAAAATCACCTTGTTCCCACCCCATGCTGTGGGCAGGGACACCTTCCCCTAGACCAAGTTGTCCTGGCCTTGGACCCTTCCAGGGATGGGGCAGCCACAGCTTCTCTGGGTAATCTGTGCCAAGGTCTCAAAATACAAATTTATGATCCAGGACACCTGACATTCATCCCTGGTTCTGCCAGTGACTTTTTGTGCAGCCTGGAGAAGCCAGCCTGAACTCTCAGGCAGGCCTGGTCATTCTCTGTTTATCCTCTGCCTGCCCATCCTTGAGCTGTTTGGAATAGGAGCCATTCTCAGGGTGTATTTGCCCAGCACAAGCACAGGGGCAACTTGAGGGTGGCTCATCCTGGGCTGGGAGGTGAGAATTTCCCCAGGAATTCTGTCCAAAACCTGTCCTTGGATATTCACCTTCTGTTATGACTCAGTTAAAGGCTTATGGAGATAAGGGTACTTCTAGAAGAGAAACATGTTCAGAAACCTGCCATTATCTATGAAAAAGTTTTCTCAGTATATGAGATCTTAATCAGACATCTATTATTTAGTGAGAAGATAAGGAGGAGAGATCTCTCAGCTGGTATCTGCTCTGCTCAGCAGATAACAATCAGCTCACATGGCCCTCTTTAGAAACTCTCAGCTTTGGGCAGAATCAAACCCTGCAAGTGGAGTCTCCTTGGCTTTATCCCTCCTCTTACCCACAAACCCAGAGCAAATCATCAGAGGTTTCTGTGCCTTGATTTTCTTAATTGTAAAATAATAATGGGAAATGCTCTTCTGAGGTAAAGCTGAGAAGTGGCAAATCTCCACAAAGAGTTTTGTAAGCCCTGGATAAAGAACGTGCAGGTGCCTGAAATGTCAGCAGAAAATCTCTCTGAAATCCAGTTCAAAGCAGCTGGATGCAAGAGTTGCAGCTTTTGAAACTAGGAAAGAACTATTTATAGGACATGAAGTGTTCTGGTGCTTGTGAAACAGAGAGAAACAGTCTGTGCTCTGCAGCCTAAAGCGATGCATTAACAGGGGCTCGTGGGACACCTTGTACTGGGCTTGTGCAGCCCGAGCCCTTCAGCCCCAGCAGGGATGGGGGATGCATCCCACAGCACCCAGAGCCCCTGGGATGGAGCTGGCATGGCTCAGTCCCCCCAGGACACTTCTCCTCCTTCCAGCCCTGACAATCAGAGATACAAAAGCCCCATTAGCCAGGGGCTGCTCTTCCAGGACAGAGAGGTGTTTGGGGTGTCTGGGATCACAGAAAAGGCGTGCTCTGGTGATGTGGTGCCCAGAACCCGAGAGCAGCAGAGCAGCACAGCTCTCCTGGCCATGCCTTGGCTCTCTCAGCGCTGTCATTGTTTGATTTTGGACTGCTGGGACAGGTGCAAATCTGCTTCCATATCACACCCGGGTACATGGCAGGCAAATTTTCCCAAGAGGCTGCAACAAACAAGGAACAGCTCTTGTCTCTCAATGCTCCATAGAACAGGGGCTCTTCTGCAGCACCTGATGGGGCCTTTCCTCCTCTGCTGCACCTTTGTGTCTGCCTGGACAGTCATTTAGCGAGTGCCATTTGTGGCGAGCTGATTCTTAAAAGACAAAGGGGTGAAAAAAACGCACTTGAAATGAGTTTTGGTTTTTGAGCAAGCTCAGAGCCCTGGCTGGGTACGGGGGCAGTGCAAGAGCGAGTGCAGGTGTGGGAGGCTGTTGCTTCATCACTCAGAGAGAAAGGATGCACAGGCTAAATAAAAAGATGCAGAAGGCAAATGAAAAGGTGCTGAAGTTATATAAAAAGACGCACAAGTTATACAAAACAAAGCACAAGCTAAACAGAAAGAAACAGATCCTAAATAAAAAGATGCACAAGATAAATTGAAAGGTGCCCAAGTTGCATAAAAAGATGCCCAGTTTAAATAAAAAGGTGAACCAGGCAGGCAACCTGAAGCCTGGGGGATGTGGTCCCCTGATAAGGTCATTCACCTGCTCTTCTGGGCATGAAGAAGAAAAGTGCTTATCTCACTAGGTCAAGGACATTTGTTAGTGCAGGAGTTGAGAAAGGTGCCCTGAAGCCCAGGTTTCCTCCCTCTGGTCATAGCTCAGTGGAGTAAGTCAGGATGGGATGAATTTCTGGAATATTAGGACACTCAGGAATATTCTTTGTACATAAACAGCAGGAGCTCCAATTGTTACCTTAGTGAAGGAAATGAGGACAGCTTGGAATTTGTGGGGTTTTATGGACAGCAATATTGCAGATTCAATGAAGCTTCTGCACCCCCCAAAAGTACAGAGGGCCCTGGGATGAGGCTGGAGTGCATTCCCTGCTTGCCAGAAGAGCCTGAGGAGTGTGAGGAGCTGGTGGGAGCCATCAGGCAGGTGACAGCAGCCACCGAGGCCCCTACAGCCACTGCTCCCCTGGCACTGAGCTGGCCCCACCTCAAAGCCCAGGTGTGATGGGAGTGCCCAGGCCAGAGGCGATGGGATCTGGACACCACATGGCCAGGGAGGCTCTGGGAAATCAGGGAACACAGAAAAGCCACAGAAGGGACAGTGTGGGGCCAACTGGCTGCTGCAGAAGGATGGAAAGAGGGATGCCATGTGACATGGCAGTGCTGCTGCCAGCTCTTGTGGGATTTGGTTTTCATCTGGAAGGCCTGAATTATGCTCCAACTGCATAAGAATATCACCTTTTCTTTAATAGAACTGAATTTCTTAAGATTGCAGGGAAGAGCTTGAAATAATATCCTAAAAAGTTTGAGAAGTCAATTGTAAATACAGTTCCATCTTCAATTAAGGTTATGTTCAATTAAAGCATGGGACTGGAAAGCAAAGCCCCTTGCGGCTTGCTGTGTGCATCCTACTAAGGCTCATCAGTACCTGACATGAATAGAAGTGTAAAAACCACCAGCAGGATGGCTTTAGGAGTATAATTTAGTCTGTGAGGGATGAACTGGCAAGTGAGGGTCACATAGAACCTGGGGGTCAGGGATGGACAAGGATGACTTTATAAAGGAGATCTGAGAGGACCCAGAGCAGACACAGCTGGGCAGCCTAGAGCCCCCCTGGTTTGTAGGACGGAGGAAGAAACCCTGGGGCAGAGCACGGGGCCGGTGTCAGTCCTGCCTCAGCCGTCACTCCGGCAGGGATGGAGCTCTGACAGGTACGAGCTCATCACTTCAAAATTCAACCTGGCAAAGCCCCAGCAAAAGCCTTTTTGGGAGATGAGGTCAGGTTGTTCTGCCCCCCCGCCAGCCCGTTCGGGTTCCATTCTTGCCTCCTTCCACAGACGATGAAAGGAGCAGGAGTCGGAGCGTGTTTATTAATTCGAGATGACAATAGGACACCTGGACCAGCACCTGTCAGAACAGGATGCAAATGAGCCCGGGGAGCTGCCCGCGCTCCTGCAGCGCTAATGAAGCACTAATAGCACTGATAATGCCTCGCACGGCACTGACGGGGCATTGGCTCAATTGCAGTAATTAATGCGCCCATCCCGAGCCGCAGCTCCCATTCAGGGGCACTTCCTGATGCTTTGCTCTTGCTGTTTGGTTTTAAACACACAAACCCGAGACTTATTATATTTGCAAACAATGGCCTCGTGGAGATGCTCTGATTTACTGCAGAGATAGAGGGGGATGATCTTTGAAAGCCTAAATTAAAGCAGGATTTCCTTCTGTTTTCTCAAAGGAAAGGTTAACATTTGCTAATAACTGTCACAGGCTGCAAACGGTCTCAGTGTCATATGATGGATTTTTCTGATTGCTTTTAATCAAGGTTTTCAGATATCAGGGGGTGTAAACAGAGAAATGAGCTGAGCGCTCGTGAGCTGAACAAACCTCAGGAGATGTGACTCAGATAAGGAAGAACTGTTCTGACAATGAAGTAATAGCAGGTTCTTTGCTGCTCGAGTTCCACTTTTTATCATTATTATTTTAGCGTTCCCCATTCTATATCTATGGCCGAGATAAACTGCTCGGCAGGGATGGACATGTGCTTGCAAAGGCTGTGTGGGAGGGTGGAGGGCTCTTTACCCCACAGAGATATTAAGTTGCTGCCCTATCTATTTCACCTCCCATATTTGGGGGATTTTTTTTTTGCCTCTTCAGGGAAATTTAGGTAATGGGAATGAATTAGAAAAAGTTTCTTTACATGTTCAAATCAGAGAGAGATGGCAGAGGTGAAGCTGGGGATATGAAGATGATCTCTCCATGAAAATTATTACTTCTTGTTGGATGCCTCCCCTCAAAAAAGGGATAAATGGGGAGGTGTTTCAATACCCCTCTGAAAGTAAAGGACGCAGAAATGATCCCCCAAGAGAATTGCAGGAAAGGAGGAGTCTGTGCTTCAGAGCTGAGCTCTGATAAAAGGCATTTTGTGCCATCAGCTTCTTTGTTAATGAGACCCAAAATGTGAGAAGAACTTTCGTGTGGCTGCAGCAGGGCCTGCATTTCTCAGTGGCTCAGGATGTGTGAGAGGCTGTTCTCCTCTCGTATTATCTCAGGGGGGATTTGCACACCTGCAGAAACCAAGTTTTGGGCAACCCCGGTGGTACCAGGGCTCACTGGGAGCGGGGGTGGGGGTGGGGACTCCTGGAGCTCAGCAAAACTGGAAAAAGCAAAGGAAAGCCAAGGGGGATGAGGGAGTCTGGCAGGAGCACATGGGGTGAAGTGCATGCAAACCTCCAGCTGACACAAGCTGTGTCCTCTCCCATGAAAAGCTTCATCATAATCTGTGCAAACATCACTTCAGGATAAACACAATCCTGCTATAAATACCCCCGGCCATTTCCTGTTGTTCTTTCTGCAGCTTGCACAGGGTTTGTGTCTGGCTGAGGGTGTGACTGAATCCACACAGTCACACACACGTCCCCTGCTCTGTGCTCCAGTGAAAATGGCTTTTTCTGCTTAAAATCAGCCACTCTGGGGTTTGTGCCACTGAGCTGAACATTCATCCTCAATGAACCAGGAATATTCTTTATGGAAGGAATTCAGGACAGCAAAATGGTAAAATTTCCTGCTATTGAGATGAATTGACTTGAATGTCTATATGCACTTAATTACAATTAAATTAATGACACTTCATTACTTAACTGCACTTTAATGTACACTTCCCATCCCTGGAAGTGCCCCAGGCCAGGCTGGATGGGTCTTGGAATAACCTGGGGTAGCAGAAGGTATCCCTGCACATGGGGTTATTTTTAAGGTCTCCCAGCTCAAACCATTCAGGGATCCTATGCCACAGTTTGTCACATTCATCCACATTTCCATCCAAGGTTATTTCAAATTATACCCATTCTTAATTTTGACTGTCAAAGGAAATTAAGCACATTAAAACCTAAATTGAGAGAGGCAGAAATGCAAACTCCTCCTGTCTTGTTTTATGCCTGATATTTACCGAATTTTGTGTTTTAAGTGGATTTGTTATTGCAGTGAAAATGGAAGCAAAAGTCACACTCCCATCTGCTTGTTAATCACAGAAATACCTCAAGGAGAAAAGAAACAAATTGAGGGGAGGGCCCTGGATTCTCATGTATGAATTAAGTCTTTAGAGAACCAGACTGAAAGTTCCTGCAACAACAGAATTTTTAACTCAGAGCTTTCATTCAAACAACTTTTTAAAATAATTTTTGAAAAATATCATTGGCAGTGTTCTTTTTGCTAACCAGAATGAGCTGAAAGCCTAGGTTATAATACTTGGCTTAGGTTTTCTACCCAAATAGAGCTAAAAACTTTGGGTCATACATTAAAAATAACTTGGGCACATCCAAGGAAGATACTGTTTGAGTCTTTAAAAGTTCCTTCCCAGAGTGATAAACAAACCCAGATTTACATTGCCCAGACTTATTAAGCTTGGATCTGTCATTGTAGTTGGTTGTAATTAGAGAGTCAATCCCATCTTTATGAAACTCCAGAAATTATAAATTGTTCCTTCCGTTTATATGAGAAAATGGGAAGGGAATTTTTCAGATCATGGACAGACTGGAACTGGCCCACTGGGGAAGGAACCAGGGCCCAACCGATCCCTTTGCTCCTGCCCAAAAAAATCAGGCAGGAATGCTCAGAACCAGAATATTCTTGTAAAAGATCTTTGTGAACCAGTTTCCCTGTGCCTGCAAGCCACTGAGGCAGAGTGGGTGTGTGCAATGGAGCTGTTTGCTGTGAGAGGCAAGCAAGGAAATGGGAATTGCAGGCAAGGCTGGGGAGAAAAGGCCTAATGAATGAAACAGAGACAGAATGTTCTGTCCCTGCTCTGGCTGGTCGAGGCTTTACCTCTGTGCTGTTTTATATGAGCTGAGTGAAGGCACAGAGTAGGATCTGAGAAGGTTTAAATGAAGGATAAAATGTATTTTCTTGCCTGATTCAGATTTTCCCCCTCGAAGATGCCCCTGAAGAAAGCCCCCTTGTTTGCACATCCCACTGTGGCTCAGCACCTGAGGCAGTGCCCTGGGTCCCCAAATCCTTGTGCTGTCAGCCCGATTTTGCTGCAGTTGTGCTGTGTGAGCCCCAGTGAGTGACATCCTTGGGCCTCCTGTGACTGTGTTACAGAAAAGTTGTTCAGAGGTGAGAAAAGCAGCGTGAAACCTGCCCCTAAAGGTGACCTTGAGCATGTGAGAGACAGGCAGGCAATATTTTGACATGTTTAACAATCCCCACCAACATTTTTCCTTGATGACACTGAAAAAGTTGTCTCCCTGGTTAACCCTGAGGTCCCCTGGCATTCCCAAACATGTTCTCTCTGGGGTGACATGGAGAAGGAGGAAGGGACAGTAAAACATCAGTGATTACATCAGTGTAAGATATGTAAAATAATCTGCCCATGATCTCCTCTGCTCCTCCAAACCATTTATCTGTGTAATTAAAATATGACCAGAGGCTTTGGCCCCACCAGCTTCTCCTGGGAGCTGACTCCTATTTCCAACCTATTCCTCCCCACATCCCTGGCAGTGCCCAAGGCCAGCTTGGACAGGGCTTGGGGCACCCTGGGACAGTGGAAGGTGTCCCTGCCCGTGGCAGGGGTGGGACTGGACAGGCTTTAAGGACATTCCAGCCCAAACCCCGCTGTGACTCTGCAATTCTAATTTTGAAGTGCTTTACCCATTTTCCCTCTTCCCCCTATTTTGCAGTAGCTCCATCAGGTGTTTTGTCAGCAAGTCCCCAACCAGGCCCCGTTCAAAGCTTTGTTCTTTGTGAGACTGATTTTTTTACTGACAACCCAATAAACATCATCTGAAGCAATGTTTGGGATTTCTTTGTTGCCCCCATGGAAGAGAAATTCCATCACCACCCTCACCTGAGACCCCCAGGAAGAGGCAGGGCAGCCCCCAGGAAGGCACTGCTGAATTGCTGAAATCTCACTCCCAGAGGGTGCTGATGAGAAAGGTGACTGTAAGACCTGCCACGAGGCACTCCTGCTTCCTCCCTTGGATGTTACTGTGGGACCTCCCCAGCCAGGGAGAACCTGTGCCTTCAAAGGGCCCCACTGAGCTCCCTGAGTGCTGAGGACAATCAGACCCCAGAAAACTCAACTCAGGTTGCAAGAGATGCTCAGAGCAGTCTGTGCCAGGTATCCCAGGAGGATCCACTCTTCCTTTGGTCTCTCTGAGATCTCCATAGTCCTGGCAGGATAAGAATCTGATGTAGTTTGAGTCACCATGGTATCAAAATGCCAAATGTTAGTGATGTTGAGGTACCTGTGCAGTCAAATAGCATCAGCCAGAGCCAAAAACAAAACAGATTTTCCTAAATTATTTCTAAGGATCCAATTGCTTCTTTAGTGTTTGTATAAAATATTAAAAATATAATTAAAAGTATAGACTCCAACTGCTTGGCTATTGGAAGTTTTCCAGGACAGATCCTGTGTTCCTTAGAATCATGTTTGCATTCACACAAAGCACACAAATACACAAAGAGTTGCAGGGAAGGTTGGGTCACGCATCACCCCAAATGCAAAGGCAGAGCTCCCAGTGGCTGTGCTGGCATGGGGAGCCTTAATTTGGTCCTGTCCCCAAAGGCTGTGACAGAATTCACTGCATTCGTACCAGGGACAGATACAGGAGATTCCTGTGAGATACAGTCTGACCTTTTCCTACGTGGTGTCTTTTCCTTGGAAAGATGCAAATGGATCCAAGCCCTCCTGTTCCCTGGAAAGGCTGATTACTGACATGCTGCCCTACCTGGTGCCTTCTCAGTTTTTTCAAGCCCTCCTTTGAAACTCCACTTTAGTTGGAAACCAAGTGCAATATTTTAAGGAAACTGAAAAGGTTCAAACTGCAATAGAACACTCAGAATATCCAAAACAAACTTTGGTTAATTTAAGGTAGAATTCTCTTGATAATTGTTTTGACCTTCTGTCCAATATTAGGACTGAAAATTTTCACCCAACCTCCAGAATTTTCTCAGGATACGACAAGGATCTCCCACCACATTCTGGACTTTTCCATCCCACAGCCCATGGCCTTGACACCCTTTTTACCCCTCATTTTACATAGAAAACTTTGGCTAGAGCTGAACAAACAACTTTGCTTCCGAGATGGTAAATGAGCCCCCATTTCCCAAATGTCACTGTAGTACTGAAACCACAGGACCATCTTGCGGCCACTTCCTGGCCATTTCCTGCTTTCTTGAAAGCTGAGGAAATGAGGTATGCTGAGGTGTGAACTCAGTTTGTTTGTATGGGGAGAGCACTAGGAGACAGAGATACAGCCCATGACCAAGGTGCTGGGCTCAGAAAAGAAAAAAAACAAATCTAAGAGCCCATTCCTAAGGCATTTACAAATGAATGTTAAACACTGCACCTGGATTAACCTGCAGGGACTGCCTGACACTCCCAGCCAGGGCAGAACCTGGCCGTGGCTTAGGACTCTGCCAAGGTGTGCCCCAATTGCTTTTCTTTGGGTTTAAGCCCTCAGTTTCACTAAAATCAGGAATGGGTCTTTGAGGGTGGTTGGTTGTTGGTTTGGTCTGGCTTGGTCTGGTTGGGTTTGGTCTGGTTGGGTTTGGTCTGGTTGGGTTTGGTTTGGTTTGGTTTGGTTTGGTTTGGTTTGGTTCAGTTTGGTTTTGTTCAGTTCAGTTTGGATTAGTTTGGTTTGGTTTGGTTGGGTTCTGTTCAGTTTGGTTTGGTCTGGTTGGGTTTGGTTTGGTTCAGTTTGGTTCAGTTTGGTTTGAGTTTGGGTTGGGGTTGGGTTGGGTTGGGTTCTGTTCAGTTTGGTTTGGTACAGTTTGCTGTGCAGTGCTCCCGTTCTCCTGCCAAGACAAGAGCAGGGCCACCCCTGTCTGTGACCCAGCCACAGGGACAGTGTGAAATGCCAGCCCAGGACTGGCACAGCTCAGGCCATGGAGGTGTCCCCGAATTCCTTGGGCTGGCATGGCCCCGTCTCCTCACGCCTTGAGGAACCCAGTTGATACCAACTGTTCCAGTCCTCTTTAATCACAGCTTCAGCAGCCAGCAGCCTCTCCCCCGAGCCTTGCCAGCAGAGCTGGGTCTCTGCAGGGTGGCTGCTCGCTGCGGGCAGGACTGGGAGCAGGCTGGGTTATTAGCAGGGAAAGCTGATTGATTTATGAGAGCAGAAGGCTCCTGTGCTCCAGCACAGGTTATTCTCCAAACGCAAACTCTCCTCACACACACAAAGTGGCCGAGTGCTGTGTTATGAATGGGCCCCTTTGTTACCCCGGGCCCGACACCACAGACTGTTTAGTTCATGTCTGTGCTTTAGCAAAGGAGGACAGGGTCTGCAAGACAGATGTGCCCTTTAATTGCAGGGAAATATTAGAAGATCGTTAAGCCATTTCTGACAGGGCTTTCCTCTGGCTCAGGGAGTGGGGAGTTGTTTCGGGAAGGCCAAGGAGCAGCCCTGCCTTGTCAGCCCCACAAACAGGACCTTGTCCTGCTCCCTCACCCCAGCACTAAACAAAACCAGAGGAGGTTCACTCAGAAGCCCCACTTTGCTGCCAAAGCTGCAGAACTACATCTCAGAGAGAATTCTCCTTACACTGCATCTGATAAAAGGCTTTTCAACACAGCTCAGGGGACTTGCCCTGCTGGAGATAAGAGCAGCGCTATCAGCTCTGCTGAGAACGTGGAGATGTGCCGAGGGTTCTGCTTCTTATTTGTGTTACTGAGCCCAGGCTGAGTGTAAGAAACTCTCCAGCAAAAGGAAGACATGGTGCAGTCAGCTCAGAAAACACCCCAAAGTGCAGGGGGAAAGGCAGATCCTCTGCTCTATAGGAAAGAGAGCTTCATGGGCAAGCTGGGGTTTAGCCTTGGTTTAGTTACACTGACACAATGACTTGGAGCAGTGTTTGGGTGCTTTGTGTTAGTTCCCATGCTGCAAAATTACTGGAACAGCCTCATTTGTGTCTGCAGGGCGCCCCTGAGATGGTGGCTTTGTTTTTTTTGGATCATTGCTGTGACAGAACTTGACAGCCCCTACTTCAGTTATCAACTCAGAGCTAATGATTTTCATTTAAAATACAGCAAAATAAACCAGGACAAACCCATCACATTGAAGGTACAGGTGGGGATCTGCTGAGGGATACCATGAATCCCATAGAGGTCTGAGCAGAGGTCCTGGGCATGGCAGAAACCTGCAGAATCAGTCCCAAACTGGCCCTTGGGGACAGTGTGAAAGAGAAGAAGGAGGATGCAGAGCTGAGTGACCTGGCCAAAGCCACAGCACTGAGTGGGCTCTGGGGTGGGATTTGCCTCCTGGCAGCCCTGGCTCCCAGCCCCTCCCAAACTCACCAGGAGCCTCTGCTGCAGCTCTGGTCTGCCCTCCCTGCAGCAGAACATCATCCAAAATCCCTGCCAGGGGCTCACCCATGGACCCTGCTGACCAGACATTGGATCTCCCAGGCATGGAAAAGTATCCCTGGGCACAGACTTGGACCATTCTATGGTTCTGGGACTTCTCGAGGTGCCAAGGGACCTCATTTATCTGAGCCAGGCTCAAAGCACTTCTCAGCACCACACTGATAAAGCCAACAGCCTTTCTGTTAATGGTCACTGATAAGAGATTTTGGAGAGGGTTTTTTGCTCAGTCTCAGAGGAAAGTCAGTTTTGCTTTGTCTATCAATCCTATCCCTGGGATAACACTTGGCTGTTCCGTGGCCTCCTTCTCCAAGGACAAGGGATTTACAAAATCTGAGCTCTTTGCAGGGCAGCATCACACAGACAGGGAAACTGAGGCATGGGGACATTAACACAGCTGTGAAAGAGCCCTTTTTTCAATTTTACTCTCACATCTGCTGTTGGGTGAGCCAGGAGCCTGTATTCACTGCGTGGTTTTTGTAGATTCTTGCTGATTCAAGTCTGGTTCTTGTAGGTGTAACATCAGAGAATGTGTTTATTTAGTGGGAATGTTTGTCCTCAGCAAGAGCTTCACTACATTTATGCAGCAGAGGCTCTTTCCCTGCTGGAGCTCCCTGGAACTGTTGGTGGGGTGGTCTTTGCTCTGCCATGTTTGATATCAGGAGGAGGAACAGCACCTTGTCAACTCCTTTTTGTACGGCAGTGTTAACTTTGGGCTCCAGCCCAAATACCAGGATGGGATTCAGCCTTTTTGTCCAAGAGGTAGTTGTGATGGCAATGCCTGAATTCTTCCAGGGCCTTCCTTTTGCACCAAAGTTAAAACATCACTGTTCCTTTGTGAAGAAATCAAAAGCCCCTGGGAATTTCCACTGGTGTAAACTGGGTTTTCCTGTTCAAATATCTCGATGGAGATTGACAAAGAAAATATCTCAGTGTAATCCTGCCGAGCTGTTTTCCTTGGAATGCCACAGGCAGGCTTGTTCACAAAATCTCTGCTTTTGCTATAGGCGTAGGCAGAAACAATCCCCTCACTGGAGCCACAAGGAGCTTCACTACATTTATGCAGCAGAGGCTCTTTCCCTGCTGGAGCTCCCTGGAACTGTTGGTGGGGTGGTCTTTGCTCTGCCATGTTTGATATCAGGAGGAGGAACAGCACCTTGTCAACTCCTTTTGTACAGCAGTGTTAACTTTGGGCTCCAGCCCAGATGCCAGGATGGGATTCAGCCTTTTTGTCCAAGAGGTAGTTGTGATGGCAATGCCTGAATTCTTCCAGGGCCTTCCTTTTGCACCAAAGTTAAAACATCACTGTTCCTTTGTGAAGAAATCAAAAGCCCCTGGGAATTTCCACTGGTGTAAACTGGGTTTTCCTGTTCAAATATCTCGATGGAGATTGACAAAGAAAATATCTCAGTGTAATCCTGCCGAGCTGTTTTCCTTGGAATGCCACAGGCAGGCTTGTTCACAAAATCTCTGCTTTTGCTATAGGCGTAGGCAGAAACAATCCCCTCACTGGAGCCACAAGGGCTGGGCTCAGTGCACAAGGAAAACACAGATCCGTGCCATCCCAGCAGGGTGGCAGCCCTCAGCTCCACTGCCAGGCTCAGCAGAGCAGATGGGGTGTGGGTCAGGAGGCAGGGGATGCTGCAGTGCTGCACAGGGGCACCCAAGTGTGCCCAGGGGTAGGGAAATGCAAACCTGGGCCAATCACGAGATTTAAACCTGATATTTGAGAGGCATTTCTGGCACTGTGGTTCCCAGCACCTGTAAATGGGAGTGTGATTTGTGTGACTTCAGGCTCTTTGGGAATCTCTCTGCCAGGACCTGTCCATCCCAGTCAGAGCGCTTTGTCTGGCAAAGAGGCAGAGATCAGACTGCTGGTGCTGGATCAGGAGCATGCATGTGCTCCTTGGGGAGCAAACAGGTTCCTGTGAGTCCTGGACCTCCTCCCCCCTCTCCTCTTATCTCTGGGCTCTGTGGGATGCAGGCCCTGACCCAAGGAGTCTGTTCTGGGCTCAAACCCTGAGTTTGCACTCTGGATGTCTTGGGCACCCAGACCCTGAGCTCAGATTTAACCCAAACCCAACTTTAGGCTCAAACCCCGAGTTTGCACTCTGGATGTCTTGGGCACCCAGACCCTGAGTTCAGATTTAACCCAAACCTGGCTCACGGCTCAGGACACAAACAGACTCAAGCCCTCACACTGGAAAACCCAAGCCACATCTCATTTTGGATTCAGCTGCAGGATTGTGTTGGACTTGCATTTGACCCCACAGAGTGTCCAGACCTTGGCCATGCACTGTAGGTGTCAGTGATGGATTATTCCATATACTTCCTTTTAGCTGAGCATTCCCTCGAGAGCTGCTGAGGTGCTCCAGGCTCCTTGCCCAGGGAGCAGCGCAGGCTGTGCTCGCTCCTGGAGATGCTGCTGGGATCCTTTCTTGCTGTTGTTTTTCCTCAGTCTGGGATAAGTCATCTCGGGCTGCAGGAGCTTGTTTTGTTCTCTGTGGATGGAAACAAACCAGCCCCCGATGGCTGCTTCCTGATGGGCTTCCTGCGATTGTGCAGGGAATGGTGTCAGGGAACAAAACAGGATACGGCACGGGCTTGTGAATGTAACGGGGACAATGGTATCAAAGTGGAATAAAAATAATGAATGGGCACTGCTGGAGCCTTGAGTCACAGCCTGAAATATTTGTGTCTCCTGAAGCTGCCCCCTTCCCACCTCTTGAATTCCTGGGAGAACGCTCTTTTTACAGTTTCCAGTGCTTTGGCAGTAGGAACCCAAAGAGAAAAGATGAGGTTTCATGGTTTGCACCTATTCCTTTGTGCTTTTAAGACTCTGCTTTCTGTCCTTTTCCAAGGCAGCCTGAGAGGAAGCCCAGAGATGGGACAAACCTTCTCTCATAACAAACCCCCAGTATTTTTGGGTTTCTCCATTTGTTGTTTTCCTTTCTAGGGCAAATAATTTCTATTGAAAAGCTTCAATTTATCTCTGCATGTTGGAAACAAAACCAACAGGATTGTCACAGTCTCAGTTTCTGACACGAGTAAAAATACTCCCCAGAAGCTCAGCTTTGAGGGACAGGGAGACACCACTGCAGTGGCAGATGCAGCTGGGGGCAAGCTCAGCTCAGTCTGCAAAGTCCTGATGGAATGCTGGCCACTGGGAAGAGCCTCTGGCAGCACATCAAGGCAAGGGGCTGGGCACTGGGTGCTCCAGGACAGAGCTGAGGTCAGCACAGCATTTCTGCATTTGTGCTCCGGGATTCTTGGGGTTTGTCAGCAAGCCAGACTCTGAAACCATCTTGCAGTTTCCCTCCCTGTTTCTTCAGCAGAGAAGACCATAAAAATGCTACAATAATATTTACTGAAGGGTGCATGTTCCCAGTTAGGTCCATGTGTCTCTGTTTACAAACACATCTGCTCAGAGCAAGGCAATTATTGTAAAAGCGTGAGGGGACAAAGAAATGTAATGAAAAGGAAGGTGAGCTAGAGCTGGGTGGATTTGAGTGCTCAGCCCTGGGAAGCAATCACCCCATAGTGTCAGTCTCAGTGAGAAGGGGATACAGCTTCAGAGGAGAAAAGCTGTGGGCACAGGAAAGTGACTGAAGGGAGTCTTAATACCTGGCAAAGGCTGATTGATTTTCTGGGAACATGACACGGCTTGGAAAGGATCTTGTGAGATCATACAGTCCTCGGCCTGAGCAGGGTCAGGCTGGTTAATCCACAGAGGTGAATCCTTTTGAGTTCTGTGTCACTTCAGGCTCCTGGGAAAATCTCCAGCTCAGGACTGTCCATCCCAGTTAGAGCCATTTTCTGGCTCTTATCGGATGCCAGATTTCCAGTGATGCAGTGAAATTACCTGCCAAGATAAGAAAGCTGGCCCAAGCGATGCCAAAGGTAAAGCTTCCAGCACTCAGGACAGGTTTCGCTCTGGCCTCATCCTGAATCATCTCGTGTGTCCTGGCTGGCAGAACCAGGCAGGGAGCAGAAGCCAGGGAGTTCTCTGGGAAGGGCAGCCAGAAGCTGTGCTCTGTCCCAGTGGACACACACCTCATCCCAGTGTCAGTCCCAGCAGGGTGGGGAGCCCTGGGGAGGGCAGGAGTGTTTGGGGAGTTCCCTGTCCGCAGCCCAGGGATGGGATGAGCCAGCTGGGGACTGACAGGGCTGTTCCTGCTCCAGGCACAGCTGCTGTTGCTCATGTTCCATGGGAAGAGCTGCAGCACACGCCAGGATTTCAGGGTGATGGGGATGGGATGGTCCTTCCAGCCTCAGCTTTCACCACATTTACTTTCCAGAGGTCAAGGGGCCACAGAGATAATTTGGGCAGGTTCTTTTAAAATTCTACCTCTATTCCTGGGCCTGTGCTGAGACCTCACAGAGGCTTTTCCTGGGGATTTCCCACAGTTCCAGGCCTGGTTTAAGCCTCCTTATCATTATGCTTAATGCAGCAACTTGCTGGGAAAGAGAAACTGTCACCTGGTTATTCCCAGTTGGCTGGAAACAAACCAAAATAGGCCATGAAACCATTAATGTGAAGTCTAGACAGAGGAAAAAAAAAGTCTTTGGTCCAGATCCTATAAAAGTGTGCCTGAAGTAAAGTGCTTTTCTGAGAAGTGAAATACAGAATAATGATTTATACTTTTATCCTTTTTGAGTCTGCTTTTGGGGATCTTGAGATGAGAATAATAGAGCATTGATTTTAGCAGCCTTCTTTTACCCACTTGATACAAAATTTCTTGGGAATAGTGAGCATAAAAATAACCCCCAAAATATAGAGACTTTTTTTTCCTTCTGAGGAATTTTGCCAAATCATTTTGCCCCAAATTTGAGCTGTCTAATTTCAGCATGACTTTGGTGGTTTTCAGTGGTTTTGCTGTTTCTGCTGCTCTTACTCCTGCTTTGTTTCCCCCTAACATGAGTTATCACCTTGTGATTTCCCATTCATTTGAACTGGGAAGGAATTATGTTGTATTCCAAGGCAGCCAATCTACCCTTGAATGGAGTAGCCTGGGTGGAAAGAGAAGGAAAAGGAAGAAAGGGCAGCCTGGGCCGAGTGGATGGCTCTTTGTCCAGGTCACTGTCCTGCTCTGTGGCTCTGAGCAAGTCTCCAGTGCAGACTGGGGCAAAAACCTGCAGTGTGGGATGTCCTAAAATTAATGAATGAAACCCCTCCTTTGTACCCACAGAAATCCTCAGATGTGCAGACATTTGGAGACAGTGTTAAAGGTTTACTGCCATCTTAATCCTGAGTGCTGCTGCAGCAGGGAAGGGGGCTTGGAGCAGCCTGGGATAGGGGAAGGTGTCCTTGCCCTTGGCAGGAGGTGGAGCAGGAGGAGCTTTAAGGTCCCTTCCAAGCCAAGCCATGCCATTCCATGACTCTGTGACAACAGCCTGCATCTCATCCCATCCCTCCTGGGGCAGGGACAGCTCTGGGCAGGGATTCCAGCAGCTGGGATGTCCCAGCTCCACCAGCAGCAGTGGGGAAATGCTGTGAGCAGCACTGTGGGGGACACTGGGAAGTGCTGCAGGTGGGTATGAGGGGGAAGAACAGGGCACCTTGAAGTGACAAGTGACATCCTGCTTTACTCAGCAGGGGATGATGAATCTCCAACTGCAGCCAGGAAACACTCCTAAGCAGGACTTCAGTGGATTGTGAAGGACACAAGATTGGATTGAGGTTGTTAGGAATCAAATGTTCATTATTGCAGTTTTCTAGGGGGAGTTCTGGGGAGTCCTTGCCCCAGCCACATCTTGTAAGGAAGGTGGAATAGCAGGAGCAAACCTCAGGAAATGTGGTCTGGAAAAGCTGCAGTGGGAACTCTTGGTTTGATTGGGAGCAAAGGAAGAGTGGAAATCTGAGAGTGTGCCCAAAGGATTCCTGTGTGTGTCCCAAAGGCAGCACTGGCCAGGGCTCAGTATCCCACAGTGTGCACTGTACAGGGCAACAGAGGAGGGAAAGGCAGGGAGAGGGGAATGCTCCCAAAGATCGAGGGCAGGGATGAGAACACTGTCTTCCAATCCAGTGCCCAATCCATCCTCATGCGCTGCCCCACAATCAGCACAGATCCTGCTACTTTTTCAATTTCTTACTTGACTCATTTTCTTGTAAGTCTGATGTTATCTCTGTGCTCGTATGAGATGTTGGCAGCAGAAATACTGACTTCTAACACTGCAGTGCCAAAGTCATCTCTACTCCAGGGTTGCTCCTTGGTGCAAACCCTGGGCTGCATGGGAGGCTGCTGGACCTCGGATTTTGGTGGCTTACATCATTAGGTCTGAGCTCTTCAGGTCTGTGTTGGCAACATCCTCTTCACAAAAAATATTTCAGGAGTTATTTTCTCACAGGACCAGGAGTGGTGAAATTTTGGGGAGGGGGAAATACGAAAGAAAACAACCGCCTCTCTAGTGGTGGAGTCATCTCTCCATGGCACAATGGTTCAGGTACTCAGCACTGTCTTCTCTTCTAAGGCAGCCTTTGTGGAGGAGGATGAAGTGAAGCTTTGATCTTTAGCAATGCCTTTTAACTGTGGTTATGGCCAGAAAAGTGACTGTAGAGAGCTAAAAGTTGATGTTCAGTGAAATCTCATTGCACAGACATGGAATAACCTGTTATTGGGGACACCTGGGGTGACAGCACTGACTACGCACCTCACCAGCCCTTGTTCCCCTGGCCTTTCTCCTGTCTCAAATGTCCTGTTCAATTCATTAACTAACTGAAACCTTTGCTAAAATGTGCGTGCCATCTCCCTTTGCAAGGAGATCAGGAAAACTTGATAGAAGCACTGGTGGCTTGTCAGCCCTCCCAGAATGTCAGAGTGGCTGCTCCTGCCCTCAGGGCCAAAGCCAAACTGTGCCTCCCGCTAGGTACCCCTCATACCTGGGACCTGGGTCAGGATGGCTCATCCAAATAAAGGCAAACCTGGTAATTCACTCTCTTACAACTGGAAACTGCTGTACAAATAAGAGGCACACCACAGATTCCTGCCTGAGGGATGCAGGAATGTGTGCCAGCTCCTCCTTTGGGGCAGCCACTGGTGGGCTGCCCTGGAGGGGCTGGGGCTGGGCTGCCCAGGGAGCTGGACGAGCTGCCACGGCAACATTTATGCCAGGAATGTGATTAAAACCTGGAAAAACTGAGGCCAGCCTATTCCCAGAGGCACTATAAGGTAACATATGCCAGAGTAGCACACACAGCCCCTGTCTCGGCCTCAGGCTGGCCGGCCCGAGGCCACAGGCTGGGGCAGCGCCATGTGGGGACCTGGCGGGTTGTGCCCGTCTGGGTAGGCTGTGTTGGTACCTGGACACCTCGGAGTGGTTTCCCAGTCTCCAAACACAGAGCAGCTCTCGATTCCAGGGGAGAGAAGCTCGGTGTTTCACGGAGCTGCCGCTCTGTGCCTCAGGCAATCCCCCCTGAGCAGGCCGGGGAGCGGAGCCCGCAGCGAGCACAGGGAGGGCTGTGCACGTCCCCACAGCTGGGGCCGAGCCCTGGCCCCTTCCAGGAGCGGAGCCCGAGCCCCAGGCAGCCCTGGCCTTACGCAGGGGTCCCCTCCAGCCAAGGCTGCCTGCTGCTTGCCCCCATGTTTTTTCTGAGCTGGATGTCGGCACAGGGCTGAGCTGCTGGCAGCGGAGCTGGCTCAGTGCCACCCGACCTGCCTTGCATGTCACCAGCACTGCTCTGCTGTGCCCCTGGAGCTGAGCAGGTGTCACCAGCCCTATCTCTCCTCATCTGCCTGGTGGCTCAGCTCCCCTGGGGCTGAGCCTTTGTGCTCCACCAGCTCGGCTTTAGCTCAAAGCACTCCTGCCCCAGGAGCTGGCAGGAGCAGCCGGAGCATTTGGGTTTCTCCTCCTGTTTTCAGGAGGAAACTGTTCATGCAGCACAAGGCAGAGCTCCTTCCCCGTGCCCCAGTGAGGTTATTGCTGTCCCAGTTAACAGCAGTTGCATGCAGGCAGGTCTGAGCAGCCACTTTGTCTTTCAAGGAAGATCCTTATCTGAGGAGGTTCTCTGCCACATACTCTGTGTCACAGAGCAGTGTGTACTTGCTTGTATATGTAAAGTTGTACTTTGTGCAGCCCCACGGTCTTGGTCCAGGGTTATTCTGTGGAGTGTTGATACGTTTGGGGTTTTTTGGGACAGCTGGAGAGATCCCTGCTTTCCAATTTCTGTACCATCAGAAAATTTCTTCAGTAGAAAAATGTCTTTAGGTAGAACAAGCAGCCTGGAATTAAGAGTGCCTGACTAAGCTTGAATTCAGAACCCTCCAACCCCTGCATAAGTCCTGCTGAATTCAGTAAAAATCTTGTGAGCAACCTCTCACACTGATTTTGTGGGATAACTCTCATTATCATTATTTTCCCAGATATTGTTTCCCTAAAACAAAAAACAATTATTGTATATCTTTAGAGTATGTTTTTAGACTGGAAATCTTCAAACCCAAACACACAGAATCTTTACTGGATGAATTTTCCGTGTTATTCACATTTCCCTTGTCTCTGCCCAGCTGAGACTGGGTCTACAGGGCCCTAAGCCAGTCCTGCAGCCCAGTGTGGGGTTCACCCACCGCCTCAAGAAGGAAACCTGACGCTTCCTGTACTGTGAGGAAGTAGAAGCCTGCAGAAAATGTGACATTGGGAACCCCAGCCTGGGGTGAATCCTGACCTCAGTGAATCAGAGGAGCAGCAAATCCTGAGCTCTGATGGGAAGGCTTTGCTCCCCTTTAAGACTGAACTGTCTTTTGTTCTTGTACCTTCCTGCACAGGCAAAGTTTGCAGCCTGGAGATAAAGCCAGCCCGCTGAGGGGTTTCTGACACAATTCATGCCAATCCTTCTCAGGGACACCTTCTACTCCCTCCCTTACTCTAAAGCTGAAAAAGGGAGGGGTATTTTTGAAAGGTTGTGAATCCACCAAGGAAAGCTGCAGGAAGGGTTGAACAGCGTGAGCTGCTTTCACCAACCCACACTGGGCAGTGTGGGGTAAAACTCCTTTTTGCTGTTTAGTGGCTCTAACCAGTGTGAGAGGTTGACCACAAAGTGCAGCAAATGCTGGAACTTCAGCAGGATTTATGCAAATGTTTGAGGGTTCCTCTGAATTCAAGCTTAGCCAGGCCCACTCCAGTTCTAGGCCACTTCGGCTTGGTTGGGTTTGTTACATGATCTGAGATCAGAGATAGAAAAGCGCTGGTTTTTGTAGGCCTGACTCTCTTTAAGTGGGTTAACTTGAGGGGGATTTTTGTGTTTACCCAGCAACTCTGAATTACTGATGTTTTTTGTGACAATATCGTGAGCCTGGTGGTATCTGATTTGTGCTTAGGTTCTCGTGTCATTCCAGGAGCTGCACTTCTCTAAGCTTTTAGAATTTCTATTTCCCTCCCTGGTTATGGAAGAATTTACAAAACAAACCTCCGAAACAACTACTTGGGGGAAGGGAGGGGGAGGGCAGGGAGAGTGCAAGAAATTCTTATTTTTAGAAGCTCCCTGTTGAGGCTGTGCCCTGTGAATGTTGAGCACGGGGGTTAGCACACCCCAGGTTTCAGCTGTGCTCAGCGAGTCTCTGCAGCCCACACACCACTGCTGGGTGGCTTTTGAGCACTAAGAGCCCAGAGTAGGTGAGTCTGTAGCTTTGTTTTGGAGTCTGCTCCATCAGCTCACATGAAAGTGGGGGCTGCTTTCAGTGCAGGAGGTTCCTCCTTCGGTTTCTGCCCTGCCACTCATAAAGGCAGCTGTGTTGTGTGTGGTTAGCTGAGCTCCCTCCAGAGCAGGCAGCCCTTGCCAGATGCACTTTGAGTCAGGCAGGGCTGTGCCAAAGCCATCAGGAGCCCAGCACTCCTTGCTTGGAAAACCTGAGCATATCCACACAAGGAAATTGATAGCCAGAATTTTTGTCAATATTTGGAGTTTCAGCAAGGAGGGAAAAATAAAAATAATAAAAAAAAAGGATAACAGTTTCCTGTTTTTAAGCATTTCTAGAAATGCACAGTTGGGTAACACACAGCCCTTCATTTCCCACAAAATAAACAAAAAGTGTAAAGTAATGCATTTTTTCCCCTACCACAAACACCCTTAACTGTGACCTGCTTGGCTGCTTCTCCTTCAGCAGCAACCTCAAAACACAAACAGCACACAAACCCTCCGAAAGGAGTCATAGAGATCTTCACATGCCACTCCAGAGGTGTTCCCTGGTGGCTTTGGAGCAGCAGTGCAGCAGGTGGGCACGTCGGTCACTGGGACTGGGACTGAACTGCTCACAGCGAGCATTGGGGTGACACAGCCCCCATGAGGTGACAGCCCCTGTGAGGTGACACAGCCCCCGTGAGGTGACACAGCCCCCATGAGGTGACAGCCCCCGTGAGGTGACAGCCCCAGCAGCTCCTCTGCTGTTTGCAGAGCTCCAGTGAACCTGAACGCTGCTCCCACCCAAAGCCAGCAGCCAGCAAAGCAGAGCAGAGCAAGCCCTGGTTTGCATAGGGGCTCCTGGACCCCAAAGGCTCTGATTGCCCCTGGCAGGTGGAAATGGCAGCCGGCAAAGCAGAGCAGAGTAACCCCTGGTTTGCATAGGGGCTCCTGGAGCCTGGGCTCTTGCTCCTCGGGCAGCTGGCGCTGGCAGCCGGTGCAGGGCAGCTGTGGGCCCTGCAGGTGCTCCCAGCTCAGAGGGAGAACCAGAGGGCAGTTCCTGCTTTAGTCACATCTCTGAGGGCTGGTTCTCTCTCTCCCCAGGAGGCTCTGTCGGTGGTGAGCGACGACCAGTCCCTGTTCGACCCCACGTACGGCGCGGCCGCGCAGCTCCCCAAGGACATGACGGCCTCCGGCAGCCCCGACTTCGGGCAGCCCCACAAGATCAACCCCCTGCCCCCCCAGCAGGAGTGGATCAACCAGCCCATGAGGGTCAGTGTCAAACGGGAGTACGACCACATGAACGGATCCAGGTAAGGAAAGACCCTTTCCACGCTTACAGTCTTAAACATGGAATCACAGAATGTCCCAGCTGGGAGGGACCGCAGGGATCATTGAACCCGGCTCCTGAATCCAAACCCTGAGCCCAAATGAAGGCAAAACACCCACTGTCCGTTTGTGCTCTTTCCCTGCACATCAACACCTCTGTGCAGGACCATGTCCCAGTCTCCTGCAGTTCCTTCTTTTGTGACTCATTTTTATCAGCCTGAGCACCCTGCTGGAGCAGTCCTGCAGGACGTGTCCCTCCCAGTCTCCATGGACACTCCATGGACTGGACATGAGACTGCCAGGGCAGAGCTCATGCTGCAAATGCTGCTGTAAATCCCACATTTCACCTCTGACTTCAGCACCCCATGGATGTGCTGTGTTTCCAGGGGCTCACAGAGGGAACATGCAGCAATAATCAGAGTTTCTGCCAGTGAAGCACTGAAAGCTGCACTGCTGGGCTGCCAGGGCTTCCCTGAAGGACACCTTTTATTTGTGCTCTACCAGGCCATAAGCAAACGTCTGGGAATTGAAAGCTTTTTGATGTCTCAAGCTGCATCAAGTGAAATATAGGTTGGATATTAGGAAAAAAGTTTTTTACAGAAAGAGTGATAAAGTTCTGGAATGGCTGCCCGGAGAGGTGGTGCAGTCACCATCCCTGGGTGTGTTTAACAAAGCCTGGATGTGGCACTGGGTGCCAGGGTTGAGTTGAGATGTTGGGACTGGTTGAGAGAGACTTGAAAGTCTCTCTCAACCTGGTCATTCTGTGATTTTGTGGTTCTGTGGAGAAGGAAGGAGACTGAGGTCCTTTATGGGAGTCTGCGAGGTGGAACAAAACCAAAGGCCTGTGCCTGTTGGAGTTCTGGATGCTGAGAATTTTAGACTTTCTGTGCTAACAGACTCTGACTCCCAGAAGAACACTGCATTTAACCTGAAGCCATAAAAAACTTCCAAAATTAATTGACAACACTGAAATTACAAGTGTATCATTAATTAAAAGTATATAATATCACAAAGTAAAAAATTTAGAGTTTTAAAATATATTAATGGATATAAAACAAGATAAAAGTTTTAAAACAAAATCAAGTTATTCTTCTTCAAGTTATTCTTCCTTCTTCTTCATAAGTTTAAATAGTATTTTGTAATGAAACAGAAAAGTCCACATTACAGACTTCGAATAATTATTTAATATAATAAAAATAAAAATAAAAATCATTGTGCCTACCCTTTCTGAGTGGATAGAGGAGACACAGGGAATTCAGGAGCCATTGGAGAAGGTTAATTTTGTGAAGCCCCACAGGGTGCCTGGGGATGGTGTAACCTGCCCAGCTCACAGCCAAAGCACAGCCCAGCTGTGTCATTTGTACTTAGAGGTGAATCCTTTCTCTGGTCAATGAGAAATTGAATGGCTTGAAAACATTTTGTTAATGGATTCTTTGCTTTTTTTCTGCTAAGGCTGGGATTAAATCCGAGATAGTATTTTTTGTTTGGACTCAGTTATTTATTAGTTTTTAGTGGGATGGGATGGGATGGGATGGGATGGGATGGGATGGGATGGGATGGGATGGGATGGGATGGGATGGGATGGGATGAGCTTTAAGGTCCCTCCCAACCCAAACCACCCTGGGATTCTGTGGTTGCTGCAGTTGCTCACGCCCCCAGTGCCAGACCCATGCACACAGAGGGGTTCCTCCCTTTCCACTCCTCTGTCCCAGGGAAATATGGCAAGGAAAAGGAGCCCTCCACATCCTCTGAGCTGCCGTAAACCACATGTGTCTGTGCTCTGCAGGTCCTATATGCATAAGCTCTGTATCATCCTGAGTGTATCTGTACTTGTACACCCAAATTGTCTGAGTGTTCTGTGTGCTCTGGAATGAAACGTCCTGGGCTGTCTTTCCATGGTGATTCCTGTGTAGCCATTTCCTCCTCTATCCAGAAAAAAGGGAAATAGCTCTGCCTGGACAAACTGATTCATGAATAACTGTAGGAGCCCTGGGAGCCATGGAAAAGGCCCTTGGATTGTGTTGGTTCTGGGCAAACAGGAAATCCTTCATCACAGACTTGCTCAAGACTCCAGGATTCTTGGACGTGAAATATGTGTTCAGTGTCCCTAAAGACAGGTAACCCCCTGTCAGGAGAGAAGAAAAGGCTGCTGTGAACGTCAGGGCCATGCACTGCCAGAGCTCCCAGCCCTCCTCTGGATAACTCCTTAGCATGGGAGCTCCAGGGCACCCAGGACAGGATAACATTCTCTCTATCCTACATCCCCTCATCCCTGCCCTGCATGTCCATCCCAGTCTGTGGGGATGGACTGGACCACTCCAATCACTCATTCCCCTGTCCATCAGCTGCCTGGCCAACCCCACACACGCAGCCAATCCCAACCCCAATCCCAGGCTGAATCCCAACCCCAATCCTAACCCCAATGCCAAGCCCAAACTAATCCCTATCCCAACTCCAATGCCAATCCCAACCCCAAACTAATCCCAATGCCAACCCCAATCCCACCTAACTCCAGCTGCAGGCTGTACAACACCCAGTGCCCCCTGCCCCTGGCTCTGCCCCTGGCTCTGCCTCTCTCACTCTCAAGTGTCCTGTCCCCGAGTTGCAGGTGTCCCCCAGCAGAGCCAGCCTGGCCTGTGCTGTCACCAGGGAGTTCTGCAGGGCTGGGGTTGTGTGCTCTCCAGGGACTGCCAGTGCCAGGGGACAGCAGGGACAGTGCCTGGCTTTGCTCTTTCCCTCAGACCAGGAGCCGGGCTGAGGGTGTGGTGGGGGTTTGGTCCTCAGCAGGGTGGGAGAAGGGTCTTTGGAGGACTCTCAAAGTGTTAGCCAACATAGAAAGCCCACCCAGCTCTCTACCCCATGCCAGGATCCTCTGGTTTACCCTGAGACTGGAAAGAATGTTCCAGATAAGTGCATCCTAAATGTCTGTAGTGCCTGCTCAGGCAGGCATCAATGTTTCTGGGGAGAAGATGGGAATTCTGTATTATTGCAACATTCAGATGTAGACATTTCATTAACTCCTTTACTTTTATCAGACCCTGAGGCAGGTTATGGCCTCAAAATCTGCCCTTGCATCTTGCTCAGAGCAAAACCCATTTAAAATTATATTTTAAAAGCAAAACAAATTTTTTTTAAAATTCACATTTGAAATTTTACTGAATAAAGGAGGAGGATTATTTAGATGAATGCTGGGTAAAGTTTAACCCAATTTACAACCAATGGTAATAATAGAGTTTTTCTTATATTTTACATAAATTCAAAATGAATGCCAGATCTTGTCCGTATTTACTGAGCTTCCCCTAATCTGCATTTGCAGCTAAATTCGGTGAGACATTTAAAAAAATATTACAAAATGTATCTGATCTTCGAATGTGAAAGAAAGTTCTCCTGGGCTGATGGATGTGGGCAAACTTCCCCGGGCAATCCCAGCTGTGGCACAGATTTTGTCCAGCTGAAATAATGAAATTTGGGGATGCTCTGGAGCCGTTCTGCAGAGACATCCCAGAGCAGCTGTGGCTGCCCCTGGATCCCTGGCAGTGCCCAAGGCCAGGCTGGGCAGGGCTTGGAGCAGCCTGGGATAACCCTGGGAGGTGTCCCTGCCATGGCAGGGCTGGCACTGGATGGGCTTGAAGGCTCCTTCCAGTCCAAACCCCTCTGTGGTTCTATGATGTGATGTGATGTTTCTCTTGCTCCAGAACATGAAAATCCCGCCAAGGTTGGGGGTCCCCATGGTGTTTGTGCCCGGGGCTGTGTCTGCCCAAGGCAAGGGGAGCTGCTCTGGTGCCTGCAGGGAGGAGCTCCCCGCGGAGCCCTCTAGTGGGATCTGCCGGCTCCTTCTGCCCCAGCATCTCCCTCCTGTCTGCCTTCACCTGGCTGGCACAGACCACCCGAACCTTGCCATCTTTTTGGCCGTTCTGCAGCCTCTTTCAGGAGTTTCCCTCCTCCCGAGGCATCCCTGAGAGCAGGGTTGAAGCGCAGGCAGATGCAAGTTTGGAGGAGCTGGCTGTTCCCTCTGTAAGAGGGGACCACAGGCAGAACCCTGGTGCGTGTTCTTCCTTCCTTCACTCAACAGCAACAACAACAAATTAAAATGGGGCTCTGCACCAAAAGGCATCAAATTTCAAAAGAAAAGAGGGCTGGAAGAAAGGAGGAATGAAAGGATAGGAAAAGAGTGATAGAAAGGAGGAAATATTCCCCTGAGTCATGTTCAGAAATTCCTGAAATCTCTTGCTCCTTCAAGCAGAAGTCAAAGGTGGTTCCTAGACAGAGACCTGGGACAGTGATGGTTTTATTTCCACACCTCTGGAGTGGGGCTGGAGCTGTACAGAGGATTTACTGGTCAGTGCCAAGCAAGCTGCTTGTCCATTTTGGCCAGTCTAGGAAAAATTTTCCCAACCAAAAGATGCAAATTCTTGGCATCCCCAGAGAGAGCTGCTGGAACAAGGAGCCTCTGGACATTGGGAATGAGTTGTGCTTCCTGTTCCTTGGACTTTGCCTGTGCAACAGGGGCTGTGCTCTGGGGAACTTGTGAATCCAGCCTGTGCCATTTACCTGTGGGCATCCACAAAACTTCCTGCCAGAGCCTGAGCAAATGCAGCATGGAGAGCACTGCAACGTCTGGAGTCTCTGGGAAAAGCCAGGGATTGATGTGGCAGCAGAAATGCCCTGGCACAAACCCTTTCAAATGATGAGGGAGTATTTCTATGAATCCCAGCCTGCCTGTGGGTGATGGAGGAGCTGAGGAAGGAGTGATATTTCATGAATTCATCCATGGCTCACAGCTCCCTGCTCTCCTCTGATACTACAATTGCTCCCCAGGCTGAATCCTCCCCTGTGTGGCCACAGCTACATCCCCCTCCTGCTGGGGTAAATCCCTCACCTGGGGCAGGGCAGGGCAGGGGCTGCAGGGGTGACTCAGGCTGGCAGAACTTCTCAATTCCCAAGAAAAGGCTGTGTTTGGTAGGAAATGCTGGGTTCCAGAGGACACAAAGTTAAGGATCTTCTCCCTTGCTGTCAATGAAGATTCCATGGTGCTTTCTCAGGGACAGCTTAGTCTCCTGCCCAGCTGGGTGATGCTGTTCCCAGCTATGTGTGTCCTACAGGGTCAGCTCTGGATGCAGCCATCCCCAAAACTTCCCCAGAGGGAAGGAAGACAGCTCTGCAGGCACAGGGACATGACCCTGCCAGGCACCTGGAGCACATTCAGTGTCCTGCAGGATTCGTGGAGTTGCTCCTCTGCCCACAGTGCCCAGCAGGGGCACCTCAGTCCCTTAAAGTCCCAAGTCCCTTCAGACCTTTCTGCCAGAGGTTTCTGGTACTTGGCTGTCTGGGTTGGGCTGCTGAGACAGAGTTAGGGATGGGCAGGGTCTGAACTGCCAGAGCAGAGTCTGTGGTGTGAAAAAATCATCCCAAAAACACCAAGGGCATCTCACAGCCTCAGGGTTATTTTGGTTACTTCACTGTGAAGGTCACTGTGCATGGTGTGAGCAGGGAGCACAGCCAGCCAAGGACTCTGCTCTGTGCCTGTGCTCATTCCATGCCAGCAGAAACACGGAGAGGCTCTTTACAAGGTGTTGTCATCCAAGAGTCTGGATATCCCAGAGTCACAGAATCCCTGAGAGGTTTGGGCTGGAAAGGACTTTAGACACCATCCAAATCCAAACCCCTGCCATGGGCAGGGACACCTTCCACTGTCCCAGGCTGCTCCAAACCCCATCCAGCCTGGCCTTGGACACTGCTAGGGATCCAGGGGCAGCCACAGCTGCTCTGGGCACCCAGTGCCAGGGCCTGCCCACCCTCACAGGGAGAAATTCCTTCCCAATATCCCATCTAACCCTGTCCTCTGGCAGTGGAAGCCATTGCCTGTGTCCTGGAGCTGTATGAGTGAAATATATAGAATTATTTGTTCATAAATAGTGCCTGTCCCATCTGCAGGGGCATTTTCCAGGGACATTTTACTCCAGAACAGGATGGGAGAGGGAGCTCTGGACCCCAGGCAGGGCAGGAGAGGACATTGGTCACTCACCAGGGGTAGTGACCTATGAACACAACAGAGTCCCTGGAGAACAATGTGAGACCCTGGGGCACAGTGTCACACCATGGAGCAGAGTGACACCTGGAGCAGAGTGTGACAGCCTGGAGCACAATGTGAGACCCTGGAGCACAGTGTCACACCCTGGAGCTTGCTGTGACAGCCTGGAGTACAGTGTGACAGCCTGGAGCAGGATCTGACACCCTGGAGCACAATGTCACACCCTGGGACACTGTGTGACACCATGGTGCATCATGTGACACCCTTGAGCACAGTCTGACACCCTGGAGTAGGGTATGGCTCCTTGGAGCACAGTGTCACACCCCTGAGCACAGTGTCACACCCTAGATCACAGTGTCACACCCTGGAGGACAATGTGACATGCTGGAGGACAGTATGTGCCCCTGGAGCACAGGGTCATGCCTGGATCATGGTGTCACACCTGGATCATCACACCCGCATCATCCTGTCACACCTGGAGCACAGTGTCACATCTAGAGCAGTATCATACCTGGATCACTCTGTCATAGTTGGAGCAGTGTCATACCTGGATCACTCTGTCACATCTGGATCACTCTGTCACACCCGGATCACTCTGTCACACATGGATCACGCTGTCACACCCGGATCACTCTGTCACACCTGGATCACGCTGTCACACCTGGATCACTCTGTCACACGTGGATCACTCTGTCACACGTGGATCACTCTGTCACACCCGGATCACTCTGTCACACGTGGATCACTCTGTCACACCCGGATCACTCTGTCACACCTGGATCACGCTGTCACACCTGGATCACTCTGTCACATGTGGATCACGCTGTCACACCCGGATCACTCTGTCACATGTGGATCACTCTGTCACACCTGGATCACTCTGTCACACCCAGATCACTCTGTCACATGTGGATCACTCTGTCACACCTGGATCACTCTGTCACATCTGGAGCAGTGTCACACCCTGGATCACTCTGTCCCACCCAGACTGCGCGGTCACACCTGGATCTCAGATGCCACCCTGGCCCTCCCCAGCCCAGGCCATGCCCAGCAGCACTCAGCTCTCAGCTCTGTGCCCAGCAGATCTCAGCTCCATGTCCAGCAGGTCTCAGCTCTGTGCCCAGACACTCAGCTCTGTGCCCAAGCACTCAGCTCTGTGCCCAAACACTCAGCTCTGTGCCCAAACACTCAGCTCTCTGCTCCTGCCCCCGCGCTGCTCTGGCCAGCCCCGCTGTGCCCAGCAGCACACTCAGCTCTGTGCCCAAACACTCAGCTCTGTGCCCAAACACTCAGCTCTGTGCCCAGCAGCACTCAGCTCTGTGCCCAGCAGCACTCAGCTCTGTGCCCAAGCACTCAGCTCTGTGCCCAAACACTCAGCTCTGTGCCCAAACACTCAGCTCCCTGCTGCTGCCCCAGGGCTGTTCCTGCCAGCCCAGGGCTTTCCCCCTGGCAGGAGCAGTGCCCTAGGGAGCCAGCACTGCTGATTCTCCCCGTGAAAGCCCCGTGTCCTTGCAGCTCCTCAGCCTCTCCCGGCTGAGGGGACATCGAGCCTTCAGCAGTTGCCTCTGAAGGCAGATTTTGGTTCCCTGCCTGGAAAAACAGTAGGCGAACTAGTAAACCCTTAAATTCGAACATGTGTAAGTTATACATCTTATTTCCATTTTCCAGCAACATTCCCTTCGTCAGACATGAGGAAAAAATTACGGTCTGCCTTGGAATATCTCGGTGGAGCATTTATCTCCCAGCCATGATAACTGAATTTCAGGCACTTCTCCCTCCCTCCAGCTCAGGTTAAGAGACAAATTTGTTTAGTGTCCTGTTTGGAACTCTTGCCAGCTGAGCTTGGAGGGTGGGATTTGTGCACTGTCACCATTCTTACCCTGCAGGGAATGGTTCCCTCTCAAAGCTCTTGGCTTCTGCCAGAGGAGGAGGACAGCCCTGGGGTTAAAGCATGGCCTAAACTGCCCTGGAAATGGCTCTGGGATTAAAGCCTGGGCTTGCTCTGTGCAGAGATTGTGCACTAATTCCCGCCTTGGGAAGGTGAGGGCAATGATTGCCCTTCCCTGGAAGCCCCTCGAGGTGGGATGTGCTGTGTGTGCCTGGCAGGCTTGGGGCTGGACTTTGAAGGGACAAAAGGCAGGAGCTGCTCCTGCAGCTGGAGAAAAGCACAATCCCTGTTCCCTGTCTGGGCTTTGGAGACTCCCAGTTCTCCCAGAGTCTTCCCAAGGGTCTGCAGTAGGCCAGGCCTTAGCACGGTGCCACCTGAGCTGCTGGATGTCCCCTCTGTCACTCCAGCACCTCAAGAGTTAAACTGGGGCCAGAACCCTTTTCACACCCCTGAAGTTCCTGACTCATGCCTGGGCCATCCAAGATTCCCAGATTTCCTCACCAGGTAGTGAACTGTGGCACTATTAATCAGAGAATAATAGAATAACAGAAAAATTGAATAATTGAACAATAGAATCATTGAACAGGCTGTGTTGGAAGGATCACCACAGGATCACTGAGTCCATCTCCTGTTCCTGCACAGGACACCCCAGCAATCCCACCCTGTCCCTGAATGTTATCCAAATTCTCCTGCAGCTCTGGAGGCTCCAAGCACAGACAAGCTCTGTCCCATTCAGCCCTGGACAGATCAGACTCTGTGCTGCCACTGGGTGTTCTCGGGGACAGCCCTGTCCCTTTGGGTGGGTGTTCTGGGTTCTTTGTGGATGCCATGAAAGGGCTGTTCCTGTGTCCCTGTGAGCTCTGCAGGTGAGCAGAGCACCTGTGTGCCACTGCCAGGCCCCAGTGCAACACGAGGGCTGTTTTAGCACACAAAGGGTGGAACAGCCTGACAAGGCTCCCAGGAGCAGCCAGCCTGCCTGCAGGACTGCTGGAGTGCCCTGAGCAGCCAGGGGTGAGGGAGTGGGGAGTAACCCACAGACTGGTGTCCTGGGCGGTTTGGGCATGCTGGTATTTCAGGGCCACTGCAGACATTGCCTTGTCTGGAGTAATTCCCCTGGAGACTCCAGCTGCATTATCAGGAATCCCCTGTGTGCCCCACAGACCCCTAATGGCACCAAGTTACAGGTTAGGAATGGCCTGTCCATAAGGGAAAGGGACACCTGAGTGTCCCCCCATGGGCCTGTGTCCGTAGTGTGCGCCAGCCCCTCCTGTGTGCAGGGCTGGAGGGCTCTGATGGTGACCCAGCTTTGCTTTGCCTTGCAGGGAGTCCCCTGTGGACTGCAGCGTGAGCAAGTGTGGCAAGCTGGTGGGAGCAGGGCCCGAGTCCAGCCCCATGAGCTACAGCACCTACATGGATGAGAAGAACGGGCCTCCCCCCAACATGACCACCAACGAGAGGAGGGTCATCGTCCCCGCAGGTACTGCCACGGGCTGGGCCAGCTGGGCCTGCTCTGCCTGGAAGAGATTTTTGTTTGGTTTGTTTATCCTCTCCCAGAGGAATTTTCTCTCTTACAAACCACACAAAAAATAAGGAAAATATCAGAGTTTCTGGCTAGTGGGAATTCCCATGTTCCTGAGCATGATCTGAATCAGGATAGGCAGCAGATTACTGGTGTTTTCTCTTTCCTTTTTTTTAAATTTTGTTTTAATTTTTTTTCCCCGGAATGCAGTGTTGTTTTGGTGCACTGAACCAAATCCACCTCCTGTCATGTGCTAGAGGAGAATCTGCTTCCTGGGACACACAGGGGATGACCAAAGAGGAATGAAGTGGGCCCAAGTTATAACTCCCCTGGTGCTCTCAGGATCCAGCTGCGCTTTCAAGTCACACTGATTGATTCAAAATGAGCTATTTTGTTTCCATTTTTTTTGTTAGAAGTAGAAACCCAGAAAAATTCTATTTTGCAGGAACTGTGTTATCCTTCCAAAAATTGTCACACAGAAACATTCCTGTCCAGCTTTGTTTGTGTTTGGTATCCACATCTGCTGCCTGGAGCTGGCAGGATGCTCTGGATGCTTTTGGATACGCAGGGGTGAGAGCTGCTCTGAGGGAAGCCTCAACCTGGAGTGAGGAGCTGTTTCCCTGTGAAGTTTATAAACAGCCAGGGCCAGGAAGTTTCCAGCAAAGGAGCCAAGTGCTGGCCCAGTGACATCCCAGAACTTGCCCTGCTCTGAGGCTTTCTGCAGGGCAGGAGGGCAGGCAGACAGTGCTGGCAGGAGGGAATGCACTCGTGGAATTCAGCTCCTTTCTCTTGACCACGAGCAGATGACAATTCCCAAGCATTTGTTTGCCATTTAGGATGTAAAGGAAAGGCTTGAACTGAATGCAGTGAGGAGAAGCCAATAAAGGATTGATAGCAAACCTCTAAATCCCATTCAGGCTGATGTTTGAGGGATGGGCTGAGCTGCCTGGGGACAGCAGCACAGTTGCATCCAGTGTCCACCTTTCCAGCTGCTTGGAAAGGTGCAGCTGCCACCAACCAGTTCCTGTGTTATTAAAGATGTTCCAGGGGCAGTATTTATCCTGTATGTTTGAAAAATAAAACGAGGGTGAGCTACAGTTTGGCATTGTTGAAAGAGGGGAAATTACTTTCAGTGCCCCCAGTGGAAGAGAAAATTTGAAATCTCCTCTTTGAAGGAAAGTGAAGAAAAAGATTTTTCCCCCTCTTATGACCATTCACAAATCAAACCCTTGTGATCCTTGTGAAAGAGCAGAGATTTACCAGACTTTGGAAGACAATAATGAACATCATCCCAGATCTCTGGCTGCAGGAGAGGAGGCCCAAGTCATCCAAGAAAGGCATTTGGATATTTTAATTTAATCCAGAATGGAGATTTATAGCACATTAGGGTGAAGATAAGCAAGAATAATGTCACATTAGGCTTACAATAGTAGTAATAACGAGCTCTAAGCCATGTTTCAAGAAGGCAGATTTTCAGTCCCATTCAATGTCTTTTACGGTGTTTAAAGGGAGGTCACAAATTCACTCTGCCCTCTAGATGTTGGGTTGTTTTCAAAACTCAAGACAAATAATCCCATCAATTAAAAAAAAAAAAAAAAAAAAAAAGAATCCTCCCTTGAATGCTTACATTGTAAAATTCGCAGCCTTTTGCCAGTGCTTAGAAAGCAGAATTTCAATTAACTATAGCCAAAACCTGAAGGAAATCCATCTCAGAGCAGACTTGCAAAGGTGTATCCCTTGAATGCTTGCATTGTAAAATTCGCAGCCTTTTGCCAGTGCAAAGGTGTGGGGTTGTAAATTCCATGTTCTGAATTCAGCTTTCAGCAGCCCAGGTTTTCAGGGGATTCAGTGGGGAAAGGTCTCAGTTACAATTTTGGTTCCCTTGGTCTCAGTTCCCTGTTTGGTGCTGTTATTGCAGGGCTCAGGTGCCCAGGAATGCCAGGAATGGACTCTTCCTGACCTTTTGTGCCCAGGGCTGCCCTCAGCCTGAGCACCCAGTGTCCAGCCCTGGGATGAGGCACTGCTTCACACCCCCCTAAATGCAGGCAGAGGCATTTCTTGTTCTGCCCAGAGCACCCCCAGAGCCCTGGGCATGTTCTCAGCTCCCTGGGATCTGAGTGTCTGAGGTTTGTCTCCGAGCTGGAGCAGCTGTTAATGACACATCAGACATCTCCAAAGTTTGAACTCCTTCGCAATCCTGTGCAGCTGCAGCAGAACATGAATGTGCAGCTCCAGTTTGGAAATGGGATCCGTGGGGAGCTGCAGCACAGGAAACATCTGAGAGTGCTGATATGCTCTGAAAACGACTGTCAAGCACTGTGGCACCAGCTCTTGCTGGGGCCCTCTGATCTAATGCCCTTTGCAGAATTCAAAGGCTGATTGCTTTTTTTACCCACTGCTGCAGCCACTCATCTCCACAGGGCCTGAGCTCCAGCCGGGCTCGGAGCAGCTCTTACGTCAGCAGCAGCAATAAAGATCCCCCAGCTGGAGTCTGCTGACACTCAGGGACGCCCAGACAGCACAAAATCCACCCTGCCCTCGCACAGCTGGCTGGCTTTACAGGGACAGGGGAGGCAGAACTGTGCTCCTGCACCGGGGTGAATAACTGTGACTCACACCCAGGGCAAGCTGCTCTGTTCTAGAAGCACCATTTTATTTTATTATTTTATTTTATTTTATTTTATTTTATTTTATTCTTATTTTATTTTATTTTTTCTTATTTTATTTTTTTATTTTAATTTTTATTTTATTATATTTTAATTTAAATTTTTTAAAATTTTTTGTTTAGTTTAGTTTTAATTTTTTTTTTAATTTTAATTTTTATTTTATTTTATTTTTATTTTTTAATTTTCTGAGTCCCTTTGCTGACCATGAATACCCCATGCTCAGGGTCTCTTGTGCCAGCTGTGGGCTCCCTAATGCCCATGGTGGTACCCACACAGCCCTGATGTCACTGCACAGCCTTGCAGAGCCACACTGGGACAGGAAATCCCTCTCAAAGGGTTCAGCTTCCTCTGGGAAGCTTTTTTCCAGACAGAGAAGAGTCAAATGCCACCAGGGCTGTTCCCAAGCAGAGGAGGGAGCTTTGGGCATGTGGGGAAGGCAGAAGTGACCTGGCCAGGTTGTACATCCTGAGCCCTGCTCCAGCACGGTGCCTGTTCATCCTGGCAAAGGGGGTCAGTAAATTCAATACTTGCTTGTGGAAACAATGGCTCGTGCTGTGGCAGGGCTGCAGGGACTCTGGAGGTGTGTGTGTGCCCATCCTCTGCTCTCTCCTGCCAGATCCCACCCTCTGGACCCAGGAGCACGTGCGCCAGTGGCTGGAGTGGGCAATCAAGGAGTACGGCCTGATGGAGATCGACACCACCATCTTCCAGAACATGGACGGCAAGGAGCTCTGCAAAATGAACAAGGACGACTTCCTGCGCACCACCTCCCCCTACAACACAGAAATTCTGCTGTCTCACCTCAGTTACCTCAGGGAAAGTGAGTACTGCCGTGGCCATCCCAGCCCTGCCCCAGGGTGAACTCCCAGGGCTCCTCCTGCAGCAAGGGACAGGGAAATGAGCAGAGAAAGGCAAGCAGAGAGAGCAAACAGGGAAACAGGGAGTGAAATGGGCTTGGAAAGTTCACATGAACACAGATGGAGCTACTGGTGCTATCAGGGAGGTGAAGAACTGAGCAGGGCTCTGGAGGAGATTAGATAAGTCTTACAGATAACAACATCTGTGGCTATGTGATAAAAATGCACAAATTTGCCATGGAGATTAAACGTGACATTAACTGATTTGTCTCAGGCAAACGATTCCATAGCTCTGCAGTTAGAGGGCTGTGCCCTCCCCATAAGCAGGACCCACAAGTGGCCAGGGCTGGAGCTTTTCTGTGCTCCTGCAGGCCCAGGTTTGTGGGAGAGAGTTGAAAACCCAAGAGTGATTCCCCATATGTAAATGTGCTGGAGCAGATGTTGTGCAAATGAACCAGAACTCTGAGAAAAAGGTTGTGGAAACTCTTTATTGCTCCTTTCTGCCCCACACTTGAGTATGGGATGGATCCAATTCCTCTTTTTCCTCTATTAAGCCCCAAACCCAGGAGCTGTGAGCAGTCTGGAAAAGTGTTATCTCAGCACCCAAACAGGAAGATCATCTTAGGGATGGCACATGCACCTGATGATGGGAGTCTTAGATTTCAGCTTTTCCAAGACTTCTGTGCAATCATGATCACATCCACAGCTTCCAAATGTCTCCTCTTCACCTATAAATGGAGCTAAGAGCATTTCCTTTCCCCACAAAGGTGTGCTGAGGGTAATGGTGCTCTGATGAGCCGGAGAACTGGAGCTGGGCCCCACATGCTCTGCTGTTTTTCCCAGTGAAATAGCTTTTATAGGACTATCATTATTTAAGCACTCAAAAATCAGGAGAAGGTGACATAAATCAAGGTGGAAGGGCAAGGAGAGAAAGGCAAAAGTGTATTTTCTCCACTAGAAAATCCAAATATGATGAAAAGGCAGCTGAATATGTCTCCTATGGCCAGTGAAGCAGAGATACAGAATTTAGGGTGTTTCTTCAAAGTTGATCTCTCCCTGCCCAAAATCAGTGGGAGTTTCACAGATTCCAGTGGCACAGAAGTTAGATCACAGATGGGTGCCTCTGGAAGCCCCACCTTTATTTTTCTTGAGAAGTCGAGCCAAGGAAATGATTCACAACAAAAAACCCAAACTGTTGGATTTGAACAGTTGTCTCTTGTGACTGGACAATAAAATAATTTCCCATCCAAAATCATAGACAAATTTAATTCTGCTTCATCAGAAAAGAGCTGCTAGTCCACAGCAAGATTTTGAAGGATTGCCTGTGGAATTAGACAGTTTTCTGGGAAATGGGAAGGCAGTTTTGTGCAGCCAGCAGTGCTTTGGCCAAACCTGCTGACTGGGGCTGGGGAAATCAGGCACTTTGTAAGCGGAAACGCTTCTAAATTCCCACAAGATAAACACCCAAGTGAGACACTTGAGTTGTGATATTGATAAGGTTTGAGAATTGTCAGAGAGACGGACTTGGATGGAGTCAAAGCACACAAGCAGGCTGGATTTGGAAAGCTTGGCAGAGGAGTAGAATTCTCCAGGTGGCATCTCCAGGATCGTCCCCAGTGTTTGTGACCCATTGTTTGGGCTGACCAAAGGCAGGATCAGAGGAATTGCATTGTTGATCTCATGGCATGAGCCCCAAAACCTGGGCTCAGTGGCCACTTTTACCATCTGCTGCTGCTGCTCGTTTGCTCAGGAGCAACTTCCTGCTTGATCCCTTGGGCACTGAGGTCTGGTCACACTGGTGTCCAGGCAGCACCAGGGCACGCTGACACTCAGGACAGCAGTCCCTGGCTCACACCTTGCCTTTAAATACCTGAAATGAGGAGATTTTGCTGTCTGTAAGGTGGCACCAGCCATCCTGCCTTCTCGCTGGGCCCTTCCATTGGCATTGTGAGGAATGATACTCACTTCTGAAAGTTTAGAAGGTTTATTAAAACCTTATTGAAAAAAATACAACAGAAGACTGAACAGAGAAAATGTTACGGCGCCAGGAGCAGAGGATTTTTCCCACCATGTCCTCATCCACACAATGGATGGTCCACCTTTTAACCCTTTAGCCCCTCCCAAAATCTTCTCCATCGACTCTTGTTTTACTGTCCAGTGGTGGAGATCACTTCCTGGCATCTCGAGGAGATCACTTTCTTACACATTGGAGGTCAGGTGTTGCCAGAGTAACAAGCCAACCGTCCCAAATGTCCCAAACCCAGACCACCCCCTGATAACAATCCAAGGCGGGGGTAAAACATAACTATGAACCTATAAAACTTCTCTTAGCATATATATAATATTTGCCTTTTAATGGTGAGAGTCAGCTGGCATTCCTCATCTGTCACAGGATGGTGGGTCTGTGGAGCAGGGGCTGTGCCTCACACCTCCCCAGCCCAGCACTGCAGCCCTGGTGCAGCTGCAATATTTAAGTGCTGCTGCAATAATGGTCATCAACACATCCTGTCCTGCCAGGGCAGTGCCTGCAGTGATTTCTGTGCTGTTAAGACACTGCAAAACCCGAGGAACTTTGCTGGGTTCAGGCAGACTGCTCACTCCTGTTTCACAGGGAATTCAGTGCCAGTCCATGCCAGCTTTAGGATGACGGATCTGTGTGTGCTGATCCCAGACGTGCTGCGAGTGCCCTGCTCATCAGAGCAGCTCCTGGCTGCTGGAGCTGGGCAGAGCATTCCTGCTTCCCTGCAGCTGTTCCCAGCCCAGGGACAGGCTGCTCTGGGCAGTGCTGGGTGGCTTCCTCACACAGCAACACCTTCCAGAGGAGCTGATGGCTTTTCCAGACCAGCTTCCAGTGGATGCTCAGTGCCGAGCTGGAGCTCAGTGCCATGGGGATTTGGGCTTTCATTTTCACGAGTTTTCCCCTTTTGGAAGGGTCCCCTTTTGTTTGTCCCACAGACACTCGGCTCTGCTCCTGCTTAGGGTAGGGAACAGGTGATGGCCACCAGCACAGCAGGATTTGGGGGCAGTGCAGACCTACAGGCTGGGTTGCCTCTGCCCAGGCTCTCTAAAGGTGTTTGTGGTCACAGGATGTTAAGCTGGATATGTGATGATTTATGAATGCTCAACTTTGGGGTTTGTTTTCCAAGAAACAAAGCTGATCTGAACTTTCTGAGCTGTTTGCTCACCCGACAAGGAGATCTCCTGAAAATGAGCTTTCCCAGAAGGTTCTCAGCATTTCACACTCCTAATCAGGGTGAAAACATCCTTAAGACTTCCTACGAAATACATTCTTTTGGCACATCTGAGTCCAGACTGAAAAAACAAACCAGCAACATCTGCATGACCTCAGCAAAAGCTCCATCTCAGTTTTAGCAGTGGAAGGCTCAAGATGAGCTGTGTAATGAAGTCGAGAGTAACCCAAACTCATCCCACAGCACCTTTAGTCTCTGGCTTAGGCCTGGCTCAGAATGGTGCAGTTGTTTCCTGTTGCCACAAGCCACTGAAGCTGGCAGGAATTCCTCTGATCCTCAGGACATTTCAGAGTGCAGAGCCCAGTTCTGCAGCACTCTCCATCCTTTGGAGCCTCCCAAAGCACCCCAGTGGTTCTTTCAGGGAGCTCCCTGCCCACTCCCTCAAACAATCATCTTTCTTTACGTATTCCTTTTAATTCCCTCTCCAAAATCATGAAGCCATGCCTTGATTCACCTTCTTTTTGTTCATCTCCACACACTTTGGGGCTCCAGACTGATCTTTCTCCACCACATTCTGCCTGGTGAATCCTCTCCAGGCAGCTGTTGGGCAGGGGAAGGGAGTTTTGGATGCATCCATGCTGTGTTTGGGATGAAGATCAAAAGAAGCTGAGCTGCCACCTCCATCCTTTCCATCCGTGGTGGTGGGGGCCAGGCTGTGGGATGTGCACAAAGGGAAAGAGCCTGAAGGGGAAAGAATGAGGCTGTGGTGAGAGGTAGAAAAGTGTTCAGTGGTTTTGAGCCATGTGTTAATGCCCAACAAAACCATCCTGCCAAGTGCAGCAGGACCTGGATTCCAGCAGGAGCCATGCAGGGCCTGGGGAAGGTGAGGGTAAAAAAGACTTTAAAGTTAAATAAACCCCAAGGCTGTGTTCCTGTCCCTCTGAAGGATGAGCTGCCTTGTGAGAGGGAAAGGGTTTACGGGGAAAAACTCTCTTGCTTTTCAGTCCTTCTCTGTCTTTTTGTAATGAATGCAAGGAAAATAAAAGAAAAGGAAGGATCTGGGGTGCCATAAAAGAACGTGTTTAAACATTAGTTATGGGAGAACAGCCCTCACTGCATTAACCATACCAGAGAGAGCTGATCCATCCCTGGTGTCGCTGACCCAGGGAGAGGGAATAGGAACGAAAATGAAAATTCATCACCCAAAGCTCTGCCCCCGAAGGAGAGAGGGAGGAGCAACCTGGCTTGTGTCTGTCTGTCTGTCTGCTTCCCTCTGTCCTGATCTGAGTCTCTGCCTTTCTCCCTTTCCCTCCTCCATTGAAACCCTTAATAGGAAACACATTTCCCTCTCTGTGGTGTTCCCACCAGAAACCTCAGACTGCCGGGCAAAGGTGAGAACTTTGAGCAATTAAACCGGGGGAGGCGCCGGTCCTTTCCAGTGGCTTGGGCTGCATTTTTTACCCTAAAGTAGCTATAGGTTGATCCTGCTCGCTCAGTGCTATTCATCACCCCACCCCCACCGCCCCAGCCACTCATTTGCAGCCCATTTAGTCATAGAAAACCACGTTTCTGAATTCCCCAGCACTTCCCTGTCTGGCAGGGGGAAGCTGGGCTGGGCGTTGCACTCAGGATTGCTTTAAATAACCTGAAAAGGAGAGAGTGGTGGACAGGAGTTTCCCCACAGATATTCAAGAAAGAAATGCCAAAGCCAGAAACCATCAGATGAAAACATGAGTTACGTGGACAGAGTTGTTTCAATTCCTCCAGCAGCCAATCTCTCTAAATATTCCAGCCAATCCCTTTGGCTGTTGGCAGCTTCCAGAGCCAGGGTGCCCTTGGGATCCCTCTGAACTCTTTACCTCCTCCTTCACCATCCATCCTGGCCTTGGAAGCATCCCCTGACTTGCAGCATCTGGTACCATCCATCCTCCCCTCCCTGCGAGCAGCTCTGTTTCCCAGCACCTCCTGCCTCGTGTCCTGCTGGCTTGTGCAGTGTCTGGCTTTGTTTGCCTTGGGGAGGACAGAAATCCACTGCAGCAGAGGGCAGAGGGCCAGCAACATCCAGCACCTGCAATGGCTCTCAGATCTGGCAGGGACCTGCCCAAACCTCAGCTCTCACAGGAGAGACACTGTGAGAGCACAGAGGGGCAGCTGAGGTCATTTGGGACCATGTGCCCCAGAGGAATGGGCAGGGCTCAGCCCCAAGTCCTGCTCAGCTGGGACCTGCAGAGAGGGGCTCCTGCCCTGCTGAGGGGCTGGGGATGCCCAGGGGCAGGATCCCCTTTATGGAGGGGATCTGCAGAGCTGTAAAAGCACTCAGGGCAGGATTGGTGCTCCAGCCACAGCCTCAGCACAAACAGGACCCTGTGCCTTGTCAGGGCTGTCACTGACCCACCAGCAGCTGCTCCAAGAGCTGCAGGAAGGTGAGCCCAGAGGGTGATGTGAGCACACTTAACCAGACAGCCATGAAATGGACATTTCATGCTGGCTTCCCTGCACTCCCAGGATGTCCTCCTCCGTTTCCAGGAGAGTTTACAGGAGAACCAGAGGGAAATGCTTAGAAAGGAACATTTCCTCACAGACTGTGCAGAACAGAGACCCTTCCAACAGGTTCTTTTTGTGCTGCACTTGTGTGTCTCGTGGGGCTGGATGGAAAGGCTTTTCTGAAGCAAGGGAGCTGCTCCCAAATTCCCCAGAGCAGGGAGATGCTGGAATCCCAGTGAGAGCTGTGCAGCTGCTGGCCCCAAACCAAGCATGTGACACTCTAAAAATGGCCAAAAAGGTCCTGACAGTGCAATTTGTGTCTTTTCTCCTGCCTGTTCCTCAAACAGGAAATTTCTCTATCACAGCCAGTGAGAGGAAAGCTTCTTCCTTATCCTGTCACACAAACTGTGCCACAGGCATTTCTGGAGGCTGGGCTGGGATAGATCCTGTACCTGTACAACCTCACCCCTTAAGATCAGTTTTCAATGGGGGACACCAAGGCACTCAGTGAAGGAGACAAATGTCTTTATTATGCAAGTGAGGAAACAGCAGCACATGTGCTCTGCAGCTACCAAGCTTTTAGATGACTTTCACAGAAAATGTCTGCCTAATTAACAGCAAAATTTTTTTTTCATGCCATTAACAACATTTCCGACCTCCCTTGATGACTCCCCGTGGCAGAGTGTGCCCAGACTGCTCTAACTCCTTTTCTTTGCCTTGCAGGTAGCTCACTGCTGGTCTACAACACTCCATCCCACACAGATTCCTCACGTCTTGCCACCAAAGAAGGTCAGTGAAAGTCTTACATATAAATGTCCTGGGTTTGATTGGGTTAAAACTAGACCTTGTTAATAATATCCTTGGCAGAAAATGTTCTGCTCCACTCTGCATTCACAGCACAGTTAAAAAGGAATAATTCTCACTGTGCAGTCCCACCCAGGCTGGAAATGCCATCTCTGCTTGTCCAGCCAGCACCGTGGCATCAAACATGTCACTGTCACACTGGTGTTTTGCTGAGTTGTGAACTGCTGGCACATTTTCTGTTCCTGGTGTGAACAGTTTGGAATCTCACACAGACAGCAAGGTCTGAGACTCTGTTCCTCTCTGAGTTCACAGTTGAAAGGATCAAATCTTCTCACAATAAATTTCACTATTGTAAAGGCCACTCAAGTATTCCAAACCCATCCATGGATATGTAGCTTGTTTCAACCAGCAAGGAAGATGAATTGTATCTTTTTGACACTTTCATTTTGGAATACTTTGATTTTCTTTTTTGTTTCAAATAACCCATTTGTTTTTTATCTAGTAGAAATTCTGACCATGTAGCTATAGCTTAGAAACCTTGCAGTTTAAAAGTTAATAATCCTCTTGAGACTCCTTCAGGCTTTGGAGTTGTTTGTGGGTCCTTCAGTCAGGTGTTTCAGGATTTTCTCTGCACCTCCAGCCCTGCTTCTTGTTCTTATTTTTATTGACAAACTGGACTCTCAGTCAGGATAAAGTTGTGAGCATTGTTGTGACCACAGAATCCCAGAATGGCTGGTATTGGAAGGGACCTTAAGGATCACCTGGTTCCAGTCCATGGCCTTGGGCAGGGACAGGATGAAGCACATCCCTTACCTACATAGAGAAGTTGAATTGATATAGTGAATATTTGGGTGAATTTATCACCCCTAAGTAGGGTCATAAAGAGCAAAAATCCATTCTGTGCTCTGTAGCTCCTGTGTAGGGACAGGAGCCTGTAATGGGGTTTTCCTTTCCCTTTGTGCTGCTGCAGGAACATTGTGTTTGTTCCCTGGGCTCTGTTCAGCTCCTCCTTGAGAAATTTTTGTGGAGGGTGAAACTCCTGCCCACCCCCTGAGGCCAGCCTGTCCCTGTGCCCGCTCCCTGACTGTCACAAACGCTTCTCTGCTCTTCAGGAGAACGTGGCCGCATGGACAAGCCTCAAGTTTGGATTAAAAGAACACTGGGGAAAGGCAGAAGGTTTTTTATTGAAGCAGCTGGAGAGACAAAACCTCCCATTGCACTGAGGGGCTGCAGCAAACAGAGCCCACATTTAACAGCTCCTGCAGGGAGGGTCTGGCTGCCTCCTTCCTGTGCTGCCCCCGGAGCCCTCCTTTCTCCTTGCATTTCATCCCCAACATCTGCTTTAGAGCTGGACTCGAGGCCAGGGCTGCTCCTCCAGCAGCTCCTTTTGTCCGGCAGGTAAATGCCCGCTGGATCTCCCTGGCACTGGTCTCTCCTCTGAGGCAGCACAGTTGATAAAACAGGAGCCACAGAGGGACAGAGCCACTCGGGCTGTGCTCTGACTGCTGCTTTGACATTAACAGTGACTATTTAAAGTTCATCCCAGCTGGGCTTGCACTGTGTAGTCGGGATATAGTGGGAATAAAGGGAATAGAGTAGGGACATGTACTCCTTCACAGTTTCCCCTCACACCCAAACCTTTGCTCATTCTGTCTCAGGCCAGGCAGTTGCTAAAACTAAAGCCAAGAAAAGTCTGATTTTTAATTTTTTTTTACTTCAAGACAAAAAATCTGTGTAGAACTGCACTCCTCTGAATTTTTAAACACTTTGTGGCTTGAGCCTTGAGTCACTCAGGCTGAAAGAAATTTGAGGGGAAAGTGTCCCTCCCCCTGCATTTTTAGTGGCCTCGAGGGTGTCTCTGTAGTGCAGCTGACAGAGCTCTGGGTTCACTGCTGTCAGCGTGGAGCCCTCAGTTTCACATGGAACTTTCATCATGTGGCAATAAAGGACCAAGCACGCCCAGGAGAGAGGCAAATAAAAATTAAGAACTACGTAGAAATGTTGAAATCCCATCTATTCCTCCCCCATTTCTCCCTGTAGGGCATAAATTCCATCATTCCTTCCACACTGGGTGTTGGTGTAGCATAAACTGCCCCACACCAACCCACTGCAGCTGCCTGAGGTTACTGAGATAAGGGAAAGGGATGGGAGAGCACGACAGGCTGGCACATAAGGGACTGGGGGAGCAGAGTGAAGTGGCTCATCCAATAGCACAGCAGAAACTCGTGATGCTCATAAAACTGGACTTGGAATTCCTTAGTCTGGTTTTTTTTTAGGAAACAGGATTTTCCTTGTTTCCTTTTTAATGGGCTCACTTCAAGATGATATTCTTACTCCAAAAGATTATGTTCTTTTGGAAAAGGAATTTCAGGTTAAAAATCATGATTTTTTAAAAGATTTTTTAACTTCTCAAAAGATTAAACAGTTTTCTTCATGCCAATGCATCTGGAATCTACCAGTCCTGTAAATATTTCTCCTATGTCTGTGAATAAAAACAGACGAGTTTTTCTAACCACCTTCCCTTGAGGATTCAAAAGCAGGTGATGAAGTAGTACCAACCATGCCAAAGACAGGAAAAAAATACCATTTTCTTCACTCCTCCTGTAGTTTTTCTATGTAACTAGTGCAAATAACCTGCTTGTGCAGATTGCAGGGAGAGACAGGAGCCCTTTGCATACATTTACACTGTGCTTTACACAACACATTCCCTCCATGGCTGGAAAAAAGAACCCACACGTCAAAAAAAAAAAAAAAAATTAGTGCAGCTGCAGCACAGACAGCAGCAGATGTTCCAGATGCAGCACAGGCTCTGCTCCCTCCCCCAGGACGATGTCCCCAGGAGCACAGGGAGCCTGGCCCTGTCCCAGTGCTGTCCCTGGGCTGGCTTTGGTGCCCTGGCTGCAGCTGCAGACCTGACTCTCTTTTTCCCTTCTGTTTTCTGCCCTCTCACTCCCTGCAGTGCCAGCTCTGCAAACAGGAGCTGCAGCTCAAGTGCAGATCTCTGCAGCAGGAATTTTGGGAATCTTTACAGCAGATCCTGAAGTCCCACAGTGGGGCCCAGGGCAGCTGAGTGTTCTCACAGCAGACAGGTAGAACCTTGTCCTATTCCAAGGCCTCCTGCTGCCTCAGCTTCTCCCCTTCCCAGCCTCATAAACACTCCAAAGGATGGGACTGAGCGTCACTGGGACAAATTGTCTTCAGCTGCCTCAGAGGAGTAAATGGCTCTAATGAAAATCACCAGTGGTTTTTGGCTGGAGAGCAATTTTCTGGGAAATGAAATGAGGCTGCTCTCATGGCTGAATGGAAAGAGCTGTCCCCCTCCCACTGCAGAGATAGTCTGGGTCATTTTCTGGGACTGTTTGGAGAAATGAGTGATCTTCTGTGGGTACTAGAGACAGGCACAGGAATCTGAGCCCATGATCTGCCCCAGTCCAGGGAGACCCTAAAGTGCTCTCCTGCAGAACGGTGTCATTTGAGCAGGTTTCCATAGGGAAATGGAAATAATATTCATATACAACAACATTGGGAGGCCAAAGGGCCATGTCCCCAAAGGGCTCTGAGCTCTCTGGCCTCACTCCAGCACAGTTTTAAAGTTTTTAGTGTGTCAGGGTCTGTGTAATTCCTGTGTTTAATACTGGAGCAGAGTGCTGTGCAGGAGCTGAGGCCAGGGCAGAGCTGGGGGCTCTCAGTGAGGCAGAGCCCTGGTGTGTGGATGTGTGAAGTTCCCTGTGGGAATGCCTGTCCTGGGATGTGTGGTACTTTCCAATTCACAGAATGACCAGGTTGGAAGAGACCTTCAAGATCATCGAGTCCAACCCAGCCCCAACATCTCAACTCAACCCTGGCACCCAGTGCCACATCCAGGCTTTGTTAAACACACCCAGGGATGGTGACTGCACCACCTCCCCGGGCAGCCATTCCAGAACTTTATCACCCTTTCTGTAAAAAGGTTCTTCCTGGTATCCAACCTGTATTTCGCTTGGTGCAGCTGGAGTCTGTGTGCTCTGGTTCTGTCAGTGCTGCCTGGAGAAAGAGCCCAGCCCCAGCTGAGCACAGGCACCTTTCAGAGCTGTAGAGAGTGATGAGGGCACCCCTGAGTCTCCTTTTCTCCAGGCTGAGCACCCCCAGCTCCAACACTGCTGATCCCAGGGAAGTGGGTTTTGTGCAGGGAGGTGGCAGAGGGTGTGAGGGGAGGCTCAGCATCACAGGTGACAATTAACCAGAGGGGTTCCTGGGGCTGTTTGTCTCCAGATCGTTCAGGATCTTGGTTCAAAAGCTGCATTCAGCACAGGTCTGTCCTCTGCACACACTGTGCTCAGCCCAAGGTAGCAGAATCCCAGAATCCCCAAATTATTTAAATTGGAAAAGCCCTCCCAGACCATCAAATCCTACTTGTAAACAATCCCCACCTTGCCACCCAATCCAGAGCACTGAGTGCCACTTCCAGGTGTTCCTTGGACACCTCCAGGCATGGGGACTCCAAACCTCCCTGGGCAGCCCCTTCCTGTGTTTAACAAACCTTTCCATGAAGAAATTCCAACTGAGCCTCCCCTGGCACAGCCTGAGGGTGTTTCCTCTTGTCCTGTAGTTTTTCCTGGGAGAAACCCCAAACCCCACCTGGCTTCTGGCAGGGAGTTGCAGAGAGGGATTTGATCCTTCTTGAGCCTTCCAGATTTGGCTGAGAATAGTGACAAACCAGCCCGAAGTCTCAGAAATCCAACAAAAGCTCAAGCAGAGCACAGGGAAAAGGGATGTGGTACCTTTCAAAGAGGGAAGAAATCTCTATGTGAATGCATGAGCAGGGATGGAGGGGGCAATTTTAAGGGTTTATTCTGTGGCTATCCCATGTTTATGATCACATTATAGAAGTTGTTGTGTGAACAACGAAGATGTTTGGGTACAGGGTGTGTGTGTTTGGTGGGGCAAGTTTAAGAGGATAAATAAATCAGTGAACTCTGAAATCCAGTGTGATTTCTGGGGCTTTGTACCAATGTTCGTTGTGAGGCCCTAAGAAAGAGTTTCCTGGTGTTGGAGCATCAGTTAAAACCTCTCACTCCAATTCCCTGGTACCTCACAAAATATGAGTCTGTGCAGCTGCTTTTCTCCCCAACAGGGCTGCAGCCTCTGTTCCCTTTAAACTCCTCAAAACTCTTCTCTCCCACTTGTAAATTGAGTGACAATTTGGGGTAACAGGTTCAGATTTTGGGGGACTGGGGAGACAGGAGCAGAGACTGCAGGGAATGCGGTTGCATAAGCACAGTTCCCACAGGAAATACTCTCAAATTCCTGCATAAACCCTTCTTCTGAAAAGGCCATTTTTCAGATCTAAAAGGTTGTAGTGAAAAATATTGACCATGTTCAATAAACTCTCCTCTGAGTGTGTCAGTGCAGCCCCTTTTCACAGCAAAGATTTTAAACTCCCCAGCTTCAGTTGTGGCAGAGGAAAAGCAGCTGCAGCTTTGTGCCCTCCTAATTGTCTGTACTTGCTAAAACATTTCTCTATGATATTTGTGTGCCTGGTGATGAAATATCCCATTTTTAGCTCAGCAGCAGAAAAAGGGGAGGCTTTTTTAGGTCTCCTTTCATTTTGGCTGTGTGGCCAAGCAGGGATTTATGAGTTCAGGGGAGACAGTAGCCAGCGCGCTTGGATTTTGCTTTTTATACTTTCTTTTTTTTTAATTGTTTTCCTTTGAAATTCCAGAGTTAGTGTTTTGTCTGCTTTCTCCCTGACCCTCTTCGGAGGCAGGCGTGTGTTTTTTCACCAGAAAAACTGGAAACAAAGAATCGTTGTCTTTAAGCTGTAGCAGGCAGGAAACCCAACTCACAAGGGATCACCCCGAGCCAGCGCTGTCCCAGAGTAGACTCCAGTTCTCTGAATTCAACCTGACAGCTTGTCTGGAGCACTTTCTAAGTAACCATTATCCTTCCTTTCCCCCAGCAAAAGAGCCATTATTATTTTGCCTGGAGTGCAGTGCAAGGAGTGTTTTTGTGCTGGGGGGGGTCACACGTTTGCTGGGGTGCCAGGCTCTCCCTCCCAAAGCCTTGGAAGTGCTTGGGCTGTTTCCTAAAACAAGAGTTAATTTGTTTCCTGATGATGACTTAAAAGCTGTAAAACTGCCATGGCTGTGCATGTGTGTCTTCCCTTTTCTCTCATGTGTGCGTGGCCTTTTTCTCCATGGATATGAGGTTTGGGTTTTTTTACTTCTGCATTTGTGTGTTTTTCAACAAGAGCAACCTCCAGCCTGTCAATGGTTTGGTTTTACACCCTGTGCTGGGGGTAAAACCCACACAGTGCTGTGAGCACATTCCGGCCCGCTGCTGGCTGTGTTTGGGTGGTTCTGTAGGTGTGCAGAGGTTGTGCAGCTGTGCCTTGGCTGTGCCTGCAGCCCTGCGTGGCTCAGGAGCATCTCTGCTGGCTGGAGAGCATCTGCTTTTCCAGGCTGGCTCTGGGAAGGGTTCTCAGGACACATTCTTCAGCCTCTGTGCACTGTGCATTGGGATTTCTGCTGCTGATATTAAAAAAGCAACAAGGAAAAAAGTCTTCTCATTACTTCCTCCTTTTCTCCATAATGTGTCTTTGTGAGGCCGGCAGGGCTGAGGCAGACGTGGCTCAGGAAGTGCCAGCACTGCTGGCTCAGGGATGTTTCCCAGCCCCAGACACCACTGGGGGCTGTTGCCTCTGGCTGGGGCAGCAGGGAGAGACTCTGGGCTGAGTGGGGAGCAGAGCTGGGCCCTCTGCCCTGTGGGAGCCCCTTCCCTGCACCCCTGCTCAGGGACAGGGCACAGGGCTCAAACAGAGCCACCTGTCCTGAGCAAGCCCTGCCCCAGGAAATCCCCTCTGGAAATCACGTTGGCTTGGAAGGACCTTAAACACATCCAGTGCCACCCCTTCCACTGTCCCACACCTTCCACTGTCCCAGATTGCTCCAAGGCCTGTCCAGCCTGGCCTGGGACACTCCCAGGGACAGCAATACTGAGTCCCAGTTCTATTCCTGCACCATCCAGATGCTGTCTGACTCTGGAAACGAGCGGCCTTCAGCCACAGGGCTTTAATCCATCACTGATTTAGAGCAGTTCAATCAGAAAGGTTTAATCCCTCTGATCTGTATTTCTGTAAAGGCAGCAATTCATAACCAGGCTCTCAGCTACTTTCAGACACTCCTCAGGCTAAATCTGCCCTTCACATCCATCTCTGCAGCAGATTTCTCACCTACATCCAGCAATCAGTCCCTTCTCACTTGGTTTGAGTTGACTTCAGGTCAAAACCCAGTGTTGTTCCTGGGTTTGGGATCTGTGAAACAGGTTAACAGCAATGTAGAGATCAGAGAGTTACAAAATCATTCAGGCTGGAAAGGCCTCTGAGACCAACAGTGCACCCAGTTGGATGCAAAAGATGGCTTGATAATATTTTTCAATTGTGAAATAATCAAATTGCCTGATAATGTAAAATAGAAGTAATTTTGAAATCATTCTGCACTCAGTGAGTTGCTTCCTCTTAGTGAAGAGACTTAGAATTACTGATTTCCTCCTCTGACCCTGGGAGTGGTGGTTCCTCAGCTCATTGAACAGCACATTGTGTCTTGAAGAGGAAAAGAAAGAGTTTGGTGCTGAAGGGCTGGGAAGTCTCATGTAACCATGGGAACAGTCACAGTAACACTGGCCAGGAATGACAAAGACGTGTGGCACATGTGTTAATTAACTGTTTTAATTAGCAGAGATAGTAAGTTGAAAAGCAGTTCCGTGCAGGACAAGTGATGCTGTGAGGTTTTGAGGCTCAGTGTGACACACATGTCCCTGCACCTGGGTAAATGTGGTGGGACAGCCTTTGGAAAAGGCCACAGGAGTCCTCAGACCCTGCCCTGCTCCTGTCCCTGTGCCACCATCCCTGCCCACACCCAGAGACAGGTGAGAGCCCAGAGCCTGCACAGCTTTGTGCTGAGGGGTGCTGGAGCTTCTCTGCTGACCTGGGAGGTTTGCACTGGGTGAGGGGCACTCAGAAATGTCCTGGGGGTCTGTGGGGCACTCAGAAATGTCCTGTGTGTGTGGGGCACTCAGAAATGTCCTGGGGGTCTGTGGGGCACTCAGAAATGTCCTGTGTGTGTGGGGCACTCAGAAATGTCCTGGGGGTCTGTGGGGCACTCAGAACATGTCCCTGGAGCCAGGGAGGGACCTTTTGGGCTCCACAGTTAAATGTTTGCTGCCACCATGTAAAGCAGTGCCCTGGGTGTTTCCAGGAGCAGCTGGGGTGGTTTTGGCCCCCTGGTCCCTGCAGAAACTGCAGCCTGGGATTCTGCTCTGCACTGGCTTTGAGCCCCAGCTCCTCGCTGGGATGCCCAGGAGGGGAAGGGGCAGCCTGAGGGCTGGGCACACACACCTGGGCAGGCCTGGCTGACAGGCTGGGCTTGCAGCAGGAGATGGGGGCTGGATTTGTTCCCATGTTGGGACCTTTCCAAGGCACCAGGGGGGTGCCATCAACCCCAGCCTCACCTGGGCAGGAGAGGCCCAGGGGCTCTGTGCCCTCCTCTCCCTCTCTCCCCATAAAGTGGCTGCCACAAAATAGACCCCAAGGGACCACTTGGATTAACGACAGGTCTGCACCTCCAGGACACCTGGGGTTGCTTTCCCCATTTAGGGAAGCTAATTTAAATTCCAGCCACCAGGCCAAGGACCTTTTATCCTCCTGAAGCAGGAGGACTCCTTGCAAAGCCCAGCCTGTGTTGTGCACGGAGAGTCCATGCCCAAGCCTGCCGTGCAGGAGGAGCTGTTCTGGGGTGACCTGTCTCACCTGGACTGGGAGCACGGGTACTTCCAGGCAGGACTTGGCCTTAGGGATTTCAGTGAAGCAGATCGGGAGAAGGCTGCAAATCTGAAGTGGGCTATGAGATCCACAAGATTCTCCAGGTACCTGACCCTCCTTTCCCTCTCTCCCTATAAAGTGGTTGCCACAAAATAGACCCCAAGTGACCACTGTCCACATCACTCGCCTGGATCCCCCAGGACCCCTGGGTCTGCCTTCTCCCTGTCTCCCTTCCTGGCTCTGTCTCCATGGCTTAGGACAAGCCCCTTCCCACCCTGCAGCTGCTGAATTTCCTTGGAGGTGCCAGCTCCAGAGATTCCTGGGCTCTCCACCCTTCCCAGTCTTGCCTGTAGTGCCAGCATGGGTGGCATTCCAAATAAGATTCCCCTATAGTGCCCAAAAGCATTTAGTCCATAAATGACCCAGCCCCAGTGTATCCATCCTAGAAAAATAAAGGCCTAAGAAATGTGGCTATTCCAGGCCCCGAGCTCGTTGTTCTCCTGGAAAGCCTCATCAGGCTGGTAGCACAAAGTGGTGCCTGACTGGGAAAGCTCCTCAGAGGGAGCAGGATGAAGGGGCTGTCAGCACTTCCCAGCAGCTCAGGAAGCACAGGCACTGTGAGCCCATTGTTCACTGAACCCCCCCTCACCTCCCCTCTGTCCCAAACTCTCAGATTTATAAAACACCAGGGTTGGGTCTTTTGGGTTTTTTTTTTTGTTTTTTTTTTTTGGTTGTTTTTTTTTTTTTTTTGAAGTTTATCAGAGAGGGTTTGCTCCCTAATACATCACATCTCAAACACAGACTCCCTTGCTCACTGGGCTGCACTCAGGCTGACAGGACTGACAAGGATTTGGGATGGTGGTGTGGGAATCCACCTGGGGGTTTTCAGGCTGGTTTCCTGGGAAGGGAGTCTGTGTGTCTGTCCATCTGCCCCCAGCTATATCTATCAGTCTGTTCAGACTAAATATGCCCCAGAGGTGCTGGGAGGGGACACAGCTCCAGGGGAGACAGGGGCTGTCTGGAGAGCTGAGCACAGAGTACCAGGGGAGAAGCTGAGGCAGATTTGGGGTGAGAGAGTGGAGACCAGGGCTAAAAGGGCACAGAGAGCAGGGCTGCAACCTGCCCCCCACAGCCCAATTCCTGAGAAGGCAGTGCATCTGGAAAAGGCAGCTAAAGCCTGCAGAAAGTGCATTTATGCCTGCGAATAAATAAAATTATATTTAACCTTCTTCCCAGGCGCGCTGTGAGTGCGAATGTTTGCAAAGCTGTGAGATCCTCGCTTGAAAGCTGCTGTGAAAGTGCAAAGCATTATTAATATCCTTTACCTTCCTCCTAATAGACTGAGCATTCATGCTGGGGAATTTCTGGACATAAACCAGACAGCTGCAGAATGACAGTTCTTGAAAGCATCTATGATTTATTTTCTGCTCTTTAATTCCATTTTGTATTGAACACACATTTGTCATAGGGCTCTTGTTCCACGGGGCCTTTTAAGTCTAAACCAGACTCAGGGACCTGATCCTTTCTGGGATAAATTTGCCCCACTTCACTGTAGCCATTTGCTGATTTACACCAGGAGAGACCCCCAGTCCAAGTCTTTTAATTGAATTTCCATCCCATGGCAAGTTTGGTGTAAAATCAGAGTGGTTTAAATGACAGATAAGACTATTCCTGTCACTGTTTGGCTGCAGTTCTGTAGGATCTCTTCGAGCCACTGGGCGTCAGGTCCTGGGAATGATCCTGTTTTTGCAGGAACCTGCAAAATTCTGGAGGGGTTCCCTGGCTCTGCCTTTTCCATTTTGCTTTAAACACATTCAGCTTTTGAGCCTGGGCCTGGAAGCCAGGAAGGCTGGTGTGGTTCTTTCACGTTGCAGAGATTTTTGTGAAATAAAAATAGTTTCCTGCATTTGGATTTTTTTTTTTTTTTTTTTTTGGGGGGGTGAGAGAGAATTGGAAACTTGCAGTAGCTGAGTGCACACGGTGTTTCAATAGCAGGGCTGATTATCATATTTAGCCCTTCTTATTATGGCCAAGTCACACTCAGGGCCAAATCTTACCCAATCTCTCACACAAGGCTGCCCCTATACATTCCCACACTTTGCTCCATAATCCATATTTATAGAGGAAAAACTGAGGCAAAGGGACTCAGTCAGCCTGGATTAAACCTGAGGAGGAGAAGGAGGAAGATCATCTCTCCAAATCATGGCCTATTTATTTACCCAAAATGTGCTGATGACTCTGGATCAAGCAACCCCTTTGTAGCAGTTGATTCCCTTGACTCAATGATCTGGACCCCAAAAAAATCAGAGAAAACTGAAAATTTTCAATGAGCTCCACTACTTCTTGAGAAGGAAATTTTTCCCTATTTTGAAAAGGATTTTTCTGTTGGAAAAAGAATTGCTGCCTTCCTTTAACAGGATCATCATATGGCATTTCCATTAATGTTACATTACAGAACTGTTTATGGGTTGAACAAACCAAAATGTCCATTAACATCTCCATTGGACATTGCTGAGGGTTTTGCTTTCCTCAGTGCAGAACTTGGGTTTTTCAAAGCGTTTCCCCAAACATGGCTCTGAGAGCTGTGGTTGCAATACCTCAGAGGGATATCCCAGGGGAGCAGTGGAGTCAGAGCCTGGCTGCAGCGAGGACATGGACAGAGGCAGGGCCTGCCTCAGGCCCTCCTGCTCTGCTGCTTTTGGTCCCTGGGAGAGCTCCGTGCCCTGGGATCCATCGGGACTGCAGCAGGAAAACGCCTCCTGCAAACAGCCCCTGCTTTAGAGCAGGGACAGCCCTTGGCTGGGGAAAGGTGCGGGACAGCAGCACAAGGCAGGGGACAGCCCTGCTGCTGCTTGTGGGGCCACGGGGACAGGGACAGGGATCCTGAATGGGGCAGGGATCCTGAATGGGGCAGGGATCCTGAATGGGGACAGGGATCGGGAATGGGGACAGGGATACAGAGTGGGGACAGGGATCTGGAATGGGGCAGGGATCTGGAATGGGGACAGGGATCCTGAATGGGGCAGGGATCCTGAATGGGGACAGGGATCTGGAATGGGGACAGGAATTCCAGATGGGGACAGGGATCCGGAATGGGACAGGAATCCCAGTGGTGCAGGGGACCAGAATGGGAATGGGATCCAGAATGGGATAGGAATTCCAGATGGGGACAGGGATCCCTAATGGGATCAGGAATCCCTAATGGAGACAGAAATCCCTTGCAGGGATCCTGAATGGGAACAGGAATCCCTAATGGAGACAGAAATCCCTAATGGGGACAGGGATCCAGAATGGGACAGGGACCCCTACCAGGGACAGGGATCCCTTTTGGGACAGGTCTCCCTGCTGGAACAGTGTAGATGAAGCTGTCACCTCCGTTTTCCTGAGCTGTCCCATCCCAGTCTTTGTCCCAGCTGAAACCACAGTGGTTTGTTTTCCAGTCTGATCTATTTGCAGTGGGGTTTGTGGTTTCTGCAAAAAGGGAAAAAAACAAACAAGTAAAATAAAAATAAAAACAGGCAGATTACACGAGCTCTGTTTTCCCCATTCCTCTCTCTTCCCTCCTCCTCTGGCTCCCCCACCCTCCCCTCTCCCCTCCCTCTGTGTTTTCCTTTCCATGCCAATAACTGCAAGACTGTAATTTCAAAGCCTCAGCGGCTTTCCCAGTGCTGGAGGAATGTGCCAGTGCCTGGGATGGATCCTCAGGGAGCTGCACAGTGCCACAGGCAGGAGGTGCTGGGCAGTGGGGCACTTGGGATGTCCCTGAGGATGCTTTTCCCCGTTTTGCATCCCTTGAAATAACCTCCTTATTGTCACCTCAAATACTCAGCCTCCCCAGTTTTAAAATCTGAATTTCATTTCTGTGAAATAGTAACAGGGTTCATCTCCTCCTCCTCTGCCTGTGGTCTTGGGATGATAGAAAGGGGTCTCCTTTAGGCTGGGATGGGTCTCACTGAATTCCACTGAGTGCAAGGACAGCACTTCATGGTCAGAATGTGTCAGGCTTGAGAACTGCCCAAAGAGCCCCACTGCTGCATTTACAGCCCTATGTACCCTTCTGTGAGGGGCTGGGGGAGCACTGGACATGTGGGAGAGGAAAAGAACACAGCCCTACAGAAGCTAAGCCAGCTGGGACCACAAGCAAAACTTGTCAGCCAAAGTCTTACAAGTTTTTTTCTAGGAAAAGTTCTTTCCAACCCCTGTGTGCCTGTTGTCCTTTGTCATTAGATCTCTCCTATGGTGCAGTCAGGAGAGCAGGATGGGGCAGTAGTGGGAATTCTGGCCTCTCCAAAAGTAAGTTGTCCCAGTGGGAATCACAAACAGTGCAATGGAAAGTTAAAATGAGACTTGGGCACAGCTGGCCTGTGTCAGAGGAGCACAAGATTTGGGGACAGATAAGAGGTAGAACTGGGGACAGATAAGAAGTAGAATGATGGTATGGACAGAGTAAAATTGTAGGGTTTGGTTAAGGAGTCAGCAGCAAATCCTCTGCACAGACACCCTGTTAATCACAGGCCTGTCCCCTGCTGTGATGGTTTTAGGGGCAGATCTGGACATTCTGAGAGCTTCTGCCAACTTTGCAGAAAGGCAAAGTCCAGCAGCAGATGGGGCTCTGCTCCAGCCCTGCTCACATCCAGCTCTTGTTCTTGCTGGGTTTAGAGTGCCTTGGATTCCAACAGGAAGGTGTAGTGATTTTGGTTTGGTTTGATTTGATTTTTTGATTTTTGATTTTTTGATTTCTGGACATCCCAGACCAATTCTCTGTCCCTAAAATCCCTGTTGCAGCTGGCCCAGCCTGCTGGCTCTGTTCCCTATCCCACTGTTCCCTGTCCCACTGCTGGGCTTCTCCCTGGGCAGGGTGGGCATGTCTGAGCCTCAGCAGCGTTCTTCTGCTGTAAATCCATGTGGCAGCACCTGGCAGAGTCCCCTCCCTTTGCTCTGCAGCTTCCTGAGCTGTGCTCACCCCCAATGTGAGAATTATTCTTCGAGTCACAGTTTTCTGTTGTGAGAAATGATACAACGAGGAGATCTTCCTGTTGAAGGGATTTATACAAATCACCGTGATATTATCAACTAAATGTTTGATAAACCCCAATTTATTTTTTTTTTTCTAAAAAACAATTTGCATTTGTAAAAAATGTGGGAAAAGCTCCAGTGTGGAAGGAGGTAGGCATTTGTACATTTAATAATCCAATTTTTTGTTCACAACATGGATGCAAACTAGAATGGAAGTTCAGTTGCAAGAAAAGACAGAAAATTAATGAGGTAGCTGCATAATATTTTCCTTGTCTCACTGACTATTTGGCAAATTGTAAATATCTATATAATGCTTTCCTTATTGGTACATTTTCATTTTACACTGAAATTTTAAATTTCTAGGGACATCTCTTTATTTTATAGTGCAACCCCCAAAATCTAGTCTGAGCAATCCTTTCCCTTGCAGTTGCTGTGATTCCTGTGGGGTGTGTTTTGTACTTTGTACCTGTTCTCTGTCCCTATAAACCCCTTCTCTCTTTCCAGGCCCTCCTGTGGCAGGGACACAAAATGTGAATAAGACAACGGAGCAGCAGCGGCCCCAGCCAGGTGAGAGAGGGGTCTGTGACCCTGGGCTGGGGAGGGCTCAGGGCAGGGGCTGGGCTGTGCCAGCAGCTCTCCCCGGGGCTCTGTGCCTGCTCTGCCCCTGCCCATCCCTGGGCCAGGATCTGCAGGGTCCCCTTGGAGCATCCCAGCTTGTCCCATCCCAGCAGGGCTTGCCCGGCCCGGAGGGAGGCAGGGGAGGAAAGCAGCCCCTCCGGGCAGAGCAGGGAGTGTCCCCTGCTGCCTCCTCACCTTCTCTGCCCGGCACAGCTGCTCCCCATCCCCTTCCCCTGCTCCGGGCTTGGCTGTCTTGGAACCGGTTCAATCCACCAGCAAAGGCTGCAGATCCAAATCACCACAAGCAGAGGCAAAACACAAGTGCAGAGATTAGGGCTGAGGAGGCCCCACAGAAAGGGAAGGAATTCATTCCTAATAAATGCTTTGTGGGGTTTCAAGAACCGCTCAGCCTTGGTGGAGCCAGAGACAAACTCCTGTTACTCTCATCTCTCTAATGCTGTGTTTCCCTCACAAAGAGAGACTTGGGTGAACATTTCCTGCCCTCCCAGGGCAGCGAGCTCAGCTGCTAACCAGTGAATCTGAAAATCTCATCTGCTCTCCTTTTTATTGAGCTCTTTTCTGTTAGGAAAAATACATTTGCTTCTGCTTTGTGGCTGTTCTCCTATCCCACAGGTTTTTTTCCACGTTTGATGTGTTCTGGTTGCCACACAGTGCAGGCTATGTCCAAGGAGATCTCAGACTGCAAAAGCAGGCAGGTCTGAGAGCAGTGCCAGAGACTGTGGCTGTGCCATTTTAGATGCCAGAAATACCTGGTGGTTGTTTGCTAAGAAAGAAAGAAGGAGCACTTCCAGGCCCTGGGAGAAGGAACAGAAGGAGTAAAGAAAGAAAATGAAAATTTGGTTTCTAGAGCAAAACCCTAATGACCTGGAGTTTCTTTTTGATGAAACATCCTTTAAATCTTGTTGGACGATTTTTTTAAATTTTATTTTATTTTTTTAGATCCCTACCAAATCCTGGGGCCTACCAGCAGCCGTCTTGCCAATCCAGGTGAGTTCATTTTACATTTCAGACCCCCCTTACCAAAGAGGAATTTTCCTTTGGAGCTGCTTCTCCAGCCTGCACTGGGGGAGCAGCTGCTGCCCCTGCACCCTTGGGGGGACCTGTGAGAGCCACTGAACTCAGCAGCTGGGACCTCACAAGGGCTTTTGCCAAAACCCTTGCAGAAAAGTGAGGAAAGTGGTGCAGCAACATCTCTCTTGGGACAAAATCCTCATCCTGGATGTTCTGACCCAAACCCAGCATTTTCTGAGAAGGGTTTTATAGTGGGCCTAAGTCTCTCAAATTTGCAGTACAGATTAATTTTTCACTGCTTGCTGTGGGTTACAAGAAGAAAGGCAGAAAAAAGTGACATCTGAAAGTGTCAGTGTAACTCTCCCTAGCACATCATCTGCAGTAAATAAACCCTGATTTTAGGGAGTAAGTAATTTGCCTGGAGCAAATCCTGCTCGAACTAACCAAACTTGTACACATGGGATGCCTGTAAGGAAACATCCTCCTAAGGCTCTTAACTTACACTTAACTACTTGTACAACTACACTGAGTAAAACCAGGAGTCATCTGGGGAACAAATCATCCCATATAATTCAGATGACCACTGGAAAGAGAGCTGGAGGTATCCAAAACAATCTCCATGGCAAACAGAGAGCAGTGGAGGGGTGAAGGACACTGTGCTAGCCAGTCAGTGAAAACTCTGCAGAGCAGTGTCCTCATAGAAAGCCCTGTTTATGAATAGCCCGAGGATTTTAAGGCCAAAGGCAACCATTATGAAATGTAGTGTGACCTCAGGCCCAGGCCCAGAACAAAGGGCTGAGTAACTTGTTTGCTGGGAACAGTTTATCCACTGCTAGGGCCGCCTTTCCAAGGCCCGAAGGAGCAGTTCCCAGTCGAGATCGAGATAGCCCTTCTGTTTCCTGCCTTTGTGTGTGCCCCGAGCAGGAAGGCCCGAGTCATTTCCTTTCCCCTGGCTGTGTCTGCAGGGAGCGGGCAGATCCAGCTGTGGCAGTTCCTGCTGGAGCTGCTGTCGGACAGCTCCAACTCCAACTGCATCACCTGGGAGGGCACCAACGGCGAGTTCAAGATGACGGACCCCGACGAGGTGGCGCGGCGCTGGGGCGAGAGGAAGAGCAAACCCAACATGAATTATGACAAGCTGAGCCGGGCGCTGCGATACTACTACGACAAGAACATTATGACCAAAGTGCACGGCAAGAGGTATGCCTACAAATTTGACTTTCACGGCATCGCCCAGGCCCTGCAGCCCCACCCCACCGAGTCCTCCATGTACAAGTACCCGTCGGATCTGTCCTACATGCCGTCCTACCATGCCCACCAGCAGAAGGTGAACTTTGTGCCCCCACACCCCTCCTCCATGCCTGTCACATCATCCAGTTTCTTTGGAGCTGCCTCTCCCTATTGGACCTCCCCTGCAGGAAGCATTTACCCCAACCCCAACGTGCCCCGCCACCCCAACGCCCACGTCACACCGCACTTGGGCAGCTATTACTAAATGCTTTGATCTGCCAGTGGCCTTGAGCAGTCTGTTTGGACTTTTTCTTTACTCCTGGGATTTGTATGGTTTTTGGGGGGACCCTTAATGGATAATTGTGGCCTTTCTGGGGAAGAATTCAAACTGGATATTTGTTATTCCTGGACCAAACCTTTTACTTTTGTAACTTTGCCTCTTGTGTCTTGAACTGAGAGATGGAAGCTCCTGTGGGCCAGTACTCTGCCTTTTCCTTGGGGTTTAAGGCTTGTGTCCTCTGTAGGAAGTGACAATGAAGATGGTTCACCATTCCCTGGAATGATTATTAGCTTTTGGATGAGAGAAATTTTTAAGGATTCAAAGGCTTTTGACAAGGCATAGATTCAGCAGTGGGTCACAGGAAAAGATAACCACAATGGGGTTTTTCTCACTGGCCCTTTGACCATTCAGTGGAGGATGTTGGGCTGCAGGGCACCACAACTGGAATCTTAGCTCTAAGGCAGAGGAGGAATTTCACCCAACTGGAAATTAAATATATATATATATATTCATATATATATATGTACATGTATATTTTAAGAAGTAAAGGGCATTGAAGGAACTTTCCTATAGCACAACTTCATTTGACTGTGTGTGAACTCAGCAAGCAGCAGAAACCAGAACAAAGCTAAGGCAAAGTCAAGCACAGGCATTCCTGGGAAGCAGAAGGGAAGTGAATAAACGACAGCAGGTCCCTGGCTCCGCCCGAGCCGCGGGGCTCTGGAAGCACCGATTCGCGAACGCTGTGCGTTTGTCAGACCGTCAACCAAGGGTCAACAAACCAGAAGGCAAATTACTGTATAAATTATGCAGAGTTATTTTTCCCTATATCTCACAGTTTTAAAAGAAAGAGTAAATAAAACGAGTTGACCTCGGTCACAAATGCAGGTTTGTTTTTTACTATCAGCTCGGTTGTTTTTTGTTTATTTTTTTAATGTAATTTGTACATCTTTTCAATCTGTACATTTGGGCTGTTGCTTTGTACTTTTTGCTAAAAAAAAAAAAAAATAAGACACAAGTAATGTATCTGTTGGAGATAGGCTTAGTCCTGCAACTGGATCCATGACTGACCCCCAAAGTGGCCAGAAACCCTCCAGATTGCCCTGGGTTTGTCTAGAGGAGAGGATTTTCTCCATTACTCTGTTGTAGCTGTCTGCAAATTAACTCCACTTACTCCCATGTTTGCATTGAGGCTGATTGAAAACAGGCCCAACATCTCAAGGCAACCATTGCACTATTCTGTGATCGCTTTTCACCCAAATCCTGAACTTTGGGAAGATCTTAACCACTTCATAGATAAAAAGATGAAATATTCCTTTTTTTGATGGCTTCTGCTGGGGGGGTTCTGTGGAAATCCGACCCCTTCCAGAACTCTGAGCCATCCCCAGCTTTGCAGATGTGAATGTGATGCTGCACAAGCGGCGGTTTGGTGCCATAAACAGAGGGTAAACCACAAGCGTTTGGGGTTTGGAACAGATGTCTGGGGGGTGAGATTTCCATGTACAACCCATTAGCTGACTTGTATTAAGTGGCAGCCAATTAACAGGATCACAACTATCTAGTCTAGACCAACCCCTGGGACTCTGTGGGGGCGGGATTTGGTCCATGTGCATCCCATTGCAGGAGGGGAGTCTGAAACCAGAGCATTGGAGTCTGCTCAGAACATTAAACACAAGCACTGATGCCATTATTTAACAAAGTGGGAAGAGAAGATCAAACTAATACAGTTAGGTCCTAGTGCTTTCGGGGTGTTTTTAAGCAACATTTCTGCAATAATCGCAAAATTTAAGTATGAACGAACTACCCATGGAAATGGGGCTTTTGCTACTATATATATGCAATGTACTTTTTGGATATTAAAATATATATAATTTTGCAAGCTATCTTGGTGGGTTGTTTTTTTTTTTTTAATGTATTAATGTTACAATGAAACAGTTGTATGAAGAAGATGATGTAAAAAAAAGTGACAAAATAAATGGTGGTTTTCTCTCTAAGGCATGAAATTGTCCCACTCTCTCCCTCCCCTCTCACGCTTGCATGCACTTGAAATTAAATTTAGCTAAAAAGGAAGGAAAGCAGCTCCACAGTAGTGGCAACCCATCCTGATCCCTGTAGTATTGACCATTCATTCCAGAAAATTGTTGCCAGAGATGGTCAGACTGGATTTGGTCGTTGAAGGGATTAAAACCCAGGCTCTGGCTTTTGTCCATGGAGAGACAGAGAAAGTGGGAGGGCAGCCAGAGCTCAGAAGCTGAAGTGTCGGGGTGGCTCTTGGGATGCCCCAGGACCCCCCAGGAATGTCAGTGTGTGCCCAGCCTGCTCCTGTTTCCCACCTATCCCCAAACCCCAGGGAGAGCCAGTGCTCCACAGCATTCCTGAGGTGGAGGCTGCAAAAACAAGCTCTGCCAAGGAATCTTCTGATTGTGGATAAAGGTCAGGCCGAGGCACTTCCTGCACTTTTGCACGGTGGTCCTGAGAGATATCTGGAGCTCCTGCAGACCTGATAAAGCCTTGGGAAGGCAGGGCTGCACAAGCACAGCATTTCCTTCCTGCACACAACCTTTTGTTGCTGAGCGCCGGGACAGAGCTTGATTGGCTCGGGAAAAGGGCCACTTCCAGCACCCCAGAGCTGCCTCCTCTCTGGATTCCAACAGAGTTGCTCAATTTAGTCACAAGAGCGGGTGGTTTGTTGCTTATCTCTGTTGTTTTCCACTGCAGCACCAGCGAGATTAATTCTGGCTCTGCAGCATCAGTGGAAATATCAAGTATTTTATTTGAATACCATGTCCTGCCCGCCTGCCAGTAATAGGAAAATCAGAGGGTGAGATTGCACAAAAGCATCTAAAGGCAGAATCTGAAGGTTATCAGAGTGCAAAGATGTCCCTCACAGCAAAATTTGGCCAGCAGAAATCTTGGGGGGGAAAAAAAGACATTTGAAAATAGAAGCATCTGATTCTGGGCTGCCCAGTGTGTTAGAGGAGCCCTCCTGAGATGGAGGTGATCAGCAGCATCCCAGCTCAGGTCTTCTCTGCCTCCTTTCATCCTTCCCTTCAGGCATTGCTGGCATTAATCCTTTCTAAATATTTGTATACACTAATATTTATCTTTACCTTTTTTTTTTTTTTTTTACTATTTGCTAATATTTAGCTCTAGACAGATTTTGCCTCCTACTCCAGTCCAGTCATTCCCAAGGCATCCAGAGATCTTAGAGCAAGGAGATCTCACCCCAGAGTGCCAGACAGCCTCACACTGCTGGGGCACTTCCCAGGCACCTTTTAGAGCATTTTCACAGGATCTCAATAATTTACATTCCTCACTCAGAGAAAGAGTAATAAGACAGAGATGGGTAAATTGTACCCCTCAAAATCAGCCTGGCTTTGCCATGTTGGAAGCTGCAGGGATGGGAACAGGGGCATCTGCCCTCCCAGCCCAAGTTTCTGGGGCACACTGGGACAAAGCAAACAAGGAACTTGACAGCCCTAATGCTACTCTCTGCTTTTCCCAGGAGGACAAGGCAGATTGAATTAAAGTATTTCAGAAACTTTACCAGGCAGATGATTTGGGATCACTGGGCTGTGAGCTGGGAGTCAGCAGGGACAGCAGAAAACCTTCCCTGCATTGACTTTCAGGACTCAGAGCTCCCCAGGAAACCCAGCTCTCATTGCACTCAGGGTGAATTCAGCTGCTGATTTCCAGGGATCTGGTATTTTCCCAGGATTTCTGTTCCATCAGCCTCAAACCCTGAATGGGATCTAATCAGACATGCCAAACTGGAATTACCTCTACATTCCTCTAGCTATAGAGAGTGCAGCTGTACATGGAGTAGAATCAGCCATGGCTGTACAGGCTCAGAGCTCTGGCTCTCTTGGCTGGATCTCTGTGCTGCTTTTCTCTGTTTGAGCTGGTCCTGCCTCTGTGTGTGAATTCCTTCTGCTTAATTACAGCCAGCAGGTTTAGAACCTGCTTTGAACTGGGTTTTGAAGCAGGCTTTTTATCCCCACCGGAAGAAGGAGCTCCCAGCTTAAGCACTTGTTAGATGCACTAAACTAGGGAATAACAAATCCTTCCAGACCCAAGCACCTGAGAACACTCCTGTCCAGAATACCTGAGATCTCTCCTGTCCAGAATACCTGAGATCACTGTCCAGAATCCCTGAGATCACTCCTGTCCAGAATCCCTGAGATCACTCCTGTGCAGAATCCCTGAGATCACTGTCCAGAATCCCTGAGATCACTGTCCAGAATCCCTGAGATCACTCCTGTCCAGAATCCCTGAATGCCAGAACCCACGTCCTTTGCACACTGGTGCCTTCCTGCTTTATATACCTAAAAATTTTATTTTAGCCCTGAGGATGAATTTCCAAACAGCTGCAGATTTCTAACAGAGTGCTGTGGCAAAGGAGAAGGATTTCTCTGTGCTAGGACAGGGGAGAGGGATTTCCCTGTGTCAAGACCTTCCCTTAGTAAAGACAAAGACAGATTTCTCATACTCGTGCCCAACAAGTACACTCCAGCCCTAACGAGGCATTAATTATGAGGGAAATCTGCCATAACTTCTGCTGATGTAAATACTTAATGTGAGGCTGGAGTTGCCCAGCAGTGTTCCATCCACATCCACGGCAGTAAATGCCCAGGCCTGAAGCTTTGTGCTCTAAGGGATGAACCCAGCTGCTGTTTCCCACCTCTGTGTCACAAGGAAAAGAGCCATCAGTCTGTAAATGCTGCATGAAAGCAGCCAGCTTCACTTCATTATCCTATTACAATAATAGAGTTTTTACAGGCTGCTTTGCTGTGCTGATCCAGTATTTTTAATAACTTCTGTGAAATTAGTTGGTGAGACTTCAGCCTGCTGCCTACCCAAGTCTTTTCTCCCACATCAAACCGAGCGTGGCTGCATTTGGTGTTAATTAGAGCTGCAGTCCAGGGGCACGTCAGGGGCTGGCGTTTGTGAATTCACTTCAAAGACCTTATTTGTATATTTTTGCACAATACCCAGCATAACACACACATGACAATATTCATCTGTGAAATCAGAACTCACTGCAAATAAAGCTCAGACCTTTCTGTCAAATCAGAAAAGAATTGAGAGAGCTCTGATTAAGGTTGTGTGGAGATAATTTAGCTTGTGTGTTCTGATTTTTTCTACTACAGAGGTAGAAATCCCTGCATATGAAGCTCAGATTCTTCTATTATATCAGAATAGAATTAGAGATCCTTGGCAAAAATCAGCTCTTCAGGCTCCAAGAGCAGCAAACAGAGCCTGATACCAAACCCACAGGATGTGAAGACCAAAGGCAGAGCAGTTTTGAGGCCATGACATCAATAAGCCCATCAGCCCTGCACCCCACGGGGGGGAGCTGCCCAGGGAGCCCCAAGGATCTGCCCTGGGAGGCAGGGGATGGGCACAGCTGGGTTTGCAGCCCAGCAGCCACCCCGACCCAGACAATAACTGCAGAGGAAAGGGCTTTGGGCAGGGGAGGTTCCCAGGTGAAGGGACCTTGCTGCTCCTAACCAGGGCCAGGACAACAGGACTCGGTCCTGGAGTTCTTATGTGAAGACACAGCGGTGAAGGAGGATGGGGCTCTGGCAGATCGAGGCGATTTCACCACCAGAGCCGGCTCCTTCCTTTCCAGGAACTGCTGCAAACTTGTTATTTGCTTTGGCTTCTGCCTGAGTTTGTGTCTGCCGGAGCTGTAAAGCCCAGGGCTGGGCGCACCTCCCCTGCTGCTGCTGCGAGCGCCGAGCTCTGCCCGGCACCGTCCCCTCCGGGCGGGCAGCCCGGGCTGGCAGGGACACGGCCTGGGCACAGGACCTTGTTCCTGGTGTCCCCAAACCGGGCTGGCAGTGACACAGCCTGGGCACAGGATCCTTGTCCTGGTGTCCCCATACCAGGCTGGCAGGGACACGGCCTGGGCACAGGGTCCTTGTTCCCGGTGTTCCCGGTGTCCCTGGTGTCCCCGAGCAGTGGCTCAAGCGGGTTGTGCTGGGAGCGCTGGCAGAGGGCACCTGTAGAAACCTGAACACCTTCCCTGGGTTTTCTGTCTCCCTCAGCACTCATGTATAATACATACATACATACATACATACATACAATCTATCTATCTCTCTATCTATCATCTATCTATTATGAGCTTACCATACCCCTGGAAGTGTCCAAGGCCAGGCTGGATGGGGCTTGGAGCAACGTGGGATAGTGCCCATGGGATGAGGTGGAATGGGATGAGCTTTAAGGTCCCTTCTAACATAAACTGCTCTGTGATCCCATATAGATTTATGTATATTTCATAGAACAGTATATATATACATACACATTTGATAGAACTGTGTGTGTGCATATATCCACACATTTGATATAATTTTGTGTGTATATATATACACGTACCTGATATAAGAGTGTACAGTGGTGTTAGGGTAAAACAAATCAAGAAGGGTTTCAGCTTGGGGCAAATGTTTCTGTGGAGGATTTAAAACTTCCCTTAATGCTCCATTTCTGGAGGCTCAAGGCTGACAGGCAGCTGAGCAGCTCCCCAAAATCCTCAGCCAGCACATTCCAAGCTCTGCAGACCCAGTGGCACCAGCATCCCAACCTTGCTGTGGGAATGTGGGGAGAAGCATCCTTCTCCATGAGGGACAGAGGGGAGCAGGGGGCCTGGCATGGGGGTGGAAGGAGATGAGCTTTGAGGTCCCTTCCAGCCCAAACCATCCTGGCATTCTGGGCTGGTTCCATAGCAGAGTTTGGGGAGCTGCAGGCACAGCAGCAAGAAGGGATGTGACCTGGGCTTCCAGAACCATCCCAAGGCTCTGCAGGCCCTGCCACAGTGACAGTGACTCCTTGGGGGGGTTGGCTCCGTGCTGCACCAGGAGCACTGCACCAGAGCACAGGGGAGCTTCATCTCAGCAGGAGCCTTGGGCACTGCTGTAAACTAACACAGTGAGGATTCAGGGCTGTCCCGAGGTGATCTGTGGTGGAATCATGGAATCTGTGAGATTGGAAAAGCCCTCTGAGGTCATGGAATCCAACCATTAGCCCAGCACCACCGTGCTGTTGGGTTTTAACAGCTGGGGAAACTGAGGCACAAAGCAGGGAGCAGTGTCTGGTCTGGCGTTCCAGAGCAGAATTCCCTATGGAATATGGATCTCTCCAGACTCAGCCTTGCCGTTCTGATCCCCCCCTCTCTGCTTTGGGTGCAGCAGCAGCCGATGTTTACAGCCCCCAGCCCTCCACTCACGCAGCAGCTCCGAATTCACCGCCGAGAATTCCCAACACTTCTGTGAAGGGAGTAAATACATCCTGCTGGCACGGCCCGTGCCAAAACCGAGCCCCTAAATGCACTGAACTTTGTGTAATAAAACACGGAACAGTCCCAATAAATTCTTGCTTTGCTTTTCAAGGTGGCCGCGGTCGCCCTGCGGAGTTCGGGGCTGCGGAGCGGCTGATCCGCAGGTGAGCGGTGCCATCCTGTGGCGGCGGCACAGAAAACACCGCGGGCATGGCTGCATCCCTGCGTCCCCGATGGTCCCCAGTGTCCCCGATGGTCCCCAGAATCCCCGTGCTCCCCAATATCCCTGTGTTCCTCAATATCCCCGTGCTCCCCAAAATCCCTGTGTTTCCCAACATTCCTGTGCTCCCCAGGATCCCCTGTGCTCCGCAGAATCCCTGTGGTCCTCAACATCCCTGTGCTCTCCAGAATCCCTGTGCTCCCAGGATCCCTGTGCTCCCCAGGATCCCCTGTGCTCCCCAGAATTCCTGTGCTCCCAACATTCCTGTGCTCCCCAGCATCCCTGTGGTCCCAGCATCCCTGATGCTCTCCAGCATCCTTGTTCTCCCCAGGATTCCCCGTGCTCCCCAGAAGCCCTGTGCTCCCCAAAATCCCTGATAGTCCCCAGAATCCCGACCTGGCTCTGTGCTGGGCTATCACAATGGATTAATATGGTGATTTTGCACAGCTGGTTGGGATGTGGTTGCCCAGGAGAGCAAAGGATCAAAGCTTTCTTTGCTTAAATTTGGCCAGCAGTGTAAAAAAAAGGAGACACCAAGTGAGTCTGTCTCATCTCCAGCCTCCCCTTGCTCATCCACCTCCCCTGAGCAGGCAGAATTGATGTGCAGCAGTGAGTTTGTTCAAGTGAAAGTGTCCCCAGGCAGATGCTTCCACCACAGGAATGTCAGCTTGGCCTCAGGAATTATCTTTGTGTGTATTGAAGCAGCCGTGGAGAGAGCTTCAGCCTTCCTCACTCCTGTTCCAGTGATGCTGCCACAGGGTTAAATGCGATTTAGGGTCATTGCTGGTGGTGTCAGAAGTTCCCCAAGCTGCAGCAGGAGAATTCACCAGAGAGTTTAGGAACTTGCATATTTTCCCTCTTTGCTTCCCTCTCTCTGCTCACATTCCTGGCCTGGTGCTGTGTTTTTTCCCTGCTCCTGTGGGGATCCACAGCACCAGGACTGTGGATCAAGGCAGGGGTGATTTTAGGGGGAAGAAATGAGGCGGAAATCCTGGCTGTTCCCAGCAGAATTCCCAAGGGTTTGTCTGGGGAGAAGGAAGGGGATGGGGCACCTCAGCTGCCACCACTTGTGTCTTTGCCCCCTGCTGACTGGTTTGTGGTGAGCAGCAGAGTTTCCAGGGAATTGTGTCCAGGCAGGAGCTATGCAGGCATTCGCTGGCAGCCTGTGAGCAGTGGTCTGCCACAATCCAGCAGTGCAAGTCAGTGGGAGCATCTGAACAGTGTGCCAGGGACTTTTGTTATTATTATTGTTGTTATTATTATTTAGGGGTGTCTTTTCACCAGCTCCTCCCAGAGCATGTGTGCAGACAGACAGCAAACCAGCACATGTCAGTTTACCAAAAGCAGTCGTTTTAATTCATGGCCCTTTCTCCAGCAGTCAGCAGGATGCCTTATTCATTTGCCAGCAGGAGGGTAAATCTATTTCAAAATGATTGAAATATTATGCACAGCTTGAATGAGTGTTTAAAATAAATACAGTAGAAGAAACTTGTTGTTTGTGAAATGAGAAGATAAATTAAGTTAGTGCAGACACATTATTCCCAAGCCTGGCTGCTTGGCTCTCCCAGTGAAATCCTTTAGGCCTTAATGCAGCAGGAATGGTCTGGTTTGCTCCCCTGAAGGGCAGGCCTTTCTCCTGAGACCTTTGCAGGGTGCGGACCTGGCTCCACGGGGTGCCCCAGTGTGTGGGCAAGCCCAAAGGCAGGAGGGCACCCAGGGAGCAGGAGCTGAGCAGAGCCGGAGGAGTGAAGCCCTGCCAGGGTGAAGAACGTGGCCTTTGTCTTCCAGTATCGGCTCTGTGGCTCCCTCCAGCCACTTCTGCTCAGCAAGATTAAATTTATTTTCATCCTCTTAACTGAACTTTCTTTTAATGGCAGCAGGGCTGACAGCCCCCAAAATAGCTTTCCTCTGGAGCGTGTCCCGAGCGGCCTGTCCCCGATAACCTCCTTCCTGGCCGGGCCTTTATCTGCAGGGTGACAAACTGCTCTCCCTGGGCAGCCAGAGGAAATTCCACTCATTGTTGTGCTGCTGCTGGGCTCTGCCTCAGCTCTATCTCCTGCTGCTGTGGGGCTGCCAGGGCTTCCTGGGGTGGCATCCAGCAGGAGGCTCGCTCTGGGATTCCCAGTCAGCTCCCAGCAAGATCCTGCTCTAAGGGAGCCTGATAGCTCAGCCATGGCCCTGTCAGCTTGGGATCCATCCCCTCGAATTTCCTCTGCTCCTGGATCCCTTCCAGTAACACCAAAATACACAAAAGAACACAGTCACCCTTCCCCTGGTGCAGTTCCTTTGAGCTGCAGGTTCTGAGGCAGGTGTGACTGTCAGGAGGGAGCACAGGCAACCACCCCCTCAGGTGTCTTCTCTTTGAGCTGTGGGAGCACTTCATGCTTCTAGAAATGGAGCAACATCTCCCCATGCTCACACTGCAGAGACAGGGCAAAAGGTTCCATGGCTGGGTCAGAAGAACATTGAGGTTTAGGATTTTGAGGAGCCTTTCCAAGGGCAGTACCTGGAAGTGCATTGTTTAGGGACCCTCTAAGTTTTGGAGCATGTGCACCACCTCTTGGACAGGCACTGCAGAGCATTTGATTTCTTTTTCCCACTAGCACTAACATCCCAAAACAGTACTTAAAGTAGGAATCTTCCCTGACTCCTCATTGCACAGCTGGGTTTGACCTTTCGAATGGATTTCCCTTGGATTTACTATTTTTGTCCAGTGGGGACACTTTTTCTGCTTCTCTTAAAGGCATCTTGATGCATCTCCTCTCCCAGGGGTAAGAGGTATAGCTTGTGAGCCTTGAGCACTGCCAGTGCCACTTTCTGGAGACACTACACCCAGGGAACTGTACAGGAAGCCTTGGGAGGAAATGCAGCAGCAGCTCTGGAAGGATGGAGCAGCCTTTTGGTTCAGACCACTCTGGGACTCTGGACACATCATTTCACTTCCCTGCTCCCTCCGAGATTTCTGTGCACGGCCACTGATTTCTTGATGTTTGTTTTGGGGGGTCAAAACTGCCCTTCCAAGCTGATTATATGAAGGGCACTAAGGTGCAGTGGTGATTGGGACTGTAAAGTATTTTTAAACTGTTGGTTTGCAAAGTTGCAATCCAGCACAATTAAAATCTCAAGCAGTATCTATGAGTTACTTCAAAGGTCTCACTCCTGCTTTTCTATTCACAGTTCTGGTGCAGTCACTTTTGGTAGCTCTGATGTGTGATGAGAGCAGAACTTTGTGAGCTGACCTTTCCATCCAGAGCGGAGAAGGGTGTGACAGTGGTGCACAGAGGAAAGATTGACACAGCTGAGAATTGGCTTTTAAAGTGCTTTAGTGACATAACTGTTCGTACCATTGCTCTCTGTACAATGGCAGTGTTTATGTCCAGTGTTACTGATGGCAATCAGAGATACGGAGTAGAGCGATTTGTTCTGACCCAAGAGAGGAGCTCACACTACTCTGGGACTAGGACCTGAACACTCCTGGTTCCCAGAGTTTGATTTCCATGCTCACACCATGCTCATCTGCAGCACAACTTTCTCTTGTCATCATCTGACTGCTGAATTCTCCCCTTCTTTTAAAACCACTTAGTCCAGCAGCTTTTAACACTATTTCCATTTTACCACAGCATTGAAAATTGATGAGTTGAGTTCCATCACCAGGAAGAGCTCCCAAAAACTCTGGTCTGCCACTAGGACTCTCAGTAACAGAATTAATTGGGGGAAAAAAAAACCCCTGACTGTGAGGAAGTAGAAATTCACTAAAAAGGTACTGAAGCTTCTTGTTGCATTTATGTCAAAAATCATCCCCAGAAAATCTTTAGCACTACTCAGCTCCCACTGAGCTGGAGTTGTTTCCTGTAGGGATGCACATTTGGCTATGGGGAGATGAACAGTTTGGAACCAAATCTGAAGCCAAAGGTTGGTAGGAGGCTCCTGGGCTCTGTTTTTGTTTGAACAAGACCTTTGTGCTTCAAAGGAGAAGATAATCTCTGTTTGCATTGGGGATTTTTTGGAAGGATACATCCAGATCTGGGAACTTCCTCTCTTCTCCAGTGGAGTGGTTTCTGCCAGGTGTGAAGGAATGAATGTGTTCTCCATCTCCCCACCTTTCTGGAGAGTTGTCTTCAAATGGTTCCCTATTCCCCATCCAGGCAGCTCCTGGGGCAGTGAAGAGCAGCTGAAGGCTGGGACAACTGGGAATAAGCTGCAAAATTCCTTTTGTCCCAGAGTGGGTCTCTGCTTATCCTTGGTTTTTCAGTTGTCATTTCCATTTGGCTCTTTTTCCCTGAAAGGAGTCAAAGGCTTTCAGAGGGGAGAAGTCACATTTTGGAGTTGGAGATGCAGCAGCTTGGCCCAAGCTCTGTCTTCTCTGTTTCCTAGGCTTGTCCCACCCGTACTGCTCTGTCCTGCAGCTGTACCAACCCCAAAGAAAGAGGGACGGAATTGTTCCAGAACATTCAAAGGTGCTCAAGTTCCAGAGCCAGAGACTCTGTTTTCATAGAGGACTTTGACAACCAGAAAATTTTTTGAGGTTTTGGCTCCTAAGTCCTTTAGGTTTCTTTAGCCTTGCCTTCTATCTTGTCTTTTCACGTTCTCCTTCCAGCAGCTGTGTATCTTTAATGTCCTAAAATTTCTTTCCATCTTTTCAGGCTTTTTAACACCTTTATATGCCCCTGAAAACTTCAATGAGTTGGACATTCCAACATAGCAGCTTTATTAAATGTCCCATGGATATAAAAATATAAATTCTATTAAATATATATAGTGTAGTTAAATAGTGATAACTGGTATGCTGCTCCTCTTTGATTGGAGGTTTTTGAGAAAACAAATGCTGGGTTAGAGCAAACCCAAACCTGGCTTTCTGTTTTGTTTTACTGATTATTTGTTAATCATCTCAAGACTGAATTCTCTCTGAAAACTCAGCCCCACGAATACCTGGCACTACATTTTTGTGTCACTGGTTTCATTGACTTCAGACAAGACAAAGCCAGGATTGTCATAACCTTTCTTCTCTTTGGCTTTGGCTTCCTTCTCATTGTAGAGACAGAAGGCACAGTGGGGAGTCTCCACGGCCACTGTCTTGCTGAAGTTCTGGAAGTCCACTCTGTATTTCCCTTCTTTGGTCTTGGACACGATGGGAGCGAAGCGGTACCCCCAGAGCACCTCCTCGGGGATGTAGGACGTCCTCACCTGGCAGGTGGCACTGGTGGCCTCCACGGTGCCATCCAAAAACACCACCAGCTCAAAGTCCTGCTGCAGGAGGGTTTCTGCTGCCATGTGGAAGAAGGGGCTGTTCTTGTCTATGATGTGGTAAATGGTGAGGGGCGAGATGAAGAAGAGATTCTCGTTGCCAGCATCCACTACGAATTCGATGTTGACCTGGTCCAGGATGATGGTCTCCCCCTCGGGGGTGATGGTGGTCTTCAGCAGCTTCCCATAGATGTGGCTCCCGATCAGCAGGCTCTTGCGGAGGTTGGCCACGCGGATCAGGAGGCAGAGCTTCCCCCCACGCTTGCTGATGACAGCATTCTTGCTGAACGTGATGGTCTTGGCCCGGTTTTTGGACCTGGAGATCTTGGCCAGGATGGCCCCACACATGAAGGAGTTGATGATGACACCCAGGATGGACTGGAAGATGAGCAGGAAGATGGCAGTGGCACACTGCTCTGTGACACACCTGAAGCCGTACCCGATGGTCACCTGGGTCTCCAGGGAGAAGAGGAAGGCCGAGGTGAGGCCGTTGATGTTCTCCACGCAGGGGGTGTGGTTGATGGAGGGGTTGAACTCAGGCAGGTCTTTGTGGATGTAGGCCACGACGTACCAGAGCAGCCCAAACAGGAACCAGCTGCCCAGGAAGGCCGAGATGAAGATGGTCATCTTGTACCTCCACCTGAGGTCCAGGATGGTTGTCCATATGTCGATCAAGAAGACAAACCTGGACTGTTCCACGTTGCCAAATTCGATGTTGCACCTCCCATCCTTGGAGACGAGCCTGGCCCGGCGCCGGCTGCGCTCCCGGAGGTGGCTGGTGAAGCGCTCCCGCAGGTAGCTGAACATCCTCGCTACAACAGGGCTCTGCAGGGCGAGAAACAACAACCAGGGCGGTTTAACCTCTACCTGCACGCCAGGGGGAAACTCTGACCCAGGCTCAAGATGCTTGATTAGGGCAAAGTTATATAATTTGCATATTTTCCCGTAGTTGGTGGGGAAGAGTTCCAGTAAGCTGGTGAGGAAACTCAAGGGTTCCTTGCCTAAGGAGCATTCCAGCAAAAACCAATCATTTAGGCTTGCTCAATGAACTCTGAGTCAGTCAAGTGTTAATATTGTCCTGTGCTCGGTTGTGTAAGTGAAGCCTGGAGCAGCAATAACTCCATCACGGGCATGTGTGGGGAAAACTGCTGGGTTTGGAGACCTTTCTGCCTTTTAGGAGATGAATCCTGGTCTGTTGATGCAGTTTTGTGTGTATCTTGACATTAGGAGACCCTGGATGAAATGTGGATAGGACATTTAGGGACAAAGGGGAGCAGATGCAGAAAGCATAATTAAGCCAGACACACAGTTATTTTTAGCATGGCTAGAGATGGGTTTGGAGGTGTGAAATTCAGACCCCGGAATCACATAAGCATCTCAAATAGGATTATTAAGTGAGAACAAAAGAAAATATGAAACTCCAGCAGGAGAATTTGGGTGTTTGCTCACCACAAAGGTGATGCTAAGACTAAGAATGGATTTCTGAACCTCATCCTTTAAAGGAAAGTGTATTTCCCTGTCCCTCTTATTTTGTCCCATATGGCCAACCATGTTAACAAGAGGCCCAGGAAATAAGAGTCATTGATGGAGAAAAAGATACAGATGTGTTCAGACTGGAATTTGGATCACCCTACATCTGAAAAATTCCAGTCTTGGAGTTCCTCAGACACACAGGTGTGGGGAGACGCTGATGCACTGCAGAGTCAGACACTGCCTGGGATGCTCCTGGACCATCCTAGGGCCTGATTTTGACCCAAAACTTAGGAGTGTTCTTAGAAATAATTGATTTCTGAGTTCATCACCCTTGAAGCATAAAATGTGTTTGGTTGCCAGAGAGGATGTTGGATTAGTGCACAGTGAGCCTGCCCTGGACCCATGTGTGCCTTTTTATCTAGCTTTTATTGAACAAAATCCTTCTTGAGTGCCTGAATGAGCTGTGTGCTGTGATCATGGGTCCTGGGGCAAAATGCTGCAGCTTCCAAACCAAGAAAGAACTTGAGGGGAAAATATTCCCAGTGCTGACTCACACAGGGTTGTTCTGAGCCTGCTGGGTCTCTGAGGAGGAGAATCCCCAGCCACACACAGTGAGGGTTTGGGGTTCCTCAGCTGCCAGGGGATGCTTCCTTTGGGAAAACCCCTGAGTGCACCTGGAACGAGGAGATGTCGAGGGCTTTGTGTTTCTGTTGTTACTTTACCTTCAAAATAGTAAGGGACAGTAAAACAAGCCATAGGGATGACTTTTTTAGAGCAAGCTAAAGATGCTACACCCTTATCTCAAACCCTGCCTCCTATCACCAGCCCACCCAGGCTTCCTTTGGTCAGCAGCAAAATGCTTGGGCTCAAATTGGCGGCAAGCGGACTGTCCAAGTTTTGCTTGATTTCATGTGCTTAAGTATTTTTGACAAGAGCTGTTTACCTTTCCTAAACTCTGATTTCATATATCCAAAATGAGGATAATCCCAAGTGAGCCGTTAGACACTGGTGGGAGTTTCTTGTGAAATTTGTCTCATTTAACTGCAGCCATTTAAACTCTGGGGAAGCGTGTGTGCCAGTTGTACAGCTGACACAGGGAGCACCAAGTGCCCCCTCTGAGGGTCCCCTTGCTACCACAACAGCTTTATGAAGTCAAGGATTGCTGTTTGGCACGGTCCCTTTACCCTGTAATATTAATTTAAAGAAGCTGCCTGATGTCTCAGCTGGCTAAAGCAGAAATCCTCCCATCGGACCCAGTTACAGGCACCAGAAAACACCTTCACAGGTGTCAATCAGTAGCAAAGAGAAAATATTAAATTATCAAGGACAGAATCTAAGTACAAATTAATTGCATTTTGTAAAGCCAGAAGTAATTCTATTATTTAATGTCCTTGTTAGTATCAGCAGCCCTAGAATAAACTCATTTCTATGTCTCTTACAGCTGCCTTCTTTTTGCACTTGTTCTGAATCACCTTCCTCCCCTGCTCAATAAAAGAAATAAGTGAAGGTCACTTTGTACTGTACCTTTTCACCCTTTTGCTGTTGAATTTATTGGTTGCATATGGAGCTGACAGAGGTTAAACTTTAAGCCTGTATTCAAGGAAAGGGGAATGAGGTCACACTTTCCTGAGCAATTCTCAAGTTTTATTTTCCTGATGCATTTTTAATATGCCCATGTTAATGCATAGTTTGAGCAGAAATAAAATATTCCTGTGCAACACATTATTGCAAGAAATTTTCCAGGGTTTAGATTTGCTATGCAAAAGCACCCAACTTCAGCAGGCTCTTGTGTTCATTTTGTCCTTTTCTGCAGGAATGTGAACATTGGCTTTGCCAGAATGGCAGGGTGAAATTTTGGGATGCCTCACCTTGTACATCGTGAGCTGCACGTGGACTCCTTAGGCATAGAGGGGGTCCTGACCTCAGGGAATAGGTGTGAAGGGGAGAAATCTGCAGGAATTCTGGCTTCTAATCTGCCCATGTCCTCACAGCAGGGGTCATGACAAATTACCGTCACAGTTCTGATCCAGCCTCCACTGGAAACCTCCCGGAATTTGGGTGAGGATCTGGACATGCAGCTGAACAGATAACAACCACAGAAGAGCTGAGAACCACAAGAAGCTCAGCCTGGATCCTTAAAAACAGGTTCCCAGCTCCACCATTCTTCTCCTGCCTTTTTAAATTATCCATGGCCCCTTCTGAGGCTCCTTTACAAGCCCTGCTTAAGCTACCCTGGAGCAGATCAAAGAGGCAGAAGAATTACACCTCTCTTCAGGCAGGTTGACAAAAGAATTCTCCTTTCAACAAATCCTTTGCCCCCACACACAGCTGAAATGTGTTGATTTGCTTCAGCAGGAGAAAAATTCCCTCCTGGATAAGCATGCTGTGAGCATATCACTGACTGTCTGGAGAAGATTATATAAAGTTATATAATACAGCAATTAAAAGCCTTTTAATTCAAATCAGCAAAGGTGCCTGACTACATCCTAGCTAATGTTTACCCGGTATGTTTCCTGTTTCTATCCAAATAAACAGGGCACTGCTGTCTGTGTGGAGTGTGGAATTCTGTGTTGTGGGACCTGGGGAATGCTGCTGTCCCCAGGCATGGAGTGTTTACAGAGGGTGCACTGCTCCAGTTCCTGCACAGGGGGACATTCACCAATAAAAACCCCATGAATAAACATGACCTGTCAAGGTTAGCTGCGAAAACAAGGAGGTTCCACTTCCCTGGCCCAGTCTCACATTTCCCAGGGATCACCAGAGGAAGGAAAAACTTCCATGTTTCCATTCTCAGCTTTGCCAGCACTCCAGCAGTTCCTCCACCCCAAATATCTGAGAGCTGTTACCTGTATTCCTGCCTGCTCTCTGCAGCCCTGCAGGTGGGTGACACCAGTCCTTGCAGGTCCTGAGCAGCTGGAGCTCCTCTGCTGCCTCAGGAATGTTACTGAGTGCTTCTCTTTGCTCTTACTTCTTTTCAACTGGACTGTTTTGAAAAGTATGGATGTGGGGGATAACGGCATTCAATTGTTCCTTGGGTAAATTTTAGTCCAGGGAATTGGCTTTAATCCCAGCCACGTGCAGCCCTTGAGGAGATCAGAGGGGGGAGGAAGGAAAAAGTGTTGAATGTTTGATGGGGGCCTGATAAGAGCAAGGTTCCATCCCCTGCTCTGTCCCAGAAGTTTGGTGTCTGTGGCTCCAGACTCCTTCCCTCCCTGGCAGCAGAGGGTGAGGGAGCCAAGCTGGCTCCAGGGGATCATTAGGGGGAGACAGAGCAGCTCCGAGCCCGCAGCCTGCCTGGAAACACATCTTTGTTAGGGATTCAGAGGAAGTTCTAAGCAGCTTAGGTAGAAGAAAGGGGATACAGAGTTAAAGGATTATTATTTTTTTTTTCAGTCCTGTTCAGTTCTTTGCAAAATTCAGATCTTCTTTCAGTCCTTTCTGTGTTTTTCTTTTTGTTGAACTTTCTCTGAACAAAGTACGTGAAATATCCAATTCCTAATACCTTATCAAATCCGTTTTTATTAGAATAGCAAGCTCTAACACTTACTCTCATGGTGTATTATCTTCTGGCTGCTTCACTGCTGAGCCCTTTGGGGAGCAGAGCTCCTCTGCCCTTCGCCAGCTGCCCTGGGCAAAGCAGGAATGGGCCAGGATGGGACAGAGGGCAGGAATGGTCTGTTGGGATGGGATGGAGCAGGAATGGGCTGTTGGGATGGGACAGAGGGCAGGAATGGGCTGTTGTGATCGGATGGAGCAGGAGTGGGCTGTTGGGATGGAACAGAGAGCAGGAATGGGCTGTTGGCATGGGACAGAGGGCAGGAATGGTCTGATGGGATGGGATGGGATGGGATGGGATGGGATGGGATGGGATGGGATGGGATGGGGAGCAGGAATGGGCTTGTAGGAAGGGGATAGCAATTGCACCATTCTGTCTTGTTGCTTATATCAAAATCAGAATCAAGGACTGTCAAAGAGAGCTGAATTAATTGGGAGGTTCCTGCAGCAGCCAGTTGGCCTTGGGGTCTGTCTGTAGAGAACCTGATTTGAACCATCCTCTGACCATCCCTCTGAGGGACACATCTGCCAAGGGACCAGACCTGCTGGCACTGGCACAGCTCCTTCTTGGCCCTGGCAATGCCACCATGGAATATTTATCCTTGGCAGCAGCTTGGAGCACTGAGCACAGTGGCTGTGCCTCAGAGTGTCACCTGAATTGCCAGCTCCATGTGGGAAATGTGATCCTTCCATCCGGCTCAGAGCTAAGCTGGAGTCTTGTCACAGCTCCAGCCCAAGTGACTGTGTTTGCCTAAAGCCCAAGTGGAATTTCAAGTGGATACCCCAAAGGATCTTATTCCCTGCCTTGCCCTCTCTCCTGCTAAACAGAATTACTGTGAGCTCTCCGAGCTGCCCTTTTCCATCAGGACAGGCAGAGGGACACCTGCCTGCCTGAGGGCTGGGCATAGTCCATAATATCCCCTGGGAAAATGGAATATCCTTGGAAGAGGTGTGTCCCAGCCCAGATTTCTGTGGGAGAACACAGCTCTGTGTGAGCACCCAAGGAAGAAACCCCTGAAGTGCCAAACTGTCCCCCTTAGATGGGAGAAGGGAGAGGCCTCATGCTCCTGTCCCAGACCTGCACCAAGCAGGACTGGCCCAGCCCAGGCCAGCAGGACCATAACCAGGATGGGTACTGTCCCCTCCCTTCCTCTCCTCATGTCCTGACTTTCGGGAGCAGAACCCTGCCAGCTCTGGCATCTGTGGGATGTAGGGACTCCACAGGAGCTCAAGGGACTCAGTCACCTCAGAAGTGCTGCCCTGCCCTGCCAGGGGGGTTCTGCCCCTCTGCCTTACACGAGATCTTCTCCTGGTGCTTCCTGCCTGTTTTGTAGGGTTTGGTGCTGATGTGCTGCTGCTGAGCAGCCCCAGTGTGACTTGGGTGCCCCTTGGAGCCACTTCCATCATATTTCTGTGACAACAAACAGTCACTAATTCCACCCAGGAATGCTGTGCCCTGTACACATGGTTTGAAAGGAGGGGCTTCAGTTCCCCCCCACCCAGATCTGAGGGGAAGAAATAATTCCCTCATGGGAACACAGGCCAGTGAATAAATGAAAGAACAGGCACTGCAGCACTGGGGACTCAAACAAATCTTGTTTTCTGAAAGCTTAGGAGTGTTTGGGGTCCTCAAAGGTTAAAATATTTACCTCAGATGTATAAATAAAGGATTTACAGCAATAAAGACATTACTGTCATTGTTAGCAATTAATAATACTGTAATTAGTGCTGCACAGAAATTAATCCAGGGCTGCATTTGCTGGGGGAGAGTTAAAGGCTCCAACAGACTGAGAGCAAAGGGCACATCCCATACACAAACCTGGGGAGGGTTTGGTAGAGGAGCAGCATTTCCTCCTGTCCTGGCCCTTGGAAGCACCTCTGGCTGCACAAAACCATCTGCCAGCATTCAGCAAGAATCCCTTCACAGGCACCAGGGAAAACATCATGATTGGATATTTTTGCAGCGCCAGGTTGATTCCATGGCTGGCCTCAACCTCTGCTGCACCTGCTGCTGGGACAGGGAATTCCCAGGCACCAGCTCAGGTGCAGCCACGCTGGGATGTTGCCTCTGCTCACAGAGGACTGGGAGCTGAGCTGCCTTTCCAGCAGGATTTCTCAGCAGAACTCATTTCTATTTTCAGACAAATAGGTTTCCACTGAAAACATTCAGGTTTTAGTAGGAAATTGCTGTCTAGGAGGAGTTATTTCTCAAGCAAATTCTATCTTTTGGGATTTTTAATTTGGACAAAAAATCTCCACAAATAATTCTAATTGCAGTAGAGTTGTGTGTGACATGTTGTGGTTGCATGAGAAGAAAAAAGAGGGATTTAACTTACCCCCAGTGTTGCACTAGATTTCTGTTCTACTTTAAGAACAATTGATTTTGATGGGCTGGGGAGCCTTGGATATAAAGCCTTTTGCTTTTAGCTGAAATGTTTAATGCAGGTTTTGTGTGGCTGCTTCTGCTCTGTGCTGCCAGACAAAGGCACTGCCCTGTGAATATGTGAGAAGGGCAGATGGAAATGGGTTCTCACCTGGACATGTGGGATTGATCTGAATGCAGTGAACCCTCAGCAGCGAGGCTGGAAGGCACATGCTGCATAATCACACCAAAAAGCCACAGGGAAAACGGGCAGAGTCATGTGAGCCAGTTCTGCACATTGCCCCTGCTGGTGTTCTTTGCTGAGGCATTTAAGGGGTTGAATCATTAACTCCCGGGGTGTTTCTCCAGGCTGGCAATGTCAAGGGGCAGTCACCAGCTGGCAGCTGGTTCTGGGCTTGGGGACACAGCAGAGGACAGGCTTTGCCAAGGCAGAAGCACCTGTGAGCACGGACAGGTCTAACCCTGCTCTGCTGTCAGATCCCTCAGCACCCAGCACCGCCTGGCAGGTGAGAGCTCTGCCCCTGTGCAGGCTTTCCTCCCAAAGTGCCGGTGCATTTCAGCTGATACTGCTGTGGTACCACCCCAGATCTGGGGTGGGGGCAGAGAACTCAGCACTGGTCACCTCAGTGGGTTGGGAAAGGGTTTTGCTCACTCAGGGCACAGGAGGAGCATTGCAGCTCCTCTGCTGGGCTCTGCACAAGGACAGAAACAAAACAGCAAATGCTGAGCGACAGAAAGTCTCCCCACAGCAGCTCAGAGAGCAGTTCCACCTGTGGAGCAGAGACATGGGAAGGGGTGCTCAGAACACACCCAAGACCTGGCTGGCCCTGCCACAGCCACCCTGCATCCTTAGGGCAGCATTTGGTGGGATGCTCCCTGTTGGGGAGCGTGAGGAAGCTGAGGGAAAGGCACAGAAACCCCTGTCCTGTGTGGGACTGCAGCAGGAAGGGCTGCTCTGTGGTTTTGGGATACAAAAAGCTGCTGGTAGGCCTGGTGTGAGTGCCACCCCGGGGGTCACTGCTCTGCTGCCATCTCTCGCCTGCTTACAGCACCTGGGAAAACCCCAGTCAGCCAGGGAATGTTTTCATGGAATGTGCAGAGCACTGTCCTCACCTGAGGCTGTAATTCCAGCAGCCTTTGGTGCTTACCAAGGTGACTTTGGTTTCTAAACCCCCCCTGTGCTGTGCTGGCTGGGCGCCAGTAACCCGAGCAGAGCACAGAGGTCTGTCACACTGGTCTGGATAAGCCAGACTCAAACCCTGCTTTGCCAGGTTTCCATTGGGAATGGCAGCCCCTGAACAGTTCCCAGACAGCAGAACTGGAGAGGAAAGACTTGCAGATGTACAGCAGGATGGGATGGGTGGGAGCTGCACTGCCCAGGCCCCTGAGATGGTTCACGTGAGGATTCACTGGCCTGGAAACAGCAGTTGCTGAGCTGGGGCCCTGACTCTGTGTGCTCAGGTGTTTCCATCTCTCTCTAACTCCTGGTCCCTGTCTGCAAAGGAAATACGAATCATTTCTCTACTTTACATGCAAGTGTGAGACTATTTTAAGGCTGAGGCTGGGGTTTCACCAGGTGCTGTTTTACTGCCCAGCACCCTCTGCCCTGCCCTGCTGGAGTACTACCGCTGCTTCAGTAGTAACTGCAGTGATCCCTGGGCGAGCTGTCAGGGATTCTGAGACCTTTCAGGAGCCCTGCTGTGCTATAAATAGAATTTATTGTGATTTGTTTCCCACAGAAGGCAGCTCTTTCACATTTTATCTCTTTCTTCATGTAAACACAGAACAAAGTGAGGAAGGCTTTCTCTCAAGATCAAAGTGTGTGTGGAACTCTTCCCCTGGATCATTTACATCACTGCACTGTGTGTGAAGCATTTCCCAGCTCTGCCTGTCTCACCTGCCAGGGATTAAAGGCTGCACTGCAGCCTGAGTTCTGTGCTCATGACTTAGCACCTCACATCCCCTTCTTTAAATAACAGTACTTTCATAGTAAATCCCACAAATACATCGTTTACAGAGGGCTTTTCTACTCTTAGTTCTTCTGCTACTGTTCTGTCTGTTCCTGGCTCTGCTGTTGCTTGGATTTGGCTTTGTTTTGCAGTCAAGTTGTCCTTGTTTCCTGAATTTCTGTATGTAGGATCAGTCTCTCTCAGACAGGAGTAGTAACAGACCCTGTGCTTCATGGTCATGTGCCAGGTTCCTCTGAATGTGTCTCACCTCTCACTCAGGAGTTTCCCAGCAGATGTGTTGAAAGGAACATCACTCCAGACTTGCTCTCCATTAATAGACATTTTGGACTTCAGCTTTTAAACTCTCTTTTTATCTCAGAAGCACAAAGGCCCTCCCTGATATCTGCAGTTGGGCCATAGTGGCACCACAGGGAATGGGGGAATCTGGGGGGAGAATGCAACCTCTTAATTCTCCCTGTACCTCCAGAAAGCAAAGAAACCTCCGGTGACCCCACAGAATTGCTCAAAAGGGAAAGGATTTGTTGCATTCCTGAACAGATGCACTTTTCCTTTGGATAATACAGGTTTTCTGCCCTGTGAATTCCTTTAAGTGTCTGCCCATGTGATGAGCTGAGCTGACACTGAAGCACATCAGCCATGACCTGCTGATTTTCCCTGCTCTGTTTTTGCTCCTGACCCTGCTCTCCTGGGCTGCTCAGGCTGGCCCCTGCAGGCTGATACTCCACCTTGGACCAGTCCAGGCTGCACATTCACAGACCAGACACCAGTGGCTGGGAGGATTCCTGTCCATCACAAGTGCTCCAGACTGGCACTGATGGGTTTTGTCCTGCCCCTGGTTCCTGAGGCCTAATTCCTATCATTTTCAGTAACATCCACTCCAATCTCACCTCAGCAATTTCCATCCCTCAGCTCTCCCTGGCTGCCTCCCCACGGTGTGGATAACAGCCCTAATTCCAGAGATGCTCAGCACAGCCTGCAGCCCCTGCTGTGGCCTTTAGGCTCAGCCCAAGACTTAGGCTGTGAAAAGCCTGGCTTCAGAACCTCCCAGCTGAACCCAGAGCTGGTAAAGGCATTTTGTGCTCTTTCGTCCAGGGTCTGATGAAGCAGATTTTGTCCATCTGGATTAGAGTCTGCTTGTGCCCAGCAGATTGGTTAAAATGTTCCTGGGATTTATTACAGTTTAATGCCATGGAAGCTAAACAAATTTCAGGAACAATTTTGAGGCTCAGATCTCAGCAGGCAGCTATTTGCCTAATGTCCTACTTTTTTATACATCTCCTGCAGAAAGAAAATAGCTTTTAGTTACACGGGAACCTGATTATTGCCTGAAATACTGGCACTGAAAATTGCCCCTTTTCAGGCCATTTCCTGCTGTCAGGGGCATGCTCAGTGCCCTTGGAAGGTGCTGGGGAGCACGAGCTGCAGATCTAAAGGCAGGAACACTCTGCTTTGCCTGGGATATGCAATATTTCACCAGCAAGGCTTTTTCTATCCCCATCCTCCAGTTACTTTTGTGCTCCTAATTATTTCTATGAGTGTAATTGACTTGCAAGACATTCTTGGCTTGCAGAGTGCACGGAGTGAATTATTGACCCGTCACATGGGTCATTGATGTGAGGAGATGTCAGAACAAACTGGGTGCAAAGCAGCTACTCTGCATTCCTAATAGCAAATGTAAGCCATTAATAACTGTGCTGCCTTGCTGCACTCAGAGCCTGCCCAATTTGGGTTTGACATGCATATGGCTGAGTTCATCCTCAGTGTAATTTGAAATTCATTGGGCACGGACTTCAGCTCCTTCTGCCGCTTGAAAATCTCTCCTGTGCCGAGATGTGCTATGCTAATTCCAGCGTTCATGGCTGACTTGAGATGTTACATTTGAAAAATCAAATCCAATTAAATCAACTTATTACCAAGGTCAGAGACCAGCATTCAGTACATTCATTCCTTGCTATTTCACAGCAAGGAGTAAACTTAGGGAGCAGATTCTGTCTTAACCCAAAACCCAGCTGATCTGTCCTAATCAAATGGCTTTTGGCTGCAGGACCTAGGAAGTGCAGTCAAGTGATAAAGCATTCCCCAGAGTCCAAATAGCTGAGCTGAATTCCCAACTTTCCACTTTTTTGTGTACTATGAGACAAATATTCTCCTCTTGGTGCCTGTTCCATCTGCTGGTAAGATGGCAGAGGAAGGAGGGGGTTGGGTGGATAAATTCAGTGACTGCAAAGTTTTGAGTGTGGAGCTGTGGGCTGGTAACAGCATCAGCTTGCTGTAGTCAGAGTTGGAATGGAGCACAGATTTTAGGAGAGTCTCAAGAGATGCCCCATTGTTATATTGGCAGGCACCTGTTTATTATCTGTGAAGGAAAAAAATTCTGCGAATATAGTATCCCAATATTCTCAGCAAGGAGTGAAGCAGAGGGAATATACAATGGCTTTTGGAGGGGGACAAATATAAAGCTGATTTGCAGATCCTTTTGCAAATTAAAGTCTTAAGTTTGGATTTATGATGAGCTCCCACACTGTGCAAGGCTTTGTATTTAAATTACACCATCACCAAGAGCCCAGTGGCACTTTCTGCCTCTTATTTTTCAGTACCTAATGCAGTTCCTGCAGGAGGTCCTTATGTTCCAGACAGAACCAGACAGAAAAGAGAGAGCAATGTTGACCTCTTGGACTCCCTTTACGTATATCCCACTGTTTCATTTCCAGGGAAAAACAGCTTAACCTGTCCAGGCATCTCACATCCTTCCCACTCATTTAGGAGCTTAAATCTCAATGGAATTTTCTGTGGTGGTGATTCATTCCACCAACCTGAGGGAACTTACTCAAGTGACTCTGGTGCCTCAGAATTCCTCTCAGTTCTCAGAAACTGGCATTTCAAAGTGAATTGCTTCAAACTTCCCTGGATCATCAGCTACACAAGCAGTTCTAGGTACCAAGATTCCTTTTTTAAGTTTCTGCTTCTGTTAAGTGCCTAAGTTGAACCTGGGACTAAATTACTTCCAAAACTGAAGCTCTGACCTCAGCCATTAATGAGCTTTAAAAAATCTTGTATCAGTTGTGCCACTTCATGTAGGATTCAATTATGCAGCAAACTTTAGGATGTTATTTGAGCTTTCCAAAGTTCTACTAAAGTGGTGTAAAGCCCATGAAGGATTTACTCTCACCTCACTTTGCCCCTTCAAACATTTGAAGAGCCCAGGCAGCTCATTTAAGAGAGGCACCAGAGCTGCAGTTTAAATTTGAGGGCTGAAGGAGCTGCTCTTCAGGGCATCTCCTCTCACCCAGGGTGACAAGATTAGACACAGCCCCCAAATTTAAACAAAAAAAGGGAAGTGAGACGGATTCCTCTCGATATTAACAAACCTCCACACAGAGGGTGGCCATTCAGGTCGCAGCAGCTCTGCCCTGTGGTGCACATTTGTAGAACTGCCTGGTTTTCCCTTTGGGATGGGCATTCCAAGGGCTTCCAGCAGTACCTGGCAGCTTGTTGCCCGTTCTGGGCTCCTCTGTGCACAGCTCTGCCCACAGCACACAGTGGCTGGGAGAGTTTATTAAAGCCTGAGCTGAGTTAAAGTCCCTTGCCTTTCTCATGCAGAGGACGCAGGTTCCCATGTCCCTGCCCTGCTTTCCTCACCAAAACCAAGCTATTCAAACCACCACACTGGGCCAAGCAAGAAGGGAACAAACCCTTACCTGGGTGAGGCTCAGCAGGGAGGATGAGCCCTCATTGGCCCCGTGCTGCTCCCAGCTCCTGCTCTGGGGACAGGACTCCTGATGGGGGGCAGCCAGAGCGCTGGAACTGAGCTCTAAAGCTCCTTTTCTCTGTGGGCAGGCTGAGCTGCAGTCCAGGCAGGGCGTGTGGTGCTGGTGCAGCTTTGGGATTGTGTGCCCAGGGCACACACAGCGGGCACTCCTGGGGCGCCCTGGCTGGGAAGGGGAGGTTCCATTCCCGTGTCAAACTGCCCTCGTTCCTGCTGTAATCCAAAGATTTAGGGATGTGCCTTGATCATAGGGGGCTGAGGTGAGCTGCTGAACCCACTACAGCCCTCTGGAGCTCTGAACTCCTCTCGGGAAGGGCCTTTCCCACCACCACCCCTGCAAGAACCCCACAGTTCCCCAGGATGTGCTGCTCACCAGTGCTGGGGTGGGTCCACGGGACTTCTGCCAGAGAGGTGAATTCCCCGAGCTGCACTCTTACATTTCTCCTGTCAAGGACAAAAAACAAATCTGGATGGAGCTGGAACCCAGCAAGAATCCCAAATCCCATGGCAAGAAAATGAAGCATGGGAGTCTCTCTCCCCCACCTCCCACCACCGTCTCCTTCACATCCAAACACAAATCCATGATTGAGGCTTAGTGCTCTTTGCCCTCATCCCTCCCCACTCCATACAACGCTCCCACTAAGCAGGGCTGTGTTTCCAATTCTCCACACACTCTCCCTTCAATGTCTTCTTGCCAGCCTAGGTTCTGTCTGAAGTAAGGACCTCCTGCAGGAGCTGTAGAAGATGCCAAGCAGTAAAAGGCACAAAGAACCACTGGACAACTGATTTAGGTACTCAGAGAGCCCATCCCTAGAGTTCCATGCCCTCTGCATCCAGCTCCAGCTCCTCATCCCTGTGCTCTGTGTGCCTTGTCCAGCTCCCCCAGACGCTGCCAAGCAGAGCCTGGAGGGATCCAACAGCCCCAGCTGTGATCAGGGACCTGGAGCCAAAGGCTCTGTGCCTGTCTCAGGGACACTGCCCCGTGCATGGAGAACACCTGGAACTATGAGAAGCTCTCACACTGCACCTCTTTGGGCTTTTGGGACAGAGTTTAACTCAAGAGTGGCAGCTCTCAGATAAGTACCTATGGAAAAAGGCCATGGTGGAGGAAATACAGGCTGAGCATGAATGGCCACTTGTTCCTTCATGATCATTCAAACCATTACCTGGTTATTTTTGTAATTCTATAGGGGAGATTTTCCCCCTCTTGTGCACTAAAGTTGCATGATGCAGAAAATTGGTTTGTTTAAGCAAGAGCTCTTATGATGTCTTTCATCAAATGTTCTCTGAGAACATTACTAATAATTCATTAAAGCAGCACTGTCAGCTGGAACACTTTTAATTACCATTTTCTGACAAGTGAACCCTTAAGTGGTATGCCCTGATTTTTAAATTTATTACTAACACATATGCAGATTTTTTCCCTTTCCCTGCTGATGTTTATAGGGGTTGAGAAAAGCAATTGACTGTGGGATTAAGGAAGTGAACCATGCACTACACGTTGTCATGCCCAAAATGGAAGAGAATTTAAGGGTGGTTACTTTTTTTAACTTTAGAAGTTTAGAGAACCTTGTTCCTAGAGCTCTGAGCATCTCCTGCAGCTGAGCTGGGGGAACTTCTGCTCTGAGCTGTTGTTTCTGGGGAACTGAAACACCTCCCCAGCTCAGGTAGGGCTGTGGAAACCCTGAGCTGATGCTCATTAACTGTCCACTTGCACACACTTAATTAGCCCTTCAGTTACTCTGAAGTTGCTGAAGTCACTCTGAAGCCCAGGCGGCTGCTGCTAACACAGGGCTAAACAGCAGTGCTGGGAGGTCCCACACAAAGCTGACATGCTCTGAGCTTGTAGCAGCTTATCCCACCCTGTTTTTTCCCAGAGCTGAGGCTGAAGGCCCTTCTAGCCCCATGTCACTGTCAGAAATGCATTCAGCATTCCCAACAGAAGCAGTGACTGAGCTGCCATCAGCTGCACTCGGTGGCTGAGGGGACTGCAGCAGATGCAGAGCTTTTCTTTGGCAGTGTTCTCCTCAGTAGCTGCTTAGTGGGAGCAGAAATGAAGGCACAGAAGTGGCAAAGAGCTGCCCAAGGAGAGGGGAGCCAGTGATAAGGCAGACTAGAATCCACAGATGCTATTCCACAAAAAAAAAAAAAAAAAGGATTTTTTTGTTCCCTTGCTGTAGTCTTGACATGGCAAATTTGTGCAAGGAGACAGAAGGGACAGTATATAGGGAAGTATGATGGGAAAACAGTAGAACCCTTACCTTGTGTCTCACCCAGTGCAGAAGGGAGATGGAGAGGAGCTGCCCGTGTCCTCCTGAGCAGGGAACTCCCACGGAACTTGGGTCCAGCAGCTCCTGCATCTAAGGAAGAGAGCCCAAGGCCCTCCTTGGCTTTTATGTGTGGCTGTGGCAGGTCAGACTTGCTGCCAGCTCATCTGTATGCAATGGCTCATTAATGCTGGGCCTCATCTGCACGGGGCATGTGGAAGGCAGGGGAATGGGCTGCAGGATGGATGGGGAGGCAGCGAAGAGCTAGGCTGCCAGAGTTAAACAGTAATGCAGCGTTCCCTGGAGGAGTGACGTTACTGCTGCTGCCCAACGCCTGAGCCTCGTGTCCCAGTCCACCAGCACAGGCACAGCATGGGTGCCTTGGCCACCTGTGAGCTCCAGGCCTTGCCTTTGCACAGGGAGTTGGTTTGGGCAAGAACCAGGTGCCTCTTGATGACCCCACATGCTGCAGAACCCTCTGCAGCCTGATGTAATGGGGCTGTGCTCTGTGAGCTGGCTGTGTCCTTGCCCAAACTCCTGGTCTAACTTCTCCCCCAGGTCTGAGCTGAACCTGAGTCCATCTGAGCCCTTTGCAGAGGGGAGGGGCTGCAGGAGTGACCCCACTGGGTCTGCAGGAGTGACCGACTGAGTCTGCAGGAGTGACCCCACTGGGGCTGCAGGAGAAACATCACTGAGGCTGCTGTTTGTCTCTCTGTATTTCTGTCACCTTGGAGCTTAAACCAATGTCCATCTTTGGTAGTTCTCCATCCTCTGAGGTCCCCTGAGGGACCAAGTGCCAAGGCTAGGGCTGCAGGACAAACATCACTGAGGCTGCTGTTTGTCTCTCTGTATTTCTGTCACCTTGGAGCTTAAAGCAATATCCATCTTTTGTAGTTCTCCATCCTCTGCACCCTGAGGGACCAAGTGCCAAGACCTGGGATGATCCCCTACACCTGCAGACACACAGACACGAGGTGTCTGATAAAGCCAGGTCTGGTTCCACTCGTGCTCAGGAGGCATCTCCTCTTCTCCCTCTCAGGCAGGTGTCCAAGGCTGCACTGCTTTGTGGAGGTGCCCATCCCTCTCCATCAGCAGAGGATGGCTGGGGCAGGCTGTATCCCTGAGTTTTGGAGGCCCTGCTGTAAATAAATGAGTTCTTCCCTCAACAACCCCAGCCTGGAAGCTGCTCTTTCTTTGGGGATAGAGCAACAAGTGCCCGGTGCCTCTGGCCACCATCAGGGACAGCTGGAGATGGGATCCTCCAAGGCTTGAGGACCTTGGGAACAGGATTTGGATGATCAAAACAAGTTCTTTAACACCTGGGCAGAGGCAGGTGTGCTCAGAGTGAACCAGAGGAGCTCTGTGGCTCAGGGAGGCAGTGTGTGCCCCACAGCTGCAAGGACAAAAGCACAGGAACAAGGAATTAACTCTGCTATTAGACACCCCTTGTTCTAATAGCTCTGCCATTAGTAACAAATTTGATCTCACTCAGGCAGCCCTTTTCATCTGCAGAGCATGTCAGTCCCTGTTACACCTCCTGGCAGGCAGCTGTGTCACACCAACACCTTTGGGCTTTTACAGCACCAGGAGCTGAGGATGGAATTGCTCCAGACCCTTTACCAGGAGCTGATTGATGAAGTATACCCTGAAAGAACCTGGTTATTTTTATACCCTACCTACTACACTCAGGATTCCCATCTTTTTCACCTATTGGCAGTTCATGATAGCACAAATTAATTTTCTTGCATCACTTAACACACTGCAGATTGTTTAACATAATTTTCCAAAGCATCTGGCTGGTTCTCCTGCACTGAAACTCAATGGGATTTTTCCCTCTAGCTTCAAAGACCATAGCTGAGCCCTTAAAGGGATTTACTTCTGTTAAATATTATCCTCAAAACTGAGAAATTAAAAGCAAATGAGCTTTCTTCCTTTTTCCTCTAAGACATGTCAAAAGAATATTATAAAATAGAATAGCCTTCCCCAGCTTTCAGAGACTCCTCAAGTGAATTTCAATTGCAGGTTTTTAGGAAAGAGTGTAATTAACAACTTTAATTTCTGAAGCCAGAAAATACATTCTATATTTAGCATGAAAAAAAAGCAGAGCAGGAGGAGGGGAGTAAATGACCTAGATTTTCACAAGTGACAAATGACTCCAAGGTGCTTGGAGCCCCCTTGGATGGCAGGGATTCCCACATAGTGCAGAAGGATTCTTCTCCTTGTCTCTCATGTTGGACATTCCAAACCACCCAAGGCACTCTTGGAAATCCAAGGGGTTGTGTTTGTAAAACTGTTTATTTTATTCACCTCGGGTAATAGTCCCAAAATTGCATCCATAACCAAGCAATTAAATCCCATTTTCAGCAGCCCAACATTGCCTACTTTTCTGAGCTTCCTTCATTGTTTTCCTGGAAATGTGTGTGATGAGAGCATCTCCCACCAGGAAAAATGGGGAAAACAAGGCATGACTGAGATCCCATTGCCAGAATGTCCCTTGCTATATTTGCATTTTCTTGTCTTTCAGCATTCTGTTTGCCACGATAAAGGCAACATTTTCTATAAAAAGCAAGAGCCTGCTTGCCTACCAGCAGTTTTTCTGTCTAAATGCTGATAATCTCTGTTCTGTCAAAAGAAACATTCAGTGCTTTTATCTCTTGGAATGGTTATTTATGGAGAGGTCTCTCGAAGATGCAATCAAAGATACAGACGTTAAAAATAGGAGGCGAGTGAGTCCTGCAGGCGGTTGTTTATTCATTAACCTCGGTGCAGGAATCCTGGCAGCCTCCCAGTCCTATACTGACGGTGTGCTGGGCACGGGAGGGATGTGAGCTGCAGTGCTGGGAGAGAGGGTCCATCCTTCCCAGGACAGGTGATCCATCCTTCCCGGGGGACATGATCCCTCCTTCCCAGGAGAGGTGATCCCTCCTACCCAGGAGAGGTGATCCATACTTCCCAGGGGACATGATCCGTCCTTCCCGGGGGAGATGATCCATCCTTCCTGGGAAAGGTGATCCCTCCTTCCTGGGGAAGATGATCCCTCCTTCCTAGAGGAGATGATCCGTCCTTCCCAGGGAGGTGATCCATCCTTCCCAGGAGAGGTGATCCCTCCTTCCCAGGGAGGTGATCCCTCCTTCCCAGGAGAGGTGATCCCTCCTTCCCAGGAGAGGTGATCCCTCCTTCCCAGGGAGGTGATCCCTCTTTCCCAGGAGGGGTGATCCATCCTCCCGGGGCTGAGGCGCGCTGAGCGGGTTCCAGCCGTGCTGGAGCAGCAGGGACAGGGGGCTGAGCACTCACTCTGCTGTCTGAGCACCTCTGAGTCACTCCCAAACCTCCCTCCCTGGGAATAAGCGCCATCATAGTGCAGGAAATGTGAGAGCGGGGTTTTGGCTCCTCTTGGCTTCCACGCCAGCCTTCCCTAAATAATCTGAGCACGCAGGCAGGCAAGCAGAGAGTGTAAATCTCTGAGTGCCTGCAATGGAAGAACTGCCTTACAGATGGAGTAAATTATACCCCTCATCCCTCCCAGCACCTTCAAGCCTTGCTAGTAATGAAAGCAAAGGGTTTGTAATCACTTCAGCCTCACACGTTCTGAGGCAGCAGCTCGGTGAAGCCTTGTCCTCCTCTGCTGAGTCTAATGACAAAATTTAAATGCACAGGCTGTTTTAAACGCATGTGGGACCCCAGAAAGGCAGAGACCAGTGGGATTGGACTCTGGGAGGTCAGACACAGCAGCAGGGCCCTTGTGTTCTCTGCTCTCTTCTTTACAGAGCACTGAGGATGGGCCCAGAGATGGGAAATCCCTCCTTGCACTTGACAACATGAGAGATGCCCTGGCAAGTTATCATGGAATCACAGAATCATGGAATATCCTGAGCTGAGAGGGACCCACAGGGGTCATCCAGCCCAGCTCCTGGCCTGGCACAGGAAAGCCCAACAATCCCACCCTGTGCTTGGAATGTTGTCCAAACCCACCCCTCCACTGCCCATCCTGAGGATGCTGAAGTCACCCTGAGGTCTCCCCGCAGCCTCCTCCTCTCCAGGCTGAACAAACCAAGTTGTTTTGTGTCTTTCTGACACGTTCACACACTTCATTCTTCATTTTCAGAGAACTGATGAAGAGAATTTAGCACTGTCTTTGAGTTGTTACATTGGAGCAGCTCAGCTGCCATAAAAAATTCCTAAAACCGTGGGATCCAACCCCGGGTGCCTGGCAAGGCCTCAGGGGACAACACCTCTGCTGGCAGTGCCACGTGGGGAAAGTGGGACTTATGCAACTCTGCTGATGGAGGGAATTATCCCCCAGCACAGCTCCTCACCTGTATTTACCTGTAAAGCTGGCTGCTCAGCAGAGCAGGGAGTGCCAGGGAAGTCCTTCCTTGCCTGGCACTGTAGGGCTCCGCTCTCCATCCTGCCGGGCTCGGCTGCAGCCAGCACGGGCTGGGGGCTGTGGAGGGAGAATCCATCAGTGAATCCATCCATCCCCATCCAGGGACCGGGCACCGAGCGGGGAGTGGGAGCGGGATGGGAGTGGGATCAGAGCAGGGATGGGAGCAGGGATGGGAGCGGGATGGGAGCAGGGATGGGAGCGGGATGGGAGCAGGGATGGGAGCGGGATGGGAGCAGGGATGGGAGCGGGATGGGAGCAGGGATGGGAGCGGGATGGGAGCAGGGATGGGAGCGGGATGGGAGCAGGGATGGGAGCGGGATGGGAGCAGGGATGGGAGCGGGATGGGAGCAGGGATGGGAGCGGGATGGGAGCAGGGATGGGAGCGGGATGGGAGCAGGGATGGGAGCGGGATGGGAGCAGGGATGGGAGCGGGATGGGAGCAGGGATGGGAGCGGGATGGGAGCAGGGATGGGAGCGGGATGGGAGCAGGGATGGGAGCGGGATGGGAGCAGGGATGGGAGCGGGATGGGAGCAGGGATGGGAGCGGGATGGGAGCAGGGATGGGAGCGGGATGGGAGCAGGGATGGGAGCGGGATGGGAGCAGGGATGGGAGCGGGATGGGAGCAGGGATGGGAGCGGGATGGGAGCAGGGATGGGAGCGGGATGGGAGCAGGGATCAGAGTATGGATGGAGCAGGGATCAGAGCAGGGATTAGAGCAGGGATCAGAGCAGGGATGGGAGCGGGATCAGAGCATGGATGGAGCAGGGATGGGAGAAGGGATGGGAGCAGAAGTGGGATCAGAGCAGGGAGCAGGATGGGAACAGGGATGGGAGCAGGGAGTGGGATAAGGGGCTCGTGGCACCTTAAGTGGAGGGTGTGCACAAACAGCAGAGTCAATTCTCTTTTCTAGTTACTGAATCCTTCTTTCAGTGAGTTAAGTTGAGCCTACAGAAGATGAGATAAGGCTTGTACTGATAAAGAGCCATGTTCCTGCACTGGCAGCCATGTCTTTATCACCTTCCTTGCACTCCTAAGCAAAGGAATCCATGGAAAAAATGAGTGAGTGCTCTGAACAGTGGCACTGGCACCTGACTCAGAGGTATCTGAAATCTCTCCTTCTGCTTGAATCTTGAAAAACAGAAGTTTGAAACTCTGTGAGTAGGAAAGTGTTTGAAGCCACAAAGAACTGGTCAGCAGGTAACACCTGCTGACATTTTGTTTCCAGATTTTCAGCTGGGTTTGTCTGGTACCATCAGGTTTCTGACGGACATTGGAACTCTCAAGCTCTCACCCTATCTAGTGCACATGGTGGTAATAAAAGTGTTAATTAGTAGCTGCAACTCGGTGACAAAGTTAATTAATTGGGTAGAAGAAGGAGCACAGATGTCCCAGGTACACACAGCACACCAAGGTTTTTCTGAGCAGCAATTGATCAAATACTCTGAAGCCTTAAAATGAGCTCACACTTCATTTCATCCTCTGCATGTTTCCTCTCACATTGGTTGCCAAATAAACTCACTTCTGGAAGCTCTAAAAAGGGAATTTGGGGAAGTTTAAGTTTCCTCAAGGGCCTGAGATGTTCCTAAATTGCCATTTGTGAGGTGCTGTCCCCAGACCAACCCCGGCGAGCCCCCGGGCTGTCAGATCCAGCTTTGCTGGGAGCACAGAGGTGTCTCCACACAGGTTTTCCTCTGGAGCATGTGACATCCTGCTTGCCTGAGCCAGCTTGGGAGCTGGATAAGGGGCAGGGTGGCACAGCCAGGCATGGGGACTGTTCCCTGTCTGCCAGAGCGAGAATATCCAAACAGGAAATAGCAGATTAGGGTATATTTGGCTTACTTATGTTGTCTTCTCAGGGCTGTGTTCAACATCACCAGCAAAATTGAGTTGGGAATAGAATATCATGTCTAGCTCTGGAGAACGGGTTCTGGAGAACCAGATGTGGACTTCTGCTAAATCTGCTGTCTGTGCCTCAGTTTTTCCAGCCCTGGAACTTCCCAGATGAATAAAGGCAGAGTTCTGTGTAGCTACAGCCCTGCCTCACTCTTGCTCAGCAGCAGCCACTCCTCCTGCTGCTGTTCCCGAAGTCCCTTGACAATCTAATGGTTGATCTTGCTGCTCCCCAGAAGTTCCCAGATATTGTCATGCCTCCTCTGCAGCAGGACCTGCTGTTGGTTGTTGTTGTCTCCTTTGGGATGTGTCTCTAAGGTCATCCTTTGGCTCAATGTCCAACTGACCATTTTGGCCTTCCCTTCCTCCTGGCTTCAGGAACTCATTCCATCTGTTCCCCAAGCAGGCTGCCTGGCAGCCTCAGCTGCACTTCACAGACTGTTAGGCTCAGGTTTTACTCGGGTTTGATTATTACTGCTGCTTTTACTTTAGACAGTGTCAGTAGGTGATTTGAAAGGAAACAGCACAGCACAATCCTTGTGCAAGGTAGAACATTCTGTGGTGCTTCACGCTGAGTCTCCTCATCTGCAGGTCCCCAAGAGCTCAAAGAGAGCATCATTTATTATCAGCACTAGTAAATGAAACTCACCCTCTCTCTGGGAATGCAGGTGAGGCAGAGAAAGAGGCAGGAAGCAGTCACCATTCTGCTTTTCCCAGAGGATAACCAAGGCAGAGACAGGCAAAGCAAGGCAGAAAGCCTGGTTTGATATCCTGACCCACTGAAGTCAGGCTCCCCTGGGAGCCATGCAGAAAGTGAGAGCACATTGTGTGAAGGAACTACAGCCCTGCTGAATTCCCTCTGCAGATAATGGCTGGGCTGGAGCCCACGGCGATAGGAGAGTGAGGAAGTGAGCAGGTTGTGTGCAATGATTGTTTATTTAGTCATCTCCCAAGAGCACTGAGGTCCCAAAGACACACAACAGGCTAATGAGGAATTCAGCACATCCCCTCCACATGTGTTCTGCTCTTTGTTCTGCTCTTTCCCTGGGAGAAGGGCTATCTTTGGCTGGTGTCTGAGGGCAGCTCATGGGCCTGTGGGGCCTGGCATTGTGAGATTCAGACAAAGCCTCCGTGGGAAGAGCTGGACCCAGGAGCCAAGCCTGCACTGCTGAGCAGGACTTTGTGCTCCATGAAGGCAGTGCCAAGGGGGACTGGAGCCCCTGAATCCCTGCGTCCCTCAGGAGCCCCCCAGCCCTGGGAGCAGCAGAGGTGGGTGGCAGCTTTGTCCTTGTTCCTCAGGGCAGCAGAGGGGGCTGGCAGTCCCACACTGCTCCCACTAAAGTTGTCATTCCTTTTGTGTGTGGCTGCTGCCATCAGAAGAAAAGAGCACGGAGCTTCCAGCAGGTTTTGTCGCTCAGCTGAGGCCTGCAGGTGCCTCAGGGCTCCCTTTGCAGGAGCACATTTCCCAGAGAACCGTGCACAAAGCCAGACCTTTCTTTGGAAGGTCAGCCCCTGAGGAAGGAAGGATGGCTGACGCCCAGAGTGAGCCCATGCAGGCAGTCACCCGAGGGCTCTGCCAGCAGGCAGGGAGCCGCTGCCACCCGGGGTGGGAGGAAGCAGCCTCAGGTGCCAGCTCGGCCTGCTCTGCGCGCCCCAGCACCGCAGGGCTGGAGAAGAGGGGACAGTGGCAGAGCAGCTCCTCCCAGCTCAGTTTGGCCAGGCCGCTCTGGGTGGCTCGCAGCTCCCCTCGGGAGGCAGCTGGCTCCAGAATCCCTGCCGGAATGGGAAGCAGGAATTCAGCCAGCTCTGAGTCAGGTTGTGTAGGTTGGCTCCTTATCTCTCTCAGTCTGATAAAGCCTGCCAGGCTGGGTAGATGAGACACTCCTCTGCCCTTCCTCTCACCATGTGTCCATACCCTGAGGTCTCTTTGTGCCAAAGTTTCCCATTTACAAAGATTTTATTCCAGAAACACTTTCTGAAGAGGAACTTGATTTATGCCCAAGCAGGCACCTCCAGCTCCTGCACCAAGATTTTTGGGAGGTCTCCATCACTCACACTGAGGTGAAACTTATCTGCACAACCTTTTCTGTAGATGTCCCAAAACGTGTTCTGTAGATGTCCTGCACGGTACTTTCTAAAAGTGTGAACTCTTACCTAGGCCTCATACATGGGTAAAGAACTTAAAATCAGTGTGTCTTTGCCATCAAACTATGGACAAAGCTCAGTAAAACTTCTGCTTCATGCTTGGAATCATAGAATGGTTTGAGCTGGAAGGGACCTTAAAGATCATCTGGTTCCACCCCCTGCAATAATCAGGAGGACCTTCCACTAGAAAAATTATACTTAACAACAACAAAAAAAAAGTTTAATCTTTTTTTGCAAATAGTGTGTGTTGTTAAATAACGTCCTAGAGATGCGTGGCTTTACCCCACACTGGGCAGGAGAGGAAAAACCAGTGTGGTGGCCCACTCCCCTCTGCTGGGCTGTGCAGGGACTGCTGGAGGCAACGCTGGCTGCTTGTGGTGGGAAAACCACTGGAAAACATGAAATAAAGGTGGAGGGTGACAGGGAGGGGGGGAAGGTGAAGCTTTGGGCAGGAAATGTTTTAGCATTTTCATGCCATACCTGCCTGAGCCTACAAAGATCCGTCCTGCTCCTCAAAATAGGGCCAGTGCTGTCAATTAAAAAAACACTCAATCTTTTGTCAAAACCTTTTGCACAGCAAATAGGGGAATCAGAGAGGCTGAGCTTTCCATGCAGTTGTGGTTGTTCTGCTGATATTTTGGGGATGGGGTGGCCACACATGGGAGCCAAAACAAGGGTGGTGGTAGCACTCCCTGTCTGTTGGCTTTAGCAGTTTTAGCTCAGATTTAAGACAGCTCAGATGAGAGCAGCATCTGGTCCAGGCACAGCAGGGAATTTTCTTGGCCTTGGCTCTGAGTGCTGCATAAGTCTTGGATAAATCACCCAAAGCAACAATCAGAGCCTTTCTGGCACCTCAGGGACTTTGCTGGGTGACAAGGTGTGTGCAGGCTATCAGCACAGATGAATCAATTCTCCACAAATGGGACAGTGCAGAATGCACAAGTTCCAGTGCTTTTGTCAGTGTGGAAACACCACAGCCCACGGCAATTTCCGTGCTGAGCTGACACAACCCAGTGCTCCTGCTCGGAAACGTTCTGCCATGGCAGCACCTGGGGGACTGCCAGAAGCCTCACCAGAACAAAGACCATGTCCATATGGTATCATATTTCCTGGGAAAGCTTATTTTTATGCTTTTTGACATGCCTACAATTCTGGTGTTATGCCTCATTTACGGGGGTACGTCCTGGGAAATCCAGGCAATAATTCCTGTGTCTGTTCCTGCACGGAGCAGCGGGACCCTGCAGTTGGCTGAGTTATGGCTGTGGTTGTCTGCACGCTGAGAAGGTTTTATAAAACTGAGATTACACTGATCTCCTTCATCTTGGGCTCAGATACATCAAACAGAGGATGAAATTCATGACTAACCAGGAAGTAAAGTAAATTTCATCCATCTGGGTGAAGCTTCTTTTCTCGTACAATTTTAGCACTAAGCAGCAGTAAAATTTGGAGTTGGTGTGTGGAGTGGCACAGGAAGAAGCCTCAGGCGGATCCAGGCAGAAAAGAAAGTTCCACTGAGGGCCTGTGGGGTGAATCCAACAGTTTTGCTGCAATTTTAGAGAGGTGTTGCTGCTCAGTGACAGCATGGGAGGGAGCCCTGTAGTGTCACTGAATACTGCATAACTGCAGGGAGGAGTGGAGGTTGCAGAGGACCCAGTTTGCCTCCCAGCAGCAGAGCCTCATTCCCAGGACTCCCTGAAAGGTTCCTGGCTCTGACCTGCAGCAGGTTTCACACAGGTCACAGCAAAACTCATCTGTTCGCTCCTTGGGAGGATTGGGAGCACTTTGAGGAAGGTCTGCCAGTTAAGGGTTCTCCAAAATGCTGGGCACTGCCCAGGCTCCCAGAATGGGAATGGGCATAGCCCCGGGGCTGCCAGAGCTCCAGGAGCCTTTGGACAGCACTGCCAGAGATGCCCAGGGTGGGATTGTTGGGGGGTCTGGGCAGGGCCAGGGGCTGCACTGGGTGATCCTGGTGGTCCCTCCCAACCTGGGTTATTCCATGGTTCTGTGAAAAGCCATTCTGCAGCTGAGTTCAGGAGCAGCAGCTGTCCCAGCTGCAGAGGGGCAGGGTCTGGCAGCAGTGCCTGCATGTCTCCTTCTTCCAGGGCATTCAGGTCCCACAGTGCAGCATCCTTCTCTGGGCACACGAGTGTGCTCCAAAGGGTGTCCCTGCTCCAGCCCCCCTGCAGGACAGGAGGGGGTGTGGAGAGGGCTGCCAGGCCCTGCTGTCACAGAGGCTTGAGGCACCTGAGCCCCACAGCAGAGGCTCCATCCTCTGCCTGTGGGAGCAGAGAGGAACACGGAGCCTCCCAGGGCCAGAAACTGCAGGAAGCAGGAGCAGGGGCACCCCAGAGCTTTGGCACTTTTTTTCCTCACTGTTTGAGCCAGGCACTGCTGCAGTTTTATATTTATGAACCCGTGCCGGGGGATTGCTGGAGAGGTCTTTAATTTCTTCTGGTTTCACTCTGAACATGCCTCTCTTGGGACAGAGGGAACATTTTCGGTGTTATTGAATGTCATTTCTGTGCAAACTGAACAGAGGAAAAATATTCTCATAATAACTGGAATATATGGAGGGTGGTAGCTCCTGGCTGCTGATTTTTTTTTCTCCCTCTGATGAGAGTTTCAAGGTCAGCTGGATCCACAGACACAAATATGCCAGGAACAAAATGTGCAGATGCTCAGGAGTGTGGGACAGCCACGCTGGCACTGTAAACAGCCCTGGCTCGTGGCCAGCACTGCCTGCACCCAGCATGCAGGAGGGCTCAGGAAAAAACACTTTATTCCAGCCAGATCAAGATTTATCTTTTCTCTCCGCTGCATCATTAAACGTGAGTTATTCGTATTTTTGTGGGAAAACCTGGATTCAGCACAACCTCAACATTTTATTTGGAGGATCAGGAAGGGTTTTATTTAGAACCCAAAGGCAATATCTGAGTGCATAACAGCACTGAATGAGTGGCTGGAACAAAAATAGGGAGGGAAAAATGGTTCTTTTCCTCATTCTGCTGCTGATTTATTGTGTAAACATAGACAAATCTTTCACTGTAGCTCTTGCAATTTCTTACACTCCCTCTCTTTTCCCTCCTAGATATGTCTGCTTTTGTCAGTTACTTGTGTGAACTAAATATCAGCCAGTCAGGCAAAAGCTGGCAATATCTTCCTCCAGCAGTCTCAGGCTGACTTAAAATATTAATGCATTTTATAATGTACTTATTTTTTGTAACTGTCAGTCGTTGTTACCAAGACAGGGGATTCCTTATAAATATTGAATGCTGCTGCAAGGTCTGCAAATAAAATTCTAGAAATGGTTCTCTCGAGCTCGCAAAAGACTGAAAAACTGCTGAAAATCTTGCTAATTTTAGTAAACTCTGTGGAAATCCGAGTTGCATAACTGTTTCTGGGGTTTTCTAATGAACAGCGATGGTTACAGTGGCGGGTTTGAATTCAAGCAGTGCATGCAGATTCCTCTCTGGCCACAGACACTTTGGGGACAAATGGAATGATTAGTCTCACTGTGTAGGACTCCCTTGAAGGTGTGGGTGCACCTCAGAAATCGGCTTGAAGGTCTATTATGTGTAAAAGAATAAAACCTAGTTGCAGAGGAGATCCAGTGCCCAGCCCAAGGGCTGGAATTGTGACAGAGCAGAAAATTCCCCTGTAGAGCGTTTCCAGCCCGTGCAGGGAAAGGGAGTGCAGCCAGGAGTGCTGTGCCAGGTGTGCCCAGCAGCTACTCCGTGCTCCTGCTGTGGCAGCAGGAATTCACATTTTGGTTCCTTGATTCACCCAAAGAATCCCAGAGCAAGACTGAACTGGGAGTAAGAGGGGGTGAGACCAGCTGCAAGGGCCAATCTGCTTTTAGTTCCTGAGAACGGATTGCAAATAGTTTCAAAACATGGCATTTACACACATTGCTGCTGCAGGGTCTCTCCTTGCTGCTTTTGCTCCACAGATTGTGCTTTCTGCTCACTGACCACAGGACGTGCTGGAAGAGGCTGGTTATGGTGCCCTGATCCCTCTCCAGGGGTTCCTGGCTCCCCTGATCCCTCTCCAGGGGATCCCTGGTTCACAGGGACACAATCCAGGCCTGGAGGGGAGCACACTGAGCTTTAGCTGAGCTGTTTCCAGTGCCCAAAGGCAACATTCAGTGTCTGACACTCATGCAGAGACATTTGTGGAATCTTGCAGAACCAATTAAATCCCCTGGAAGATTCTTCATAGGCAAATGAAGGAATTGCTGGCTCTACCTGCTCTCCCTCCTGCCAGTGCTGGGAAAGCCACGAGCTGGAGCTGAGATCCGTTTTCAGGGAAGAGGTTAATGAATGGCTGGTTTGAGAAACAGACTGTGCCTTCCTGTACCCACCCCTCCCATCCCCTCCCATCCCATCCCATCCCATCCCATCCCATCCCATCCCATCCCATCCCATCCCTCTGCAAAGGGGAAGCTCTGTGCTTTAAGAGAGAATTAATGTAGCAAGATCCCCACCTGGAAGAACCAAGGCATTTGCTTTTGTCACACACCTTTCCAGTTCTGACAGCTAACAGGGAAATTGTGTCCCTGGCTTGCCCTGATCAGTGTCTGGCTGGTGCCTCTGTGGTTGCTGAGCTGCAGGCGGGGAGAATCCCGGCTCTGGAGCGGAGCTGTGCTCGCAGGGGAGGTGGCACACAGGAGATGTCACACGGCCCTGTGCCACTCCCGGGATCCTCGTCCTGGCACCTACCGGGAACTTCAGCCTTAGGTGCTGCTGCTGCACCTGCAAAACAAGAGCTTAATTAGTGTTAATTACCAGAGCAGCTCGCTCAGAGCAGGACTAACCCACTGGGCGCTCCCGAAGGTAAAAGACCCACGGGCTCGGCCGGCGCGGTGCAGCGGGACAGCGGCGCATCCCTGCCGGGCTCGGATGGCATCCTCATTATCACATCAAAGCACGTCCAGCCTGGCTCCTCCACAGCCGAGCGGGGGAGTTGGCTGAGGAAACTTCCCCTCGCCTGCCTCTGCGCCTGCTTCCCAAGTTTCGTTTTGATTTTGGGGGCTGGATAAGCCCCAAACACAAAAGGAAGTCGAGACAGAGTGGGTGACTGTCACGTCAGGATTCTCAGAGCCTCAGCTCCCGTTCAGGCGAGTACCAGGGGAGGCTGGAGGCGGATGAGCAATCCTAGGAGCTGTTTCCAGCACTGCCTCTTACAACTCTGTTTTCTTCTGGTGGGGTGGCTGACAAACGGGAAGAGACATCTCTCATTCCAGAGATCAAATTGCACAACAAATTAAAACCCTCCCTGGAGGCACTGCTGCTCCCTCTCCTCTCAAAGCCAAAGCCTGCCCTGACTGCAGAGCAGGTGCCTGTGTCACCGGGGCTCACTGTTCCTTTGGGTGACGAGTGTCAGGGCCAGTCTGGCCTCAGCAGGGGCGGTGGCTCATTTATAGCCCGTGAAACCTCAGGGAAATGCCGGGAACTCCCCCACTGGCTCCCTGACAGATCACAAGTGGGGCCGCCCTGCTATGTTCTACAGGAACCTGCAAAAATCCAAAGTGTTCGTTTTAGGCAGTCTTTTGATATAGGTAGGATCCTCAGAGAGCAATTTAGTGACACTAAAATAAGATTAGAGCTTGTTCTTCCACAGCTTGTTGTTCTGCTTGCAGTTCCAGGAGCTGAGCATTCCACAGTTGCCATAAATCCCCCCTGTAAATAGCTCTGGTTGTCCTTTGAACAGTACAGCTGTTAGAGCTTATAAGCACCCCCAGGAAAATCAAGATGTTGCACTGATGTAAAATCTGTACCTCCATGCTCCTGGAATTGGATCCTTCAACCCATTCTAGCACAGGGTTTAATTTGGCTGCCTCCTGCTCCTACCTGTCTGTCTGCATCAGCTGGAAAGGAAGGAGCAGAGCTGCTCAGACTCAGAGCTGTGCATCCTGAATGCCACTGCCTGAGGTGAATCCCATCCTGAACAGAGAATCAATCCCTCTGCATTTCCATGTTTCCATCCCTGCCCAAAAATATCCAAACTGTGCTGCCATTTGGTGTTAAATCAGCCCTTCTGCAGCCTGCTGATCCCTGCAGCTCTGGAACGTATTTCAAACCTTTGAGGCCATTGGAAACTTTTTCACCACCTCAGCAGGGGCACAGTGATGTCACTGGAGTTGGTTTGCAGCTGAAAAACTGCTCTTGGGTCTGGCTGGTCTTTAATTAGTGCAAATTGGGAGATGTCTGTTGAAATAATATGTGAAACTCAGCAGAGTTTGCAGTGTAGGGATAAGGAAGCAAAAGCAGGGACTCGCATGGACCAGGGGAAGTTGATCCTGCCTGGTGATCAAAGAAAAGCTCCTGAAAGGCCTTTGGTGCTGATTGAAGCAGTGTCTCTCAAGAGCCCTGCTTGGTGTGGCCTTGGCTGTGCTTGGGTTGGTGCCCCAGCCCCTGTGACAGGCACAGAAAGGCACTTCCAGCGTGGGCTGGTTGGGGCTGGGGTCAGGAATTCTGCTCTGCTCCGAGCTGGCACCTGAGACAGGAGTGGGCACAGCGCTGTGCAATCCCACAAGGAGGGCAAGGGTCCCAACTATCCACCTGCCATGGACAAACGTCCTTAGGGGAGAAGCCTCTAAGCCTTTGTGTATTCTCCAGCTGGACAATCCATGGAGGATGTTGGGAAAAGTGGGATTTCTGCAGCCGCAGGGGCTGGGAGGGCTGTGAAAATCCAGAGCCACGTTTAACCCCTGGCATAACCCCGCTTGTGTGGTGGTTTTGGGGCTGGTTTGGAGGGATGGCCGCGGGGCCGGCAGATGGCAGTGCCTGTCAGAAGTCCACTGTCGGGAGAGCAGAATTCCAGCGCCGGGAGTGCAGAATTCCACTGTCTGGAGAGCAGAATTCCACTGTTGGGAGCGCAGAATTCCTGTGCCGGGAGGGAAGAATTCCAGTGCCGGGAGAGCAGAATTCCAGCGCCGGGAGCCCCGGGAATCTGCCCAAGCCGGGAAAGGTGTCAGGAACGTGCACGAAGCACGGAGCCACTCGAGCTGCTCTGCCACGGGAGCCGTGCGGGGCTGGCAGACACCCACCCACCCACCCAGCCAGCCGGCCGGCACGGCGGGGACCCCTCCGGGCCCCCTGTCCCCGGTCCCGTTCCCAGAGCGGCCGCTCGGGCCAAGCCCGCGGGCTGCGGGAGGGATGCTCCCCCAGCCCTGGCCGTGACACACCGGCCTTGCGGACACTCCGCTCCTCCAGCGCTGCTGCCTGGGCAGCACAAAGATTCCTTCTGCATTTCCTAGCACAAAAATTCATTCCAAATCTTATTAAGAGAGATGAAGGAGGAAGCGGAGCTGATGCCATTCTGAAGGTGGCACTGTCCTTAGTGCTGGGGAAGCAGTATCCAGGGACCTGCTCTGAAATCTGTGATTTAGTGGGGCTGACTCTCCCACTGAATGAAGTTACTCTTTAGTGCTTTTTAAGGAAGTCTGAATGCTCATTAAAAATACCCAAACTGTGACTGTAGTCCCCAAACAGCACTTTTATAAAGTTATCATAGACATACCCCTAAAAGGTAAAAGTGATTCTGCTGAAAAGACATTCCTGGCAGTTATGAGCAGGCAGAAGATCTGATGGAATTTCACTGAATTTGATCAACAGTTCATTACCACGGCCTTTGCTTTCATTGCAAGGGGTTTCACTGCTGACTGGAGCTCAGCCCTGAGCTGTTGCAGCCTTGCTGGGCCACCCTGAGCTGCTGCTGGGCAAACAGGAGCCAGGCTGGCTGGGCTGAGCCCACTGCCCACGCTGTGCTGCAGTGGCAAACACGAACTAGCACGTGGAAAAGCAAAATTACACCTCCAAAACTGATTTTGATGGCTGAAATCCTTGGTCTGGCTCCAGATTCCTGTCCCATCTGGACAGATCCAACATCCACAGGAAAGAACCAGAGCACTGATAAAAGGAGTGTGTGTATAGAGATGGGCTTTCTTCTCCCAGTCCCTGGGCAGTATGACTATTAATAATATTCAAACCTGTGGTTATTTCCCTTTCTTCAGCATGTCTGTCTTTGATTTTCCCAGTCTAGTCTCCATAATAAGGGGTTATTTAGCCTTGATTTAAGCTGGTTAAGACCTAGGTTTTCTGATGTACATGAAGTTCCATTAGTTCCCTTTTTACCTTGTTAAAAAAAATTAAAAAGGAATGCAAATAATAAATTGCAAAATGTCTAGATAGGAAAATAAAAATAAATATCATTCCAATGCTGATGTATTTTATTAGTGATAGTGTAACTTTAAAAAAAAAAAAAAATTGAAAATCATTTAAAGGACAACAAAAAGTAGCTTGCAGATTCCAGCAACAGCCACACAATCCTGCACTGTGCTTTGGTTTGGGTAAATTCTCTTTTCCTGACCAGACAAATCTTCTATGAAAGGTTTTCTGATGGGCTGTAATGTGTGTGCTCCTGGAATAGGGAATTAGGGAGGACAGGGGGACAGGACTGGCAACAAAGCCTGGGGGTAACCTGCAGTCAGCAGGCAGATCTGCCTGAGATGTGCAGCTGGCCTGACATTTGCTTTTCAGAAAAGGAAATAGTTCACTAAGCTGGGGAGACAGTGTGGTATTATCAGTGACGAAGGAAAAACAATAAAATAAAAGAAGAAGAAAAAAGAGAAAGACAAAAAATTACGGCAAAGCACTGAAGCACTTGGAGAGCGCTCCCGGGGACCGGCTGTATCTCCGGCAAACCCCACAGCGGGCAAACACCATGGCAGAGCCTGATAGAACCACGCTCTCCGCCTTGTCCCCACTGTCCTTGGTCCAGCCTGGCGGAGTTTCCACGGTGCTGGTGACGATTTTCACACGTGTGAAATGCGCGGCTTCCGCGCTCTCCCTTCCTCCCGGCTTTAGGAGCTGCTGTGTCTGTGCGATGCTGAGAGCCCCGGAAGGATGCCAGCCCAGCACACCCAGCCCAGCCCAGCCCAGCCCAGCCCGCACTCTGGGAAGGGCGAGCCCGGCGGAGCCGCTCGGAGCCCCTCGCTGGGAGCTCGGAGGTCTTTCCCGAGCTCAGAGCTCCTGCGATCCCGAGCTCCCCAGGCAAGGATTCGCCTCCCCGCCTGCCCAGCCTCCCTCCCGGCAGCCCAAACCCCTCCCTCGCCCCCCGCCCCTGCGCTCACGGAGAGCAGATACGGCGCCGTCACTCGCAGCCTCCGCGCCCTCCCTCTGCCCCAGCCCTTCAAAAGCTCGGGAGCGCCGCGGATCCCCGCAACGGGAGAGGGCACAGCGGGGCAAGGCGGGCGAAGGAGAGGCAAAAGTGGCACGGCGGCGGCGGAGGGCTCGGAGCCGAGCAGGAACATCGGGGATACCCAGGACAGGGGCGTGGGCAGCCTCCGTGCCACGCCAATGTTCGCTGCCAGCGGGCAGCGCCAGGGAGGCGGCGGGCAGCCCGGGGCCCCGAGGAGCAGCCCGGCTCCCTGGTGATGGCATGGACCGGCCGCTGCCCCCCCAGCCTCTCCCAGCCCCGCTCCTGCCCCCGAGCCCAGGCGCGACTGATGCGGAGCCGCTCGTAGCGAGTAAGTTACGGTTCCTTTGTTATTCCAGGTCACTCCCGATCTTCTCTGGCTACAGAGGATCGGGACGAACGCGGAGCTGTTGGGCCAGCGGGATGCCAGGCTCCTGTGCCCAAACCTGCCCGGGTGTGAGCTGTGGACAGGCTCCTGCCTAACTCACAGCTGCCACGGAACTCTTTGGGAGGGCAGGGATTGGATGCTGATCTTGGGCAAATGCACCGTCAGATCTAAAGGTGTGATGCGCGAAAAGACATTAAAAAACAGGAACTGCTCAGATACAGGATTAGTGGAGATCACTGAAATGCAAAGGGCACCGGGAGACTGATCAGTGAGCAGCCCTGAATTATGGAGCGACTCCATGATCCTTATCTGGAGCCAAGATTAAATTCTTTCATAATTAAGATACTTGCCAGTCAGCTTGGAGTTACAGAGCCCTGGCAGTGCAGCCTCCAGATGAACAAGTGGCATATGCAGCCCTTGGAGGGACAGGGAATGCAGTGCGCTGGGAATCCTTCGGGGGTTATGGCTCTGGGAGGTAAAAGCATGACTGTTTTTTTGACCAGTGTCCTGTTGCATCACTCAGAAAGGCGCCTGGGGTTCTCCTTGTGCCAGCACATGGTGGTTGGGAGTACCAGGTTAACTTTTACACAGCCTCTCCCTTGGGTTTGAACAGGGAGTTTCAGGAACCAGTCGAGAACTGGCAGAAACTGACCCCTGTCCCAAAAAACTTACCTCTGGCTTTTGGAGATTCTCATCAAGCAGCTCCTTCCTCCTGTGCCCTTTTACTTTAAAGTAGACCTTGGATTTGTGGAAGAGGAGCTCGGAGGGAAACCAAACTGGCTTTCCTCACTGGTTCTCTGACCAGTCCAAGCAGAAGTCCTGAGAAGGGGGGCAGCGTGTGGGGCAGTGTTTGTGCTGGGGGGTTATTTCACTTCTGGGCTTCAGGGGGGTTATTTCACTTCTGGGCTTCAGTTCTTTGGCTCACTCTTCCTACCCAGTTGGAAATAAAGGATTAGGATAATTTCTGATTCCCATGGCAGAATATTTTCTATCTCTGAAAAGTTCCAGCCCAATTATTTGTGGAGGAAAAAAAAATAAAAAGGGCAAACAGAGCTTTGGAGTAATATTCCAAGGCAAATCTCCAGACTCCACTGTTTAAGTCACCCATTTTCTGTTGGGTTTGAGGTCAGGAGAGGCACTTGGATACTTGGGGCAAGCACTGGCCCTTGTCCAACAGTTTGGTGTGGGGTCAGTTTGTCCCTCTGTCACTCTGTCCCCTTTCTGCAGTGGGTTCAAGCACTGCTGAAGGCCTTGGGGCAAAAAAAGCCTGTGTTTGGTAAACCCATCAGTGAGCTCTTTGGGTGCAAGGTACTGCAGAAGTGTGAAGTGGTCCAACAATTTAATGTATTTTTAAAAAGTTTTACTGGTTTTGGTTTTTTTTTTGGGTTTTTTAGGTGATTTTGTTTGTTTGTTTTGGGGTTTTTTGTTTGTTTGTTTGGTTGGTTTTTATTGTATTTTTTTTTTTTTTTTGGGTTTTTTAGGTGATTTTGTTTGTTTGTTTTGGGGTTTTTTGTTTGTTTGTTTGTTTTTTATTGTATTTTTTAAAGCCACTGCAGATTGCAGAGTGATTCTCTGTTGCTGCAATGGTAAATTCCTAAACAATTGAGAATGGGAACACTGCTGCTCCTGGGGCAGGATTTTCTCCTAGAACTGAGATTCTGCTTTCTCAACATTCAGTGTTTGCTGTTCAGAGTAAACAGCCAGGAGCAGGAGAAACAGGAGTGTCTGATCAGGACAAAGGTGTCCCTGGCTTTGTTCAGTTGTGCTGCTTGAAAGACAATGGTCAGATTTTCAATGACACCATAAGATGTCCCGAAAATAGAGCTGGGGTGAGAGGCCAGGGACAGAGAGGCTGCAGAGTGCCTCAGGCACAGTCACTTCCTTGGAGGTGGAAGGATCAAATTGATTTATTTCCAGGCTTTATTTGTTGTTGGTAGAGAAAATATCATTTGACTGTTCCAAGTCGTGGAAAACACCTAAGAGCACAATATTGTGGCTGCACCCTTTGCTCAGGGACTAGTCACACTCAAGGTCTTTAATTCAATGAAGTACAAGAGAATTGCCTGGGTGTTACATGGATTAAATCCTCCCATCCTTCCTGTGCAGTGGAACTCTGCCGTAGGAGATAGTCCCAGTTTTATGGAAACTCCATATTCTCCAGTCCTCATGCTCTAACAAGTTGTAAAAGCCTGAATGATGCCTCAAGAAGCGTTTTCTAGTTTTCATCTTCTTTTTCTGTAAAAAAAGATCAGTTTTGTTTCTCCACTCTGTTCTGTATAGGTCTGGAGTCATTATATTTAATGCAGCTGTGAACTTGTGACGTGTGGGGTTTTTTTTTTTTACTTCAATCCGTAGCTGAGGGAAAAAATGTATTTGAAACCTGTAGCTATTTGAGAGAACAGAAACTGCCTTCGTTGGCTTGGGAAATAATCTTGCTGGGTTATTCATCTGGTGGATCAGGCTGTGGAGGCTCTGCAGAGAGGTCTTCAGACACACCTGAAGCAGACAGGGACTGCATTCCCTGCTGCTGGAGTAGGGGAAGCAGGAAAGAGTTCTGCAGTGATTCCAGGGGCTCATTTAGGAGTTTGGAACAGCTAAATTTAATTCCTGCCACAGACTCCCAATTGAGTGTTGAAGAACTAAGTGTCTTTGTGAGTGATTTCCCCATCCTGAAATATGGGAAATTGAGCCCGTCCTTGGTCCAGCCTCTTGGAAAACACGTAAAATTTTACAGCATGTGATATCTGTGCTGAGTGATGTAAAACACTTGGATACTCTGGGAGTGGGAGAGTCACATTCCTCCCTCACAACTGGCAATGGAAGGGCTCCAGGATCTCAGAGGAGAAGGATGGGTTGGGAGGTAACTCACGGGTAAAAGGAAAGTGCAAATGTCCATAAATCCTTCCTTGGGGTCAGATTGGCTCCCTGGCCAGAGAGATTTTCTTTGGAAAGACTGAGCACCTTCTGTTGGGGTATTCTGAGCCAGGGACACTCTGGGCACACAGGAGCAGTCACAGCCCAGCTCTGTGACAAGCACAAAGCCACCCTGGCCCTTCAGGCTAACCAGCAGCCACCCATCTTTGTGAGCCGGCGGCCTCTAGTCCCAGGGGAATCTGCTGTCACATCCTGAGTGCCAGGAAAGTGGTGCTGAGACTTACCCAAAACTCACAGAGGAAACCAGAGGCACCTTCCCACCTCAGTGCTGAGCGAGGTGACACTTGGAGAGGCAATTACTGGAGTCAGGGAGCTTTGGAATGTTTGTTTGTGAAGTGCCACAGGCCTATCTTCTTGTGCAGTGTCTTTGAATTTTTCCCTGGCTTTCAAGGACACAACTCTTCTGCAGCCTCCCTTCCACCTGTGGATCCCCAAGCACTTCCCAAAGAGGCAGCCACCAAAACCCCAAACCTCTATTTATATGAAGTCAGAAAGATGGAACATTCCATGGTTTCCCCCAAATCCACCTGCCTTTCCTCACCTTGCATGCACAGATGTGTGTGGAAAGGCAGGCTGGTGGAGCTGACTGCTCAGTCCCACTTACACACAGGCAGTGATAAAAGGATGGAGGAAAGATGCCTTTCTCTGGGAAATCAAAGCCCCACCTCAGTCAGAGCCTATCTCAAGTCATTTTTCTTCAGATTGTCAAAGGCCATCTTCTCCTAAGACTTCTCCTTCCTCCATCTTCCCATGAGCACTCAGTTTTCAGCAGCCAATGCTTTTATTCTCTTCGGTGCTGCTGCTTTAATTTCCTTTATTCCTGCACCTACTTCCCTATGTTGCTCCTGTCTGACAATTAAGAATTTCATTCCTTTGCAGCACTGTAACCTAAAGCAGAATTATGTGGCCCAGAGGAACCTGGGCACAGTAACCTGGTTTATGGGGTGTGGGCAACAGGCAGCAGCAGAACCAGGTCAGGTTTTTCAGTAATCTCTGCTCAGTATTATTGGTTGCTTGTTGAGAAGTACAGGACTCATTGTCTGTCAAAAAAAGGAGATAGGGTTAAGTGAAAAAGAATAAAAATTCTGGGAAGTTGTGGGAGGTTTGCTAAAGAACAGTTGCTCAATTATTCTCCCAGTGTGAGAAAACACAGGCATTGGGTTTAAAAGAAACAAAAAGAAGTCTGCCTTTACACAAACTTGATGACAGATTCACGTCTTTAAACTCCACCTGCGTGCCAGTTTGGTCCTTTCCAGCATCAAATCCCATCCCCCTGGAAATTTGTGTGTTTACTGCAGCAAGATCAGCAATTATTTAAATGGAAACAGCCCCCTGTTCAGCAGGGAAAGAAGTTTCTTCAAGTGTTTTATAGTTTTGACCTCCTTGCTGTCTCTGGCAAATTGCTGGAGCTGCCAGGAGCACACCAGCTCTGTCAGGAGGGGCTGGGAGCTGCTCTGCCAAACACTGTCTCCTGGAGACTCACCCAACCCCAGCCTGACTCCTGTGCAGCAGATCCCAGCCCCTAAATGTCACTGCCTGCCCCGAGTGTGTCATCTGGGCAGAGCTGAGCATCAGCAGGGCTGATAAAAACCTCTCTGCAAGGCTGATAATGCACTGACTCACAGCTCCTCATGCAGTAGCCTGTCCTAAAGGAAGGCAGCTTTGTACGGAAGTGACATTTTTATTATCCTGGCCTCGTTTAACCAAAGACAGCAAATGCCAGAGAAACAGAACAGTGCCTGTGACTGTAAGAGGCCATTTCACCCCATGGCTCTCTGTGCTGGAGGGAGCAGGGATTTACAGACTGGAGCTGAAATCTCTGGGAGATGCACGAACAAATTTACTGGGATCTGGCAGAGATGTTTATGGCTGTGCACTGTGCAGGGAAGAGTTAACCAGGTCCTTACCCAGTTACACTGCTCCTTTCAGAGCCTTTTGTCATTTGGGCTAAAGTTCCCCAGGGCAGTTAAAATCATGAAAGAATGACAGCAAATTTTCTAGAAGATTCTGCTGCCTGGGATCTCACAGACCATCCACATCCATATCACAAATTTTACTGTTGAGGAATTAAGGCAGAAGGAAGAGCAGTGATTTGCTCAGAATTAGAAAACCCTGGAATCATTTGGAGCAGAAAGCTGGATAGTGTGCAGCCACCTAAAGCTGTGTTCAGACTGCTAACCAGGAGCATTCTGTTTAAAGACTCTGAAGCAAAAATTCATATCCTTAATTATTTTTAATAACCACGCTGAGGTTATGCTCATACTACAATAGGAAATTTAAAGTTGAAATATTGGTTGGAATTGTAATGCCACTGAAGCTGTCAGTGAACTTCTTATCCAGCAGGAATTTTTCTGCTTTACTTGATCACTTGGAAGGTGTTCCTGAAGGTTTGCAGAGATGTTTCAGCTGAGCTGTTGCTCGAGATCAGTAGCACCACCAGAGATGCTGCCATCCCTGTGAGTGTTTTAGTTAAAAAGGTTCCTCCATACATTCATTAATGGGCAGTTCCTCAAACCTGCTCCACCAGGGTGATCTTTCCAGGGATTTAGGATTTTTGGTTGCTTTTCCTCTATTCTGTTCTTTGTTTTAAGGTCTCTTTGGTGTGAATCTAGAACATGTAATCTTCCGCTCTAGATTGAAGTCTGGAACTGGATTGTTCTCTCCAATGGTGCCAGTGATAGCTTCAAATTTACTGTTATAAGAAAATTATCTTTAAAACAAGTCTTTTAAAATTGAAAGCAACAGGCAACACTTGCCTGGTTTTACATTTAGATTGATGACAGCTTTTTAGTCCAAATGGAGTAATTTTAGATTAATCAATCAACGCAAACATACATCAAGAATACTATTTGTAAGGAAGTGAGGAGGTTTTTCACTACCTGATTTCCAGTGGGGGAGGCTTCTTTCCCTATTAAAGAGGGGGGAAAACTGTGTGATTGTTCTGCCATGTGCTTTCACATGTTGGGAAGTGAGAGTCAAGCTGTGCCCCTGCACAGTTTTCAGCATCTTGCAGCACTTTGCACACGTGTAAAGAGAAGAACCTCAGAGAGCAGAGAGAGCCAGGCCAGCGGGTCTGGAGGTTTGCCTTGCAGCAGGCATGAAAAGCAGTGGAGGACGTGTGTGAATACACCCTGAGCCAGCTCTCAGGAGGGACAGACACAGAGCAGGGGTCAAAATCCTGGCTGGAGAAAGAGAGCCCACAGCACTGAGATTATCTACCCCATGTCCAGGGCGGGTGGCAAACCTGATCCCCCCGGTTTCCCATCCCAGCAGCAGGAATTGCCAGTCCCTGCCCTGGCCCTGGCAGCAGGCAGCAGTGCTGGGCTGTGCTGGCACAGATGGTTGGGCTCCCTGCGGAGCCGAGCCAGCGGGGCCGGTTCCAGCAGCAGGCTCCGGCTGCTTCGTTGGAGCACTGATCGATGGTGACTTAGACAAGGGCCACGAGGAGTTCTCTGCCATTAACCAGACTTGGCTGCAGCCGAATGGAAGTGAAAATTTGTTGCTTCGTTTCTTCATCCTGCCTCTGCTTCCTTCCCGCCCACCCTTTGTGCTTTTTAATACGGAAAAGATGGAGCTACTTTGTTCGGTCTTAAAAATTGTCTCTCCCAAGATACTCTTAATTGTATCTCTACACCTCTTCTCATTCACAGGCACATAAGAAGATTAAAGACAGAGGGAGCAGTAATAGATTTAGTTAGGTTTTAATAGGATTTGCAGAGGACAATACGGGGAATGAGCGCCATAGAAAATATTGCTGTTCTATCTTTGATATCCCTAAGGCTCCTTAGGTAGTCTTTGACAGAGGTTTTGTCTGTGCCCTGCATCCAGAGTCAAGACTCTCATTTTTTAAAGGAGTATCTAATCATCTCTGTAAACAGGATGTTACATTGGAACTGGCAGACAGCATTGCCGCCCTCATCTCGTGTTATTTATTTGTATCCTGGTAAGCATTACTCTGAATGTCGACAGTGGGCTTTTTAATAGCTCTGATGCATTCCTAAAAGTCCCCAGTGATTTTGTCTTATGTCAGGTGGAGCAAAGGGGTGAGCTCTGATAGATCTCATTAACAGCAGGCCTGGATTCATCACACCCTCACACGTGGGATTCAAGTTGCACAATTAAATGTTTATTTCACATTTAAAGCCCAGGCTCACGAATAAACTTCCAGAAGGTGATTCAGCACTCCTGAAATCTTAGTTATCCCTGGAGATGCCTTTCTCTGCTGACTGCAAGGGAAGCCTTCATGCATAATTTAGACTCATGTGAGATTTAGGTAGACAGTGCTGCTCAGCGTTTTCTCTTAATTTCTAAGGTTTCTCTTGATATGCACCCAAAACCTGAGGCATGAAATAGCTCCAGTCCCTTCTGAAAAGTTATTGATGTATCTTTGTTCTGAGTTGTGATCTCAAGCAAATTTGATGTGTAAAAAAATCTAAGGACAAAAAGAAAGCCCCAAAATGTTCCAAGGTTTAAGTGTTCCACGTTCCCACAGCGTGCCCATCACCCTGCTGATGTTTGAAGGGCCTGTGTGTGTGATAAATCAGTCTTTAATTCTGGGTCACTGCAGGGCTGTGTTTAACAAGTGGCTGTCGTGGGAGAAGTGTGAGCCCTCCAAAATCAACGTCCTGATGGTCCAGACAGTGAAACAAAATGGCTTTTTTTCTCTTTGCCTTCTGCCTGAAACTGTCTTTGTTTGTTGTGCAGCCCAGCCATGGCTGGAGATTCCCGGATCTTCATGAACCAGGACATGGACATCGGGGTCACATCCCGGGAGCCCAAGAAGATCCCCAAGCAGGCTCGGGATGACGTCCCCATCGCCACGGACAGGACCCGGCTCATTTCCACCGAGGGCAAGAAGCCGCGGCAGCGGTACATGGAGAAGAGCGGCAAGTGCAACGTGCACCACGGGAACGTCCAGGAGACCTACCGGTACCTCAGCGACCTCTTCACCACCCTGGTGGACCTCAAGTGGCGCTTCAACCTGCTGGTCTTCACCATGGTCTACACCATCACCTGGCTGTTCTTTGGATTCATCTGGTGGCTCATTGCCTACATCCGGGGAGACCTGGACCATCTGGAGGACGAGAACTGGGTCCCCTGCGTTGAAAACCTCAGCGGATTCGTGTCGGCGTTCCTGTTTTCCATCGAGACCGAGACGACCATCGGGTACGGCCACAGGGTCATCACGGAGAAGTGTCCCGAGGGCATCGTGCTGCTCCTGGTCCAGGCCATCCTGGGCTCCATCGTCAACGCCTTCATGGTGGGATGCATGTTCGTCAAGATCAGCCAACCAAAGAAGAGGGCGGAGACCCTCATGTTCTCCAACAACGCTGTCATTTCCATGAGGGATGAGAAGCTCTGCCTCATGTTCCGGGTCGGGGACCTCCGCAATTCCCACATTGTCGAGGCTTCCATTCGAGCCAAACTGATTAAGTCCAAACAGACCAAAGAAGGAGAGTTTATTCCCCTGAATCAAACGGACATCAACGTGGGATTCGACACTGGAGACGACAGGTTGTTCCTGGTGTCCCCTCTCATCATCTCACATGAGATCAATGAGAAAAGCCCCTTCTGGGAGATGTCCCGCACCCAGCTGGAGAAGGAGGAGTTTGAGATTGTGGTCATCCTGGAAGGAATGGTGGAAGCCACAGGTAAGGACCTGTCAGCAATCAGTCACTGTTTTGAGGAGGACAGGGGCACAAAGCATTGTGGGCAGTTTGGCATCAAGATTTCACTGTCCATGTTACCTGGACTGGGAGCACAGTGAGGTTTGTTCTTGGGTAGTGCCTGACTCAGGTGGGACACCTGAGATAACCAGCAGTGAAAAATCAGGCCTTTAGCTCATGCTGTAGGGTTTCACCCTCTTTTTTGTAGTGTTTCACCCTCTTTTATAAGTCTGGGATTGAGGTGAAGGGGTTAGTCCTGGAGCTCTCATAATCACTTAGAACTGATCCACAGGAGAAAAAAAGCAAGGTATTAAAGGAATTCTTGGTCTGTGGTGGTCCTGTTTCCTGTGATCAAAATTCATGGTGCAAATCTTCTCCCATTTCTTCTCTGTATTAAAGATTGGCTGTAACTGTGCTATTTTAGATACTGCTGTAGTGTTGATTTTAAAGGGGGCTATGAAGTGCCCAAGTCTCACTGTATCCCATAAAGCAGCACGTGCTGAGGCTGAATGACTTGCACGTGGTGCAGGACACACATTCCCAGAAGGAACTCAAAGAGGAAAAATACAGAAACTGCTTTTGTGACTCTTGCAGCCCTGCAGCTGCTTAACAGCTCAGACAAAGCTGGGTAATGGGAGATTAGGAGATATCCTCAGCCCATTCCCAGTTTCTCCTGGGGGTGTATTTGTGGCAGAGATGAAAGAACTCTGTGTCTGTCTATAGTGACTCTGGAAAAGGGATAACGCTCAGCTTTCCGCGTGGGGAAGGCAGCTGAGGGAGGAATGGGCACAGAGGCTCCTTCCCACAGGTATCTCCCACAGGAGCTCTGGCTGCACCTGGCAGTCATTGCCGTGGGTCATTTCCACTCATGAATCCCTTTGCTCCAGGTTTGGGGAGGAGCTGGCAGCCCTTCCTGCTGCACTTGCGGCACAGCAAGTGTGTCCAAGCCCCTGAGATGCTCAGGTGCCTTTCAGGCAGGGTTTACCAGCCTGGGGTGGGCAGAAGGCCTTGATGGAATCAGGGTCTGCAGGGGGACAGGACTGCAGGCAGCTCCGAGGAGAGAAGTGCTGGCTGAAGATGGACAAACAAAGCCGGAGATGCAAAAAAAAAGCTTTTATAAGCAGTTTTCCCCTTTGGTGTTTCAGGATTTCAGTTATGAGCCCAGAGTTTTCCTGTGGGTGGTGGTTGGATTTTGTTTTCCATCTCAATGAGGTTCTCTCTGAGTCATTAGCAGGGGTTTTCAGCTTGTTACAAGTACTCAGTGGTGTCAGCGCTCTGTCTCACAGATTCTGCCCCTTGCTGACTGTTAATTTTATCCCCTCCTGGAGATTTGCTCATTAGTTACCACAACCCGAGGAAGAAAAATCTCTCAAATTCCTGTATCCCAAACCTTTGCTCCCAAAGGCAGCAGTCCAGAGAGGTAATTCAGTGTTCCAGAGTCTCCCTTTAGGTGATCAGCAGTGGCTGACTTTCCCAAACAGAGCTGATAGGAGGTGATGGATAAATTACATTCCACTGGAGCTGGAATATGTGCTGTGCAAGTGGAATTCACCTGGCCTGTCCAGGGAAACGCTTTTCCCCAGCAGAGCATTGTAGAGACTCGGCAAAGGAAAGGGTGGGTGGAAAAGACTATCAAAGGCAAGGATTTGTAACAGTGACTTATTCTGCAGCCTAAACATTTATTAGAGGCTGGAGCTTCCTAATCTGGGCATGGCATGCAGCTCCTTGTTTGTCCAAAGCCTCTTTCCTCGTCAGACAGTGACACTATGAATGCTCTGAGCCCCTGCTGCTCTGCCTTCCTCGCAGGAAGGCTCAGCCTCTGCTGGGGATGTGTGAGGGGAAGTCATTATCAATAACAACCTCGGAATTAAAAGCATGGCAGAGGAATAATATTGCCTTACAAATGGGCTCTTCTCCCAGAGGGATTGCAGAGGCCGGGCTGTAAGGATATTAAGGAGCATGCATCTGTGGAAATGAATTACCCTGGGCTCAGAAGGCAGCCTGGGAAGTCCCACCGTGGAGCTGGAGGAGGCATTCTGCATGAACTCGGAGCTGAGTGGACCTTGGATGATTCCAGGATGCAGTTCGGAGGCTGGGATGGCTCTGAGGGACCTCTGGCAGCAGGGGAGTGGGATATTTTGTGTCAAGAAGAGTGGCTTGCAGAGACAGTGTTTGTGCTTTCCTGCTTCATCCTCACACGTGGGAATATTGACAAAGCAGTTTGGGGTTATTAATTCCTCCCTCCACACCTTAAAATCTGCTCCAAGCAAATTCTTAAGGTACTTCCCTGCCCATGGCACTGCTCAAGCCCCATCTGCTCTCAGGAGTGGTGTGATATTTACTCCCAGCAGGACTTCTGTTAAATCCTGACATTGTCACAGCCTGGTTGGGTTCAGGGCACTGTAAAATACAACAGAGCATTTGTTCCCTTAGCAACCCCTACGGAAAATGAGGACTCCACCCCCCCTGAGTTCAGAGGTACCACTGGTCAGAATATACAGCTCTGCTCTCCATAAGGTGTTTGGAAAGCAGGTCAGAAAGTGATTGGCAACATATCAACAACTACAGGCATTGAAGCACGACTAAAAGTGGGGATATTTTTCACTGATAATTTGGGACAGTGATTTTATAGCTATTTTCCGTAGATTTAACCAGGCACACACATATTACAAATGTAATGCATTGTCTCCTCTCAAACAAGCAGCTCTATTTACTGACATTTAAGTTTAATTCTGACCCAGTGCAAGGCAAAGATGGTAAATAGCTTCAAATGAAAAGTGTAGAGTAAATTCTGAGGAGTTCACACCCTTCAAGTCATTGGGTTTTTTACAAAGTGAAACACTGTGACTTAAAACAAAGATTTTGTGTTCAAGTTGCCTTGGCTTTTCAAAGGCCTGAGTAACAGCACACTGAAGAGCAGCAGCTCACCAGCCAGCCTAAAATGCAGTGTGTTTATTTGGCTGAAAAAGATAAAAAAAGCTGGTGTTACTGCACTGAGAGCTGTGGGGCAGCCGGGGCTGCTGCACTGGGTGACCCTCAGAGCCTGGCACAAGCCCATCGATGTTGGGGATGGGTGAGGAGGCACGGCTCAAGGAGCGGAGGGAAAAGGCCAAAGGGAGGGTGAGTTTCTGGGCAGATCTGTTGTGGTCACTGCTGGGTGAAACGAGCACTGTCAAGACAAAATCAATATTGCTGACAAGTGTGCAGACTCCCAGGGGGCTCTGGGGGCATCTGGGGGCAGCAGCATCACCCCCAGTGCTCCTGGTGAGCTGGGCACAGGCTTTCCTTCAGGGAATTCTTTATCTTTGCCTTATCAGAGAGGGACTCTTGTCAACATCAGCTGCCCCAAATCTAACTTGCAATAAAAGGGAACAAAGCAAAGGTGGAAAGTCCGTTTGAACAGTTAATACATTTTTGCTTTCCTTGTCTCTCTGCTCCTCAAAAACTCAGGGCCACCCTGGTGAAGGACAGCTCCTGCTGCTGCTGGCCAAAGCTGCTGCCCTTCCCCTGCTGATCCCAGACTGAACAGTGTTTAAAAGCTGCTGGGACAGGGAAGAGCAGGGGAGGTCCGGGCCCCCTCCCACATGGTGCAGTCAGATGGGTTGTCATGAAGGATTTGGCTGATCTGGTTAGGGAACATTAGCAAGTCCGATTTTTTAAAATAATGTTTTTCTCTGTAAGCAATCGCTGCATGTGCTGACACACTCTGCATATCCTATAAGACTTCCTGGCAGGTAATTTGAAGGGCCTCTCTTCTCTTGCAGCTTTACCCTTCTTCTGCTATTTGCTGGCAGTTATCCAAATCCTGATCCAAATGCTGCTTTTTCCGTGGCTGCCTGCTGCCCTCATTCCCTGGGCACAGCATCCAGCACTGCTGCTCCCTGGGCACGGAGGCAGCAGAGCTTGTTACTCCACTCCTGGTCCTTCCTGGTCTTCATTGCCTCTTTTTCCCAGCACAATTAAATAAGGCACAAGAAACACTCCAGATGCCTGATTAGTCCAGTCACTAAATGAAGTTTTAATGAACTCTTATGTAAGTACAGGTATATATTTTTCTGGCTTAGAGTCAGTGTGATAAAAAGGGATTTAATGATTAGAAGTAATTAACCCATCCTGTCCCTGTGGGAGTGTAGGCAAACAGCAGAGTTTTCACACTTCAATTTATCCACCTTTGCAGAGGACAGAGTGCAGTTTCCTGGCTGTAAATGTAGGGCCAAATGGAGTAGTCACAACAAAAGATATGCTGAAATTAATCATGATTTTCATGGGAGCAAAAAGGAAGGGTGAAATTACTGAATGGAGTTTCTGGGCATTCATCATCTGGTTTGGGTTATCTTGTGTTGCTTTGCATTTTGCATATAAATAAGTTTTCTGCAAGGAGGATCTTTTAGAAGTGTTACAGACACTGCCTAAAAAATGACAGGAAGAGATGTCTCAGGTCATTGTGTTCGTGAGCTGGACTGTCCTCTGGAGGCAGAGGCTGGCAGTGGTGTCTGAGGAGCCTCTGCAGTTGCTGTAAGCCCTAAACAAGTTACCTGGTGTGAGCTTGGCTCAGGCTGGGCCTGCTGGAGACATGGCAATTGAATCCAAGGTCTTTACATCTTAAAGTCCTTTTATTATATTTTTTCCCAGTGCCTAGGAGGTTTTGCATGCCTGGAGAGCATTCAGATAAATTAAAATCCTATTACTCTCCTCTGGCATAAATATCAAAGTGAATCAAGCCCAGCCATGTCCTCTAAAGGAGACAAGCACAAATAATTGGAGGACCATGCTCCTACCTTCTAATATTCCTTTTCAAGCTGGAAGAACATTGACTATTTAGATGTTACAGTGTTCTTTGTTCTAATTAACATAGAGGGACTAATAACTTTTATAACTTACCATATGCTAATGCAAATTGAAGGACACATATTGCTTAATTACAGCAATAGAACTTAAATTTTTTATGTCTCTTCCTTGCCACCCGCAAACTTCCATCACTGACACTGCACCTCCGAGGCCATCAGCTCCTGGGCAGTGGCTGTTCCACAGCTTCAGAGCATCCAGGAGAAGGAGAAACATCATCCTGGGCACAACAGAATGGGCAGAGGAGGGCAGAGAGGGAGATCACTGCCAGCAGGGCCCATGTCCCAAGGGGCCGAGCAGATCTGGCCCAGCCCAGGCAGGCACATGACATTTCCCAGCAGATAATCACTGAGCTCCCTGGCATTTCAATGAGCACTGTTAATTTTAGCCTGATGAAAAATGTTGTCTTGACAGCCCCAGGGGCTGGGCTATCTCTGCCCACTGAGGAGCTTCAGGCCAGGGAGCAGAACTGGAAGGTTCACTTCTGCTGGGGATGGGATCCCATGGAACCTGAGGAGATTTCGGGTTGGCAGAGCACCCTCTGTGTCCCCCTGTGCTCTCCCATTAACTGACGTCACCTGGGATGGGATGTTTGCCAAAAATCAGCATCTCCAACAGCAGGAGAGAGCCTTTGGTGGCACCCAAGCAGCTGCAGCTGCAGATTTGGGGTGGTGAGGTCTGGTTTACCCGGGCCCAGGGAGCACTGTCCCCTTCCCAGCCCAGGCTGTGCTCCAGGGCAGGAGCAGCAGGATGAGCCCGTGCTGAGCCGGCTCCTCCCGCTCCTTGTCAGCACGCTCAGACATTCCAGCTCTTTGCTAACTGGTTGTGATGACAGCAAAGACCTATTGCAGAGTTCCTGGCACTTGTTTTACACCCCGGCGTTTGCTCTGCTCTCAGATGTGATGAGACACCGGCTTTAATACACATCACAGTCTGCTCTGGATGTTTCATCTGCTGGGAAGCAGAGAGGGGCTGTTTAGGGAGCATCCCTGGCTGCCATGAGCAGGAGTAGGCACAGCTCTGTTATTGGTCTGTGGCTCCAACCCACAGACGAAATATTCACTTCTTAGGATTCTGCTGTAATGAAATGAGCATTAAGTCTCTGTGCAATGCTTATTGCACAACTTGAAACCAGGACACAGTGCCCTGGTCTCCAGCATCCATAAATCCTGGAACTGGTTCTAGCTTTACTGAAAACTTGGTGCATCTACTTCTAACTTCAAACAAGTTTTATCTCTGGTTTCTATTAAAACAGAGTTTTGTTTGCAGCATGAAGCTGAGCTGCTGCATTAAGAGATGAGAAAACTGCAACTAAAAGTTGGCATCTGAAGATTTCTCATATCATTTCATGTTTTCCTCAACAGACAGACTGCACACATTTATATTAAACATACTTTTTCATTTTAAACCAGATTGTTTAGGAGAAAATGAAACTTCTAATGGTCTTACAACCCCTTAAAATAGGATAGAGTTGAAAAATGTATGTCTGTGAATTCAAGTACATCTACTTGGACTGAAAGAAGGAAAATGAGGATATAGGGCCATGAAGATGATGGGATGGAGCAGCTCACCTATGAGGAAAGGGATTGTTCAGAAGAGAAGGATCCAGGGAGAGCTCAGAGCCCCTTGCAGGGCCTAAAGGGGCTTCAGGAGAGCTGGAGAGGGACTGGGGACAAGGGATGGAGGGACAGGACACAGAGAATGGCTTCCACTGCCAGAGGGCAGGGATGGATGGGATACTGGGAAGGAATTCCTCCCTGTGGGGGTGGGCTGGGCCTGGCACAGGGTGCCCAGAGCATCTGGGGCTGCCCCTGGATCCTGGCAGTGTCCAAGGCCAGGTTGGATGTAGGAATGCGCTTCCTAATGACAGAGTGGCAAAAACTAAGCTTTGTCCCCCAAAAAAGTTGGACAGTGGGGCTTTGGAGCTGCTTGAGGTAGGGGAAGGTGTCAATGTTTAATGTCCCTTCCAACCCAAGCCATTCTGGGATTCTGTATTCTTTTGGCATGAAGTTTATTTAAATGAAACCCCCAAATACCAGTTCTCTATATCTGCACTGTTAAAACCCAAAATGTGTAGTTATATATTCTTTAAGGAAAGGATTAACAGCCTTTACTGGGGCCATAGATGCCATGGTTAATTCTGCAAGAAATTCGGAGGGTCTGGAATCTTTCTTGAGTTCTTATGCTCCCCGAAGTGTCAGTGCTTCAGGGCTGCATGACTGATGTAGAAGAGCAGTAATGTCACAGTTGGTGTGGTACCCAGATCTGGGTGTATTTGCAGGCAGGAGTTGCACTTGGTGATCCTTGTGGCTTCCCTCCACTTCAGGATATTCTGAATTCTGATTCTACTTGATGGATGGGAGCATATGGCAAATGATTCCCTATACCCAAGACATCCCACAGGCTCAGATAAACCAGAATTGTGCAATGAAACAGGTGATTTTTTTCAGGGATACACAGGGGTCTGAGTCTGGGGGTTGCTGTGCCCCTCTGCAGGGTGACACTGGGATATTCTGAGCACGGAGGGCACATGTTGTGTTCCAGTGGCAAGTGGTTGTATCCATGTGCTCTTAATAAAAACAAGGTTTATTGTTTCCACACCTCTTCTGTCATCTTTGCGCAGTCACAGAGGCAATAATTAGCTAGGGACATTACAGATGCATTAATTAACCAGGCTGGAGAGCACAGGGCAGCCTGCAAAGCAGGCACTTAATGGAATTTGAAGCAGAGACAATGGTGTTGTTTACTGGGTGATGTGGGAGTTGCCAAGCAGTGTGTCCCCACGCAATTAAACACCACTGCACATGTGCTAAAAAGGAATATTTGAATGGGATTATGGAGCAATTACAAGTTGTCTTATTGTGCTGGCTCAGTGTCCCCCTGGGGTTACAGAAAGCAGCTCCTGCAGGAAGCTGGCAGCAGCAGTGTTTGCTTGCTGAAAGCTTTCCATTGTTCCTGCCCTAATTGAATACTTAGAGCAGGACTGGGACGGTGTCCCAGGAGCTCAGGTTCACTCAGGTGCTCCCTCAGGGAAGGAGCTATTTCAGACCTGGATTATAAGCAGGAGTTCCCTCAGAGAGCTCCAGGCCCCCACATTTCACAAGGACACCCCATCTTTGCGCTGGAGACTCCTTGATGGTACCTTGATGCAGCACTTGGAAAAGCAGGATAAGAATCAGCTGATTCATCCACAGGATTGATCCTCGAGCTTGCAGGGTCTCCTCTCCTGCTCTCCTTGCTGGCTCTGGAGGAGGCACTTGGAGGCCTTTGGGATTTCTGTTGCCAAACCAGCTGTGTATAAAGGGAAAAGAACTGGTTTATTTTAGCCAGCTGCTGGTTTCCAGCCTCCTGGGGCATGAGACAGCACCAGGAAATGGGATTAGCCCTGCAGCCCTGATCCCCCAGTCAACATGAATGAGAGCCCTTGCCCAGGGAGGTCAGTGTGGGATCAGTGCCTGTAACACAGCTCCCCTGGCAAAACCTGTACCAGGACTGGGAAGCCAGCAGCGCTCCTGGGGCTTCCAGCTGGCCCAGGGCAGGAGGGCTGACCCTCCTCACCCCAGGGCTGGTGATGCTGCACATGGCAGAGCCACCAAAGGCAGGAGTGGTCTCACCCTGTTCCTTAGCTCTAAAGCAAAAGCTGAGTTTCCTGACAAGATGCTGAACTTCCACAGAGCTTCTCCTGAAGGCAGCAGCACTTGGGGTGATTTTCATTCCCTGGCTGTGTTTCTCAGGCAGCCTCTGCACTTCCCAGTTCCTTCCAGCCCAGGAAGCAGGCACGCTGGAACACTGTGACTAACGCTGTACTTGTTGTTCCTGCCCAGAAGCAAACACTCCTGCAGATCTTCTTGAGGGGAAGGATTGGGTTTGCAGCCTGTGCTACAGAACTGCAGATGTCTCAGCACTGTGTGTGTGTCACCTCTCTTCCCCTTTCAAGGAACAAAATACTCCTGGCCTGGTGACTTCAAACCATGGAAAGCACTAAGAGGCTTTCAGCTTTGCAGAGAACTTGCCTGTGTGGGTGTCTTTTAATGGTCTGTAGCAATTATAAGAACAAAATATTCCTCTTTTCACAAAGGTGGGGTTTTTTTTATTTTTAAGGAAAGGGGTTTTCTGAGTGCTCTGAGATTTCAGTCACTTGTGAGCTCACAGAGTGAGAATATGTGATATGATCTTCCCTGAAGCATCTGACACTGAGATTTTTTTTCTCCCTATGCATTACTTTAGATTTCTGTCCCTGTGCTCTGGGCTGCAGGAATTAGACTTGCAAGTATTGGCCAGAAACTGGATCAAGTGCATGTTTTGAATCTATTCCAGTCAGGCCAATCCCTCACCCTCTATGAGAGAACTGTGGGAGAACTTTGTGAGGTTAGCTTTTCACTGGAAATTAATTCCAAAATCAAAGCATAATTAGGAAAAAGAGAAGAAAGATGTTTGGAAGAGAAAACAGCCTTGACACTGGGGGGTGATTCCAAGAGGATTTCCTCACAGGTGTGCTTGTCCCTACTCTGCAGAGCTTCTCTTTAAACTTTTTTCAAAGTAAATAAACTCTGATCCATGGGGCTGAGGAGCAGCTTGACAAATACCAGTTCCTGTGAGCCACGGTTCATTCAAACCACAGCCCAGCAGCACAAGGGCTTGAACCCTCCTGGGATTCAAAGCAGCTGGGTTGGGAACCCCTCACCTTTGGGCTGAGCATCCAGGTGTGTGCAGCTGTACAGGGAATTGTGGCACTGCTGCAGGAGAATTGTGGCACTAATGCAGGGGGATTGTGACACTGCTGCAGGGGAATTGTGGCACTAATGCATGGGGAATTGTGGCACTGCTGCACAGGGAGCTGTGGCACTAATGCAGAGGGATTGTGGCACTAATGCAGGGGGATTGTGGCACTAATGCAGGGGAATTGTGGCACTGCTGCACAGGGAATTGTGGCACTGCTGCAGGAGAATTGTGGCACTAATGCAGGGGGATTGTGGCACTAATGCAGGGGAATTGTGGCACTGCTGCACAGGGAATTGTGGCACTGCTGCAGGAGAATTGTGGCACTAATGCAGGGGATTGTGGCACTAATGCACGGGGAATTGTGACACTAATGCAGGGAATTGTGGCACTGCTGCAGAGAAGTAGGGATGGTGGCAGCCCGGAGGAGGGCAGGGCAGGGGGTCCCTGCGCTCTGGGCTGTGTGGGGCTGAGGCAGCGCTTGCAGGGCTGGGGGTTGTTCCAGCAGGATCCACCAGGACCTGTTTATGTCAGGCACAGAAACAGCCCCTCAGCAGAGCAGGGGGAGGCAGAGAGAAGCTGCTTAGAGCCTGCAAACCCCTAAGCACGAGGTTCAGGAGGTGGAAGATGCCGAGGCGAATGCATCCCTTTCCCTCTGGGTACTCAGCTTGTTCATGATAGAGGCTTTTGTGAGGCTTATTAAGCCAAGACTTGTCTGTGTCCCAGAGCAATCAGGTATGGAAATGACACAGAAGTGCTTTTAAGTGCCAGGCGTGGTTGGGTGAGCACTAAGGAAGCTTTGCCTCTAACATCCCTCTCTTTCCACCCAGGGATGACTTGCCAGGCTCGCAGCTCCTACATGGACACCGAGGTGCTGTGGGGACACCGCTTCACCCCCGTGCTCACCCTGGAGAAGGATTTTTACGAGGTGGACTATAACAGCTTCCACAGCACCTACGAGACCCACACGCCCGTGTGCTGTGCCAAGGAGCTGGCCCAGTCCCGCCGGGAAGGGCAGCTCCTCGGGCCCCTGTCCAGCCTGGGGCGGGACACAGGGACAGCCAGGGCGGACAAGGAGGAGGAGGAGGAGGAGGAGGAAGGCAGGGAGCCGGCGAGACTGAGCGGAGCCAACGGGACAGCGGGAGAGGGGAAGGAAGAGGTGCCTGTATAACCCCGGAGCCGCTGGAGCACAGCCACCCACACCCTGCTGGGACACTGCACCGGCCAGCCAGGACCCCCGGAGCCAGAGCTGGGGTTCATGTCCTGCTGCTCGTCCTGGGAGTCACTGCACTGCACCGTGCCTCAGTTTCCCTCCCTTTCCCTGAGGCTCTGAGCTTTGCCCTCCTCTGCAAAGCATCTTGATCTCCACGGACAAGGCCCTCTCTTCTCATCACTGTCAAAACCGAAATTCCCACCGCTGGTTGTTTCAAACAGTGTTCATTGGATGTGCAGAACTCTGCCCCTCTTGCCAGGGTGTTTGAGCAGTCCAGAATGTCCCATCTCAGTATGAAGAATGTGGTTTCATACCTTCACTTAACTTGTGAGTCAATGTATTGTAGACATTGTTCCAGCTAAATTAAAAGAAAAGGTAAAAACCTCCCTGCTATGTAGTGAAGTGTTTTGCCTTCATGAATTTTACAAACAAGTGTTACTGTTTGCTTCCAGGATCACAGCCATTGGGATTTATTTCCTACAAAATGTCTGATATGAGCAGGACACCTTTCCCTGCAGACCTTTAACATGTTTATCCAATGTTTTGTCTTCTCCAGCTGACGTGTTTTGTGTACTCTTTTCATGGAATCTCTGACACATTTCATAGGCTACCCATGGTCAGAGCAAGTTTAGATTTTGCCCCAGTGAAGGTTTTTTTTTCTGGCCTGAATGTCCCAGTTGCAGTTCTAATTGATGATTTGATGATTTAAAACAAAGGACATAGTCCCCTCGGGGTTGGAATGTTCTGGAATTTCAGAGGCTCTGGAGTAGGGAGACTGGGTAATGGCAGTTTGCGAAATTTGCTGCTTTTCTGCAAAGCACATATTTAAAATAAAGGTTGAAGTGCTGATGTTCCTGCAGCTAATGGGAACACACTGACTTAACTGAAGCCAACAATTTTGATCTTTAGAAAGAGGCAGAGAACCAGATTTCCCAAAGAGGATTGTCTCATCCAGAAAAGGAATGAAGAAAAGCAATCTGTGAGATAAAATATTTCCACAAATTTCAACAGCACAGAAAAAAAAAAAAATGGCCTTGTTGGGGAAAATCTCTTCCCTTGCTCCTAAAACTTTGGTGGAAGATAGAGGCTACCTGCAGAATTACTTCTTTAATAAAATAAAATGAGGAATACATAATATGCAAGAGTTCTTTTTCATAGAGAAAGGACTGTATCTTTATCTGGGGAATAAATGTGCATTGTCTGGACTGAGCTGCACACTCAGGATCTGAAATACAGTTTTGCTTCTTGATTTTAATACAAAGACAAGATAAACTGGAAATAGAAAGCAGTGGTCTTATTGACATGGAGGAGAATACAATCTGTAGGGGTCAGAGATACCATTTACTTACAGATGTAATCTTATCATGTAGGGAAAAGAGAAATATGTGGGGTTTTTCTGAGGGGGTGGAAAGGACCATGATGTGGCTGTGTTGTATTTAAACCATGTTAGGAGCCAGCAGCCAGTTCAGCCTCCAGGGTGCAGGAATTACCTCTCAGTTATACATTTCAAGGGAAAGAACTCCACTGGAAATGCTCACTAGTTCTAGAAAGCATTTTGCAGCCTCAGAGTGGCCAAAACTTTTCCAGAGGTCTCATTTTTGTTTTTCTGCTCAGATTCTTCTTTTTCTATGCTGAGCCTCGGAGGAATGGAGAGAAGAAAACAGAGAGAAAAATGAGATCCTTAGAATGGCTTGTTCATTTTCTGAGACCTTCTCACCCAACCTCTGCAAGATAATTACATGTCAAAAATCCAAACTGGGTTTCAGATTTTCTTCCTCTGTAGCTGAAGTGATCTCCTCCTGCAGGAGATGGAAATGGAAAGCAAACCTGCAGTGGGTCTGTGCAAGTCCAAGGCAGTTGGAGCCCTCGGAAGGATGTTACAGAAAGCCTGCCCTGCCTTGTCCAGCTCAGCTGGACATGAGAGAGGTTTGATGGGTCCCTCCTGTGAGACCAGACACAGAGCCTGGAAAATGGCAGTGAACTCCCTCTGCACCTTTCTCCTCCCTGGCTCTTGCCTCCCAGAGAGAAAATGGCCATCTTCAAATATCCCAAAAGCTCTTCAGTGTGCTCATTGCCCTCGAGGTCTCATCCCACAAAACTGCTCCTTCCTAAGACTCTTGAGTCTGGGAATTCACATATCCTCCTGTGAGGAGTTTGGGTTGCTGCTGGCTGGATATCTGCTGAAAGGTGGGTTGTGCAAATCCATCTTAGGGCGTGGAAGGTAGCACAAGGATTATTTTGTGTTTGGAATCTGCAAATACACCCCAGTGACTTCCTGAATTGAGGTTTCAAACTGTCTGCATGAGCTGAGCCCAGGAATTTCTCTGATTCTGAAGGATGGAGAAGCCCTCCTGCATTCCTAATGAGCTGAGCAGATCCAGAGCAGAGGATCCCCCAGAGCTGGGGGCACCCTATGTTTCCTGTATTTTCATGTTGTGCATATTTTCGGGTTGTGCAGCCTGGCCACCACTTCTGGGGGTTCAGGGACCCCTTCCAAAGTCTATCAGGCAGGCCCCAGGGTTGTCCTTTACCTGAAAGGGTTTTAATTTAGTGAGTGTATTGAACTTTCCTGAAAGTGAGTGGGAGCACCTCTTCCAGAATTGTCCTCTCGGACAATTGGATCCATTTCCCTGCTGTTCACCAGCATATGCAGGACAATAAACCATGGGAATAAAAGCATAAAATATATGCTATTTGCTGTAATGAACATTTAAATACAAAGCTGCATCTCTTATGGGAGTTGAAATAACTCACACAGATATATCCACCCACATAAATACCCCATTTAAACTCTACACTCATCAGTGTACTTTTAAAAATGTTAACTAATACTCCACAAGAAACATTTATAACCTGTAAGCATGCTATTCACCCATGAATAACCATTTCTATAATGGACCCAGTAAACAAGCTAAAAATACATATTCAAAACATGGAAAACATCTGCTTTATGAATGTATCACTGATAAGGCAAAGTCACAACAGAATCCATCCACAACTCATGTAGGAGCCACTTATGCATAACAGAGGCTCTCAGAAGCTGCCAGTGTTGTGTGTGCAAACATTTCCACCTGAACGCTGCATTTTAACACAGCACCTGAGGGCTGGCTTATTAAACATGAGCCCAGGTGCCTCTCTGCACACAGTGTGTCCCCAGCAGGCAAAGCTGCACCTTCAGAGCATTTCCCAGCAGCACAGAGGCAGAGCCCGCGTGGCACAGCACAAACACCCTCAGAGTGCAGAGCAGGGAAGGAGCTGGATGCCAGGGTGTGCTCCTGCCCTGCAATCGCCCATGAGAACTTTGGAGCAGCCAAAAGCTGCATTTCCTGTGCTTTATTCTCCTCCCTGTGCAGGGAGGGTGGGTAGCACCTCTCTAAGAGGAGAGCTGAGGGGGCAGTGGAGAGGCAGGAACACAGCAGAGGCTCTGTGCTCAGCTGGGTTTTGTGGGAGGCTTTGGGAATACGCTGGGAGGGAGCCCTGCACACCCCATGGTTTTATTGATCAGCTGCTTTCCCAGACCCAGCCTTTGAGCTGTTCTGTCCTTGGGCAGTGCCACTGGTGCTCATGGAGGGCCAGGCTGCCCTATGTGCCTTGGGTGCTTCTTTCTCCTGTATGAATTCCCATGTTTATGCATACTAAGACTTTTCATTTTGAGTGAAGTTAATTTCTTAGACTGATCTGAAGATAGAGTGGAAAAACCCAGCCTCTGCCTTGGCAGATTGTTCTGCGCAGGGGTTAATCAATATCCCTCTTAGAAATGTACCTTTATTTTTCATTTTAATTATCCTGGTTTTAATTTTCACTCATTGGAAGACTCATCAGTCATTTTAGGCTTAAATTTACCACCCCATTGTTTTCTCTCTCTTGTTACTGTGAATATATTTCCATCAGAAAGGGTGGATCATGGACCTGAGAAAAGAGGGAATGTTATTTATGCTCAAGTAATTAATACCCAGTGATAAGCTGTATTTGCTGCCAGCTATGTCTCCTGCAATATATGAGAGGCAGGTTGCCAGGATGTGTTAAACAGCAGTGTGGTGGAGGACAGAGAAGATGCTTAATTAAGGTCCAGGGAAACCAGGCAAGCTTTCAGGAAAGTGATTCCATTCAAAGGCCAGGGAAGCAATGATGGGCTCCTGAGAGTCTGCTGGGAGTGATCCTGTCAGGGCTCCATTTCCAGGGGTGCTTGGTCTCTTTGGTGGCTGTGAGGAGCAGCAGAATCT